>NC_071354.1:15975000-17175000 GCF_943734655.1 Sabethes cyaneus | reverse complement strand
AGAAATACAAAGACGCATTATGGCAGGAAATCGTGCCTACTTTGGACTCCGTAGGACGCTGCGATCGAACAAAATTCGCCACCGCACGAAGTTAACAATCTACAAGACGCTGATTAGACCGGTAGTCCTTTACGGCCATGAGACATGGACTATGCTCATGGAGGACCAACGCGCCCTTAGTGTTTTCGAACGGAAGGTGTTGCGCACCATCTACGGCGGAGTGCAGATGGAAGACGGAACGTGGAGGAGGCGAATGAACCATGAATTGCATCAGCTGCTTAGGGAACCACCCATCGCTGCCACCGCAAAAATCGGTCGCCTGCGATGGGCTGGGCATGTCGTGAGGATGTCGGACGACTGCCCGGTTAAAAAAGTTCTCAATAACGATCCGACTGGAACGAGACGGCGGGGCGCGCAGCGAGCAAGATGGATCGATCAAGTGGAAGGCGACCTGCGGACCCTACGTAGACTACGTGGCTGGCGAATTGCGGCCATGGACCGAGTAGAATGGAGACGACTTCTTCGTACAGCAGAGGAAACCACGGCCTGGAGCTGATTAAGTAAGTAAGTAAGTAAGTAAGAATCTGTATGCATAGAATACGGATTTTCGCCAAATTACATAGATTAAACAGATTTTTGAGCTTTTCATGAGAGTGAAAGAGATGGAAATAGTCAGCAAAATGACTCTCTATCTCTTTCACTCTCATTGTTTTGCATTGGACAGATTTTTGCACAGATATTTTTCCTCGCCGTACAGATTGTCAGATTTTTCCAACAAAAAAGACGGAATTATATGTGGCATCCCTGCCCACAACACCTTCCAGGGCATATGGCTCGCTGGTACTTTGAACCATAGAGGCGCTGGACAAAAAGAAGACTGCACAACCCTGAAATTTTGCACTCGTTTTCGCTCGATCTATTTCAACTACAATCGTAAGAATGGACGTCAGTTGTAGAAGTGCAACGATTTTTTCGAAAAAACAAAATTTCACTTTTTTTAAATTTAGTGAAAATTTGTATTTTTTGTTAAATATTCTACCTTTTACGATCATTGCCAATAATTGAAGAAGACGTAACCGAGAAATAGAAAGCAAAGGGGCGAAAAATAACCAACAAACAAAAGAAACTCACTAAAATTGCGACTGAACTGAACTGAACTAATTACCCGCCATGATAGTAAGGTGTTCGGCCAAGTTTCTATGCCGACTGCAGATATTTGTAAACATTATTCGTTGTCGACAATTTGATACCCCATTTTCCCATGAAACACTGTAATCTAGCTGTCTTGAAAGAATTTTTTAAAATTTCGATACATACAAAAAATACATTTAACAGAAAAATAGTGGTAATCGGTCTAGTAACTGTCAACCATTTCTATTGCCATGATATCGCGATGAATTACTTGCGGTCAGCATCGCTATCAATAATGATAAAACCCATCAAATGTTGCGTAATCAAATTCGAATATGGAAGCTGCAATTCAACTGCAATTTTTAACATATTTTAGCAGCAGCGTGGCAATAATGTATTGAATCACCAACCGTGCATCCTAAAACAAAAGAATTGCTCCGTCTCTTTTGTATATATATTTTCAACGTATGGAAACAGTGCGACAAATCTAATCGCAATATTTTCAGAAAGTCGCGAGAGAATGATAGTGAAAAGTGATGCGAAAAAAACGAAAATGAAAGTGACAGGCTGTGAGAAATCTGAAAATTTTATAGAATGAAATGTCGTTTTGGGTAATGTTGCAGAAAATTGAGATTATTTCACCATCATTTTCAGTTAAAAACAAGGCTGAAAATGATTTTTTTCATTTGAATAGCCCTCCCCCCCTCTTAGAAGGGGAACAGGTCTCAGTGCACCATATAAAAAAATTGTCACCAAAAACCCCCACGTGGCAAATTTGATTCCTTTTGATTGATTAGTTATGAGGAAATTTGTATATTATTTGTATAGAAGCCTCCCCTCCTAAAGATGGAAGGGGTCTCAATTCACCATAGAAAAAATTCTTGTCTTCTCAAACCCCCATATGCCAAGTTTGGTTCCATTTGCTTAATAGAATTATGAAGACATTTGTATTTCATTTGTATGGGAGCCCCCCTCTTAGAAGGTGAGGGGTCTCAGTACACCATGGAAAAAATCCTACCTTCTAAAACCCCCATATGCTAAATTTGGTTCCATTTACTTGGTTAGTTCTCGGGTTTTGAGGAAATTGGTGTTTCATTTGTATAGGATGTATAGGAGGTTTGTATAGCCCCCCCTCTTACGCCGTCCGTAAAATTGCTCTCTCGCCCCCTCCAGAAAATTGCTGATCATTTTATCTTTCCAACGACGTATAAACTGTTCAGTTTCGTTCAGTAGTTTAGTAGTTATTAGCATTTGAAATTTTTCGTTACAGTTTTATTTTCGTTTTCACAAAGTGCTACCCAGTCCCAGATAGTAAACAAGGACGTAGTCCTACGTCAAAAGAGCATAAAAATCAATTCTGCTTATTAACTTTGCACACGATTGTTTTGATGCTTTCAAATGTTCTACAAAGTATATTAAAATAGACATTTTCTCTAAAGCCGCAGTTTGTCGCTAGGATGCAAATTAGATGAGTTATGAAATATTTACGAAAAAAAGTCGCACTATCAATTTAGAGCAACTCCGGGTAAACCAAACCACTTTCATAAGAAAGGCCTATATTAGGCGCTAAACAAAAACATGAGTGTGATTTTTTTTGACGTAGAACTACGTCTTACCGCAGGGTATCAACCCCAAATTTGGGTTCAAGTTAGCGTCACGAAAGAATTAAAGATTTTGAACGCTAATAACTCTTCCAATTTAGAACGGATTTTGATGGTTTGTATACCATTCGATTTGTAAAAGATGCAGCAATTGTATAACTTTCTTGAAAAGATTGTTTTCCAATCCCATTCATTCGCTACTCAACTTCCGTGCCGATCATTGCAACTTTCCACTTAGAAACTTAGAAAGCTTCACTTTCGATCACTGTTTTTTTTTGCTTGCTGCAAAGCACAGTAAAGCGTAGGTGTTACATTCTGATGTAAACTTGACCTACTGTTCTTATACGATAGACTTTGTAGCCAGTAGTAAGAGTACAAGACAATTGCAGGACTATGCTATTGGGTCATACAGTCTCTCCCAGTCAAGATTCGAACATGCGACGTCTGGTTTGTGAGACCAGTGTCGTACCTTGAGGGCAACTGAGAGGCTCGGGCTTTTTGCTTGCTACATAAAGCTGCAAACAAGCGACATATGCAGTCACGGACAGGCTAATGTGAATCAATTTTGACTTGGTGGTTGCAGCAGCAGGAATGTATAGAACTGAATGGCATCTGAACCACAAGTTGTTGATAATTGTCTGCAGATAAACGTACGCTAAATGTAGAATTGTCTAAGTTTTTTTGAAGCCAGATCAAACAACGGCTTTTAATAATGCAAATATCGTATTATTTTGAAGCCTTAAATTTTCTCCTAGAATTTTGTTAAGGGCTGGATGCGTAAGGGAGATATCTATTCTGAAATACTCCGATTTTGGCACTGGTAAAAATATTCGTTTTTTGGCATCAAAAAATAGCGCACCTGTCCAAAATACGATACATATTATTGTGCAAGACACTAATATTAATATGCATTTAGTTTTTCTCACTTTACGCCATTTACCCGCCATTTAAAAAGGATTTCCGTAATATTCAAGGTTTATCCGCGAAAACCAGCTTAACGTAGTTCTACGTCAACTACGCGGTCGTGTCTGGAACACAACCCTTCTGTTTTTTATCTAGAAATAAAATGAATCATAAACGCTCAATTAAATAGAATATTGAGGAGAAATCAGTCATCATTGATGCTATGAATTTCAAAAGCAATTTTTTAATTCAATCAAGAATTCTGTTTATGAAAATAGGGTATGTTGCTGCTTCGTCGTAATTGTCTATTCCCGTCCCATCCAACACAAATAATTAAAAATATCAGCGTTTTTATGACACACAATGCAAAATTAGTTACTGCCTAATATTTTAGTTTGTTGACTATCATACGCGATCAATCAAAGTGAGCTGAGATCGATTTAAATGCTTATTTTCATTAAAGAAATTCTAGCAGCCAAATTTCCTATGTTTTTTCGAGTGACGAAGAAGAAAATGGCGACTAATCGTTTCAATTTTCGTCATTCATAAAATGCAAATAACTCACGCAACGCATTGTCGTTATTCTGCAGCCGGGAAAACTTGCATGACCAGCAGAAATTTTTGCAAAATAACGTTTGTCATGCCACCCTACACAAATACAGGCGCGCTAATTTCGTATACATTGTTGTGATTTTCAGTTCGGACGATGAAAAATTTTGATTGACGGATTTTAACCGGAATGGTACGACGAACTTAGGAAATAAAGTCAGTTGCGTAATTTCAAGAAAATGCTTTAATAATCGCTTTTGAGTGAATTCAAAGTGCACGGATCGCGAGCCAAGTGTCTTTGAGTCAAATCAGCACAAGGACTTTCGGAGTATTCATTAAATTCACCCAAGAAATGATCAAAATTAGAGTGTCTTTACTTACTACGACGGGAATTAGAAATAAACCCTATGTTCTTTGTGTTCAGATTGGCAAGAAGAATCTAGTGAATGCATTTTTAAAAACAAAACTTTAATGTTGTGCCCAATGCTTCTGGAATTTGAAAAGTTAATGACGACTCGTTTCCCCTTAATGCTGAATAACGAATGATTATCACGCGGCATGATTTTGCGGCTTCTTTGTTGGCCGCAATTGAAACGTAATCGTCATCAGTCAATAAAACTGCCAAAAAGGGTTTAACAATGGCAGAGCCGTTACTGCTACTACTTTTCAAATTACTGCCGTCTTGCCCTAATCGTTTTTGCATAAGCCTTTGACACTTTACACAAAAAGGCAAAGAAACAGTCTTCGCATACCTTAGAAAATAAAATGTGCTTCAAAATAGCTTACTGACAACGGCAAAACCATATTTAGTCATTATAAATTAGAGTCCGTCACTCAATGAGAAAATTTATAGTTTCTCCACATTTGCCACGGAATGTTTCAAGCATCTTTCAATGTTTCAAATCTTAAAGTGTGCACCCCTACACGTGCCACGGGAGAAGTTCATCAAGACATATTTATCAACAAGACGTGAGTACGTGACTAAACCGTACCCGTACAGCGAAGAACGTACGCGAAGAGCAGGAGAGTGAGATGTTGAGCCAACAAGCTGAGCGAAGCTCAAATCAGAATGTACTACGCGGATTGCTTGTCGCGCCATGGTTTGGTAGTTGGTAGGCTTAGCTGCTGCTGCTGCCGCCGCCGTTAAATGGAGTGCAACTAATGGTTCGTCTGTCACTCTCATCGAGCGAGGCAGCAGAAGTAGGTAACAGTCACTCCCTCGATCACGACCCTGCGCTGCGATGCGCGTTCCGCTCGAAAAGCTAAGAATCGTCGCAGTCAGGTTCAGTAAAGTTGGAGCCTGGTTTTCAAATTGTTCGGTATGGTCTTTTTTAGATTGAACGAAGGACATTTTAATTTTCAGTTAATTACAGTTAAAAGTTACGGTCACTATTAAGGACTCCGTCTGGCTCTATATCATCCGATTAGATTACCAATCTACTGGTGCTGCTTGTCGATGTACCGTGCGTCTTCGTTGCAACGGTTTCCAATTAGCAGTAAAATTCCGAACCAGGGCAAAAATTTTCACAGCTTCTTTTTGGGCCGAGCGGAAATGTTTCATTTTCTTGTGCGCCTGCAGCCAGTCAGCCGTTTTGCTGCAGGGTTCAGAAAGTCTGCACTTCCATAAAACCTAATCGAATAAAATGAGAAAATTCATTTCCAGCCGCTGCTGCGCTGCATCGATGCCAAATGCGCCAGTTAGCCTTATAATACCAGTGATGCAGCTATCAAGGATATTGTGACGGCACCAAGAGTCATCCACGTTTTCGAATAAATTGGTTTTTTTAATCGAAACTGAAAATTACGGCTTCCAAAGGTGGCATCTTAATGCATTTTGACAGCAAATTTAATAGTGTCGTAACAAAAATCAAACAATTACCGGCTGCATTGAAAGTGCATTTCAGGAAAGCGCTAGAATAAGTCCCACCAGTAAAACTTTAATTGATGTCGGTCTATTAAATTTTAACTAGTTTAATTGAATTGATTTCGTGCTTGAAGCTCCAATTTGCTACCGAAACAGGATAGGACAGAATAAAGTTTCTAACGTATTGTGAAAAATTTCCCTACTTCTGCGATGAATTTTTCCACAATTGCAATCACAAAAATCTGGTGACTGCCAACAGGGTTCTTTCGTTTTTTTAACAAGCGGACATCTGACATACCAGAGTTGTTCCGATTCTTAGCTCATAAATAAATCAATATTATACACGATTGCCACTGCGCTCATGAGAGCGTTGTTGGTGCTTCGTGACACTGTAGCGCACCCAGACTGTCAAGGAGAAACACCCATTCCTGCTTCCTTTGGTATGCGACTCATTCCCTTCGTTCAACTTCTGCAATCTTCAACCCACCGACGACCGTGAGCCGCAGCTGCACAAAACTCGGAAACCAACAGCAAGAAGTTAAGATTGTAGATTTTATAGGCAGGAAATTCCCAGCCTCAGCTTCCTCATCATTTCTGCCCTACCCCACCAGCCAGACAAAACGGATTCCGCCCAGACAAAATTTCGATAAATGAAAGGATAAAATGAGCTCTTCCAGCCAGGACACGAATGCAATGAGCCGCGGCAAAATAGAGTGCAAAAATCGACATAAAGTCACGAAATTTGCAGACGTTTGCATTTACAGGAAATGAAAGCCGACTCACTTCCAGTCACACGATAGAACTTCCCATTATCTTAGTAGAGGCCTAAGTTGGAAAAGCTCCAATCGACGAGTGCAATGACCGAGCCTGCTGTTGTTGATAGGTAGGATGTAGGACTGTACTACAATGAAAGGAAAGTGCTGTCGTTGCTCCTGCTGCCTGCCACGTATATGTCTGTACGATTGCCGCCGCCGAACAGAACAGAACAGAACAAAGTGACAATTATCGGAGCGGGAAGTGGATCTGATTAAATTTTAAAGCTCAGATTGGCAGGTTGCGACATCGTTGCTGGGAAATTCATTTACTGCTAATTTAATATGAAACTCGGAGAAATGCAAGTCAAGTTTGGCAGTTGAGTTATTTGCTGTTTGAATTCGAAGCGAATTACTGAGTGCCAGAGAAATATTTTCTTTTCGTTTTTGTTTTGAAAATTTCTAGCAGGAAATAACATTTTATTAGTAGCACGTATAAATTTTGATTTTTCATACATTATTTTGTGGCACACGTGCGATTTTTATGCGCTCGGTTATAAAAACAAAAAAAAGAAAATTCGAAACAGCTACCGTTATGTTTCGCGTTTCGTTGAATTAACAGACATCGGGGGCAAGCGTAAACACGACGAACGAAGTGGACGATGTGTGTTGAAAGTTTAAAGCGAGCAATTTTCCTGTCAGTGTCCCACTGGCAGTGTTGCGCCGCGTCTGCCGGCCACATGTGGGCAAAATATGCCACGGCCGGCCGCCCAGACAGGGGCCGTTGTTGTAAGATTTCCACATTTCCACGGCGACGGCGGCAGTGGAGTTACAATTCGCGGGCCAATCGGGTCAGACAAATGACAAACATAACAAGCGAGGTTTGCCCGGCGGTGAACTGCGCGTAGCTCAAGAATGGAATTTCGGTTTGCCGCTTATTTCCCTGCTTTCGGGGTATCACCACAGGCAGTAGTCTGCGCTATGGTGGATGGTCGACAGTCGACAATGGAAAATAATGCCAGCAATTCTAGGAACCAATAACAATGGAAAACTATGGAATAATATTTATAGGTATGTATAAAACCTGGCACATTTACTTTTTTATTTTGTGAATGAATATGGGAAGAATTAAAACGGTAGTTTAATGTTGATGGCCTCCAACTGCAAGTTATGACGTAACAAATAGCATGTTGTTTCAGTAGGATTATTTAGTCTGTCTCAGTAAGACTCATTAACCGATATAGTTCTGTTCTTTTTCTGTTCTTGTGGTGACCGCCCTAATTAAGTAGGTAAATTGAGCAAAACGAAACTTTTTTAAACTAACTAATATTAGGATTAAACGAAGAGTCTGAATTGTGTTCAATCGTTAAACGTAGAGTTCTATTCTGTTACAAGAGTATAAAAGTGAAATAAAAAAACATACAACGAAGTGATAGTTATGGATTCACTTATTATACTACTAGCTGAAGTTATACAAAAAATTCTATATCATTTGTTTGAGAGCCATGCCTGCCAGAGAGAGAAGGGGCCTGGAACCACCATAGACAAAAATCATGTTTCTAAAAACCCCCACATGCCAAATTTGGTTTTATTTGCCCCGGCCCCAAAAACCCCTGTATACAAATTTTCACGCTGATCGGTTCAGTAGTTTCCGAGGCTATAAGGGCCATACAGACAAACAGACATAAATTCATTTACTCATAGATACTCATTCATAGATAAGCAACATTTGAAAAAAAAAACTGGAGCTAGGCCTAGACTACGTCATTCTCCTAAAGGGGGATGGTGTGCGGTAGAAAATTTAGCGAACAGCACTGCAATATGTGAAAGGAAACCTTAGGTGCTACATTCTGTCATCGAAACTTGACCTCGACACACTTCGCAATCAGCTATTAGAGGACAGGACAATTGCGGGGCTAGTGCTACGATTCTATTGACTCAAACAGCGTTTCCCAGCTGAGACACAAACATACGACGATTGCACTGGCTTGTTAGACCAGCATCGTACCTCAAGGCTAACTGGAAGTCATAACTGCAACACGTAAACAATTAAAATTAAGGCTACAAAACAAACAGTGAGACCTCAGCTAAAGCGTGACAAAAAAACACGTTGGGCGCCGAACACGCAGAGCAAGAAGCAATTTGTGTTGGTCTAAGTACAACCGAATGTCAGCGTTATTTTCATTGATATTCGTTTTAGAATGGTGTTGTGAAAGCATAAATTACTCCCACGAATAATCGCCTAAATCTTCTCGTTTAACCAGCTGCAGACGACTGACTCGGCCCAGTAGTCAGGCCTTTGAACGCGGTAGGAATCTAGACGATACCGATGATTACCGACACGATGACGCACCTGCTCTTCTGAATCTATTCTCATTTATCGCGACGGTAGCACACAATGTATCGTTACCGAGATGGTATATTGCGCGAGGCATGTTGTGATGCTGGCATAAGCGATATTCTGTATCAAGGGCATTCAACCCTCACATTTCTTCTCTTCTCATTAGATAAAATATAATAAAAAACTACTTACTACAAAAGCATAGAAGAACATGTCTAACTTACACAATTCAAAACTATTTTTATTGACGAATGTGAATTTATTATATGCACTTAACTGGTGTCTCCCAAGCGAACGAAATCCTGAAGATAGCTCTTCCTAACGAAATTGGAAGTGAGTCTTAGGAGGAGGTTAATCCCTGTAACTGATCACCCAGATAGTACAACAGTTTGGCACAAATACCAGTACTTGCATTGCTTTACTAGAATCGGGTTAGGTGCGTCAGATGTCCTAGCGCATTATTCACTGTTCTTACTTTCGTGCATCGTGTCCTAAGTGACAATTTGTGGCTGATCAAACGTGTTGAAGTAGATTCAACCTTTCTCTGGGCGAAGGTTTCTTAACACAAATGAAAATCTTTGTTCAGCTCTTAAACATCTAAATCTGGTTAATTTATCAAGCTTTGGGCTTCTTAGTGGCACCTTTCGAAGCTGCAATGAAGCTTAACAGAGACTTTTCCGTGCTTTTAAATAGCCGGTTTTTGTTATACTGTCAATTCTATTTTTAGGATATGAAATAGTTTTGCAATGGCACATTCCAGCGTTACGGGACACCATCCCCACTTCGTGAATCAGCTTATACTGCACCAAATCCATGGTATACAACTGCAAAACAAAATTCCTTTCTGTCACCCAATTAGCAAGCTATTTGCCAGAGATTTAGTGGAACATGAGACAATTCGCACATTAAAAATGGTTGCTAAATATGTCCCGTAACGCTGGAATGTGTCAATGCGTTTTAGCCGCTTAATCAAGGTCTCTTCAATCTTTATGCAGCTCTAAAAATCTATTTGAAACGGATCAGCAATTTTATCTGCCGAAAATCCAAACCAATCAACAGCGTAAACCTGTATCATTACTAATGCATATAATCTGGTAATTGATTCACACTAAATAAATTCATTTTTTCGACAATGATTGTGTAAAACCGAAAAGGCAAACATAAACGTACTGAATCATTAAATTCATCTATGGTCATAGCGAACCATATACATCATCCAACAATGATCGTACCGAATCATTTAGCTCATCTATGGTCGTACCGAACCATATACATCATTCAACAATGATCATACGGAATCATTTTTTTCCTGTGTGGACTCATCACTGCAACCACTATAGTTGATCTATTGTGATATGGCCCAGGTGTTTGCTGTATGACCTGCACTGCAGTTTCTTTTTGCTATAATCGCTATTGAATGAGCGATATGCTTATTCAAGTTTATGCGTGTTGGTGTGTATTGGGGTTTACCCTTCCTTCAAAGCTTGATCTACTTTATCCACTTATTCCTCACTGCCCCATATTATAGCCGTCCCTGGTGAGGATTCATTCGTTCCTCTGACCAGTACACCCGAAAAAAATACATTAAATTTTGTAGTAGAAACAATGCATCTACAACAGTTTTTATTGTCAACATTGAAACTTATGGTAAATTTATTGTAGAAGTGCCTAAAATTCAAATTTTATTAATATTTTTGTTTTTTATTTCACGCTAAAGAATTGACCATATGTTATCATAAATTTACTGCCTTTTTTAATTTTAATTTGTTTATTCATCTTCGATACAATAAAAAATATCGCACAGGCATGTTACTTAGTACTAATAACCGCTAATCCTTGATCTAAACATATTTTTTGACATGCTAAAATCAAACAAATAATAAACTTCGTTGAAACGACTACAACAAACTTCCAGCGGGTTGTTATTTCCGTAGGCCGTGTGGTGAGTCGATCGTCGAATGAACTCAGATTGGCGCATCACTCGTGACGGTGCGTTGAATTGTAGTTTCTCACCTTTACGTTCTCAGCTTGTTGTCTCCATAATGTAATAAAAAACAATCGCCGAACGTACCCTCGTGAATGAGATTATGCAACATTTGTTGACGTTAGCTTAATTATATTTTGTTTTTTTCGCCTGAAAAAATTACCATAAAAGGACGATAACTTTTACTGTAAACGAAAATTTTTGTTCGCGAAAAACTAGATTTTTTTATGGGTAAGATACTTAACAACCCGTCATTTTTATGGTAGAATCTCTAACAACTATGAGAGTTATGGTGGACAACAATAAGTTTGATAGTTTGGTTATCTTGTCGGACGATAAATTTTATTGTTTTACTGTATTTTGTATCCTACTGGTACCATAATTTTTATCTTCGTGTTATGATTATTTTTTTCCGGGCACTTAACTATAGGAGGGACTTTTGCACTTTCAAGCGGCTTTAGTGGGCAAATTTAGAATTCAGCATGAAGCAACTACTAAGATTCGAACCCACGACCACTCGCTTGTCAAAGCAGACTCGATAACCTTGCGGCTACGAAGCCCCCTGCGGAATCATTTAATTTATCTATAGTCGTACCGAACCATATACATCATCAACAATGACCGTACCGAATCATTAAATTCTATGGTCGTACCGAACCATATACAGGTATGCAATGGAGAAGGTACACAAGAAAGCGACCAACATAGCACTCATACACCAGTGCACCTGGTTTCTCTGTAAGCAAAACCGTGTCGTTGAGTTTGATTTTATCTCGATTTCTTTCTTTATGTTTTTACCATATTAAGCTCTATCACGTAAGTAAGTTACAATAAGGATAAAATAGTTCGAGTACTTGTTTAATTGCAAAGCAGTTCCTCTGAAAACATTCCAACAATGGCTATGGTTGCAGAAAATGATAGATTGCCAGCATTAATCGGTTGCTCATCTAAACAATTGAAAAAATCGTATTTATCTGACGAAAGTATATCTAACAGAAACGGATGTACGTTTTTGATTCAAATATCTGGTAATTACACATTACCGTCAACGATGAATTCCAATGAACACAATGATGTACCACAAAATCACAGGTACTGTACTTCATAAACTGAACCACATAGTAAAAATCGCTTATTCACAAAGCGCTTCCATATGACATGATGAACAACCCGCCATTACTGGGCTCTGTGGAATGGATGATGTAGCGAATAAAAAGAGTACCTATCATTGCATGTTATTTATGGTCCTACAAGTCCGTAGTTTTACTAGTTAGGATGAACTAATTATGTATTCCGTCGGGTTAATGGCTACCTGAATGCGGCTTGCCGGTCAAAAGACCGTTCGTAAGTACTCTCTGGGCTGGGCTAATAAAAAAGTAGTGACCGTGTGCGGTTAAAGTGTATCATTCCTCTGTGCACTTTAAAATGGACCCTACCCTGATGACGACGATGATGGTGACACTACTTTCTGGCTGCTGGTTTCCGTTATCCCTGGGAA
The DNA here is from genome assembly GCF_943734655.1 of Sabethes cyaneus. Lineage (NCBI taxonomy): Eukaryota > Metazoa > Arthropoda > Insecta > Diptera > Culicidae > Sabethes > Sabethes cyaneus. Next base: position 17,162,377 of record NC_071354.1, on the reverse strand, counting down.
ACCGTTTTCGCTTGTCGTACCCCCGCCCCGTACCACTCATCACACATGCTGACGGTTTGTTTGTCAACCTGTTGTTGAGCGTACGACCGTGCAGAGCAACTACGATGAATACGACGACGACGACGGCGACGGTCCTCTCGAAGCCAACCAGACAAGCCCACCTTTATTGTATGTAAAACAGGTTTATTGACCCTTTTTATGGCCACGTTTAATCCCAAAGAGGAGGAACGTACGGATAAGGACGAGAAAATAGTACGCCCGACTGACTCATATTCACACTATCAATGGGGTGACGAGTATGTCACCGTCCCAGCCTGCGGGCTTATGAGCATCCATTGGACCGTTCACCATCCGCTAGTGAGGCTCAGCAGCATCGTTATGTGTTTCGCATACGATAATCGATATACTATAACGGAGCAGTCGGCGACCGACCCTTTAAGCGTGGACTTTGTGTCTTCTAGGAGAGCTTGTTGAAGCGCTCTTTATTGAATCTATTCCAGACCTTGCACACAGCTCCAGATTCAAGAACATGTCCGCCGAATGGGTGGTCAATGTTCGGCAGGGTGTAAGTAAGTAAACAGTACCATCAAGATGTCTGGGTGCTCTGCCGGATGGCCGCCCAAATAGCCTGAAAGGATTCTGATAAGATGTACAGCCATAAAGGGCCAAACAGTAATTACATTTTCCGGAGGCAGCACGTCAACGATTTTGTCGTAAGCCGGGGATGCCTGTATTTATTAGCAATGGAACTATTGAAGCAGCGCAATTGGTGAATCGAATCAAAATTTGATTAAAAATGTTCAGCATCTACGACAAATTACTGATAAATTGTTGTATTTCGTTTATATCTGTATCTATTCCTATATTTCAACCAACTCCACTGATGGATTCATCATTATTATCATCATCAGATTAATTTTATGATATAGGTCGACATAAAGTGTCAGATGGTATGCCAATAAACATAACAACACCCATGTTGGTTAGAAAACCATCAATTTAAGAGTACTCAATTGGAGTTTGATTCTATTCGTATCACACGTTGGCTCGTTTAAAGCTTTCATTGGCTCGTTTAAAGCGGTTCTATAAGACGTATTGATCAATCACTAGGTATTTGAAAATGTTTTCATTGTCAAGATAAAAAAAAACACAAATGATTCCTTTTCGCCCTGCATTGTTGCATCAAAACAGTGTTTATTGAATAATCATTCATTTATTTCAATGTTTTTAATCAATGTCTGAACAAGGCTTTTATTCGTATTACCGTATTACCTAGCATGCCCATAAACAAACTAAAACAAACGGCGGGGTATCCGACCTTTCAGAATAATGCTATGGCCTGGATAATCGAGTAAATGTGGGATGGCGAAACTGTTATTACTTATCATATAAATACTGGTCGATTAGATTGAAAACTCTGGATTTTCGGGTGCATTTGGGTTTCAACCAAAGTAGAAATTGGAATAGAAATTAGCCTTGGAACTGGGTTAGAAATTATAAATGAAATTGGACTTGAGATCGGACTTGACATAAGACATTAAATTAGATTTAAATTAAACTACTTTGCACTTGAGGCTTTATTTCAAATTGAACTAGAAATTGGACTTGAATCAGATCTGAAATTGGACTAAAATTTCCAGTAATTTGGACTAGAGTATTACTCGGAATTAGAAATTGTACAAAGAGATTTTGAAACTTTTATTTGAAATTGGAATTGGCTATGAACTTAAAGTTGAAGTTGGACATGCAATTGGATTTGAAATTATACTCGAAATTAAATTTAAAATTGCAATTGAAGTTGAACGTAAATTGGATTTGAATTGAACTTGAAATTAGACTTGGAATTACATTAGAAATTATACTTGATTTTGGAATACAAATTTCACTAGAGATTTAGCTTAAAATCATTGTTAAAATTTGACTTGAAATTGAAATTAAATTAAACTCGAAATTAAACTCAAAGCAAATTTTTCGAACGAAAGTTGATAGTATTCTTCATTCAGCCTGCAAAATCAAATGGGCAAAACAATTGGTTTGAAACAAGTCGAACGAAATAAAGATCCGTTCGAAATGCAGAATAGGGCTGTTTCTATTTTCATATCCCGTTTGACCTCTTTTTGCCGTTTTTCTCAATCCTTCTGTCGTTATTCTTCTTTTGCCTTTCGGTTTCTCTTTTTTCTGTTTTATTTTCCTCTTCCTGTCTCATTATCTCTTTTTTTCTTTCCGTTTTCCTACCTTTCCTGTCATGTTTTTCTTTTCTTTTTCTGTCCCTCTTTCATTTATTCGCTTCACTTTCCTTGCTTTTCTGTCTCGTAATTCCCTTTTTTCTGGCCGCTTTTTCTTCCTTTTTTCCTGTCCCGTTTTTCGCCCCTTTTCAGTCCTGATTTTCATCTTGTTTTTCTCTTTTCTGTTCTGTTTGTAGCTTCTTTCAGTTTTTTTGTCCTGTTACTTCTTTTTTGTGATTTTTTGTTTTCATCTACTTAGTTCTTCTTTCTAACCTCCTTTCTCCTCCTTCTCCTTTCCATTCACATTCTGTTTTTCTTTTACCTGTCTGTCTTATGTTTATTTTTTTTTATTTTCTTCTTTTTTTGCTGTAGTTTTTTAGATTTTCATGCACTCGTGTTTTTTTTCTTCTCTATCCCGTTTTTTTCTTTTTTTGTTCCGTTTTTTCTCCTATTCTGTCCAGTTTTTCTCCATTTTCTTTCACGTTTTTTTAGTTTTCTTTAACGTTTTTCCAGCTTTTTCCTTCCTCTTTTTCTGTCTAGTCTCTTTTTTTTGCCTCGTTTTCCTTTTTTTCTCTTTTACCGTCTCGCTTTCCCTCCCATTGTGTTACGATTTTTTTTATATATAACAGTTAGGCCATTGACGGATTTCAAGCAAACTCGCCTATCGGGTTGGCAGCACTTTCTCAGATTTCAATGAAACCTTTTGTGTGTATGGAGTTCATGTTAATAAATAACTTTGCATACTTAGTTATTCGAAAATTGGTCTTCTAGACTAACTTTTGGAAAGGGCTTAATTTTTTTTCTCTTTTTTATTATAACAAATATAACTCGAACATTATAGGACCTACAAAAAAAAAGATCTATGGGTGACTTTCAGAAAATCTTCTGAATTTTCCTAAAAAAAATACTGAAAAAAACAAAAAAAGCATTTTAAAAACTAAAATTCAATTTTCCATAAAAGGCCTTCTTAGAATTTGATGAAATTTCTTTTTGAAGATAGATAATTATATGGCCTACAATTCTTCCATACATCGCAAAATGGGTATATTTAAGGGAAAAAAGTTTTTGTAACAAAAACTTATTAAAGTCCTTTCCGGGAAAAAAGGTATTTAAGTATTTTCGAACACTATAACACCTACAAAAAAATAATCTATAAGTGACTTTTAGTAAATCTTCTGAATTTTCATTTAAAATACTTAAAATAAAAAACATTTCTATACTGGAATAAAAAGCATTTTAAAAACTAAACTGAAATTTTTTTGAAGATAGATTTAAAGGAAAAAAGTTTTACTAACAACAACTTTTTTCGGAAAAGTTATTTCAGTATTTTCGAAAATTATAGCACCTACAAAAAAATTGTCAATGAATAACTTCTTCAAAAATTTTTGTATTTTCATAAAAAAAATGGAAAAAATAAAAATCATTTCTACATTGAGAAAAATAGCATTTTAAAAACTAAAATTCATTTTTCCAAAAAAGCCCATCACGGAGATTGATGAATGTTCTTTTAAAGGTAGATAATTATTTGGCCTACAAGTCTCTTAAACATTGCAAAATGGACATATTTAAGGAAAAAAAGCTTTTTTAACAAAAACTTTTTCAAGTCCTTCCCGGGAAAACGGGTATAAATTGGTATAAGTTTTTGTAAGAAAAACTTTTTCCCTTAAGCATGCCCATTTTGCCATATATGAAAGACTTGGGGTCATATAATTAGGCCATTGCAAATTATTTTTAAAGTTTTTGTCACTCCCCTATCCCCCCCTAGGGGGGAGGGTGGAAATCGAGGGGCAAAAAAAAAATTTTGTAGGATATGAGTTAATTTTTTTTATAAAATCAATTATTTGTGAGTTCTACAGCCAAAAAAGCTCGAAAAATGAATGTACAAGTTGAGTTAACGCTTCTAGCACGAAACATGAATGGAAATTCAAACAATGGAGTTTTCGAAAATCGGTCGAAAATCGGTTTTCTTTCGTTTTTGTCTCTTTTTTCGTAGATTTTTGCATGGAATATATTAAATATTTTAGGTGCTGTAATTTTCAAAAATACTGAAATATCTTTTTTTCCGAAAAAAGTTTTTGTTAGAAAAACTTTTTTCCTTTAAATATGTCCATTTTGCAATGTTGGCCATATAATTATCAAAAAAATTTCATCAATTTCTGAGATGGTCTTTTTTGGAAGATCGATTTCTAAAATTCTAATTTCTAATTCTAATAAAACTAATTTTTAAAATGCTTTTTATTCCAGTGTAGAAATGATTTTTATTTTTTCAGTATTTTTTTATGAAAACTCAGAAGATTTTCTAAAAGTCACTCATAGGGTATGTTGCTGCTTCGTCGTAATTGCCTATTCCCGTCCTATCCAACACAAATTATTAAAAATATCAGCATTTTTATGACACACAATGCAGAACTATTTATTCCCTAATATTTTAGTTAGTTGTCTATCATACGCGATCAATCAAAGTGAGCTGAGATCTGTTTAAATGCTTTTTATCATTAAAGAATTCCTACCAGCCAAATTTCCTACGTTTTTTCGTGCGACGAAGAAGACAATGTCGACAAATCGTTTTAATTTCCGTCATGCATAAATGAAAATAACTCACGCATGGCATTTTCGTTATTCTACAGCCAGGAAAACTTACTTGACCTGCAGAAATTTTGTAGAATAACATTTGTCATGCCGTCCTACACAAATACATGCGCGTTAGCTTCGTAAACATTATTGTGATTTTTAGTTCAGACGATGAAAAATTTTGATGGACGGATTTTAAAACGGTACGACGAATTTAAGATATAAAGTCAGTTGCGTAATTTCAATCAAATGCTTTATTAATCGCTTTTTAGTGATTTCAAAGGGCACGGATCGGAAGGTAAGTGTGTTTGAGTCAAATCAGCAGCAGAGCTTTTTTAGTATTCATTAAATCCACCTAAGAAATGATAAAAATTAGGAGTGGCCTTCCTTACTACGACGAGAATTACAAACAAACCCTACCTATTGAATGTTTTTGATTTATTATGAAAAAGCTCCACCTCGTCAGGGGTAACAAGCAGTGCGAAAAAAATCGACACCCTGTCAGGGTAATTGAGCTTGCTAAGCCCAGTGCAAAATGCTACAAAAACTTATCGTTTATCACTCAAACGTGTGTTTTTTACCGGGGTATAACTGGGGGAAAACAAAAACAAACGTGTAAAATCAATGTAAAATCTAACAACAGCAACAACAAATCGCGCATCGATGTGTGTACGTACGATAAACGTCAGCAAGCTCAATACTGACGCCTCATATATATTAAGTGAAAGTTTTATGAAAACAAATTTATGATTCACATAAAACGTATCTATAGCGCGCCACATTCATCGGGTACGGAGTCTTTTCCAATGCTCTACGATTGATTTTGATTAAATTGACATCATCCGCAAAACTAAGAAGCATGTAGGATTTCATGATGCTTTTCCCGTTGCTTCAGTCCGTGCAACACACGAATGCGGCTGAGATCTCACCCGTTATCCTGACGCATGATTTTGATCCATCCAGCCTTGTACGAATCAACATAATTAGTTTCGTAGGAAAACCATATTCTAGCACTATCTACCACACCTCATTTCGTTTTCACTGAATCGAACGCTGCCTTAAAGTCCAAAAACAGATGATGAGTCTACAAGTTGAATTCTCGAAACTTGTCTAGTTGACGTAAATATCTGATCTATCGTGGAGTGACCATCACGAAAATCAGCTTGGCACTCGCCGACGATGGACACTGCTAACGGTCTCAGTCTACAGAGCACAATACTGGAGAGCATCTTATAGACGGAATTGTGCAAGGTAATGCCTCAATAGTTATTCCACTCGAGTCGATTTCGTTTTTTTAAAAATCTCCTACGGCATTTGTTCCTCACCCGCTACAGCCGCTTACTTCCCATAAATAAATAAACTATACACAACCGCAATTTTCGTGATAAAAGCGGATTTTTTGTGTTATGGTGAATCTTTATAACAAGAGAAAAGACTTCAGAACTAAGAACAATAATAACTAACATTGCTTTTGAAGTAAACTTCAAAATTGACCGTCTTTGTCTCCCAATATTGTTGATAAGATCTCGTGGATTTCTTCGGCTCAACTTCCACCGCCCTCAATACGAACAACACGAACCAGTCCAGGCAATGTGCTCTGTATTTAATGACGTTTACGACCACTATGACTTTTCTATAACGACAAACGCTTTTAAAGCTAGAATTAGGTCTAATTTAACTTAACCAAGATTTCATGTATTATTTTGTGAATTTTATGTATTTTCAAGTGTATAATACGTTGTGAAATGGAAAAGATAATGGATTTTTTGCCGATTTGAGAATGGGATACTAAATCTTAACTCAAGTCGGCTTTTCCCATTCATAGTATTATATCTTCATTTAGACTGAGTGTCAGTTGAAGTAAATAAATAAATAATAATAATTAATAAATAATAAATTGAAACATCAATTAACGATAGTCTTTCCAAAGGATGATGGAATGGTAGAAGAAAGTAATGAAATTAATCAGATGTTTGATAATATCCTAGAGTGGGTATTAGTTAGGTAAGAGTGGATCATTGAGTTAACACTTATTAGGATCATAGCACGGTTCCTCTTTCCAAGCTATTCCAAGGAATCACGGCTTGAAGCAGGTTATAATGGAAGCCTCGAAAAGGGCCGATCAGAGTCTGACTTAGAAAAAAGTAGCGTTTCTGAAATTTTATGAGAATGTTACGAAGGTCGCGCAGATCCACAGTCCACCAAGGTTTAGCAAAGGCAGAATTGGGCGTTCGATGGATGGACAAGTTTTCTTATGATTTCGTGAAGAGTGCTATAGATTGCAGGACAATATTGCTTTGTTTAGCGATTTGTTGCTTAGTGAAGACATCTAGTTAATAGTCCCCAACCAACCGTTTAGTGTTAATCGCTGTGTTCAGTGTAATCATGCGCACGAAAGTCAGGAATGAGACAATCGTCTCGATCGTTAAATGAGATCAAATAGTCGGTGTTCTCGTTGAGTAATAAAACAAACGGTGCGTGGTGAACGGGCAGCAACGGGATGGAGTGGTGTAACAGAGTCTGTGCGGAAAACGAGGTCCAGAAGTCTGACGTTTGAGTTAACGATGCTGTTGGCCTGCTGTAAGCCCGCTATAAATAGCATTTCGATTATTGCTCTGCTCATGTTCAGTTAACACATTACAGGGATTGATACCGATTAACGAATGTTAGGTGATTTGAACTCGCCTGTTGATAGTATAATGACTTTGATTTGAGAGGTTGAATTGGGTGTGGGCGTGCAGCGGTTCACTCAAGGTTATTGCAGTTAGCCAGAGGCACACTGTAACTTTTTTCAAGTCTTTTTTTACGCCAACTTATACACTACTATCCCGAGAATGAAGACTGGTCAACGGATTGCGATCGTGATGAAAAAGTATATATTAAAGAGTTTATTGCTATCGATGTGTTTATGAAACCATATTTCCATTCGGACGAGAATAATGTAGTCGCAGTGGCTTATTAAAAACCATAATTGAGCAATTTTTGCGCGCAAACCTCTCACATTTTGATAGTACATCGGTAACAAATGGTCGGATGTTTACTTCTCACCAGTGGTGGATGGTAAGCGATTAGAAAATGGATCTAAACTGATATCAAGGGTTTAATGCTACAAGTACCTGCTTGTGGTAACCGTTTTCGGAAATCCCTTCAATTTGCTCGAGCACGGGACTAAGTATGTATCCCTTCAATATGCTCGAGCTAATCACAAAGTATGTATCAAATTTTTATTGTAAGTTTGTGTTAAAAATGGATTGTCGAATGCAAAGATTAGCTATCAATACTTTATTCTATTAGGTATGTCAAATTTACCGCATAAATGAAAGCAATGTAATTTTTTAAGCATCTGCTACCGCAGTTTTAAAAGAGTTGACAAGCAAAACGATATTTTTTCGAATCTCGTATTGTGCTCCTTCTTAAATTCTACTTTAAAATTTTTCAAAGCGATTATTGTTAAAATACAGCAAAACAAAAATATTTTGTTAGACGTCAAACTTGTGTACGGTTCATAGTCGTAAAAACTCATTAAACTTATGCAGGATGATATAACAGTCTATGTGTTCCAAGAAACTTAAAGTTTCCTATCGAGAAAATCCACAGCAGAACCGCTCTGTATAACAAAAGGAACCTCTATTATTCCGAACAACATTGCTCAATTAGAGAACTAGCCCGGAAGATTTCTTCCATGAAATGAATTCTATCCATCGTCTTGTCCTGTGTGCCCTGTCACTGTGTGGTTCGAGCTGGTTTTTTTTGCACTGTGACGTGCATCACATTCCCTTGCCTGCCTGCCCCCCTTGCCCTGTCATTGTAACGTTGCTTTTCAGGTTGGTTGTTATCAACCAGAAATAAAAACAAGCTAAATGCCACCGCCGGTGGTGGCGATGGTGGTGGAGGTTGGAGTCAAGGCAGCAGCAGCAGCACGTTGAAGCACTGTAAGCTCTGCCCTAGTCCCTTTATAATCCGGAATGGGAGATGGATGCTGCTGCAATCGGGTGTTGCATACCTGACAGCACTTAAACCCAAAGGGAATTTACGGTCTTTGTAACGACTGCGAACTCATCGGGTCTTGATGAATGGAGCAACTTCAGTATGAAATAAAAATCTAGTGAAAGCTTCACCCATGAGTTGTGAGAAACGGAAATAATGATATTTCACCGGAAGGATGTATTCAGAAAAGCATAGTTTTTTTATTCGACTGTGCTTCAATAAAATAAAATGGGTAAAAACCGTAAGATGATCGAAGCAATTGTTTGAATTTCAATTACCCAACTAGAGTACAAGGTATAGTACCAACGTGTTCGACCTCGAACTAATCTACAGTAAATTAAATTCTAATCCCTCCCAGGTTAATCAATCTCTCCATAATTATTACATGAACCTCGGCAGCTGTTGCAGTTTGCCTTCACTCTCTTGTCATCCCAGAAGCGATAGAGTAACAAACTTTCCACCACCGCGGCAGTTTCCTGCGGTAATCTTTTCGATAAGGCCGAGTATCCCGAGCTCTCTCTATCCTGTAGAGCGGCACAGCCGGATGCACCCAGCGGGCGATAGCTCGCGTAAAGGTTATTACATAGCTCCGTCGTAACGAAGCAGAAGAAGATCCTCACAGAAGTGCACCACCTGCTCTTCCACGCTTCAAGTCTCCAGCGGCCACGCAACTGTCAGCTCGAATTCAATTATGCATCATCCGACGGCAGAGCGAGCGAAGAGGCATAGCGCGTAAGGAAAATTCTCTACGAGCAGCCCCGGAACTGAACAATGGCCGCTGGGTCGTGCCTTTGCCTATTTTTCATCATTCCTTGTCGTCGATATCATCTCATCGTCATTCTACTTGGGTGAGGGTGGATAAAAGAATCGTCTTTGAGTAGCAAAAAAAACATTCAGGAAAGACGCACGCAACAAGTTGGGCTTGTCTTTCGCCTTCACCAAGGAAACAGGTTTTGCCCGGCGACCGAAACGCGGCAAAATATTGAAATTTTGAAGCTATCAAGTCGTTTTTTTAGTTTACTGATGTAAACAACTGGCGCTAAACATAAAATTAACGTGAGTATATACAAGAGGACTTAAGTTATTTGAAAATTTTTGAAACTAAAAATGCCAAAACATCAAAACAATGTCTCACTGTGATTTCGAAACAGTGAGCCGGCAATTGTTAAATACCATGCTACACTGGAAGTTGCTTAAATTCTTCAAAACCTTCGTTTACTCGCGATTTTATTTATTACAAGTAAATTTATAAGGTAAATATTCGGCTTATGTTCAACAGATTTGACACTCAAGAAGCTGAATAGACTTTTTTTTTAATTATTGCCACATTCTTGTTACAGGATGAATTAACATTTCACTGTTGTTCACCCTATGCGATTTTATTTCCTACCAGGACAACAAAAATGTGTCCCCTTTGAACACTATGATAGCAGTTCAAAGCAACAGTAATTTATTCGACCGGCACCACATCGCATCGGGGCGATTGATCCCGATGACAATCTCCACCTTTATCCTGTGATGATGCATTTGCTGATAGCATATATCCCTTTTCTAAAGCAACCATCGCATAATAATCGAGAATGACGCAACTACCGACGACACGACAGCCTTCAAGCGTACTCACATCATCAAACAGATCCTTTTTTCCGCTGACTAAAGAGTGGGGTTTAGTAGCATCAAGCATTCTCCTGGGACCTTTTCCCTCCGTTCCGGAGTAAGAAGTAGTGTGAATGCTTACCGAAATGCTGCGTGAAAGAATGTGCTGGAATACTGGAATAAAAATGAAGTAATCCGCGTTCACTATTATTAGACCGAGTGATTACTTGCTCGACGCATAAGACCTTGTGGCATAATTGGCACTGTAAAGACATTTTATGAATTACTGGCTGACTCGGCAAACTTCGTAATGCCACAAATTAAAATGTGCTATATATAAATTGTAAATATTATTATTATTTTCAATGTTTCCCCGCAGTAAAGTAGAAAACAACTCCTCCCCAAGGGGTCAGTCCCGGTGAATGCTAACCAATTCACTGCTCTCACGCCGAGGACCCGGGTTCAAATCCCAACCCCACAGAAGTCACGAATGACCCAAGCTGTTAAAGTGACTATAATTTAACAAAAAAAAAACTCCCCCCATAAAGCAGATAGCATTAGAATATACGCCGAAATCGTATTTCACCGAATGTTTTATGAAAGAGTTTAAAATTTCTCGAGTTCGGTTAGTTAACGAGTTATACAGAAATTTCGGTTTCATTTATAAGGGAACCCCCTTCCCAGAGAGGGGAGGGTTCTCAAATAACCACAAAGCGTGTTTTGACTTCAAATAATATTTCATTCATTTGTATGACAACCACTCTTCCAGACGGGGGACGGGCTTCAAGCTACTACAGAAAAAAATCCTTTTTCTAGAAACCCCTCTTGCCAAATTTGGTATCATTTACTTGATTAGTTCTCGAGTTATGCTGCCTATTTCATTTGTAGGAGAGCCAAAAACGTAAAAAACAAGACAAAAATCAACTTCGCGAAAACTATTTTCTCTTCAGGTTTCATGTATTTAGAAAATTTTGGTTACGAAAAGAGACCAATCTTTTGGTTTAGTGGTTTTGGTACACGAAATCTTCTGATCTCTACATGATATCTGTAGAGCAAATAGTTTTCGAAATATTTTTGTCGTAAATTTTTGCGTTTTCTACCACAGTGCAGAAGGGGGAGAGGTCTCGAACTACCATAGAAAAAAATCCTTTCTCAAGAAACTTCCGTTGCGAAATTTGGTTTCATTTGCTTGATTAGTTTTCAAGTTATGCAGAAATTTGTTCATGGGTGCTCACTTTCCAAAGGGGGCGGGGTCTCGAGCCATGATAAGAACCTTCCTTCGCCTCAAAAACCCCTGCATTTAGAATTACACACCGATTGGTTCAGTAGTTTCCGAGTCTATAAGGGTCATACGTACGGACAGACAGAAATTATTTTTTATAGGAATAGATTTGAAATCTTTTTTCAAATTTCCTTTTTTTTAGTTTCAAAAATCGGGAGAAAAAAAGGAAAACGATTAAAAAAAGAGGAAAATGAACAGAAAAAGAGGAAAAACGGAAGAGAAAAGAAAAAAATGAGAGAATAGAAGCAGAAACGATAAACAAAACGAAGAAAATAGGTATAAACTGAGCAGGGAAGGAGAAAAAACGAAATAGACGAGATAGAAAAGGAGGAAAAGAAAAGAAGAAAATACACGAACAGGAGAATTGAGAAACTAAAGCAGGAAAAGGGGAAAATGGAGAAAAACGGTAGACAGAACGCAAACGAAAAATAGAACGTTATAAAAATGGAGGAAATGCAGGACACCACACCGCGGTGCTAGGTGTGGAAACCTCGAGTGCACGAAATGATTGGTTTGACGGGGAATGCCAAGAAGCGATAGAGAGGAAAAAAAGAGTTTGGAAAAACTATCCTAGCATATCCACGAGAGAGAATTTGGCCAAGTATCGACGAGCGAGGAATGAGTTGACCAGGATCCTGAGGAGGAACAAGTGCCAGAAGGAGGACCTCTGTCCGTGAGGAGCTAGAACAACTATTCCAGACTAATGACACCCGCAAGTTTTACGAGAAAGTGAACCAAACTCGCAAGGCCCGCACACCAAAACCTGACATGTGTAGGGACGAGGGAGGGGATCTAATCACAAACGAGCGCGAGGTGGTCGACAGGTGAAAGCAGTTCTTCGATGAGCACCTCAACGGCGTAATAGCAGCAGGAGACGCAATGGAAGTTAACCTCGGAGTACCTACAAACGACAACAGCGTACCGACTCCCGATATCGAAGAAATCCGGCGAGAAATCGGTCTACTTAAGAATAATAGAGCCGCTGGAAAGGACCGACTCCCGGCAGAACTTTACACAAATGGCAAAGAACCGCTAGCAACGGCACTACACTTGCTGATTTCAAGGATTTGGGAAGAAGAGAAACTGCCGGAGGAGTGGATGGAAGGCGTAGTCTGTCCCATCTACAAAAAGGGCGACCGGCTAGACTGCTGTTACTACCGCGGCATTACGCTGGTCAACGCCGCCTACAAGCTGCTCTTCCAGATTTTGTTGGGTCGTCGATTCCCAATAGCAAGAGAATTCGTAGGGCAGTATCAGGCGGGCTTTATGGTGGCCCGTGCTACTACGGATCAAATTTTTACTCTCCGACAAATCCTCCAGAAATGTTGAGAGTACAACGTGCCCACGCATCATATTTTCGTGGATTTCAGAGCAGCATTCGATACCATTGAACGCGAACAGCTATGGCAGATAATGCCACAGAGGAGGAACGATCTTTAGCAAGAGTAGCCAACTCATAGCCTTTGCAGAGGACCTCGACATCATTACTAGAAACCGTAGGAGGCAATCTACGCCAGACTAAAAACGGAGGCTAGGAGGATAGGGTTACAAATTAATGCGTAGAAAACCAAATATATGGTAGGAAGAGGCTCCCGAGAAAGTAATGTTTGCCTCCCACGGACAGTGACTATTGATGGTGATGAACTGGAAGTGGTTGATGAGTTCGTATATTTAGGATCTCTGGTCACCGCCGACAATCACACGAGTAAGGAGATCCAACGACGCATTCAAGCTGGAAGTCGAGTCTATTTTTCTCTCCGCTAGCCGTTTCGATGTAGGAGCATACGCCGCCGCACAAAGCTGACGATGTACAAAACGCTAATAAGACCGGTAGTCCTCTACGGACTTGAGACAGTAACTTTACTTACGGAAGACATACGTGCACTTGCCGTTTTTGAACGAAAGATGTTACGGACTATTTTTGGCGGAGTACAAACGGAAAGCGGAGAGTGGCAGAGACGTATGTATCACGAGCTACATGCACTGCTTGGAAAGATTCCCATCGTACACCTGGCGAAAGTTGGGAGACTACGGTGGGCCGGCCACGTCGTAAGGATGCCGGACGACTGTGTAGTGAAATCCGTTCTCTTCAAGAACCCCACAGGCACCAGGAATAGAGGGGCTCAACGTGCTGGATGGCTCGACCAGGTTGAAGCCGACTTGCGAGTGCCGAGACGCGCAGCGAATTGGCGACGAGTAACCCAGGACCGAATACAATGGAGAGGAATTCTTGATACGGCAAGAACCACCCCGGCTCTCGGGTGAATAACGATGAGCAGGACATAATAAGAAGATTAACATAACAGACGAAAACAAACAAACAGAATAACGAGACAGTTTAGCTTTGCGCAGTGGCGATATCGTAATCAATGAGGTTCTGACAAGGTGCGATAAATGCTAGTTGAAAACTAACTAACGGGACAGAAAACAGAAAGAGCTTGGAATAAAAAAAACGAAAAAGACTAAAAACGGAACATAAAAGAGAAAAACGAGATGAAAATCAGGACTGACAATGGTGAAAAACAGAGCAAGAAAAGAAGAGAAAAAGGAAACAGCGCAACAGCGCACAGAAAACGTCAAGACGAGAGAGAGAGAGAGAGAGAGAGAGAAGTTGAGAAAACGAGATATATGGAGGGAAGAAAGATAGGAAAGCAGAAAAGAAAAAGAAAGAAAACGAGATAGAATGAAACAGAAATCAAGAGAAACCAAAAGAGAAAAGATACTTCTTTATAGGAACAGAAAAAAACAAAAACGATAGAAGAAACCGGGAAAGCAAAAAAAAAGAGGCAAACTGAATATAAAAGTGGAAAGATTTGACAAAATTGAAATGCAAAAGGGAAATGGAATGAAAAAATGAGACAGAAAAACCAAAACAAAGGTTTTGCTTAGCTTAGACTGCTCGTAGTTGCACTTCGTGATTGGCCGAACTAGTATGATTGCACAAAGAACCAATTGAATGGTGCTTGAGAGTAGCATGACATTATCATTGTGCAACTTCTGCTGATTCAATACTTTGAAAATCTATAGCTATAAAAATAAATTTCTGTCTGTCTGTCTGTCTGTATGACCCTTATAGGCTCGGAAACTATCAAATTGATCAGCGTGAAAATTTGAATGCAGAGGTTTTTGAGACCGGAAAATTTTTTTTATGATAGTTCCCCCGCTCTGGAAGGGAGGAGGCAGCTAAATGAATGACGAATTTCTGCATAACTCGATAATTAATCACGCAAATAGAACCAAATTTGGCAAGTGGGAGCTTTTGGAGACAGATGTTTTTCTATGGTGGTTCGAGATCCCTCCCTCCTCTAGAAGAGGGGCCTCCTATACAAATGAAACACAAATGTTATGAAACACAGGATTTTTTTCTATGGTACAAACTGCTATTCAAAACTGCTGGCTCGAACTAAGAACTACGTAATTGTAACGGCTTCGGCGAAAGCTTGTTGTCAAAGTTTTTGCAACAAACGAGTGCAGCGTTAATGAAAAAATGTTCGGATATCCTAGCGTCTCCGTTAACCTTCCTATTCAACTTGTCACTTCAACAACAGAGTTTTCCTGTTACCTGGAAAAAATCCTGCATGTTTCCGGTTTTCAAAAAAGGCGATAAATGCAACGTAATGAACTATAGAGGAATAACGTCCTTGTGTGCGGAGTCAAAGGTTTTCGAGATTATCGTGAAGGATAGATTGTTTGCTGCTTGTCGAAATTATATTAGTACAGTGCAACACGGGTTTTTCCGTGGTCGTTCAGTAGAAACTAATCTTGTAAATTTCGTTTCATTTTGCATTAGAAATATTAGTTGTAAAGCACAAGTAGATACAGTATATACTGATCTTAAAGCCGCATTCGACACCGTTAACCATAAGCTGCTTCTGCATAAACTGAAAAAACTTGGCTGTAGTGAACGGTTTTGTAATTGGCTGGAATCGTATCTTGTAAATAGGCAGCTCTATGTACGAATTCGGAATCACCAATCATCCTCATTTACGAACAAATCAGGTGTGCCACAAGGTAGTAACCTAGGTCCTTTGTTGTTCTCATTATTCATAAATGATGCAGCACTGATCCTTGATCATGGCGGACGTCAATTCTTTGCCGACGATTTAAAAATATACTACGTAATTCGTCAAATTGGAGATTGTATGGAACTTCAAACTATGTTGAATCTATTTACCGACTGGTGTGAGAGGAACCAATTGCTATTAAGCGTGGAAAAATGTTGCGTCATCACTTACCATCGTACAAAAAATCCCATCCGATTTGATTACAGTATCGCCGGTAGCAAACTCAGTAGGGTCGAGCAGGTGAAAGACTTGGGAGTGATACTGGATGAAAAACTATCATTCAGGCCGCACATATCAACGACTATTGAAAAAGCTAGTCGACGACTTGGATTTATATTCAAAATAGCCCGTGAATTTGATGACCCTCTGTGCTTCAAAGCTTTATACTGTTCATTGGTCCGATCAACTTTAGAGTTTGCCAGCGTTGTTTGGTGCCCGCATCAGGCAACTTGGAACATGAGACTAGAAAGCATTCAGCGTAAATTTGTTCGTTATGCCCTGCGAAATCTCCCATGGAACGATCCTCAGAATTTGCCTTCTTACGAAGATCGCTGTCGGTTGTTGGGTATAAAAACGCTAGATCAACGTCGCCGGGCATCACAAGCAGTATTCATTGTAAAGCTAATTACTGCGGAGTATGATGCCCCAGATCTATTATCACAAATCGGATTCTACGCACCTACCAGAGTTTTGCGTCCAAGGACTATGCTTCATGTGGAATTCCAGTCAACCCAGTATGCAGCCTTCTCACCGATTTCATCAATGGTGCGACAGTTTAATCGATATACTGATCTTTTTAATTTTACTGAAACTTCATCTGTGTACCGGCGAAGATTACTAGAAAGTGACTTGTTGTAATGTTTTATGTAAATTGTAATGTATTATGTATAATTGTAATTGTGCAAAATGCAATGTCCTGAAATCAAAAGATGATGGGGTTTTTATGCACATTTGAGGAAGGTCACGTTGTGACCACCTCAAGTGAGCTTTTCCCCATCCACGTGAAACTTCATTTAGACCGATAAGGTCAGATGAATAGAAATAAATAAATAAATAAATAAATAAATAAATAAATAAAGCATGCGATGCTGATCCCTTACAATAAAATACTCCCCCTGAGCCTGAGCACTTCAGCACCACTAGCAAAAACTGAGAATAATAATTTGCTTCCTAAATGATTAGAACAAAATTAAATTTAAATTAAGATCAGTAGTTACTGCGAAACAGTAACAAATTCTTGGCGATTTTTATGAAGACGAAGATAATCACCCATTACTTATTGGTTCACAATACCTGACAATAAAAGCCAGGTACACTGAAACTAATGAAACACTTCAAGAAGTCCCTAAGCTGATATGCATTTCCTCCTACCGACGGAAACACGCTCTTTCTTCTGCTATTTGCTTTATCTAGTTGAAAAACTATCGTTATAAACATATTTGATTATTTTTCTATTTTTTTCATAGTAATTTTGAAACAGAGAAGCAATTTTCTTGGCCTTTTCTATTTTAAACATCTCTTAATAATCTAGAAACCAATTGGTACTACCGTGGTATAGTTATTATCACACCTGATATGTTGCATCAAGCTTAGAAGTCGATTTGTATTCCTGTAGTCTTTCCATAGTCAAGAACTCGTTGAACCAATATACGCTATTACGCAAATTGCCCGTCTCTTCCGCTTCTGCTTGCTGCTACTATAGTACACATGAATGATTTTCACGTGCCATTCAGAATATTGCAGCTTCGATTGGGATCGATATCGGGCCGAAGAGCGTACCGCTGCTGATCCGACCTCAGGGAAAGGGGATGCTGCCGCACTATAGGAGACATACCATTAAACGAGGCCGGACCCCGAATGATGAGGCAGCAGACGGCGAGGGCCCATAATCGTGCATACATATTGCAAATACGAGATGCATACGAATGTGCAGCACCACGAACAAAGGTCCATAGGTACATCCCAGCCAGTCGGAGGGGATGGGGAGTTTGGGGTGCAAACATGGAATGGGAGCTGTTGGCACATTGATCTCAGGCGGACCGGGCCAGGTCAGTTGGCCGAGCAAAATCGTTATTTTCATAATTTTAACAACATGTCAAGCAGATTCTGGCCGTTCGGTTCGAACTGATCTGTGCTGAGCATCAGAGGCTTGTGAGTGTGGGACCGGATCCTGCAAAGCTCCAATCGAATCTAACGGATTGTGTTCAGCATGAATCAGCTTCAGCATGATGATTGTAGCGAGCAATTTGGAAGCCCAGCCGGTCGGTCTCGGTATGTACTAATCAAAATTGCTTACCGTTGCAGCAGTAATGCTTGTTGATTGTAATTCCGACAGTCGATTGAACCGATAATAGCCAGGAAAGACTAGTTAATTTATTTGAAGTGTAAATGTTGGCTATTTGGAATCTGACTACAATTTAGTTGGGGTAATGGATGATTCCCTACGCATGCTGCCTTTTTGTTATCACATGCTAATTTTTCGGGTGGTTACATTCTAATTTCACTCCGACCTTCAACAACACAGACAAAGGATTGATGCTGCCTACGACGATGCGGGCTTGGTGCAAAATATAACCTACCTGACTGCAGCGGAAAACTCACACTGCAATCAACTGGTTCACACGTACGGTAGGTACGTGCATATCGAAAGTATAAAACCATCTCCAACCGTAACTTCGATACAAAGCTGGAAACATGTGTTATCCGGAATAGTGTGACTTCTTTATCCTGGCCGTTTCGTTTCGTCCGACCCGAAGCAAACTTTACCAATCGTGTTGCAATAGATTTCTTTCAGCAGCGTACTTCGTTTTCAAGCGTACTGTTTGCAACGTTAAAATCGAGAAAGATGAAACTTCTTCTTCTAAATATGCTGTTTAGTTATCATACTGAGAGATACGTATTCCACCTCCGATTTGCAGGGTTCATAAATTCCGGAGGGCTCAAGTTGGTGGTCGCAGTTTCAGTTCGGGAAGGAAAACTTCAAGGCAGCGTGTGATCCAGTTAAACGACCGACAGAGTACAGTTTCCCAATAAACCCGGTTACACTGGCATATGCCATCTATCATCAATCGTTTATATACTTTAAGAACTGCTACGAACTTTGTAGAAATAAGCCTTGAACTTAAAAATGAAATGACACAACAAAAGTTCTGTAAGTCTATCATCAGCTTACGGTAATTTTCGTTTTTCGGAAGTAATTTACGTAAACTGCCCTAATACTCGCAGTTCGTCTTCAGCAAAGGTGCATTTTTTCTGTTGTAACGATGCAACTGATTTGCTGTGCTCTACCATGCGTGCCAGCAGTAAACTTGTGGAATGTGTGGACCTGACCTAGAGGAAGGAGCATCGCTCGCTACCTCGGCGGTAGCAATCGGAAGTGTGCCTTCATCTGAACTGGGTCAAAAGCTGCTGCACAGATTGCGAGCAGGACTGACGATGATTATTAAAAGTTGGATACTAAACCTGTTGAATTTTACATGCTTGCCAGTATCGGGGTTTAGGAACCGACTCGAAACCGACGGTTATTTGTGTCGACCGTAAACTTCTGTAGCGCAAATAGTATCGGTCGAATATACCTCACCGAGGGTGGTTCATCCTATAGTAGAGCCCCGCAGGCGGTGGTGGTGGTGGCACAAACATTTGCTTGTGTTGCACTCTTATAAACACAACACACGAGAGAACGGGTGGTTCACATTTCACCACAGCATAACAGAGTATGGCTTCAAAGGACCGGCAGTATTGTTGTTGGAAGTGCACCGGTGGGTGAGCCGGCATCAGACGCTGCACTGGTTGCTGGCGAAAAGCAAGGTGCAGGATGATACAAAGTAGAAAATGCTACCGTGATTCTATTGACACATTACCTCCACAGCACACAGCAGGGATTCGGAACGAACGACGCTGACGTACATGTGACGTGAATGGAGATGGATGCACAGTCTCTTTGATATCCTCGTCGGTCGGATCATTGGAAACTAGGCGAAACCGTTATCATGGAATGATTGCTTTCCAAGTATCGGAAAACAAATACTTTAGTGCGCAATGTCAAGCTATGCTAGAGCTCGGTAAAACTGAATAAAGCTACCGCTAGGAAAAAAAACCAGATCTTGTCTCGACTAGACAGGCATAAAAATCAGTTGCAACGAGCACTGCCGAGCATCGTCAATTTCGAAAGCACTCCTTTCAATCATGGCAGAAACTTCCACCACAGAGCAGCGGTTCCCAACGGTGGCGGGCGTCGCAAACAGTACCCATCCCACGGGACACGAGTAGGAACACGCATCAACTACGAAACTAGCAAACAATTTTTCAACATAGCCTTGGGGAACGAATGAACGGGGCACAAATTACTCATGCTTTTCGGAGGCATCTTCCGCGAAGGATCTCGGCTAAGACTGTTGCAACGCCTGAAACCGGAAGATAAAGTTTTCAAGTTGCGAAGAAAAACAGTAACAAAATACAACAGTTGTGTCTATTTTCACCTCCTCAAGAATGCTAGCGCGCCGGGATAATCTTTTCTTATCACCGGAAGCGAGAGCGGGAGTGCACGTCGGAAGCACGAGGGCAAGCACTTGTCTCAAAGTTCAAAAGGATGTCGCACAGGGAAAAGTTGTTGCGTTTTCCGTTTGGGTGAGACCTCTGATTTTCGTATTATTTACGGTGTGCTGGTGCTGTGGCATTTTGCGCTGAATCGTCCAGATCTGGAACATTTGAAGTACCTAGTTGTGACATGGAATCTGGTAGGTAGGCGTTTCGCAGCTTAGTTTGTTTCAGCTGTGATGTCTAGTCTGTTGACAAGGGAAACCCAAAATAATATATCAAGAAAGCGATGTTGATGTCATTCAAATACAGTGCAATGACGAATACAATGCGGTTTGAACTAGAAGATGCGGTTTAAACTAATTTGTTCATCTACGGAGAGACATTAGCTGAACAAATTTTACCTTTATTTTATTAAATAAGAATGTTATTACATTTCTGATTACGGATTCGACCTATCCAGAGGCTACAAGTTATGATGAAAAATTGTATTATATGCACGGCCCGACAAAATCATCTTCATTTGCATATCATCACTCAAAATTAAGTAACGAAGCTTTACTTTCAACTGAAGTAACGCCGCTTCGCTTTTAAAGTTTTTAGTTGTGCTTTTGTATTAAATATTTAGTAGAAGGTAAGAATCTTGGGTTAAGTTGTGTTTCTTATTTTATCGACTGGATTCAATTGTAGTTATTAATATGTGGCAGGACAGTCTTCACAGAAATTTTCAAGACTGAGGTTTGATGTTTTCCCGACGTTTCGACACTTTGTTGGTGGCTTTTCCAACGGATACTGTGGTAAAATAAATTTTTAATGTATGTATGTATGTATATAAATATCACTGTCAATAAATAGTGAAACACTTTTTGCTTCCTATGCCAATGACGACAGTTTTATACACCGTCTTTTCCAATCATTTGTATTTATTTTAAATAGTGACAAAATCTCCTTGTCACTACAGGTGGATAATAGATTGTTTCAATTAAATCTATATCAAGTTGATGTCCCAAAAGTAAAACGTCTCGTGAAAGAATCTGATAATCCTTTCTTTTCTAAAAATTGTGTTGATATGCAGTTTGTTATTGTTTTTTCACATCTGTTATTTAACTAAATAAAAATTTTGTCACTAAAAAACGAAAGATTTTGAACGCTAATAGCTCTGCCAATTATAAATGGATTTTGATGGTTTGAATACTAATCTAATCCTAATAGATGCAGCAATTCTGTGGTTTTTATTACAATTTTCATTTCTAATCAGTGAAAATTGCCGAAAAATTTCAAAGTCAAATTTCCACATACATTTTCTTCATGATTACCTTGATTCAGAGTCTGGGACAACAGTTAAACACACCATCTGTTTAGTGTGATTTCCTTTTACAGAAAAAGTAGCAACACCCCTCGTTCCAACAGATTACAGATTCTTCACGACGTTTAAACCTATACCAATTTGATATCTGTGCTTGGGAGCGCAAAATCACCCCTATTCTTCAACCGATTTTATCGTTTGGACATTTAAGCTAGTCCAATTTGATGTCCTAAAAGTAAACAATTTTATTAAAGTGTAGAACCACCCCTCTTCTTGATCCGATTTTATCTTTAAACATTGAATCTAGTCCAATTTGATGTCTTGAAAGTAAAACGTCATATAATAGTGAGCGGTTATCCTTTCCTTTTGCCAGATTTTTTTTATACATGCTATTACGGTTAACTTGATGCAGATATTTTAATACTATAACTACTTACAATATCCTATATGCTATATACCCTGTTCTGTTCAGGAACTTTCGGTTTTACATCAAATTTAACTGAATCCATATACACTCAAGTCGCTTTTTACGCGAAGGATACGTCCCACGTAAATCAAAACCGCGTAAATTCCGAAATTCGCGTAAAAAAACCGCGTAAATTCCGAAAATCGTGTAAAAACACCGCGTAAAAAACCGTTTAAATACCGAAATTCGCCTTAAAAAACAGCGTAAATTCCAAAATTCGCGTAAAAAAACGCGTAAATTCCGAAAATCGCGTAAAAAACCGCGTAAAAAACCCGTGTAAAAATCCGAAATTCGCGTAAAAAAACGCGTAAATTCCGAAAATCGCGTAAAAAACCGCTTAAATACCGAAATTCGCGTAAATTCCGAAATTCGCGTAAAAAACCGCGTAAATTCAGAATATCGCGAAAATTCCGAAAATCGCGTAAATTCCGAAAATCACGTAAAAAACCGCTTAAATACCGAAATTCGCGAAAAAAAAACCGCGTATATTCCGAAATTCGCGTAAAAAAACAGCGCAAATTCCGAAATTCGCGTAAAAATAGTCGTGTAAAAAAACGCGTAAAAAGCGACTTCAGTGTACTGCAAGAATTTGTTCGGAACTGTACACTCAAAAAAATCCGCACGTCAAGTTTACGTGAAAACATAGGTAATTCTCATCCATCAAACTTTTCATGTAACATTCACGTGAATTGTTGGTAACTCGCACTCATACTAACCAGTCTACGTGCGATCCCTGTAAATTTTATCAATTTTCCTATTGACTACTACATGAAGTTCACGAAAGTTGCTGTACAGAAGTTTACATGAATTTTCACGTGGATGCGACGTGTCGATTTTTTTGAGTGTAGTCTTGCACAGAACAGAGCATGTGACATGAAGCAGCTATTCTCAAAGTGAGGAATATCAGCGGCTGTCTTTTTCGAGAATAGTTTTTGAGCGTTTCATTTACTGCTTTGCGTCAATTAGTTGATTGCATGCAACCATCTTTACATACTACTACAGGAACTAATATGATGCCGAGGACGTTAGCTAATTAATATTTTAACTGGCTGTCCACATATTAGTTGTAAGCAGCAATGTCAACCTTCCAGACATTTGTGCAAACCAATTATTTTAGTTCCTGTGAGTTCTGGTTTTGGTTATGTTACTGAAGTTTAAAGTACACATAGTACACATAGTATCAAATGAAAACAGCATAAACAAACGCACAGATACACAAGGGTTAAGTATTATATATGCAGGAGTATTACACACACTAAAAAATGTAAACAATCACAGATCAGAGTGACGCTATACCGTCACCACACAATTGTCAAATCTCAAACAGTCAGTACAATCAAAGTGACCAACAGCAAAAACAGACGGCACACAAACCGTTGCTAGAGACACTAACAGACGTTTACCGCAAAAGCTCGTTTTACCGGACTACTAAAAATAGAAAAAAGTGACACAATTACAACAAATTATTATATTAAATGTAGTAAGTAAAAAAACAGTTAAAATGAAGACCAAACAATCACTATCAGTATTCACACAGCAATATAAAGAGGACGCCATTTGTAAATTACATGGACGATCACAAAGTAGATACACACATACACCAGACAACAAAACGTACAGCCTCTGTAAGTTAAAAATAAGTCCTTCTTCTAAGACGGAAAAAAACGAATTTATTTGTAATAATATTTTAGTTTCCTTGAAAAAGGTGGAATAAAACCACCGAAACGTCGGATATAGAAGCAAAACATCGTTTTGACTGCTAAATACAGACTACATAGCCGAAAAACAGAACCTGAAGATTAGACTAAGAAAATAAAATACTGCCGAGAAAATGACAGGGTCCCATATTTATTCATGCAAAAATGTCTGGAAGGTTGGCATTGCTGGTTATATTTCAAAGCAATCTATCCCAATGAATGGTGCAATCAACAATTTCATAAAAATTTAAGAATGCGAATTAGTGATATAAATGATAATCCAGAATAGTTATTTCGGTAGTTTTTCGGTTTAACCGTAGTTGTAAGCAAGCTCCTAGAGGCTGACTTCATCAACTGTCGGCACCAGCACGTGAATCCCTCGTTCGTTCCCCTAGTCAAAGACCGCCATACTTCTTTTTTGGAAACGAGAAGATTATTAGAAGACAAAAATCAATCATTGAGGCCATTTTGATTTTAAAATTCAAGATGACGGACGGTTTTGCGAGTTATTTTACATAAAAAATTATCCACTATGAAGTTTTTGAAATGGGAAAGATTGTCAGAGGTAAAAAGTCAACATTTGACACAATTTTGAAACCCAAGATGGCGGATGGAATTTTGGTTGTTTTGCATAAAAACTTATTATGAACTTTTTTAGAATGGCTATGACAGTCAAAATCAGAAAAAATCAATAATGACGCCATTTTGAAATTCAAGCTGTCAAGGTGGACTATTATTTAACATTTTGCATGAAATACAGCTATAATGACAAACAAAATGATGACGACAGTACGTACATAAGATAGTTTAAAATTGCAGGATGTTTCAAATGGTAATATTTTAGTTAGCTTTGAGGTAGGATACTTTTCTAACACGCCAGTCATCGTATGTTTGAATCTCGACTGGGCGGTGTTGTTAGATAGAGTCAGTCGGATCGTTGCATTAGCCCCGTAATTGTCCTGTACTCTAACAGCCGGCCGCGAAGTCTGTCGTTAAATAAGGGTTGAGTCTTAGCAAGGCGTTTTTTTTTTGTAAGGAACAAATGTTCTGTGAAAATCCGGTGGTCAATCAACCATTTCATCAAAAAATCCATATTACATAGATTTTTATGAAAAATATCCTAAATAACAGAAATTATCAACCGCCGCACAGTGCAAATTATTTCAAAAAGAGGACTTTTTTTTCGCGGAATAGTCCTTTCCGCGAAAAGGTTTTCGGCATTTTGGTACTTTCCGCGAAATAATACTTTCCGCGAAAATTTTTTCCGCAAAATGGTATTCCGCGAAACGGTACTCCGCGATATGGTCTTCGGCGAAATGTTATACAACCGTTTTTAACAAAAGAAGGGCATTTTACCCTACTTTTCTCGACATGGAGAGATGTAAAAATCTTTATCTCCAGATTCTGCCGAGATAAAATTGATCTTTTTTCGCCATAAATAAGCTATCTTCAAGAGGAATCCGACGATATGATATTTGTTTACGAAACATGGTTGTTTCGGTTTGGTGTTTGTTTACAGCACCAAGGTTAAAAAACCTTAGTCTCTCTGTAAAACTGAGTTCTACCAGCTCAAACAATTTCTGCAAAGGGTACGGTGTTCCACATGGCAGTAACGTAGGACCATTACTTTTCTTCATATACTTTTAAGACGCTTGCTCTGTAACTCCATCCAGATGTAAATTACTTGTACGTGGATAACAGCTGCAAGATTTTGTAAACCGATTTTTAAATCAGTGTTGCCAGATTTTGCTGTGTCTTTATCGCCGAAAAATGGTTATAATTTCGTTTCTAAATTAGAAGAAATGCGAAGTTAAATCAAATTTCAAATTAAATTTCGGTTTAATTGATGGTTTAACCGACATTGGTGCTTAATTTGAAGATAAGCTAGTATTGTTAAAAAGTGAAATCAATCTCATGTACTGTTTTCGAACATACATGTCATTCCGACATCCCTTTTCGCCGCCTTTTGTCATCTCGTTGTCGCCTTGTTATTATTTCTTTGTTGTATTTTCATGGTCTTTTTTCTATCTTTCCATTGCATTTTCATCGTTTGTTCGTCGTTTTTCGCTCTACGGTTATTCCGTGACTTATTTTTCCGTTTTTCTTGTCATTATTTCATTGTTTCATTGTTTGTTGTGGTTGTCTCGCCGTATTTCTCTTGTTAAATTTTTGTCACTTTTTTGTCATTCTTTTGTTGTCTCGTTTGTCTTTTTACGTCATTTTTCTATCGCATATTCTTCATCTTTTCGTTGTATATTGTTATGACGGTTTTCGTCGTCTTTTAATCGTATTTCCGTTATATTTTTGCCGTCTTTCTGACAACTTTTCATCTTATTTTCGATATCTTTTCATCACTTTTCCTCAACTTTTCGTCGTATTTTCGTTGCTTTTAAGCTGTTTTTTCGTTGTCTTTTCTGCATATTTTAGTCATCTTTTCATCGCCTTTAGTAGTGTTTTTTGAAGGTTTGTAAATATTTTGAACTGATGTCTTAAGAAAATTTCCGCAGAAAAAGAGGAGCGTTGTGCGATACGAATGAGTATTCAGTGACCGATAATTGTTACATTGACATTGCAAAAAGACGGCACCATCGCGAGGCAAAGAATATATAACTTGCCAAGTGTAACTGAATTTATCACTCATCAATGAAAAAGTTATTAAGCTATTAGTAAAAATAAAGGATAACGAGGAAAGAAAATTTGGTTCACCATTTGTATTTGATGATTGATTCTGCTAATACAAAAACAAACAATTGTCCCAATCAAAGAGAGAAACAAGCTCTACTTGTTTTACCAATTGTAACGATAAATTGGTTGAATAATTAAATAAACGTTTACAAATTAACACAACGAATCAATTATTTATCCGAATTGACTAACATAAATTTTCTCAGTTTCAAATACATTCAGGAAAAACGAAATGGTAAACTTTAATCACAGAACAGAGCCTATAAATTCAGACTACCAATTGAATTGAGCCAAGTTTTTCTCAATTTTCCTATTTTTCTTACCAAGCCGTGCCGTGCCGAGCAAGTTCCGGTCGCCCTCGGCTTCTTTGTATAGACTTGTTGCTGCTCGGGAATGCCTGCCGAGCAACAGATGCTATGCATAGCGAAAGTAAGGGAAATTTGAAAAGAATGTAAACTTTTAATTGGAAGAATTATCGATTGAGCGAAACGCAGTGCGCTGATCTTTAACAATGTTCTGATTCCGAATAAAGTTGCTGACTTTTGAAAGGGCGGATGGGCATGGATTAAAACTCAAGGATTATATTTAATTATGTTTCAATATATGCATTGTTCGAAGCGTACGAACGGAGATTATCGCCGAACAATGCAATTCCGGGCTTGGTTGTCTCGTTCTGATATCACGATTCGCGTTTTCCCGTTTTATTATTAATATAACAGTCGAAGGACGGCAACACAAGCAACACTGATAATGCTTAAGGACCATAACGCGCGTTACAAGTGATTCAAGTGATGCCCACTTTCTGCCTACTTGAATGACTACTCCAATAAATGTGAAAGCCAGTACACGCCAGGATTCCTGGTTCTCGCCGTGCTGTCTCCTTTTCTAGTGGGGCAAAATTAGCGTTATTAAACTCTCATTCTGGAGCTTTCTTTTACTCTTCCATCGCTTTCCGCAACGCTTGTTATCCATCTAATAAAATTTCCAGCTTTTCTCCTAACCAACAAGGCACCAGCTTGCTACCGTGATAGGCACCGTGTGTATAGCGAAGAACCATAAAATATTACTACTTCTTAAAGCAGACTTACCGGCAGATGGGTATCCAGCCAGGTACTGATGATTCCGGCGGTGATTGGATCCGGCGACGGTTGCAGACTTGCCGTTTGCTGTTGCAGCGACATGGCTAACGATTGGGCCGCCGCCAGGATCGATGTGGACTGTAATCCATGGTGGATTCCACCGTTGGACGAGGTGGCTCCATCCGGCGAGGACACGTGATTGGTGGCACCTGTGCAAATGAATAAAAAATATGGCACGGTATGAGAATACAGTCAGTAAATGTTTGACTTTCCGGAGGTGTATACGAGTGGGAACAATATTAACGAATAATGGAACTGGCTGCCGGATAGGATCAATCGTGTTTATTAGAACAGTGTTATGTTGGTTGAATTGTCAGTTTAATTCTGTTTGCCACATTCTAACATGATACCATACAGGATAAAACACAATGGATTGCACGAACAAACGGATGCAATTGTTTTAGCATGGCAAATATTTTCCCCTAACCCAATGCAAACACTGGGGGCCACACAGCTAACCGTACCAACCGTATCCGAAAATTCACACGGTTCTCACATGCACAATCCGAGCATCTACGCTTCATCATGCCTCCGGGACTAATGAAACCCAATTTGCTGCCTCTCACCAGTGTAGAGCACTCGGCGCGCAAGAGGAGTAAGCCTCTATGGTTCGCTCCGTTGGATGCTTTTGGGCATACGTTGCTTTGGCGATTAGATGAAATTAATTTTTGTACGCTTTACTGCCCTACAGTGCGAGATGCCAAAGTCCTTGCCGCAGAAGGATGAAAATCTTAACCTAAATGAAACTAAAGGTGACTTAAGCAGCCAGCTGCTCGCCTGAGTAATGAGGTTTTTCCAACATAGACTACTCGTTTTCACAATATTTAACCTGCTTGACATTTCGAAGAACTTTGAATAATCTTTTAGAATTAATAAACAATTTACGTAATTATGTTGCATTTTCAATGCAACGACAGTACATCACAGTCAGATCCTTTCAAGCTTTCGAAAAGTTATAATCAACTATACGCTTCTTCGACATTCCTGTCACCACCATCATCATCACCTACCTGGCTTCTGCTAACTTACTGACTATAACTGACAGTACGCCCAGTAGCATCCGACCGTACCGAAGCGAAAGTTACTTCCATTAGGATAAGGTATTTCTGACAATCCCTGGATTGTCCTGGAAGCTTTTCTGGACTGGAGCCTCGACTGCTCTGCCGACTGCTCAGATTTGATGTAAATGCACAAAGTTTTGCCTGCCCGACAAAAGCGAGCAATTGATAAATTTTTGATAGCAAACATTTCCGTCTCTCGTAACCTGTGTTGTTGCTGCTTCGCAGCCCATCAGGTTGGGTCTGAATGCATCTGTGGAAATGCCATGGAGCGAAACAGGATGAAGCGGGATGCTGTCACACGAGGGCAACGAAGGGACATGCATTTTCCATCAGAAAATCGATATTTCAAATCACAACTAAACGTGTCAGTCAGTCAGTGCGAGAGTTTGCCGGTGGAGGGGGAAAACTTGACAGACGTGAGCTGTCGTGCGAATGGTGGTGGTTGGTGAACTGGAGTAGGACATTGTGGCTGGGAGTGAGCACCGTTTGATTATGCAACAGTTTGCTACAGGTAGAGTACCTATGCCTAATGCTCTCCGAGAAAAGGATACTACGAAAAGTTAATCTGAAATTTGGACCGACTTCGATTCATGCATGTTTCATTGGGTAAAAAGGGGAAATCAAAGTTTGTAGTTGCATAAGAGGATTTGCGTTGTATGTCGGATTATATCGTCTACATAGTTGTTGTTGCAATAGACGAGCAAAAACATAAATGTTATACGATTAAAGTTTTAAAGCTGAGCATATTTTCATATTGTGTTGAGTAATACAACAGACTTTAGAAGTCCAGCAGAATTTAAAACTTTAAATCACTTCTCTTTTCCAATGTTTCACATGATTTATTTTTGGGCTGCTTCTTTCAACACCAATTCCAAAAAATTAGGCTTTTTTAGATGCTGTATGCCATCTGTGTTAAACAACTTTTATTCTGCACATGCTTTTGATATAAAACTAGTTTTTTGCAACATCTTTGTGAAACAAAAAGGTTTATTCCATGTCCATCACCGATTTTTATCAATGTAATCTTTTTGTGTGTCTTCCTTAACAATAAACAATTAAAATCGAAAACTAGAAATCAAAAACTTAACACTCCTGAATCATAACTCAAAGCTCAAAATTGAAATGATAAATTGGATGAACAAACACCCGATGATGGTAAACCATGTAGACTTGCCGTAGCAACGTCCGGCAACAGACTGCCTGTTTCTATCACCACTGACCGAGTAGATATTAGATAACAGTCGATCTTCTCGGCGGTAGAAACAACGAGCAATCATGCAAAAACAATTATCATTTGCGAAACAAGTGTCTGGTGCATGTGTGGAATTATAAAATTGGATGAAACAAGAAAACTAGATATTAGACCACCTAATATAAGGATGCGAAAGTAGTTTAGTGAGTAAAACATTTGGGTACCACTCGAAAGAGCCCCATCTGCCGTTGAACGACACAATATATTTTTATACAGTAAGTCCACAATCATGTATCACCCACAATTGTGGGTCATTTTAGCTTTAACTGCTAATTTCCGTTTAAATATCACCTAATAATTGATAAACTTGTTAGTACTACTTATAAGCAACAATTTTGTCCATCAATTAGCATAATATTCATGCGTTAATTTAAGTTAAAGTATAAATGACCCATAATTGAATGTGACCCATGATTCATAGCTAAGGCTAGGGCTAGGGCTAGGGCTAGGGCTAGGGCTAGGGCTAGGGCTAGGGCTAGGGCTAGGGCTAGGGCTAGGGCTAGGGCTAGGGCTAGGGCTAGGGCTAGGGCTAGGGCTAGGGCTAGGGCTAGGGCTAGGGCTAGGGCTAGGGCTAGGGCTAGGGCTAGGGCTAGGGCTAAGGCTAGGGCTAGGGCTAGGGCTAGGGCTAGGGCTAGGGCTAGGGCTAGGGCTAGGGCTAGGGCTAGGGCTAGGGCTAGGGCTAGGGCTAGGGCTAGGGCTAGGGCTAGGGCTAGGGCTAGGGCTAGGGCTAGGGCTAGGGCTAGGGCTAGGGCTAGGGCTAGGGCTAGGGCTAGGGCTAGGGCTAGGGCTAGGGCTAGGGCTAGGGCTAGGGCTAGGGCTAGGGCTAGGGCTAGGGCTAGGGCTAGGGCTAGGGCTAGGGCTAGGGCTAGGGCTAGGGCTAGGGCTAGGGCTAGGGCTAGGGCTAGGGCTAGGCCTAGGGCTAGGGCTAGGGCTAGGGCTAGACCATATTTGAATACAAGACGGTTCTTATTAAACTTTGGCCTATCGTTTCGGCCTTGATGTGGAGTAATTATACTCACATTAATATACCACTTATTTAAGCGAATGATACGTTTATTGCGGTGGCCCCCACTGCCATCCATAACAGAGGAAAGATCAAAGATGAAAATATTTACGTAAATTTCCATTACGCATGAGAAATTATATCAAATAAACAGTAGCACACATCCCATTGAATTAGAATTTTTTGTGGCATTCAAATTGCGGTTGGAAATTATTAACTGTAACATCGAACCACTATAAAGTCAGAAACAGATGAATCCCAACAACACACACAAATTGGCTTACAGTTGATGCAGCTCCGTCCGGCGAATCCGGCTCCGTTGACCACCGCAGGAAGGCCCCCATTCTCGCTGGAGTGTGAGTTCGGATTGTTACATGCCCGAAACCACCACCACCGGGTCATGTGCGCTTCTGCTGTATCCGGTTTTGCACTTCACTGTGACGGTGGTGGAAGTGACGATCGTCCGAGCGGAAAGGTGATATTTCCGTTGCTGTGGCTCGGCTTGCTCGAGCGGAACGAAGCACTTGCACTTTTACACCACTGACTGTACTGCCACTGCCACTGCCAACTGCACTGCACTGCACCTACCTAGGCTGGACTGACCGAGAAATCAAACCGGAACAGACATTGCGGAACCGTAACAGCTGCACTATTTTCACCAGTTGATTTTGGCTACTTCATACACGTGTTTGCACTTGCATCCAACCAATTCTGGGCTATCAGAAGACCACTCCGGAAAGGCTGTTTCAGTCCAATTTAACGGAACTTTTCCAGTTTTGGTTTCCCAAAAGCACTATAATAATCACTTAGTTAAAAACCAACCCCACTTGCATGTTTTACACCATTCGGCTACTGCCCTAGATCAAAAGATAAAAGGATTTAATGAACACAATCAGCGCGTTAGATTTTCCAGATGATTTATTTCCCTAATTCAATTCGAGCGAAGCTCGTACGGGGGCTGATGTTTTGGTTGTTGCGATTTCGAATCCTAAATTTTTGGAGAACGGTGGAAAACGGATGGTGGTATGCAACCTTCAACAGTTGGGTGGCTGGAGTGGAAGGACCCAACAAACTGAAACCCTAATTGCCATCAACCGCCGCACCGGTGCCATCATCTCTGATCTCGTTGCTACTGCTGCTGCTGCTCCTGTGGCTCGCGCAATGGGAACGGCAGTAACAGGCACGACGGCACGAACGGAAATGACGAACATTTTCGGTTGATTTTCGGAAACACCGTGGCAGGACGGAAATCGAATTAAATGTGTTTAATATGATAAATAAAAAGCACATGGCACTGCACTTATAACAATTGAGCTGGGCTGGGAGGATGTTCCCGGATTTTGGGTGCTTGCTCGTAAAACAGCAGGGATGAGTGGCTTGTTGCCAAATTGAAGCGCGAAAAAGGACTGGTAGCAATATTTATTGTATGTGCTAATTAAATACTCGGGTTGGGTTTAATTTCTCTCGGTTCAATTGCGGTGATATTTGGATTGAAAATATTTGCTTTCCCGAGCTTGATTTCAAAGTATTCATCTGGTTGATGAATCAATAAATATAGAACTGCAACAATGGATTGTTCTTTGACGTGGAACGGGCCACATTTTGTAATTTCGGAAACCTATCGTTGTTGCTTTTCATTATACCGTAACAATCCTTTTGTATCATTCGACAGTTCTATTGGCCTAGGTATTTATGACCTTTTAATGAACTATCACAATAGGCACGTATTGTTACTGACAACATTCGCAACAATTCACCGAAGTGAGCAAATAAGCTGTGGTGGTGAATACATTTTAAATTTAGGTGCTATTTTTCAAACTATTTTATCTACGCATAGATAGGTTTGCGGTAAAATAGTTTTTGTTCCTTTTCTTAACCACTTTTGTTTGAAGTTGTCTAACGTACACGAAATAAACTGCGGATGAGGCTCTTTACTTCATTAGGTTAAGGCTTTTCAAGGCCTACGAAAAGGATAGTAATGCAACTGCGGACTTTTGATAAATTATCATACAGATAGGGTCGAAGAGTCTTAGTATTTTATGTAATTTTGCACGCGGATATAGTTTATGAATTTATGAACAAGAATAACAATTAGAAACAAACGAGGACATCAATTTTTTCACGCAGCTCCAGTAGAAAGTTTCTTATTACCTATCTCAAATATTCACCGTTGAACAAATATTTTTACGAAAATGCAAAACCAGTTTCGCAGTGAATTACTATATTTCAGGCAGTATTTTTAAGAATACTTAACTTGTATCTTCATAAGAATTAGTGCTTGTTTTGGACGTGATAAATCAAGTCAAGTCAAATACGTATCTATGCAAATAATGAATAAATTTCAGTTGAGCACATGGAAGGAAGATTAAACAGCCCAAGTAACATTTTGAGTTTTATTACACTCTTATAATGGTGTTTATAACCAATAGGGGTCATAAAAATCAACATAAGAGTGAAATAAAACCATCATTGTTACAAAATGATGCAACAGGAACATGACCCACAAATAATACAAAAATTGCATAATAATGAACCGAAAAATAAACAACTGACAAAAATAACCCCTAAAATGGCACTCTGACATAGTAATGGAACAAAAATATACAAAAAAAAAACAAATAAAATAGAACAAAAAATTTATCAAATAGGCACAAAAACGATACAAAACTGACAAAGAAATCGCACAAAAAAGATATTAAAATGATGCATGACTTCAGAATGATACATAAGAGAAAAAAGAAAAATGATTGCAAAATAGTACAAACAAGTATAAAACAAAAATGACGAAAAAAATATTGCAAAAATGACAGAAAAAAGATAATGAAAATGGTACATAAATGACACGAGAATGGCATAAAATGATAAAAAATAAAATAATAATATCACAATGGAATTAAAAAAGAAAACAAATAAAAATTAAATAAAAGGAACTCTAAGAAGGCATAACAATAACAGATAAACTGTAAAATAAGAAAAATAATACAAAAATGAAACAAAATAATGCTCAAATGATGCCTAACGTCAAAATTACGCAAAAAATAAAAGCAACGAGAGTAAAAGGACTATAAGATCAATATGAAAATGACGTAAAAAAGACATTTTCAAGACACAATAAAATGACGCATAAATTACATAAAAAAAAGACAAACAGATACAGTAATGTTCCGATTTTGTCAGCTCCCGATTTTGTCGACCCCCGATGTTATCAGCTTTTTATCTCGATTTTGTCAGCCTATAAATTTTGTTTAACTTTTGTGGTTTTAAACATGATTTACAATACTTTTCAGCCTGCTTGAAAGTATTCTGATTCGTTGAGGAGAGTTTTTGAATAAAATGATGCCTTCTTGCGAGTAATTCGGGGTCAAAATTAAGGCATTTTTACAGTAAAAGTTCTATATATCCTAAACAAGCAGATATAGAGGTATACTATATTCAGCAATGTTGTGTATTTTTACAATTTGTACAACTTTGTAAAACATGAAAAAGTCATTCAACAACTACAAAAATTGCTAAAACAGAAAAACTGATTTTAACGATTTTTCATTTATGAGCAATAGAATTTTTCTATCTTTGCTGAAGAGATGGAAGGTTACTGTCTCCTAAAAAATTTCTTATAATAATATGCTGTAAAACTTTGCAGAACACATCAATGTATTGATACTGAAGAAAAATAAATTGTTTATTGCACTTTAGGGGGATTAATCAAAATTTGAATTCCGCTGGACGACAGAAATTTTAATTTTAAGAACCACCCCCCCCCCCCCCCCCCCACTGCAAATTGGCTTGAAAAATCGGGGGGTAAAACAAGAATTTGTGAGATATAAGTTATTTTTTTATAAAACCAATTGTGCTCTACAACAGCCTAAAAACTCGAAAAAAGCATGTACGAGTGGAGTTAATGCTTCTAGCACGAAACAAAACTGAAAATTCAAACGATGAAATTTCTGAACATCGGCAAAAATTTTTTTTTTCGATTTCGTTTTTCCTTTTTGAAGATTTTTGCATGAAAAATAATAACGTAGATATAAAAATCAAAAATAGATTTGGTTTTCACGTTTAAATTTTGAATAAAAATGCTTAAAATACTTAAATACTCACCCCCCCCCCCCCCTTGGAAATTGGCTTGAAAAATCGGGGGGCAAAAAAATTATTTGTAGGATATGAGTTAATTTTTTTATAGAATCAATTGTCTGTGGGCTCTACAGCCTGAAAAACTCGAAAAATGAGTGTACGAGTTGAGTTAACGCTTCTTGCACGAAATAGAAATGGAAGTTCATACAGTGGAATTTCCGAAACTGAAAAATAACAACGTATTTATTAAAAGCAAGAATAGATTTGGTTTTCACGTTTAAACTTTGAGCAAAAATTAAATTTAATCAATTTGTTGGTTATGAAACCAAACATTTCAAATTATAAATACACCATTTTGAGTTTTGAGACCTCATCTAAATATTATATACACTCAAGTCGTTTTTTATGCAAAGGAGTTCCATGTAAAGCAAGACCTCGTAAAAATAAACCACTTAAATTCTGAAATTCGCCTAAAAACCGCGTGAATTCTGAAAAATGCGTAAACAACCGTATAAATTCCAAAATTTGCTTTAAAAACCACGTAAATTCATTGACAGAAAATTGCTTATATAACACAATAACAACACAAAGCTGACAAAAAATGACACAAAACTGCTATAAAATATACAAAATTGCTATAAATTGCTATAAAATGATAGAAGAAGAAAACAAAGGGTGGAAACAAAGCCGGTCTAGTTTTAAGCATTAACACCTCTCACACTGGAGACTCCCCAAGCAACAATGTGAGTTTTATTGTACTCTTATGGTGGTCTTCAAGACCAAATTTGGTCTTAAATGTCATCATAAGAGTGTGATAAAAGCCAAATTGTTACTTGGGTCTGGTTCAAATCCCAATCCCACGAGATTCACGAATTTCCCATGCTGTTATAGTATCTTTAATAGAATAAAAAATCAAAGAAGATACAAAAATGACACAAAAATGATACCAAAAAAACATGAAAAAGCAGAAAAAACAAAACGAAATGATGCAGAATACATACAAATATGAAACAAAAATGGTAATCAAATAATTCATCTCAATTAAATGATACGAAAAAGACAAAACACTAATTGAAAATAGACAAAAGGAGCACCAGAATGCACAGAAATATCAGAAAAATTGACCCAAAAATGATACAACAATTATGCAAAAATACAAAACAAAGTTTACGATTTTTTAACTGGAAAACTAAATCGTAGTTTCTTAATAAGACTGAAACAGTCTAGTACTAACATGACGCATGATCCAAAAATGATACGAAAATGACACAAACAATATCAGAAAAATGTCACAAAAATGATATAAGATGATTCTAATCCAAAAATTGCACAAAAATGACATAAAGATTATACAAAAATATTATCAAAATTTTTAGAAATATAAAACACGACATACAAAGACACAAAAGTGATGCGCAAATAATACAAAAATGCAAATATGATACAAAACTGATTCCATAATAACATAAAAAGCAGAAAAAAGAAACGAAAATAAGAAATAAATGGTTCAAAAGTAACGTATAAGATGTAATAATTGGCAAAAGCAACTTAAAACTGCACAACAATGGCAGAAAACATACAAACAAACAAAACAAATATAAATTATTTTCAAACGTCTTAGTAAAATTCACCGATATACGAGAAAAATTTAATCGAGATCTTCACAGAGACGCGTGTATCGGTCACAACTTGGAACTTTCATTAGTATGGCAAGTTGTGGACTGCGGTTGTTTCTTTTATACAAAAAACAGAAATGACACGAAAATAATGCAAGACTTCCATTGAAATGGCCCAAAAATAACACAAAAACGACATTATCACATGAGTTTAAATATTTTTTGCCTACACTTGTTATTGGGTTTGTTTTACTTTTTGCTTAGTTGGTCTGTTGAAGTAGATTTTTTACTTAACTTTGTTCAAGTTTTTATACACAGCGTTATAATTGTACCTCAGTTTGATTAAATTGCGTTTCGATTGCGCTTAAGGTGAAACGGTACTGAATCCAACATGGCCGGATCGATGGAAATCCATATCCTCACATGGACGCCATTTTTTCAGCCATGTTGGGATTCTATACCGTATCACCTTAACTTCATTTCAGTATTTTTTCTCTAAAGTTTGAGTTTGGATATTGTTTTAACTTTATCACTAGGAAGTTTCATGCAGCAACCTTTTTCTAGTTCTTAAAAGTTCACTGCCAGCCTTACTGGAAGCCTATTTTACATTGAAGTGGTCGAGAGAATTAAGATAAAAAATATTATAGCCTAAATTGGGGGTATCAAGTATAAGCTTTGGAAGATCATAGAAGTAATTTAATTGAAGCTAGATTATATCGACTTTCTTATCAAAATGAGTCTACCGTGTGTTGCAAATGGCTTACGCATCATCTTATTATTATTACTATTATTCGGTCTTCGACCACTTCTCATAAGTTTTATGTTTACCAATGACATTTGAGGCACATTGAGTTGGTGAAAACTTTTTTTGTAACTGAAGCACCATGCACCTCCATCAACTTTGAACTAATGAAGTAGCATTGTACTTTTCTTTTTATTACAGACTTGTTTAAGAACAAAACGCTGTTTCAAATAAGTTCTAATACAAATAAATCGAAAATTCAAATCAAACTGTCTGAATCTGATTCTATTTTACGTAACCAGCGTTTTACGTAAAAAATCGGCAGAAAACACAAATTAGGTAGGAAAGAATCGTTTGAAGTAAGAACACCCAACCATGGAACGATGATTTTTAAGTAGACAGTGCTGAAGGCGGTAGCAAAAAAAAAATTGTGCTAATCTTCACTGCTAACCATACTGTTCGCGTGAGCGGAAAGGTCAATTTAACCGAAGCTGTACTCTGCGAAAGTGGAAAAAAGGTTCATGAATGGTAAACATCCACGATCAGATTTGAGTTGCTTTTTGAACTGATTGCAAATATGCCAACCGGCATTTTTGAAAGGGTTCGAATCGGATTAGGGTAAAAGTTTTACGGATATGAAAGATCGGCATCGATTGATTCGATTCACTCTGCCTAGGGAACTGCGTAAAAAGATACCGCAAATCTACTTGCCAATGGTGCCAATGGAAAAGAAAACTCTTAAATGATGGAGAAAAAAATCATCCCTTTAAGCAGGGTCCACTTTCATAATGTGGTCCAACACATTATAAGCACATTATCGCAACGTTTACCAACCGAGCATGGTATATGAATTTCACTGTTCAAACAAAAAATTAAATTACTTTACTCCAAAAACACAAACCTGCATGCCGGCGGCGAACGCAAATATTTGAATATGGAGCAGCACCCTTCCGGTTGGCTATACAGTTCGAGACACGGATCGCGGAATGAAACATAATAAATGAAAACGGCTCATTAAAATTGCTCTGCAGATTTGTTGTCGAGAATCCGTGCCATCCATCGTCCCGGTTTTTTTTTCTCTCTCTCTCTCTCTACTCCGCCAGTCGTCGTCACGTCACAGAATGAAACCAACACAAGCAATAGCGTTTTCCGCACAAGGTAAAAGCGGTTCCGACGCGTTTTGTGAATATCTCCGCGTATTTCGCCCATCATAATGCGATATAACCTAGTTTCTGCAATACTTATTCCCTGCGGCAGTGACCGCTTGCCTGATCAAGGAACATTGAGGTGTCACTTAACTTGGAGCACTGACAGTTGGACACCGTAGATTTGCCCTTATCAGACAGATTGAAAAGAATCATCTTATTCACTTTTTTTTTGAAAGCTCTGACAGCTTCCCATTGGACACCCTATCCATCCTGGAGCAAACAGACAGGCACAGCAGACAGGAATTGCATGATTAAAAGCGCCTTTGCTTGCAATGCGACTTTGTGTTCGGGCTTCCACTTCCGGTCGTCGGCGCGTAGCGTTTGTTGTCCGGGGCGTTGACTGCGCCGCACCGTGAAGGTTTTTTTTTCTTCTCTCTATTCTCCCTCTGCATCGTATGAATCATTGCGCGCATAAATGCAGACCTCGGCACCCTTTTGGTTCCGCTGTGGAAAAGCTAAAGCGCCGCAAGTAATTGTATTTTCTGCAACTGCATAACATATGAAACCGGTGCAAGAAAACCGCCCAGCCCGTGGTAATCGGTCAGGAAGACGCACCACAAAGCATACAGCTTTCAGCTGTACAAACAAAATTTAGGGCGAAGAAAGGATGCTTTAATTACTAGCCGAAAATAAAGAATTGTCATCTAACATCGGCTACCATGCGTCACCACCGTACCGCATCGTGCACCGGCAAAATGCATAACTCAAACGGTACACAACAGTTGGCTTCTCAAGTGATTACGGCCTGTGGCCTGGGCGCGAATTGTTTTTCCGCAGCGAACCGTAGAAAGTCCCTTGGTGGCGGCTGTAGTCCTCCTCTATAGTACAGTCGCTAGCAGTAAAGCTCAATTTAATGAAGCTCCATCCTGGCAAAGCCTCGCACAGTGTGATGCGGTTCGGGCTAGGGCAGCTGCTGCCTTAGAGGAACGAAACTAGGAGATTGAATGTTATCGCACTGTGCACAGACTGAGCTTATGATTTGCTGCGTACAAACATAGGGAGAGAGACAGAGAAAACCCGCACTAAATTCAATCAACCAAACTACTGACATCGTTTCATGTGTCAGCACCAGCAAACTGGGTTGCTATATCGTAAGCTATCATTTTATTCAAGGATTCATTGATCAATAAAACATGACTACGTAACGTAAGAAGACATTAAATATTTTACTGTTTTGTTAACATTAATTTCGACTGTATGGGAGCGTTTATGCTCAATTATTCTAAGTACTGAGATTTAGTATTTACCCTGCGTTCATCAGACAGAGACAATCCGATGTATCTAAGAAACAGACAGGTGTGTAGGTGGCGGGTTTCAAGATGAATGAAATAATTCCAAGCGAGATCTAGGTACACCTTTGCACTGCTTTGATCTTTTTTCACGCGTATTATGGTGTTGGATTATTTTGGAACGGCTAGAAATATGCTTTCAAGTTCTGTAGCGATTATATAACCAACGCACGGTGGACTTTATTATTAACGAGCTGTGAGAAGATGTTCGGTCTCAAGCTGTGGGAGTAACGTAAAAGGTGGGTGACATGCTTTAATATGTAGGCGAAACACTGTTTAATTCAGAGACAATTTAAGCTCTGTTAACAGAAAATAAAATCATATTTAATCGCAATCAATTTTTTTTATTTTAAGGCTCACTAATTTGAAATTAATAACAATTAATACTAGCTGTATTGATGGACCCTTGTCCTTGACTGTTTGAAATTGAAGAAATCTTGCTTAAGTCTTAAATTAAATGAATGCTAACTGGTAATAAGAGGACATGAATGAAATAGGTTTTAATATGGATTGGAAAACCAGTTAAAAGAATTCCTCGCGAATAATAAAAATACTAGCTGAGTGATCCCTTGTTCCCATTATTAACTTTTTCCTCGTTCCTCCTTTTCAGCTCTAAATATGTTTTCTTTTCGAAAACCCTTTAAAGATGATAAAATAAAGCCCTTATTTAAGTCTCCTCCGTGAGAATGGCCACCTCCGTCCTTTTCAAACCCGTCTGTATTACCACAAGTACCACATGTACTTGTACATGCATGCAAGATAAACAAAATCCTTTTTCCTCATTTCGACCTCCCCTCTCGATAAGGGCCACCTTGCCTATTGCAACCCCAGTATTGATTCCCAAGAACATGTGTTGACGAAAAAACATGCCAAGTTCGATAACGAACCATCCAGGCCTTCCGGAATTATGAGGGTGCAGACAAACATACCTTCATTTTTATATATTAAGAAGAAGACAGATTTGGACCTCCGTTGTAATCAATTGCCAAGCTGTTTTTGTATTCCAGCCACTTGCACATTTTTTTTCGAAAATTCCCATAATGCTAGAAACAGCGCTCCTATGACTATCTTCTCGTGCCAAAGAAAACGTAGTTTGGTACAGAACAGTTCAGGCGTACCGGAGCTATGGCGGAACATACATACATTACCACATTCACTTTTATGTAGACAGAAGATAAATAGAAGATTGCTTAGATGTAACAAAGAGAAGCAGCACTCTCGTTTGCACGCTGTAACAGTTATTTGCATGACACATGTTGGTTGGGAATGTCTCCGTATACGTCAAAGTGGCGCTTTCTATAGAACGGAGGGAAATGCTTCTTTAAAAATAGTTGCTTGTTCGAGGAATACTCCTGTTGTAATTTAATATTTGGGAATATCCATTATAGAAGGTGCTAGTGTTCAAGCAAAATGTGTGTGACGATATTTGTTGATGTTTGTCTGTGGATGTGGACAACCATTACCAACAACATTATTGAAGAAAACGCGCAAAACTACATGCGCAAGTTTGCTCGCATGTTTACGGAGATGAAAAGGGGATTTATTTCAAGTAACACAAGCAGCCTACCCTGAACATCAACCGAAAAACCGAATGCTCCATATTTAACAAGACTAATAGGATGTAGTCCATTATGAGCGGTTAAAGCCTGGTAAGACGTTTAACACCTAACGTTCTAAACAATGCTTAATTAATTTGGTTCGTTTGCTATTTGAAAAATTATCATGATATCAAAAGAGGCATAATAAGATCATTTTACCTCATGACAATACTCCCTCACATACTGCAAAACAGATTCACGATATAATGGAAACAATCAGCTGAGATGCTCAACTTGATGCTGACCATTAACCAGACTGCTGCTTGGAGCTCCGTATCAGTAAAGTTGCAGAGTCTGCTTTGACGAATTTTAGTAGACTCAAGGCCCGTCAATATCAAGTAACCTAAACGGAAGGTTTGTTCTATGGCCCTTTAATACCCTTCTTTCAATCTGAATCCTGCATAATACTATTAGTATGAATAGTGTCATTGTAGCATTGGTTGATGCCACTCATAATTAGTGTACAGGTCAGAAGACCGACCTATTGAGGTTTCGCCACAGTAGTGGTCAGAACCAGATGAGCCTTCACTAGGTTTAATTATCAATGAGGCGAAATAGGTTCGAAGAATAGTATTGGTATAGTTGACTTGGCTTCAAGAAAAGCATAAAATCTTTATACACAGATACTTAGATGAAACCAGTATCTAACTTCAGACTGATTATCAGAACAGCTCTCCTGGCTTCCTTGGTAGACTCGAACTGATATGATAATGAGTTAGTTTCTTTTATTTTTTCATTTTATTTACTCGTTTACTCGTATAGTCCTATACGCGGTCATAACGTGAACTATTCTGGAAAGGGAGTAAGTATCTGATGCGAAGAATGACGAATTGAATGAATTGAGAAATTGCGATACCTATAGGCAAAAAAAATTAAGTTGTATAGTGGCAGGCTCTTTCGGTTGGTACCCGAATGTTTTACTCACTAAACTGCTGCCGCCCGTTATATTAGGTAGTCTAATACCCACAGTTTTGTTTTATTCTCCTGATTCTATCATTCCGTATACCCACCACACACACTCCTATGCGACGATATTATTTTTGTATGACTGCTCTTTGTGTCTAACGCCAATAAGATAGACTCCCAAGCAACAATGTGAGTTTTATTGTACTCTTATGGCGGTTTTCATGACCAATTCTGGTCTTAAATGTCATCATAAGAGTATAATAAAACCCAAATTGTTACTTGGGCTGTTATCTACTTGGTCAGTGCGATAGAAACATGCAGTGCGTTACCGATAGTTGCTCTGGCAAGCCTCGTGATTACCCAGCACCGGGTATGCATTTTATTTTTATTTACTCGTATAACGTATATCAATTTTATTTACTCGTATATCAGCGGTTAAAACCTCAACTATTATGGAAAGAGAGAAAGTATCAGATACGAAAGAGCGTGAGTGTGAACTCCACGTACTATTGCATAACCCAATATATTTTTGGTCTGTA
Source organism: Sabethes cyaneus (assembly GCF_943734655.1). Lineage (NCBI taxonomy): Eukaryota > Metazoa > Arthropoda > Insecta > Diptera > Culicidae > Sabethes > Sabethes cyaneus. The sequence goes on along the minus strand of NC_071354.1, from coordinate 17,119,538 downwards.
TCGAAATTTTCGGATTTATTCAATTAATCATTTTCGCATCATACAGTTCCTCCTTTTCTTAATATGCACTCCCAGGTATCAGCACTAGCTGTATTTGCTGTCAACACTACATTTCTTAGATCAGTATGTTTTTTTCCAAAACGTTCAGTTTCGAAAATCTCGTCGATTCTGTCTCGTTATGCCTGCGCAACATAAATGAAGGAGTGCAAATTGATGCAGTGTACACGGACCTGAAAGCAGCGTTAGATCGGGTGGATCACAGCACCCTTCTTGCTAGGCTGGAGAAGCTGGGAGTTTCCGCACCGTTCTGTAATGGCTACACTCGCATTTAATACATCGTAGACGGAGTCTGAAAATCGGCACCGAGTTTTCTAGCTCCTTCTGCAACGTCTCTAGCGTACCACAGGGGAGCAACCTTGGACCACTGCTCTTTTCTCTTTTAATAAATTAATTGTCAGCTCTCCTGCCACCAGGCTGTTGGTCTTTTTATGCTGACGATGCAAAATCTTGAAAAAACGATGTAAGAAATCGGCTGCGACTGCAATTGAACTGCAACGCCTTGTGAACAAATTTGAAGATTGGTGCTCGAGTAACATGTTTACCGTCAGCATCTCAAAGAGCTTTGGCATCTCTTTTCATCATAAAATTAAGCCTATAACGCGTTTAATACATTCGTGATTTTGGTGTCGTCCTGAATAGCGCACTAACTTTCCGTATACATTACAACGACATTATCTGCAGAGCCAAGAAGCAACTCGGATTTATTTTTAAAATAGCGAAGGCGTTCTGTGATCCGTACTGTTTTCGATCATTGTACTATTCACTTGGAAGGTCTGTTTTGGAATTCGGATCTATGATCTGGCATCCTTATCAACAAATTTGGATCGCTAGAATCGAAGCAGTACAGAAAGAATTCCTACGATAAGCTTTGCGCAGTCTTCCATGGCGCGATGCCAGAAACCTTCCGCCATATAAGGAACGCTGCCACTTGCCTAATTTGGAGACTCTTGAAAGAAGACGTGCCAACGCTCAAACCACGTTGCTGGCTAGATGGCTTTTAGGAGATATTGACTGCCCCGCCCTTCGGAGTCAAATGAATTTGTATGCTCTTGAACGACACCTCAGAACTAGATATTTCCGGTACCTGCAAGGACGGAATGCAACCTACGGACGACCCATTCCGATTTATTGCAATGCGGTTCAACAAACTCTATGGTTGGTTCGACTTCCATTGACGGTTAATAATTTTCAACGACGACTCTCTTGTAGGTGATAAACTTGTAATTATACTATTGTATGTTACTACTGTCCTATGTGAATGTATCATGAAGACTAGCAACAAACCAATGATTTATTTTTTCAAATAAACTAAACAGCCTACTAAAACAGAACAAAATTCACTCAAATTCTAACGCCACTTGGCGAAGAACCTATGAAACTTAATCTCCGCCGATTAAAAGATCTTGGTCTACTAATCAACCATGTTGAAAGCAGTACCTTTCTTTATTATCCGAATCACGAGATATACCGACATAAACGTAACGCTCCATAGGCGTTGTACAAAATACAACAGCGCGAGTAACCGTAGGTTAATATGCACTTTCTGATATCACCACTTGCCGTATTTGAACGAAAGGTGTTGCGCACTTCTTTTGGTGATGCTGGTACAGACGAAAAGCGGAGAGTGCCGCAGGTGTATGAACCATAAACTGCAGCCACTACTTCGAAAGATTCCCATCGTACCACTAGACGAAAGTCGGGAGGATACGGAGGGCTGGCCACGTAACAATGATGCAAGGAAGTGGCAGTCCCCCCGGCAGACATAAGGAATAACGAGTCCCGACCAGGTTGAAGCTGACTTGCGGATGTCCAGACCAACGTGAGTTAAAATAGGCGTTCTAGTTTTCACAGTTTGTAGAACAGAAGTGCACGGAACGTTGTTTATACATTCAACAGTTTCCGCTTTGAAAATTTCGGTGATCGTCAAGGGTAACCCAGCGGGGGTGAAAAACAAATTTGATCATCAGAAAACCTCTCTGGCCTAACCTTGGTCCAGACGCTCAACGAAGTGGCGAGTAGCCTAAGAGTAAGTGCAATGAAGACCAGTTCTAGATAGAGCACGAGCCGGTTTTATGCTGCTAGAGGACGAGTCCATCAGCCGTTACAGCTAAATGCAGTCCATTACAGTTCGTATGACAAAGAATAATTTCAGATCGTCAGCAAAGATGAGTTTACAGCCAGGCGGGATAATGAAGCAGACGTCATTGAAAAATAAGGAAAATAGCAGCGGTCCCAGGTTGCTTCCTTGAGGAACATTTGACAACATTTGACATTTGTCATTGATGATCTACCAGGGCAAAAACCATGCCAATCCGTGGAAATTGAACTCACGTAGTGAGACATTCCCAACTAAAATCTCAAATAATTTTGATCCATTGGAGAGAGAACCGATTGCAGTTGTGCAAGTGGCTGAGAGACAAGAAAAGGAGAGGACCCAGGTAGCATTTTTATATGTATATAAAAGTTAAAAATCAGCTTTACCCACAGATGTACATGTTAACAAATCGTATTTGATGCGCAAAATTGGCATATACGTACTGTTTCGGAGGCGATATACGTGGTTAGGAATAATTATACGTATTTCATCTATATACGTAGTCATATACGATAATATCCGATTAAGCGCAAATACCTCTGTACTGCTATACAATTCTGTGTTGAAAATCATGAAGTCAGTTATGTATGTCAGTTATTACCATTATATACGATTGAAAATCAACTTAGAAAATTAACGAATTTGTACATTGATGTACGACTTTGTGCTAGCTGGAGAGTTATGAAAGAGAGGGCTTATACATAGGGGAACCGAGGAGGGGTATATAATACTAAAAGGCTTAGTTTCTCTCCGGAATAGGCATTTTCAGAGGGAAAGTAGATGTTTAATTGGCTACGTGACAGAAGGAGGAGCTGATTGAGATGAAGCCACTAGGAGGGGACGAGGAACATGAGTATGAACGCATGTTCCGCCATAGCTCCGGAATGTCTGGACTGTTCTTTATCAAACTTGGCTCACATGTTATTTAACATAAAAGAATCAGCACTGGGGGTTAACAAGAGGAGGGTCGGTCTCTTACTAGGGGGAGAAAGATTCAAATGGGTAAAGGGTTGCGTTTCTTTTGTATTAGCACCGATATCAGTTGCAGAAGTGGCTGGATGACAAGAGGGGGTCTATGAAAGAAGGGGTAGGGCGACCTTTGACAAGACAAAAGCGTAAAAAGTGGCTTTGTCTCGCTTCATAGGGGTTACCGAAGAGAAGACAGATTTACAAGTGGCTGGTAGACAACAGGGGGAGAGGGAGAGTTGACAAATGGAATAGACAAATTCAAATAAAGTAAAAGGGTATTGCTTCTTGCATTCTAAGAACTTTCATTACAATAACAGATGTACAAGTGGCTGAGAGACAACAGGCCCCGAGTAAGATCGGGTAATCAGCTAGTCTTGTATAAAAATCAATCTAAATTTGCTTATCTATGCAGGAAAAATATCATCTGGGAAAAGTTTCTCACAAAATTTTTGCACAGAAGTGGAAAACTTCATTTGAGGGCCTTCGCGTTTTTCTCAGACTCTGTTTGACTTTTTACCTTTAACCAACTTATAGGAGAAGTTAACCTCACCTAAGAACTAGCCTTGAATAAACCACTGACTGTGTTTATTTTTGTGTAGAGAATATTTTGTATAAGATTTTTCATAGTAACATTTCGATCACAAATCATCCATTAGCCATTGTTCATTGTCCATCGTCTATCGGCCATTATTAATTGTTCGTTATTCAGCGGCCATCGTTCATCAACCGTCGTCCATCTTCCATTGTCGGTAGGAGTGGAGTAAGTTATTCACTCAGTTCGCTTTTTACGGATGCGTTTCGCGTGGATCAAAACGGCGTAAAATCCAAAATGTGCGTAAAAAACTGCGAGAATTCCGAAATTCACGTAAAAAACGCGTAAATTCCTAAAATCCCATAAACATAGTCGTGCAAAAAACAAACCAGGTAAAAATCAACTTTAATGTTGTACTTTTAGTTTATTTCAGCAGCGAAGAAATTTACAGGAGACATAGTAATAAAATTAATTGTCAATCTTGAAATGGGCGACGTTATCATATTAAAGAATAAATATCAGTGGACCAGATTTGCTACCCTGCGGTACGAATAAATCTTCAAATCGATCAGAAAGTAAAAACGTATCACTTCGTCTCTAATTTACAATAAATCCACTACCATTTACAAGAAGAATACTCTGATAACTGATGTAACTGACATAATTTGGTGGAACAAATTGAGCTTGGAGCTTTCTTCTTTACATCTGCAAGAACCACACTGGCTTCAGGGACGGACAAGAGTAAACTCAAAGCTTTTGACAGTATAAATCACAGACTACGCTATGACACTCAAAAATATTCTGAAACGATGACAAGAATTGAATGTGCTAGAAAAGTTTATAGCTTGTATAACGTACTTTGTGAAAAGACGATGAAAAAACTGGCCTTTTGTTAAGGAATGTAATCATGATATTGATGGCTACACCATTCTCATTCCGTTTAATGCTGGCAAATTTCCAGACAAAACACATTAAGGCTGTGGAAGTTTTCCGAGCAAGCAGGTTTCACCGCAAATAGAGTGAAATGACAGACTAAAACCTAAAATTTTCTGAATACAGGTAAAGCATAAGCATAAGCATAGGATACCGAAAATTTTCTGAATACAGGTAAAAGTGATAAAGTATAAGAAACTTTTTCAATTAACAGTACAATTAGCAACACGTGAAACTGTCAGTTGGCAGGGTAATCAAGATAAAGCTACGACAAGCTGAAGAAATGTATTCCTAATGTTCTAATTCAATCGTTTTACCATCGACCACCGAGCGTGGCACTAACACAACACAAGCGATGAATCTGACAGGTAATATTAATTTGGTCCTGAGCTTGCTTCCACGCACATTGGCGGTCCCTCCAATAGGATACATAAATAAATTTAGCACATGTGCTGAATATTAACTTCCTCAACAGCCAGCTTTTCTCATTTTGCTCTCTTCGTTTTCGGAACCGAACCGAACCGAACAATCGCACGCTCTTAACGCTTTCTACCGGAACATGGCTATTTCCCCATAACATAATATTCGATGCTTCTTTACCGAGCAAGGTACAATTTGCCACATCACAGCCAAACAGCAGCCACCAAAAAAACGAAAAATCAGCGGAAATTAAGGTGTGAAAAACCTTGAACCTGATCCACTTTCCACCTGATTCTCGATTTTCACACGCTCGCTTCCGTGATTCGATTCGAGAGTTGACGCTGTTAACGTCACATTTTCCACCCGTCGTAAAAAAGTTACACTTTATGGTTACAGTTTCTTCCTTTTCGTTGCGCCACCGAACAAACAGGATGATGGAACGAGGTGGCAGCTCAGTAGCGATTATTATTACATTTTTCGGCACTGGCAGCCCGACTTGCTTTAATGGATTCCTTCTGCGACAATAATGGCGAGGGACTTTCGTCGGTGCCAATTATGAAGATAGCAGCCAATTGGGGAAAATGTTTCGTAAATTATTCCTAACAGCTCTGCCCAGTTTCTTGCTGGTGCCTTTCGCAGGTGATTGGTGAGGGATTGTGGGAATGCTTTCCACCTGTTTAGGAAAATCCAAATTGCGATAATGGGAGGAAAACGAAACGGATTGTCTAAAGCAGCTTAGAACAAGTCACGCTGAAAATTGGTCAACTGTGTTAAACGGTTGGATTTGCTTCGCTATAAGAGCCAATCGTGATGCTCCATTAGAGCTGCCGTCCGGGTCCAGCAGCTTGGAACCGGAGATAGGAAATTGCTTTTAAACACTTCATTTCATTCGTATTACAGATCCATCCGTTAGGTTGTCTTCACCGAAATGGGTGGATTCCCAGAGGAATAACACACAGACAGTTCCGTTGCTTTCTGCACTCAGAGCAAAAAAAATATTCTTTTAAATTCAACAAACGTTATTAATAATGCACGTAAATCAAGTACAATGAAAGTTCATTTATTTATCTACTGGGATTTCAGACGGTGATTAAATGTTATTTCTCCATTCGAAAGAACAAAGAATAATAATTAACTTTTATTAGAGCGAGCTTTCATGTGCATTTTATGCTATCCTCTGCACTTCTTTTCAAGAACGAGCGTCTTTCGGACTCAAGCGCTGCTCTGGTACAATGAACAAACCTAACTTTCCAAGCAGCAAGGGAAACATGTAGAAAATAATCCTTCGAAAAGGAAAACAAACTGCTGCACTTTATTGGAATAACTTTCCGCACAGAATGTCAGATTCGTGAGGGTCCTAGAAAGCGGCTATTAAAACTAACCCACCCATCATCGGTATCCAGCTCTTTTCTGTTTCATAACTTGCATCGATTCACTTTAAAACTGTGAAACGAGCATAAACCAATCAAAAGTAGTACGGCTGCCACCACATCCGGATTGATATGTTGAGTGGTTTGGGTGCAAATAATTCCTTTGCCACGCTTGTTGGATGTGGTTTTTGCGGAACAATCCGTTATCATTTTTATGTGTGACAGTGTGACACACTTCAGAGCAGCTATACACTAGAACACGGTCAACAACAACAGCAACAACACGGCCCGGTACCCACGTCGACCTGCCTGTGGGGGTATGCATTATGATGACTGGGTGCTTTATGGGAAGCAGGACCTAATTGATGGCGATCATAAATCACGGGACTTAATTGAAACAGTAACAGTGATTCGCTGTTATCTGAACTGCGTTATACGGTTATGATGGATCCTCCAGTTGCGGAAGGATTCTGCTGTGCTACATAGTTTGTTGTGCACTTCTTTTTTAAAGTTTACTGTGCGTTATGTGTGCAAAACTACTAGTGTATTTTGTTTGAAATTCTGCTGAATGGAAGTGTGCTTATAACCAGCAGTCGACAAGCTTTTGCGTTTTGCACAGTTTTGAATTTTTTTTGGGAAAGCGAACAGAATCTCTTTTAGTGTCATCAACCTAAATGTAACAAATAGCAAAGACAAAAAAGCGCTGTGAACTGCACATTTTAAATCGTACATCAATAATTTATTATTATAGAGATTTGCTTTTCTCTAGATCAATAAAGTCGGAAACAAACGTGAAGAAGACAACCTTCACTAGAATTGACTCGTTATGTAAAAGCGTCGTTTGTTGGTCGCCTTTGTCTGTATTGTCCCTTACCTGGAAACCTCATACTTTTTGGTAATACACCTACTGACTACCGGCACTAGGCGACGAACGCTTCTTCAACTTCATGTGACCCTCCCTTACCTTATCTGTCGCTGTTTCCCCTTCACGCCTGATCTCAATCTGTTAGCTCCTATCGGCTCTTTGTTTCATTACTTTCTTCTACCGTTCCCTCTGTAAACTCTAAAAACCACCGCATAAAAACTTAATTATATGCTTGACTTGAAATCAAGGTCAAGCCAAAACAGCGAAGTTGATCTAAACAGTTTCTTATGAATCCTCAAGAAAACGAGACACAATATAATAATAAACTGGACAGAAAAAGAGAAAAAAGGGGATACAAAAGTAGAATAAGAAAAAGAGAAAAAACGGGAGCAAGAGAATGGAGATATGAGAACATAAAAAGAGGAAAATGGCACAGAAAATAAAATGGGAAAAATTAAAACAAAAGACAAAAGAGAAAACACGGAAAAGAAAACCAGAACATGAAAGAAAAAAAGGGAAAGTAGGACATATTAAGAAAAAGAACGTAATAGACGAACAAAAACAAATGAACGACAAAGGAAAGAACAAACGGGATAGAAAGATAAAACAGCGGACAAAACGGGAAAACGAGACGAGAAGAAAATAAAAATAAAAAACAAGAAAAACCAAAACAAGGAGAAATTTTCATAATTGAGCGAAAAATTTCCGATAGAGGAAACGAGAAAAACGAAAAAAGAGGCCAAACGGGATATAAAAAGAGAAGCAAGGGAGAAAAAACGAGCAAATGAGACAGAAAAAGAAGAAAAAGGAAGAGAAAAATGGGAGGTTGAATAGGAGAAGCGGACAGGAAATGGTAAAAAGGGAGCCAAAAACAGAATAAAAAGATAGAAAAGACGCAAGAACGGTGCATCAAAAAGAGAAAGACGGCACGAGGCAACCCAAGGAACACAATTTTGGTACTTCTATTAGAGACGATTTATTTATAACTAGAATAAGTCATATAAGCAATAGCCATAGCAACTTTATAGCCACTGTGTTAGTGGGGAAAAAACGAGGAAACTGGTCAAAAAAAGAATAATGTAACAAATAAAGAAAAATGCGAGTTAAAAAAACCAAAAGAAAACTAGAAAAAAATTAGCATAAAAAGGATAGAAAAAGAGTAAGTAGAGCATGAAAAAGGAGAAAGGGGAATGGAGAAACGAACACATAAAAAGAGAAAAACGGGACAGAAAAGCAAAAAAAGGGATAAAACAAATTAAGACAGACGATAAAAAAACAGAAGGGGAAAAAACAAATAAAGAAGAAGATAAACTGGAAAAGAAGAACAGAAGGTGACAGAAAAGGACAAAGAGCAGGATATAATTAGAAAAAGAACGGCGCAATGATTTTTTTATCGGAATGACGAAGAAATAAAAAACGAGATAGAAAAAGAATTAAGGAGCGAAAAGAGACGATAACCGGGGCCGAAAAAGCAAAACAAATCGAAAAGGGGTAGAAATAACAAACAATAAAACAAGAAAAGAGGAGAATCGGGCCTGGAAACGGGGAAAACGAAAGAAAAAAGACGAAAAATAAAATAGAAAAAATTCAGAACGCAGTAAAAGCGACAGGAGAAATTGAGCCGAAAAAGAGAAAACAGCGGACAAAAAAAGAAAAACTAGAGAAATAAGGGAAAACGAGACAAAAAAGGAAATACAGAACCAAACACAAGAGAACCAAAAGGAAAAACAAGAGTTTTGAGAATTGAGCAAAAAAAGAAGAAAACGAAAAAAACGAAAAAAAACGAAATAAACGTGATATAAAAAGACAAACGTAGGAGAGAAAAACGAGAAAATGTGACAGAAAAAGAAGTAAAAAACAGGAAAAACAGACTAAAGGAAAAGGTAAAACGAAAAAGAAAAATAGGAAATTAAAAGGAGAACCGGAAAGTAAATAGAAAAAAGTGAACCAAAATCAGAATAAAAAAACAGAAAAGACGGAAGAACGGGCTATCAAAAAGCGCAAAGAGGGCACATACGCAAAAAAGTTGACAAGAAGAAAACGGGAAAGAAAAAGAGGAAAATCGAGACCACACAATTATGGAACGTCATGTTAAAATGATTTACTAATAACCAGAATTATTTATAAAAGGAGCTACTTTATAACAACTGTGTTAGTGGGGGAAACCAAAGAAACTGGTCAGAAAAAGATGAACAAATTAAAAAACATGTGAGAAAAGAAGAAAGAACCCAAAAGAAAACGAGAAACAAAATGAGGACAAAATGGAAAAAGAGAAAAACGATAAAAAAAGGCAACAGAAATAGAGGAAAAAATGAGAAAACACAACAGCAGGAGAATGGAGAAACGAGAACATCAAAAGAGAAAAAAGGGACAGAAAGGAAAATAAAAAGGTAAGAACGAAAAACGAAGATAAAAGGCAAAAGGGCTAAAATAAAAATAAAACAGAACGGGACAGAAAATGAATAAAAGCAGGACATGATAAGAGGAAGCAAGGAATAGACGGACGAGAAAAATGAACGACGTAGGAACGAAATACGGAACAGAAAGAAAATTAAACAGTGGAAAAAGATGGAAACCGAGAAAGAGAAAACGAAGAAAGTTTGAAAAGGGATACAAAATGACAAAGCACGAGACAGTAAAAGATGAGAAACAGGCCTAAAAACGGGGAAATTGAAAGAAGAAAGACAAAAAACAGAATAAAAGGAATTTAAGAATCAAGAAAAGGATAAGAAACGGGACAGGAGAAGAAGAAAATATAAATTGAAAGAGAAAACAGCGAGCAAAAAGGAAAAACTAGAGATAAAAAAGTCCAATTTCAGCTCTAATTCCACGTAAAACTTCCAATACAAATTACTTCAAATTTAGTTCTAATTTAGAATCCAATTTTCCAATCCAATTTTTCAATCCAATTTCCAGTTCAATTTGAAGTAAAGCTTCAAGCCGAAATTAGTTCAAATTCAAGACTAATTAAATGCCCTACGTCATATCCGATGTCAAGTCCACTCTCAACTCTAATTTCTACAAAAGAAGGGAATTGTAGACCAAAAATATACTGGGTTGTGGAATGGCAGGTGGGGGCTGAATCCACGCTCTTTCGGTTGGTACCCGAATGTTTTACTCACTAAATTACTGCCACCCGTTATATTAGGTAGTCCAATACCTAACAGTTTTGTTTTATTTTCCCAATTCCCGTATTCTCCCAATCATTCCCGTATACACGTCACACACTCCTATGTCCAATTTCTAGTCTGGAGTTTTCATCCTAATCGGTTTTATTGTGATAAATAATAATAGTATAATAGTAATTCGCCATCCTATGATTACTCCGTTTTTCCAGGCCAAAACATTCTTCTGAAAGGTCTGGTCCCACATCATTTCATTATGTCTGCGCAACAATTACGGAACCTCCGGACAGAGTTAGAACTGGTTTAAGAAAGTTGTCTCCTGTGAAGGGGATTAACTTTTTACACTTGTATCTAGTATGTTAGAGGAAAATCGAACTAGGCAATAACAGAATCGTCGTCGACAGCTTCTTTGTAGAATTTACGAATTAATGAGAAAAATTTGACGAAATACAATTCAGTTCTACTGCTTAATGCGTTCCAAATAGATACGCATATTTCGGAAACGACTTGTAATCAGTGTGGCAGTAATCGAAAATAAAACGTAAAACCTCCGCATATCTGTGAAGAACGCATTAAGTAGCAGAAGTACATAAATGGAATTTCTCTAAATTATTTTCGTATATTTATAAAGGACGAATTAACGCATGAAGACGTTTTGACTTTAGTAACACTTGTTAGTATTTAATCGTTTCACTTGGCAGTCACACGGAAAATTTATTTGATCAAACGTGGTCCGCACAAACTCTAAACAGAGGCAAACAAACTGAATACATTCCGAACTGAACAAAGATGATTGTTGATACAACGAAACTGGTTGCCATAGTCCTTAAAACCCTTATCCACGCTCTAAGTCAAATCCTATTCGGTCATCATGATTCGGCCATTCGCAATACCTTCTCAGTAGGTGACCTGTTTGTGATGCATTAATCAGGTAAACTAATCCTTAGGCGTACGTTTGTATTTCCGTGGCTTTCATTTGGTCCCCAGCTCACCCGAGATCCTTCAGTCCGTATCAAGTTAGCCCCCGTTCGGATTATGTTGTTTAGCACAAGCCGCACTTGTCGGCAGACCGCATAGTTTTGCTGCGGTCGCTTTGGTGCGGCCGGCGATATGTAGAGCTGCGGGAAATCGATATCCCAAAGTCATCGAGTTCAAGTCCCGTGCGTGCGTGCCTGTGTGCGTGAGGGCGAGGGCGCCCTTAGCCGTTAGCTTAGCCGATTGACCGTACCGATATCTCATTTACTCCCTGCGGTCTTGGCGTTCCGGTTCGTTATCGGACCCACGCCTTTTAGACCGGAGCAGCAATAAAATCGCATTAATTTCTTCGCAAAACCACATCAAGAAAATATCATGCTGGGATGGAAAATGTGCACAGAAATCGATACTCCATCCCAGCTCGGAGGGGTTTCAATTGCAGCCTCCAGCGTGTAACAGTCTCAGTACCCAGCTGACTGTATACGATGCACTAAATTTCCGCTAGTTAATTAAAACCAGAGCCATTGTAATGTGTCTATCAATCGGAGGTTTTGTGCCAACTGCCTTTGCCATCTGCTGGAGGTTGGAGCACTGATAGTACAGACTACAGAGTGCAATATTACAAGCAATTACTTCATTCTAATTAGGTGCTATCATACTGAGGAAATCTCGAACTCTGTAGAGAGTCACCGTTTTCGTCTCCCAGCTGGTTTCGGCCATAAAGGACAACTGCGAACGGAGAAGCCGGAGTAGTTATAAAATTCTGTCACCTTTGTACTGACGGCATACTGTGTCGTTCGGTGCCGGTTCTTTGCCGGCGAAAAGTCGCAAATTTGGCATGGCACTGAGCCAACCGACATCAAAGGGGCACACAATTTCCTCGAGCGTGTATTTAAGGGCAAGGTCTAGCGAGGTTCAGAGTTGCCAACAGTGCACAAAACCTTGCCGATCGTAGATCACAAAATAGGCGGTGCTTTTCTTGGCATCCCTGCCACGAGCAAACATTGTCGCCGATGGCGACGGTGTGTGTGCCTGTGTATGTTTGGAAACTGCATCGTGATTCCTAACGCTTTGCAACCGAGCCGGAAAAGTGCTTTAATGGGCGGTACTTAACATGCAGCAAATTTGCTGACAGATGCGATAAAATTGATTAAATTACTCGTCGCTAAGGACCACGTCGTCGTCGTCGTCATCGCTGTTGTCCTGTTGTGTCGATGTCTGACTGCCGGTGTAGAGCAAGTTCAAATATGCGTTTTCGATTAAAATTTTGCTGTGAGAAATATTGATTTCGGTTCGAGCTGCCGGTAGCGAGCGGTAAAAGTTTGGCTGGCGAAGTGACGGTGGAACAATTACACTAAATGGCCACTTCCGCAGTGCAATTTTGCGTGACAGTCGTTAAACGGATGTTGGCCTAGAAAAACATATGTGACACCGGTTAATGTTTTCGTGTACGTAAATATTAATTACGAATTTTGCCGCTTGTACCAGTTACCGGTAACCGATGGCTGTGAAATTCAATAAATCAACATACAGAAAAGCTAGGCTGTGAAAGTTAAAATGATAATGTTTATTGGAGTATGAATTTATCAATTATCAATCCATTAGCGTACAGAACAAGTTGAGATTGAATGACATTCAATCACATTTTCGAATAATTTGGCATTTAGAAATCGCGAAGCTGGTTTGATTCGACTAGACCAATCTCTCGTTTTGTTGTCTTGACGTTTATAATAAGGTCAAGCATTGATTATTTCTTTAAAGCGGTAGTCTTTACAATCGACAAATCAAACGGTAGAAAAAAGTAATGAAACTAAGATATTGATAGTGATCTCAGAGGAAACAACGCGTGAAAGGGAAATAGTGGAAAATAAGGCTAGGGAGGGTCATTGTGGCAACGCTTATTAAGTTTGTATAACGTTCCACTATACCAGCACCGAACGACACAGTATGCCATCCCCGTCAGTACAAAGATGACAGATTCTTATAACTACTCCGGCTTCTCCGTTTGCAGTTGTCTTTTATGGCCGAAACCAGCTGGAAGACGAAAACGGTGACTCTCTACAGAGTTCGAGATTTCCTCAGTATGATAGCACCTAATTAGAATGAAGTAATTGCTTGTAATATTGCACTCTGTACTATCAGTGCTCCAACCTCCAGTAGATGGTAAAGGCAGTTGGCACAAAACCTCCGATTGATAGACACATTACAATGGCTCTGGTTTTAATTAACTAGCGAAAATTTAGTGTACCCAAGATGAAGGATCCGCGAATAGAACCAAGCTATAATGGGAGGAAATTATAACCGGACTCGAACCCAACTTTTTTAACTAAACCCGTTATAAATGGCTTCTATTCCAACTTGGGTAAAAAAGAACGTTATGCAAACTTAATAAGCGTTGCTTCAGTGACGCTCTCTTACCTAGAATTACAATCTGTCCCCTTCACATCTTTTCTTCTCTGAGATACTATCAATACTTTCGTTCCATTACTTTCTTCTACCGTTAATTGTAAGAGTGACTTGAAGAGATTTGCTACACTTACTTCTTAAAGCCGATCATGAAAGTTGTAAGCCTACAAAACTCCGATAAAATATCCGAAAAACACCTATAAAACTAGAGAGGCCCACGCTACCTTCTTTCACTCAAGAATATTTCCAAATGTTCTCTTAAAACTCTTAATTTTTAGCAACATCTGTTTATATTGACTTCCAAGAGTCGTTTAAAACTATAATAAAATCACACCAAGTGTTAATGGTGTTATGGTTCTCCTGTATTGTCCTGTATTGTTACGCCCCACGTATAACAAGTTTATAAGAGATGTGGTAATATAAGCAACCACAATATATAAATTTGCCTTTTTAACAGTTTAACTGCAGCCTGAAATCGAAGAAAAGAAAACACTTTTTCCAAGTGACTTACCACTTTCTTTCTAAACTTTGCCTTTATAAAACGTGTATAAAGGAAAATTTAAAATGAAAATTGTTATAAAAGCATATACTTTGAATGAATCAAAATTTCACATTTTTACCTATGTTTTATTAAGGTTTTAACAAGCCAGTCGTCGTATGTTTGAATCCCGGCTAGGCGGTGCAACTAGATAAAGTCAGTGGGATTGTTGCACTAGCCACGTAATTGTCCTGTGCTGTAATAGCCGGTTGTGAAGTCTGTCGATAAAGAAAGCTCAAGTCTTAGAAAAGACGTTTAAGCCCAAGGCTTTACTTCTTATTAAGGTTTTATTTAACGCTTTTATAGCCTTTTGAAGAATTAGGTCATAAGGTCATGTAGTCTTATTAAGCTCTGTTGAAAGCAGCAACAAAACTGATTATGCTTTTTGCAGCTTGACAGCTACCACCATAATTTAATGAAGCTTTTCGCTACAAAGCTATAAACATACAGCTTGCTCTTGCGAAATGCTAAATCATTATGCCAGCTTTGTTAACCTGAAAATATATCCAAGAGCAGAAAAGTTAAAGTTCCATTATTAGATCTTCCTGATCGATTAATTATGATATAATGATAAATGAATGATAAATAAATTTTCAGCAGTTTCCGCAGTTGTACAGCATATGCGCATTAAATTTTATCGTTCATATTGGTATGATAGGTGGATAAAATTAACGCACCATCGAAATGTTGCAGTTTTTGGAAATTTGTTGTTTTAATACAATAAATATATTTAATTAGGCAATCTCAATTTCAAGCCAAATCATTTCAGTAGAGAGTAGAGATCACCTCTATCTAGGTTTATTTATTTTCCTAGATCTACTGACCTCTATTACCTTCCTTCAGTTGGGTCACCCCTGCGAAATGGCACTTTCTACAAAAAGATTTTAAGTGAAATGGTACATCTCGCGTAAGGTTTTTCGCGAAATGGTATTCTGCGAAACTCTATATTCCGCGTTACGGTCAACCGAAAACTGGTGTTCCGCAAAATGGTATTCGGCGAAATGATTTGTAATGATGGCGAATATTTAAATGCTATCCGCTTTATTTTATCAGGCTAAGCAATGGGGGGAGTTGTTTTCTACTTTACTGTGAGGAAAATTTGTATAATAAAACACCCATGAACTCCCCAGAAACTTGCAAAACTCAAGATTGTGACAAAGGTCATCCGAGATTCGCGATTTATGTACAACACAGTTTAATTTGAGGCAATACGAAGTTTGTCGGGTCAGCTAGTTATGATGTAATGATAAATAAATGATAAATAAATTTTCAGCCGACTCCGTAGTTGTACAGCATATGCGCATTAAATTTTATCGTACATATTGATATGATAGGTGGATAAAAAAGCAAAGCCATGGGTATAAACGTTCTTCAGAACTTGACTCTTCTTTATCGACAGACTTCGCAGCCGGTTATTAGAGTAAAGGAAAACTACGGGGCTAGTGCAAAGATCCTATTAGCTCCATAGCGGCACCGCCCAGTCGAGATACGAACATACGACGACTAGCTTGTATGCTTGCCAGCATCGTACCCCAGAGCTAACTGGGCGGGCAAATAAAAATATATTCAAATATATTCAAATATATTCAATTAATCAATCGCAATTTCTAGCGAAATCATTTTAGCTGCTTCCTATGATTTGAAAACCGATTGATAATAACTTTTATTCTGCAACACACTTTGCTTTGATGAATTTTAGCTAAAAAATACTAGAATATGGCAATATGGCCTCGCATAAAAAACGATGTCGGTGTTGAACTCTAATATTCTTCACAATAGCAGCAATAAATGTAATTGCTAAGGACGTTACCGTCTAAATAGTTTTATAAAACTAACAGATTTATCGTGGCTTGACCAGCGACCGCAATAAAATCATGATTTGTGCACCATATTGTATTGCTACGCCCTACGTATAGTAAGTTTATATGAGATATGGCGCAGCCAACTAGTTTTATCTTGGTAATTATATTAATATAACCAATATTTAAATTTGCTTCATTAACGGTTCTGTTATAGTTATATAGCTAGCTATAAGTAGTTTTTGACTTCTACCATCTTGTTATTGTTAACATATGTCTGTTTGTTTGTGTGCATGCATTTTATGAACTCGGAAACTACTGAACCGATCGGCGTGAAAATTTTAATGCAGGAGGTTTAGGGGTCGGGGAAGGTTCTTATGATGGTTGGAGACCCTCCCCCCCCAAGCAGCAATGTGAGTTTTATTGTACTCTTATGGCGGTTTTCATGACCAATTTTGGTCTTAAATGTCATCATAAGAGTGTAATAAAACCTAAATTGTTACTTGGACCTCCCTCCCATACAAATAAAACGGAAATTGCTGCATAACTCAAGAACTAATCAAACACATGGAACCAAATTTGGCATGTGGTGGTTTCTGAAAGCAGAGTTTTTTCCTATGGTGGTTTACACCCTTCACCTCTCTGAAAGGGGAGCTCCCATATAAATGAAACACAAATTTCTGTATAACTCGAGAACTAATCAAGCAAATGAAACCAAATTTGGCATGTAAGGGTTTTTGGAGGCAAGAATTTTTTCTATAATGGTTTGAAACCCCTCATTTCTCTAGAAGGGGAAAGCTTTGACACAAATAAAAAAAGAAATTTTTACAAATTAAACAAAAACTGCGGGGAGGGGCTACCCCCGCAGAAATCACCCATGTCTAGGTTTATTTGTTTTTCTAGGTCTACTGACCTCTATTGCTTTCCCTCAGTTGGGTTAGAACGAGTGACAGTGAGTGAGGAGAGGATCACACCCGCGAAATGGTACTTTTCGCGAAAAGGTGTGAATGCTAACCACTGCATTATATGTGTCTTCAGCAAAGATGTTCAGCATACAAGAAATACTTTGTTTTTAGTAAAGTTTTTCAGCAAGGTTTATCAATGAATACTATAATTTGGAATAATAATTTGCGTCGCAGAGCTGGCGCGGCAATCAACTGGCGTCGAATGAAGACCTAGAGTACTTTTGTCTTCGGTAAAGTTAATGAGCATGTAAATGTTATGTTTTGACTACACATGATAAGCTATTATCAACAGTCTGGATATCGTGACACCTATCAATTCCATCAAATTGGAGCATTTGATAAGTATTTATATTTTACTAAAACAAACAGACAAATCTGTCCTTTACTCATAATTATAATGTACTTCGAAATTATAACAATACAAAACAGAAAAAAGTCTCCTATGAAATGCCTAGTTTAAAGCTACTATTTCAACGTCAATAATCTGTCCTGTTTCGTGCTTCGCTTTACTGTTAGAGTACCCAACGAATGTCAATCATAGCTCTTCCATGATTCTCACATTTCGTTTTCGTTCCAATTTCATTGACTTATAGGGGACATCCCCAGGGATATTCCAATGACCAACTGACCGACACAATAAAATCACGTGAATCTGACCACTCAGTTGGCAATAAACGCCATTCCAGTACAAAAATTGATCCATCATTCGCTGGCAATTGCATGGCGGCGAAGGTTATTAAAAGCATCAACACATTCGCAGGATGTTTCCAGTTTTTGTATCGAGCGTGATTTGTCGCGAAAATAGCTTCAACAACGGACCGAAATCCATGGGTGGGGAATTAAACTTGAAACCATTGTTTGTTTTGTTTCTACAAATTTCTGTTTTTATACTCAAATTTGGCGAATTTCAGGTATTTTAATTGAAAAAGCACAACCATTCAACTAAGCAGGTACATTAAAAAAGGTACTCTCTGAACGGCTTTGGTTCGATTCAAAGTTTACAATCATTCATCTTTATTTGCTGTGACACATTTTACGCCTAGCAATTCTTTCAGGTTCTCAAAAATCACTTCTCGCGTGATGGCCGACCGGCTGTCCCTTCTCACAGCTGTCACATTAATGTCAGCTTACAAATCCGATCATCAATAGCACACAGACAGTAGGTAGAGGTAGGCAGAAAAGGCCGGCCCAGTAGCATCATCACTTTTTCCCGTGCCACCCATCGATCGAAGCCGTCGGTATTCGGAGAATACCGAACCGAAGTGAAGCACCCACACGATAAGCGTTTTGAGGGTCCGGGTGACATATGAAATCGTACCTATCACCTGTTTGTAAAAACAGCAAACAACCGAGCTTACTTTCGCTGTCTAAACATTGAACGGTTGATAGTAAGATTCCGAGAAGAGATTTCGGTTTGTTCAGTAATGTAAAGATATTTTGCCGTTCTTTCCACCCCAAAGATCAATGATAAAAGTTTGGCGAATTTATTTTTTCGCTTTTTGAATAGACATCGTTTGACTGCTGAAGTTGAAAAAAATCGGATTCCTTAGTAGGGTCTTTTTATTAATCCCTTATTTCCCGCAACAGCATAAAAACTAACCGAAAGCCTTTTTGTGGTTGGTCTGATTCATTCCACAAATTCTGTTGGACAGTATCTCCAGGAAAGGTATTAATCAAATCGCTCCAATTTCCATTCCAGTAATTTTAAGTATGCAAAAATTTTAGCAATCAAAACCAAATCCAGCCGGCAGGCCAGACCACACAACAATGTCAGCGCTTTATCTGCATGTTGACATTGCCTGCTTAATCTTCGTTTTACACCGTAATTAATTCCGTTTTTCATTTTGACCATACATTCAGACAAAAAAAGCTCAACCGTCGTCGTCAGGACAACCTTCGGTCGACAATGTGTTAAATACCGTTTCACATCTCCCTGCCACGGTATATCCATACCGCATGCCGGCTGGTATTAAAAGTGACCACACGGCATTGTACAGAGTCGGTGTACACCGAACAAAGCCAACCTGCCTGCGCCGGTGTCGGTGCTGGTTTTGCTACTGTCGGAAAAGTGTGAAAAGGCAGTAGGCAAGCTAATCAGGACGACAAGCACAGCGTGCGGTGCAGTGGTTGTCATCTGTGCCCGTCGATGTCCTGCCTGAGATGGGCATGTTTGCCATGGTCCAGCCCACTTGTTTACCCGGTCTAGCCGGACAGCTTTCACCGTGGACGGCCAGCCAACAATGGAAAAATCGTGCGGGTTTTTTTTGTTCGTAGGTGTTTTAAAATTACCTGTTCCACAGTATGCTACCAGGAGGATTGAAGATTTTCTCTTATAGGCTGAGCATAAAATGCTGATAACATGTTGAAATGCGTGTTATTTAAGTTAGGTCCAATCGATTCGGCTGCTGCGAGCATCACGATAAAAAGCCAACAAAACATTCAACCAGTTTCGTCCTTGAACGGAACTCCAGAAACGGTCCAACAATGGACTTCATTTCCAGCCGGTTGCGTGAGTAAATAGTTATCGGCTGCGTCTGGCACGTCAAAAGACAACTCGCCGAAAGGACATCCGGTTCGGGTACAACATATCCACTATAGAGAGACTATAGAGAGATGGTTGGTTTTGATGAGTCCGACGGTTCGGATTTAGTCTGCAGGGTCTGTCAAACCTATGCAAATGAACCGCTCAAGGAGGAATAATCGAAAAAGGCAAAAAAAGAGAAACCAGAAGCTGCCGGTAGTCTGTGCTGACCAACTGCGGAAAATTGTTCAAGGCAAAATTGAGTTTCATAATTTACATTGCCGGACATTCGCATGGTGAAGCTTGGGTAAAATCTATTGAATCGCATTTTCCGACGCATAATCTAATCAGCTTTAAAAATTGCGATATGATTCTTGAAACTGGTTGACATTCAACCGTTAGGCAAGGATAGGAAAAAAACATGTTGATTTATTCTAAATATTGTGTTTTATTTGCTAAAGTAGCGTTTTATCTTTTTTAATTTACCTTTATGCTTCTCTTTTTATTCAGATGCCATCATCATAGATTCAACTATGATAGCCCTATTTATCATAAACCTCTTTAAATTATTTTTCGACGTTGTAGTACTACGTCTTACAAGACGAATGTAAAATCTAAGTATGGAAAAGTGGTCAGGTTTGCCGATTTAACAAGATTTTTAAATCAATCGATCAGAAATTGTTTGCACAGACGTATTTCAATCGCGTTACATATAAAATTGAAGATGATCAGTGTGAAGTGGTAAATTCCACACAGTTTTTCTCCACGATTTCTCAACTTTCCAAACACAGACGATACATGAATTTGCGAAGTAGCTACTGTGGATCAATGATTGCTCGTGGAATGATACACGAGAGACCAACTCGTCATTCTTCTTTTGATACCGTACCTTGGATGTCGCAGTTGCAGCTCGGGAATAACGAAGCAGATAGGACAGAATACGTTTGGACGGAACGGAACAAGATTAGACAACATCAATATGACGAGCTTAGCACTCAAGTTCATCGCCAGTATGGACAAATGTTAACTTAATGAAAAGTTATTTGAATATTCTTAAAGATTTACTTAAAATTTTCTGAAGGTTCAACCAAAATTATTAAATATTTGAAATGAAACTTTAAGACAGTTGAAGTATTCATTGGAGTTAAGTTCTTTACGATTGCTCAACTTCCCAGACACAGATGATAAATGATAACACGAATTGGTGCATTTTTCAAAATTGCCGTTCAAAATGTACCTAAAGATCTTAATATCATGATTTTGCATACGAGCAACTGTCTTCCGAACAAGTGGCCCACTCTTCAGAAGGTTTTTATAACGTTTTAAGAATCAGGTTATGAACTCAAGTAGTCTTATCACGCTTTGCTGAAAGCAGCAATAAAACCGATTATGCTTTTTGCTACTTGATAGCCACCACCATAATTTAATGAAGCTATTCGCTAAAAAGCTTTATGCATGCAGCTTGCTCTGGTCAAAAGCTAAATCAGTCAGCCAGCTTTGTTTGAAAATACAACTTAAAGTTATACTGTTAGATCATTCTGATCGATTTGGTTTATAGCGACCACAAAAATAGAATAAATAATAAACTTTCTGCAGTCTGCGTAATCGTGCAGCGTATACGCATTAAATTTTATCGTGCGTATTGGTATGATAAATGGGTAAAATCAAGCAGCCATCGAAATTTTGTAATTTTTGAAAACTAGTTGTTTTAACAAAATAAATATAATGAATTTTTCTATCTCAATTTCTAGCAAAATCATTCTACGTGCTTCCTGTGACATAAAAGCCGATCGATAATACTTTTCTTTCAGCAGGTAGTAGTTTTTAATATTAGAATATGGCAACATAGGCTTGCATAAAAAATCTTTTCGGAGTTGAATTTGAATATTTCACCAAAAAGCAGCGATAAATCTGATTGGTTAGGGTGAGACAATATAAACAGCTCTATAAAACTAACAGATATATTGAGATTTGACAAGCAACCGTTATAAAATCTATTTTGATTGGTGCGCCATATTGTGTTGCTACGCCCCGCCTACGGTATGTATGTTTGTAAGAGCTGTAACGCAGCCAACCAGTTTTATCGTGGCAATATAAACAGCCACACTAAATTTGCGTTATTAACAGTTTTATTGTGGTTTTAAATTTAAACTATGTTTAAATTATTGAATATGTTATGCTAATATGGCATTCCAAATATCACTCAAACACTTTTGAACCCCTAGGGTGTCGAAAACTAGTACCCTGGCAAAAACTAGTGCCGTTACCCTATTTTTCTTGCTTTGCCAAGGAACTTTACTTGATAGGGTAACCAACCGAATTTGGACCCCTAGAGGAAGTAATTTTACATTTATTGGAATAAAATATTTATTACCTTCTTTTGTTATGCAATTCATGCACGACTCTCTTTTAGGACATCTTACCTAAATGGCAAAGTGTTGTTGGGTCATCTATTTGTCGATAAAAATGTGCTATAGACATTTTTATTTACTATGTAGTTTTCATATTTTGGACCCTCTCACTATATTTTAGACAGTGTCCAAAATGTATTTTGGACACGGCAAATATCAACGAATATATTTTAGACACTCTCAGATTCATTCAACCAGGATGATAGTGCAGTCTACTTTCAATATTTAAATTCTTTTAATATCAGAAATTTATCATGGGATGAGGTCGTAAATTTGAATATGAAGTCAATCACGACTTTATATGCTTTAAATTCGTTTTTTAATTATGCTTTTTTGGTAGACTTTTCAACACAATTCGATTACTGTAAATAAAAATTCATGTAACCTGTAATTCATGTTTATCATGTAACATAACAGTTATCAGTCTTCATGTTTATTGATTATATCGGACGTGAAATTAAAATAAACGATTTAATATAGTTGAAACGTTAGGAAATATCCTCAGGCAGGAGAATAAAATGTAAGGATGTAAGTAAAGTCCAAATTATTGCATTCTTGGTATCGGATTTGTCGAGAAAATCTCATCGAGAAATACTTCCTTCTGCGTCCGATTGAATTACTGGAAACGTTTTCAGGGGAGTTAGAGCTCTAATTTGCAGCTCACCAGTCTCGATTTGCGAATCATTTTGTTCATGATAGGGTATTTAGTGACAGGGCATCCCTTCTGAGCCATTTTCTTCACGCATTCAACAAGCTCAAGTTCGTCAGCATGATCAAGTGCTAGAGCAATTCTAGGTCTTGACTGGTTTTTGTCTTGATCGCTTAGCCGAAACTTGATCGTCGATCTGGGAATACCGCACTGGCGACATGCTGTTTTAACTGCCACACCGTTACTGATTTCCTGCAAGCATTCATTAATTGCCTCCTCCGAGCCGGTCACTCTACATGATTTTGTTGTATTTTGCTTGATGTATTCCCTGATAAACAAGATACTTTAAATAATAAATTGTTATAAATGTTCTTTTTCCTTAAAATGCTTACCAATTCAACATTTAATTTTGTTTTTCCACTGAATCTTAATAGGTAAAAAAACTGCTGCCAGAAATCAAAATACAGGGGTGTCCAAAATCTGATGGTAAGAAAATTTTCACGATACAATTTGGACACTATTTTTTTGTGGCTTTAAATTAAAATCTTGAGAAGAAACCTTCGAAACCACGTAAAATACGCCTTCCTAAATAAAACTAACTGATTTCATCAATACAAATTCATTGCATTTAGCTATTAAAACCAAATCGAAAATGCGTTGCAAACATCGTTTCCTCTTCACCTACGTCGGATTGTGGCAGTACACTTTATGATTGTAAATTTTAGCTAAATACAAGTAATTTAAAGTGATCCGAAAGCATTCAGGCTTAGAAAAGAATCCAAAGAATATTATTACTGCATCAAAATAATCGAATTTTGCGCTGCTAGGTAGTAATGCGGCTAAATATTTTGAAAGGGTCCAATTCATGTAGGGGTCCAAATCAAGTTGGTTACCCTACATGTTCTTGTGGTGTTGCGATACTTGTTCTAAGAGTTATGAATTTTTGATATAGGAAACTTCCAATAAAATCGCAAAAATTCGGAGAAGAAACATAGGAGACCTCAAATTTATAAATTTTGTTTTCGTTCATGATTTTATACGCCATGATGTTGAACAAAATTTCATGGAATTTTGCGATCCTTTGGCCCAGAGCTGTACGATAATTTTAAAAACGGCTTATTTACTTTTCAATTAATTCGCAATTATGATACTATTTTCACGTCACTTGAATGGCTTTTTGATGAAAAAAAAGAAACAAAACAACGAACAAACTCTTAGGGCCGGTCATTTAAAAGTGACAATTGACCAGCCCTGATAATTTGTTCTCTCTCAGTGACCAATTTTATAGACAAACACTCTGTTTTAGCATGGTTTTAGCATGGGTATAGAAGGTAATGAAAGAGCAGACGAGTTAGCCAGATCTGGATCTGCTATGGAATTTATAGGCCCCGAACCTTTCTGTGGGGTATCCAATGCCACAAACACGCAAAAGCTATTGAATTTTTCAAAAAAAGATTTGAGTTCTTTTAGCGGAATGCGGTTACTGGTCATTGTCCAAGCAAATATCATCTGAAGGTAATAGGAAAGCTTAATGATGATAGATGTCGTTTCTGCAATCTAGAGTGTGAAACCGCTCATCATATAGGGTATGTTGCTGCTTCGTCGTAATTGCCTATTCCCGTCCTATCCAACACAAATTATTAAAAAACTAGTTATTCCCTAAAATTTTAGTTTGTTGTCAATCATACGCGATCAATCAAAGTGAGCTGAGATCTATTTAAATGCTTTTTATCATTAAAGAAGTCCTACCAGCCAAATTTCCTATGTTTTTTCGTGCGACGAAGAAGAAAATGGTTATTTTTATACTTTGTAAGAACAAAAAGTAAAGTATCCAAAGGTATTTAAGAGTCATTCTAGTTCTTACGTTATTACGTAATAGACATTTTTAGTTCGGACGATGAAAAATTTTGATGGACGGATTTTAAAACGGTACGACGAATTTAAGAAATAAAATCAGTTGCGTAATTTCAATAATATGCTTTGATAATCGCTTTTCAGTGATTTCAAAATTCGCGGATCGGAAAGTAAGTGTGTTTTAGTCAAATCAGCACAAGAACTTTTGGAGTATTCATTAAATCCATCCAACAAATGATGAAAATGAGAATGGCTTTACTTACTACGACGGGAATTAGAAATAAACCCTACCTCCTATACTTTCCTACCCTATGCGTAGTGCGGATTGACGCTATAGTCAGCGACCCTAGTCTGATCGCCAAGGACCTGCTGGATTTTGGAATTAATCGTTTCACAAACTCTAATGTCCATCCATCCGGTAAAGCTACTGGACTGAAGCTACTGAACTGCATAAAGTGTCATAGGTATCAAAGTGTATCTGACAGAGTAGATTCGTTTTGGACGCCTTCCGTCGGGTCTGTTCTGCCTGACCACGTGTGCCTGGGAAATACGTTGGTGCGCTCTAAACGCACCTTCGCAGAAATGATAAAAAAGCCACTCTTACAAGGATGTAACAGTGATTGAGTCCGTATTGAATACATGTCAAAATTACTGACGAGTGACGAGTATTTCCAGGATTTAATTAATCACAAAATAAAATGGTAAATGATTTGAAAGACATATTTAGTCCGGTTTATTTGTTATTTTTTACACTGTCTCTAATTGACGTTGCATGATGAATATAAAAAACACCGCTTTTACACTGGTTTATTTCCCTAGCATGCTCTTCTACATCAATCATCCACTGCATTTCACAAAAGCAAGATTAATGAAGACATAAAGCAGAAACGCAAAAAAAAACAAGAGTTTTTACGAACTTTCTACCAATCCAAACGAATCCAGTTTTAGAATTTCTTTGCGTCTGGTTTGGAAAACTTTTTCTGTCATCTTTACCATCGCAGCTTGCAAATTTTCCTGCATTCACAGAAGCTCTTTCGTTTTGAAATCCCGTTGGTGTTGATGTTGGTGGCGGCATATGGCAGCCATGCAAAGCAACAGAGATGGGGAGTGAAAAAAAACTTTCCACCCGCTGAGGGTAGACAAATTCCCCGTGATACGATTTTCCACTATACCGGCACGTGGTTCCACCACTGAATCGTTCATCCTGTGACAAGTATCTGCTGCGTTTCGTAGTAAAACTGGACCTGGTTTTTTTTTGCTCCATTTCCTCGAAACCGCATGAGAAATGACTGTTGCTCGTTGAGTCAATCCTAGGAGACATTTATATGGAGCCGGTAGAGAAATGAGGCGAATTTTCTGCGTATGTTTTGAGGATGCTGATTTTGGTCTACTAACTGCTGGAATTTTTTGCTGAATACCCTACTTATGCTTAAAATTGGATCTAAGCTAGAACCTAGCTTCGTGCTGTAAAACAAAGCCTTTCTGATGTAGAAAAAAATCCATCAAATTCTAATAGCCGATTTTACACACGTCCTTCGGCAATGAAACATGGCGTTTTCATTCCTTCATGGCATCTAAGTGACAGCTTCTACTCAAAGCAGATCTGCGTCATCAGTGTATCTTTTCTTTCTTTTTGCTCTTCCAACTGTAACGCTGGGAATTGAGTATGATGGAGTGAGAAATTTCCGTTTCAATAGCTGCCATTTACTACATATGCAATGGAAGAAAAGCTCGGATTTGAACAAATCCTGCAATAGCGATAGTGCTGGTGCCCCAGCGATTCAGACGCTTGCATCGTAATATCAAATCGAGCATTTCTGTTCGATAATAATTGTAGGTTGAACGTGTATTGGGTTCTGATGCAAATCACTTTATAAAATACTAAACAGCTCGTCTCGTGCCACGCCGTCAGTGAACCGGCACCATAAAATGCGTCATCATCATTTTGTCATCCGCTGAGCTATTCACGTCACGATGCATCCTCTTGCCACTACTCTAAAAGTGAAGCAAAGCGTTTTTCGTATACTTTTTATCTAAGTGGTTTGTTATACACAGCCAGCCGCGCACTAAAGTGAAAACTCCTCCCGATCCAAAATCCTCGTTCGTGACTTTGAAAGGTAGCATATTTCCAAAATTGCCAGCATACTAAGCAGTGCTGAGCTCACATTCTTCAGACAGAAGTAATTACTCATTCCGTCCGGTGCATTGCGCGTGGAGAATTTTCCGCACCACGAGAGGAAACTGGTTTGGTTTTAATCAACGCGATGGGCAAACGACCCCGGTGCTGACCACCAAAAGCTAGGCGAATATTTCCTGATCCTGTCCAGAGCAGTCCGGCAGCTTTTCCACATCGGTGGGCGTTGGGGTGGTGGTGATGGTGCTAGTAGAACAACGTTGCCACACCGTTATAGTAATAAAATCCTGCGTGGTGACGTATGCTCTCGTTTTACTAACCACATCCATCCGAGGATGCCGGCAAAAAATATACCACTTCCGGCTGTATAGTTGACTGATAATATATTTTTTTTAGCATTTGAATGTAATGCACTGCTGTGAGTTGTACCGAACAGTTTTCATATGCCCGTTTTCCGTTTTCTATGGAAAATGTTTTCTTGCGGGTGTGTCTCAGCATGGGAAGACATTTATTAAGCTTGAAAGGAATGACAAGGACGGAACAGTTGTAAAATTTTATTGTCATGGCACCCATAATGTTACCCCATGTGGAAGCGTTCAGTTCAGGAGAATACCCTAGTTGGAATCATTATACACTTTGCGAAATGCGGCTTGGTTGGTTGGTTGGCTGGTTGAAACAGGTGGCAGAGTAACTGGAAATAATACTAAAAATTCATTCCCGGAAAGCCGCCATGTGTACAACGCTAGAAAGAAAAGAAAGAAACCGACCGGCGCTTGGTGCTGTATGTTTTGAAAACAACCGGCCTGGTTTAACTGTTTGTTATTTATTACCTTCTTGACTAAACTTCTAATAGGTTGGCATATTTAATATATTAGGATTGCTTAGAGTTGTCTCGTGAGAAAGTGAAATTAGCTGTGCACTCACACGACAAACTAGAGCAGCTCATAATTGAAGTAAGCTAAACATATAATTACCGAGTGGTAAATCGAATAATTTGCCTTATTAGGCCAATGCAAATTATTTTTAAAGTTTTTGTCGCCCCCCAAACCTCAAGAAAAAGATTAGCTTGCTTTGACCCAAAGTCTGGCGTACAAAAGTTACCAACGTTACCTTGGTAACTACCAAACACTGCCGATGCCGGCACAGTATGACATGATTCGGATTGGTTTTGTTGCGTACAATACGTATTGCATTATAGCAGTGTGTCTTTTCTGCAGGCAACAACATGGTTGTCATGAAACATCTGTATCGACAATAAACAGCTACGATAACTTGTTATTGTCCTAACTTCCATGCAATTGTGACAAACTTATCATACATTATCGCAACACTTTGAAGTAGGGACAATATCTCTGTCTCTTGTGCGTTCGTGATTTATGATTCCCTGGTTGAGCTGGAATTGCTCGTAAGGTAACAGGACAGCAGTAGTTTTGTTCTGGCTTTTGTTAAATTGTTTCCAAATGCACATTTTCGACAGAGAACGGAACCATTCGTACGCACACACACACACACACACACACACACACACACACACACACACACACACACACACACACACACACACACACACACACACACACACACACACACACACACACACACACACACACACACACACACACACACACACACACACACACACACACACACACACACACACACACACACACACACACACACACACACACACACACACACACACACACACACACACACACACACACACACACACACACACACACACACACACACACACACACACACACACACACACACACACACACACACACACACACACACACACACACACACACACACACACACACACACACACACACACACACACACACACACACACACACACACACACACACACACACACACACTGCACCCGCCGACAGTAATAATTTTTTGTATGATTGCTTCTTGCATTTTGCTTCTACCACCAAGAAGATAGACGGTTATCGATTGAAGCCCTGACTGGTGAGACTGGAATGAACAAAACTAGATGTAAGTCTATCTAATATAGGGTGTCGTGTACTGGTAGTTTAACTGTCAGAACACTTGGGCGCAAACCGAGACAGTGTAGGTTGGAGTCCCACTCAGCAATTGAACAACGCAATATATTTTTGGCCTCATATCGAAGTTTCGCCGTTTCATCCAGTCTACCATTCTTCCCACCAAACGCTCCTCCACCTGTAATAAAAATACTCATTTTGTTTGTATTTAGATTCACACACTGCATACTGCCGATCGTATGCTTTATCATAATCTGTACAGATCGCGACAAAGTATTTGTCGCTTACATATAATAGTGATGTCAATGCATCTGAATCTGATCGCTCCCATGTTTATGATCGCTAGAAGCAATTTTTTCTGATCTCTGATCGAGACACTACATTGCTCAACTCTGCCTATAAAGTGCTTTCCCGTATCCTGTTCTGACTGAGACTATAAGCGGAG
Organism: Sabethes cyaneus; assembly: GCF_943734655.1. NCBI lineage: Eukaryota > Metazoa > Arthropoda > Insecta > Diptera > Culicidae > Sabethes > Sabethes cyaneus. The sequence continues at coordinate 17,090,454 of NC_071354.1, read as the reverse complement.
TCTCTCGTCCGAGTACCAAGCTGGTTTTCGAGAGGGTCGCTTCACGATCAGACACGGATACGGATCAGATGGTTACTCTGCATCAGTTACTAACCAAGTTCCGGGAGTACAATTTGCAAACTCATCATCTGTTTGTGGACTTCAAGGCGACGTATGACTTAGTCAAATGAAGCTATTTCTTACGACGTCAGATGAATTCAAATCATGCGTCAAAGTAGCGGGTGAAATTTTAACTGCTTTCATCCCGTTCGATGGAGTGAAGCAAGGAAATGCATTCTCGAACTTGCTAAACAACATTGTCAGGGAAGGCGCACGAAGAGCAAACGGGGAAAGAAACGGGATTATCATCACGAATTCTCATAAGCTTTTGGTGCCGAAACGAAGTAAATAGTTGCTGGCAGGGACCGTGCGAGCCCAAAACATTTTGGTACCGAGGTGGACCTGAATGGGGAACAATATGAAGCAGTGGAAGTACTCATAGACCTTGGTACGCTCGTAATATGAGTCAACGATGTAAGCCGCGAAGTAAAACGATGAATTGCAGCTTCGAATCGGACTTTTTACAAATTACGTGGCTAGCTGTAGTCCCGTAGTTTGTAAATTCGCGCAAAGCTGATGCTCTACAGAACACTAATCGTCCTGGTGGCCTGTTATGGGCATGAATCATGAACGCTTACGTACTTGGGGTTTGAGCGTAAAATTCTGCGATCAATACTTGGGTATGAAATGTGGAAGGCAAATGAGGGAGCGGCCAACATAGCTCCAGCCATCCCATGCCCCTACCTAGCGCCTCCACGTGGCCTTACCCGGTGAGGCTCCATTGAGTAGCCAAGCTAGGAGGTGCGATGATGGGTGGTCCCCGGCTGCCTGGTCTCAAACTGCGGGTTTGGATGACAGCTGAGCCACACGACCTTGTTAGTACGTATTTTAATTATTTGTTTCGTTTTAGCTCATGGAACAAGCACCTCCTACTGTTTACAGTGAAAACTCGGGCCGAAGAACGTTTAAATAATACTCATGGATACCAGAAGAAAAAATTAAATTAATAATGGAAGCTCAAATGATGCAACTCTATTCCATTCGAAGGACTGCTGGTGAGAATGTTCTATTTTTGTCCATATATCTTCATATAATGTATATTTATATAACGCATATTTTATTACATTGCCATATACCATCATTATCGTAAAGGGGAAGGAGCATCAGGCTATCGAATGAATCGAACACTGAATGAGGGATGTGGTAACCAGCCCAAGTCATATAAGGTCGCGGAGGATTTTGACGCACCCTTAGGATAAGATAAGTTTGCACGGCGAAGTTATATATCTAGAAACCGGAAGTCTATGCTGGAAGGAGTGTCTTATATTCCCGTGGAATCAAATAAGCGACATTTCTTATAGATCCACCCAACCCCTTTTGGTCCTTCACGAACAGCATTGACATGAAAGTTGCTGAGTAGATAAATTCGATTCTGCAGTAATTCTACTTGCATGCAATGGGAAACTTTTGAGGTGATGGTGGCTACCCCCATACATACTGTATGCATACATACATACATATATACATACATACAAAATTCTGCGATCAATACTTGGAAGCAAAATGGAATGTGCCGCAGACGCATGAACCACGACCTGCATCAAGCGTACAAATATGCAGATATTATAAAAGTAGTGCAATGCGGCAGGCTACTGTGAGCCGGGCAGAATGCCCGATGAAACAGTAGCCAAAACTATTTACAACACAGAACCAAGAAGAACCCGTACACTTCGAGTCGGTTTCAGTTTCAAGTAAAGCTTTAAATCTTCGAGAGTCTGTAACCAAATCTCAACAGTGAAGAGACATCGTTAAAAAATATTACAAAAAAGAAACGAACCCATATTACTACCTTGCGGCACAGGTCATGTGTTGGTAATAGTAAAATATGTTGGTATCGAACTAAGGAAGTTTACACAGTACCTGGATCCATAGTAATACCTGTCATACCTGTTCTACCGGACTCAGCCTAAGTATTATTGTTTATTATCTTCCGTGTTTTCTAACTGTATGCACGCGAGAAGAAAGCGAAAGACCCATCATTTGTATTTTAGAATGAGCAGTAACATAACTTAGTTGTTTTTTAAATGCAGCAGGCACACACACATTGGCAAATGGCTTGTAACATCAACATTTATGGCACGTGTGGCATGTTCCTTCCAATTGTGTGCCACAAAGTTTCGCTTAAAATGGTATCGTGTCCAACATAATAAAACGTAAAAAAAATAAAAAATAAGAAAACTTATCCAATTTAATTCTACTATGTGTATTTTATTCACGACAGATACGTATTTCGCCTACGACTTGCAGGCTTCCTCAGTGTCTGTTTTCGAACATCTGTATCTGTCGTGAATAAAATACACATAGTAGAATTAAACTGGATAAGTTTTCTTATTTTTTATTTTTAGATTTCGTATTCTACTAAGACGCTCCAAAAACTTCAGATAATAAAACGTATTACATCTACCGGTAAATAGCATACGCTGTGATAATTTCTGCTTATTTTTACATTGCTTTTTGACAAATTTAGAATCAGAAGTATAATTAGATTAATTAGTTATAATTAAAATTAGCTATTTGGTGAAATGTAGTCATTATCGGTAATTAATCTCCCACCGCCAACCTCCTAGCACCATCGGATCAGTTCTCTATATTGGGCTAAACTGGGCATATGCCAACCTCGTTTAAAACAAAAGTTCAAGTTCCGAAAACAGAATATAGCACGTAGGCTTTGCTTATATCGACATAACATACAGTCCGGAAGGAAATGATGATGCTCAATTTTCATTCAATGACACTTGCCGGTTGCATTTCAAGAATCCCACAACTCTCCTGACACCCATTGAACACCAGGAAGTGTTACGTGTTCGGATAATATTTCACTTTTAGTTCAGTTTCATCAACACCATTTGTCTTCGAACAGAACCGAAAAGATTACAATTCATCCCGTCGGTGCAATAAACCGCATTCCGGAACCCCTGAGATTTTTCCACATATTATTTCGCAAACTCCAGTCCCTCTTTAATATCTACTTCCGAATAAAGAGGAAATTTCTTTCGGGTAATCCGACGGCTCCAACTGTGCCGGTGTGCCCCGCCTGCCCAAACGCTGACGGTTGGTTGCTGTCAGCAACCAATTTGAAAATACTTGTTTCTGTGTGAATTCTTTCTTTTTGACTGTGCACTACCTACCTACTATTCCCTGTTCATCAGAAGAGGATATCAGCAGCATCGGGTTTTGTTTTTCTCTACTATCGGCGTTGTTTTTTCGCAAAAAGCTTACGAAGAAGCTTTAACATTTTTCTGCTTAACGGAATGTTCTTCCTATTTTTGTTGTTGTTCGCAGAACAAGATTTATTTCATTATTCCTGCTTTCCATTTAGATTCGAACAAATTTAATTTGCTCTGGAAAAATGGAACATGACGACTACTTTAGACTGATTTATTGTGGTACTCAGGAGTGTAGCTTGCTGTAGCCCGCGTGCGTTACCTCGCGTCTAATTGAGAGCGAATTGGAGGTTCTATAATTTCCGAACCTTATTTTCTATAATTTCGACGAAAAAAAACACTTTTTGGCCGTGACGTACTATTATTAACTGCACAGTTAGCTTCGAGGTACGATGCTGGTCTAACAAGTCAGTCGTCGTATATTCGAATCTCGACTAGGCGGTGCTGCTAGATAGAGTCAGTAGGATTTTTGCACTAGCCCCGTAACGTTCCTGTACTCTAATAGCCTGTAAGACGTTACGTTACTACAATCTGGCATAATTTGTTTGAGCCTTCTCTTACATTTATATACTAACTAGCTGACCCGACAAACTTAGCATTGCCACAAATTAAACTGTGTTGTACATAAATCGTGAATCTCGGATGACCTTTGTCACAATCTCGAGTTTTGCAAGTTTCTGAGGAGTTCATGGGTGGTTTAATATACAAATTTTCTTCACAGTAAAGTAGAAAACAACTCACCCCATTGCTTAGTCTGATAAAATGAAGCGGATAGCATTAAAATATTCGCCATGATTATATAACATTTCACCGAATACCATTTTGCGGAACACCGCTTCTCGGTTGACCCTACATCATCTAGTGTTACTATTGACAGTTTTTGGTGGACTTGTTATTGACTAATATTTTATGGAAGAGTCTAAAATTTCTCGAGGTCGATTAGCTTTTAAGTTACGAAAAAATTTCTGTTTTATTTGTATGAAAGTCCTACCACAGGGATGAGGGGACTACAACCATTTTAAAAAAATCCTGCCTCCAAAACCCCCCACATGCCAAATTTGGTTCCATTTGGTTGATTAGTTCTAGAGTTATGCAGAAATTTGTATTTCATTTGTATGGCAGCCCCCCCCCCCTCCCCACTCTTAGCGTGGGGAGAGGTCTCTACCCATCATAAGAACCTTTCCCGGCCCCAAAAACCCCTACATGCAAATTTTCACGCCGATCGGTTCAGTAGTTTTCAATTCTATAAGGAACATACTGGCAGACAGACAGAAATTTGTGTTTCATTTGTATGACAGCCTCCCCTCTTACTGGGGGGAAAAGTCTCTAACCATCATAAGAAACTTCCCCGGCTCCAAAACCCGCTACAAGCAAATTTTCGCACCGCTCGGTTCAGTAATTTTCGAATCTATAAGGAACATACGGATAGACAGACAGACAGAAATCCATTTTTATAGGTATAGATTTGTATGGGAGCGTTCCCTCTAGTAGGGTGGAGGGGTCATAATGCTCCATAGAAGGAGGGGAGGAGTCTCAATGCACCATAGAAAAAAAATTGCCTCCCAAAACACCCACATGCCAAATTTGGTTCCATTTGATAGATTAGTTCTAGAGTTATGAGGAAATGTGTATTTCATTTGTATAGGAGCCGCCCACCCAAAGTGGGGGGGTCCTAATCCACCATAGAAACAATTTTTGCCTCCAAAAACCTTCACATGTCAAATTTTGTTCCATTTGCTTGGTTAGTTCTCGAGTTACGCAGAAATTTGTATTTCATCTGTCTGGCAGCCTCCCCTCTTAGTGGGGGGAGGGATCTCTAACCATCATAAGAACCTTCTCCGGCCCCAAAAACCCCTACATACAAATTTTCACGCCGATCGGTTCCGTAGTTTTCGATTCTATAAGGAACACACAGACAGACAGAAATCCCTTTTTATAGGTATAGATTTGCCACTATCAACTGCGATGCTGGGTTTCAACAACGACACTGCCATCTGTACAGCATTGTATCACGAATATTGTTATGTTTGAAACACCAATTTTGGGCCCCATCTTTTTTGAACCTTGAACCTCGGGTTGTGCAATTCTTACCACAAAAATGTGACATTCCATTAGGTGTCTGGACTATCTCCAAAAATAACTTTTTTTAAATCAGAGGACTACCTGCTATTTTTTACATAGCTTCATGACGTTAGATTTCTCCAAAAACTTCATTCCGAAAAGAAGAAAATATAGGAAAATTGATTTACTATTCGAACAAACACTACTTCTTCATGTATAGTTTGGACGGATATTAAAGCTATTCACTTTCAAATAAATTTTTCTACGACCATACGCACTCTGCTTCGGTGATTTTTGTTTCCGACTAAAAATTGCATTTTATGATTTTAAAAATAAAATATAGAAATCCGACTATTTCAACTGTTTACCGTCGTTAAAAAGACGATAGAAACACCAAAGCACTCAATGCTGACAACGATAGATGACATTAACTAACGTATATTCGTCCATCAGTAGAAGAGAACTCTAACCTACAAACTCCCAAATCATATTCAGCACTAAAGTCATATAAAATCGTCTTCCGAAGCCCCGTGATGAGGGCCGTCCGTGATCCGAGCTAGTAGTCTAGTGTCCACCGTAACACGAGAAAAGGATCGTTTCCCGTTACCGCCGCCTTTGCTGCGGTTAGCAACCACCCAATCAACCCATAAATCGTCCCGCTGCTGCTGGCTACTGGCTACTGGCTGATGTGGGAGGGAGATTTATGAGTGATGCACGAGTTGACGGGCAAAACTTTTCTCTGCTTTGAACATACGCATTCTATCATCCTCCGCCTGCATGCAGTGAGCTAGCCGCCCCGCCAACCTGCCACCGCACCGCTTCGGGGAATAGTTGGCCACGGAAATGAATCGCTTACTGGCCAGTTCCCGTGTGCATTTTAGCAATGTGCAATTTCCATCCGGAACTTGGTTTTGCGAGAGTATGTAAAAAGGTTGGAATGCTTCGATACACTGCAGAAAATATTATGAAATATTAAGGCGAGGAAGTTGAATCTCGGATTTGGCCCGTCAAGCTGAAACTAACGAATTAGATTGTAGTGAAGCAGCTGAAATTAGATTTACAGTTCGGATGAGCAAAATTTTGTATGGTAATTAGTAATGCATAAATTCGAAACAGACTACCCAAGACGAAGTAAAACAAGTACTTGATAGTTTGTTTAACTATTTTAAATACAATCCAAACAATGGGCGGATATTCCCGAATAAAGACCAGGATTCAATATAGCCGAGCAACGAAAACATTAGTTTTATGTTTCACAAAGCACTTGTCGCAATTTCGCGCAAAGCTTTTTGTCCACACAAACGGCACTCTTTTAATGGCACTGGCACTGGTTCGGAGATGTTTTCGCCGTTCAGCACTTCAACCATGAACCGAGAAGTAATGTGGTGCATCATAAACACAGACAGCATTCAACCAACCAACCAACCGTTTTCCCCGAAATGCTTTTGTTCTCCACGCGCGCGCTGCTGCCTTTGAGAATGCGAAGAAGGAATGCGCATTGATGTCCTTATCATGAGTACTATGAGTAGATGCTGGCGATGCTGGGTGTGCTATCGGGAGCAAAAAAAACCCTTGGTCCATAATCCTGCTTGCAGTGTTCAAGAGTCTTCCTCGAATGATTACAGTTTCGAACGGTTATTTCTGGTATTTGTGAAAGCGATTGGTTTTCAAATACAAATTGGATTCGAATACTTACAGTAAAGAAAAACACCATGCGTCTCCATCTAATTCTCGAAGTTATTCGAAAGTGCAATGAATATCGAACGATTTTCCTTACACATTCTAACAAACCTGCTCAATTATAACTTTTTTTTGGAATTCGCAAAACGTCTCTTTCGTCGAGAAAGACAAAAAGAAGGCGGAAAAGTTTCTCCATGTACAAAATTCAACAGCAAAACATAGTCGATGAAGAAGCCATTAGCAAATCGGGACCGAACCAAGCGTACACTGATACCTACCTACCTCCTGCTGGTAAAATGCATTTCGGGGTTGGGTTGTGCTTTGGTATGTTGACTGCACAACAATGGCAACATCGAAAACGATGTAGTGGAATGACAAATATTCATAACTTTTACGACGGAATCTTGCTCTATTAAGCTTAATTTGTTTAAAATGAATTTGCTATTCAATTGCACGTTAATGGTTTTTTCCGCTAAACTTTTGCTTTTTTAAATAACTTCTCCCAACACGGAATTATACGATATAAATAGGGTACAGCGTGTGATTGATCCACAACGAAGCCGACGAACAATTCAGGAAGCAATAACCGAATCAAAATCCCTAAAATGCTAATGCATCCAATATAGAATCACGCTTCGGCTCCGGCTCAGGCCGGCCCCACTAATGATTTAAATACAAACCTTTCAATTAACCTCCAAGTGAGGTGAAGCACCAATCACAATCGAACATTCTTCTAATCTAATTTTCGTCTGGGACCGCTTTACCTACAAACTCGATTTCGCGCCTCAATTAACTGCCGGGCGCATATCGCTTTCGATGCTTTTATTACCGGATGCTGGAGGACGATAATTATAATCACGTTGATGATGGCGATGACAGCAGAACCGACCAACCCTCCGACTCTTCGACGACCGTTCTTTCTTCCGTCGCGTCGGTAAGGTCTAGAAACTGGCGGTTGGTCAACATTAATACTATACACTGCGATGCGACACAACAACGGAACGTCCGCGGAACGAGCACGAACGGCAAAGTGATCCAAAATTGATGGAATTTTGTTTAATGACTCGCGTACAAATTGGTAAGTTGCGTCACGTACAAACTTTGCCGAGCTTTTAGCGAGAGAGTGCAAGACTGTCCATTTGGGCGAGGCTATAAAAAGTTGTTTCGAAAAAGGCAAGTATCGAAACCAGGATTACATATATATCGTAAATAATTAAATGATCCATTAAGGCGTTGCGATGAATATTAGTCTCATCGATCATTTTACTTAGCCGGAGCAGTTCAAAACATGGGAAAAGTACATTATGTATACACGTTCTAAGTTTTTGAATTAAAAGCTTCAGTTGCATCCCTCATCGCTTAGCAATTTTTCATCAACTCGATGAATGCTACAATCAATCATAATTCTCTTCCATAGTGAATTCAACGGCCTTGCAATACGGGATTGAAAAATGGAAATGCTCTTGCGATTTGAAAATGCAAGTCAACATCGCGCTTTCTTGACAATACCTATGTTATTTAAATTATTTAAAATATGAAAACAACAGGATCAGCACAACCAAGTTACAACTTTTGAGTGAAAAACAGAGAAAACACTAAACAATTGTAATTGCAATGCATTAAAAAACTAAGTTTAAGACTATCAGAATAAAAAAATTGTTTAAGCGAACGCGCGATGCGAAATGTCGCAATACCGTGTCAAATTCTAAATCATCTCCTACAGAAAATAAAAAAAGCTTCATACTAATTTATTCGAGAAAAACCTTTTTGCAATCGTGCAACTCCAACGAATAGTTTAATTGAGTAGAAAGTTATTTTGTTATAACAAGCTAATAACCGGAAATCATTTAAGCAAAAACTTAAATATGTAAGAAATATTCTGCTATTTCTATTCTAACAGGGGGTGCCCCATGGGTGCCCGTTTAGTTTGTTTATAGAATTGACCCCTAAATCTATACTTATTAAAATGGATTTCTGTCCGTCTGTCTGTTTGTATGTTCCTTATAGAATCAAAAACTACTGAGCTACGGCGTGCAAATTTGCATGTAGGGGTTTTTGGGGCCGGGGAAGGTACTTATGATGATTATAGACCCCTCTCCCCTACGAAGGGGGGGGGGGCTCCCATACAAATGAAACACAAATTTCCTCATAACTCCAGAACTAATCAAGCAAATGGAATCAAATTTGACATGTGGAGAGTTTTGGAGACAGGATGTTTTGGATGATGATTTGAGACCCCTCACCCCTGTGGTAGGGGGATAAGGACTCTCATACAAATAAAACAGAAATTTGATCTTGTTCTTGTCCCTGTTCCAGTTCAAATCCCAGTTCCAATTCCATCTTGCTCTTGTTACTCTTGCTATTCTCGTCTCTATTCCCAGAACAGTTCTAATCCAAGTTCCTGTTCCCGTTCCAGTTCCTGTTCCAATTCAATATTGTTCTTTTTACTCTTGCTGTTCTTGTCCCTGTTACAGTTCCAGTTCCAGTTTCAGTTATAGTTCCAGTTTCAGTTCCGGTTCTAGCTCCAATTCCAGTTTCAAGGTACAATTCCAGTTCGATTTCTAGTTCCAGTTCCAATTCCAGTTAGAGTTCCAGTTACAGTTTCAGTTTCAGTTTCAGTTCCAGTTTTAGTTAGAGTTCAAGTTCCAGTTCTAGTTCAGTTACAGTTCTAGTTAGAGTTCCAGTTAGAGTTACAGTTTCAGTTCCAGTTTCTGTTCCGGTTCCAGCTCTAATTCCAGTTCCTATTACAGTTTCAGTTCCAGTTTCAGTTTCAGTTCCAGTTCCTATTCCAGATTCAGTTTCATTTCCAGTTTAGGTTAAAGTTTCAGTATCAGTTGCTACTTATTATTGTTACTCTTGCCGTTCTTGTCCTTGTAACAGTTTCAGCTCTGATTTCCGTTCCAGTTCCAGTTCCAGTTCGAATAACAGTTCCAATTCCAGTTTCAGTTCCAGTTCCAGTTTTAATTTCAGTTAGAGTCCCAGTTTCCGTTCCGGTTCCAACTCCAATTCCAGCTCCAGTTATAGTTCTAATTCTAGTTCCAGTTATAGTTCCAGTTCCAGTTTCGATTCCAGTTAGAGTTCCAGTTTCAGTTCAAGTTTCAGTTCCAGTTTTAAGATTCAATTCCAGTTCCAGTTTTAGTTCCAGTTCCAGTTCCAGTTAGATTTCCAGTTTCAGTTTTAGTTCCAGTTTTAGTTAGAATTCTAGTTCCAGCTCTAGTTCCAGTTACACTTCTAGTTAGAGTTCCAGTTCCAGTTCAAGTTCCAGTTTCAGTTCCAATTCCAGCTTCAGTTTCAGTTCCAGTTTAGGTTAGAGTTCCAGTTTCAGTTCCAGCTCTAATTCCAGTTCTTGTTACAGTTTCAGTTCCAGTTCCAGTTTAAGTTAGAGTTTCAGTTCCAATTTCTGTTAGAGTTCCACTTCCAGTTTCAGTTCCAGTGCCGGTCCCAGCTACAGTTCCAGTTCCTGTTACAGTTTCAATTCCAGTTTCAGTTCCAGTTTAAGTTAGAGTTCCAGTTTCAGTTTTAGTTCCAGTTTCAGTTCCAGTTAGAGCTCAAGCTTCAGTTTCAGTTCCGGTTTAACGTCCAGTTTCAGTTTCCGTTTTTGTTTCAATTTCAGTTCCAGTTTCAATTCCAGATTCAGTTTCAATTCTTGTTTAAGTTCGAGTTTCAGTTCCATCTTATTCTTGTTACTCTTGCCGTTCGTGTCCTTGTAACAGTTTCAGTACCGATTTCCGTTCCAGTTACAAATACAATTCCAATTACAGGTCCAGTTTCAATTCCAGTTAGAGTTCCAGTTTCAGTTAGAATTTCAGTTCAAGTTCCAGTTCTAGTTCCAATCACAGTTTCAGCTAGAGTTCTAGTTCTAGTTCCAGTTAGAGTTCCAAGTTCAGTTTCAGTTCCAGTTTACGTTAGAGTTCCAGTTTCAGTTTCAGTTCCAATTGCAGTTAGAGTTCCACTTCCAGTTTCAGTTCCGGTTCCAGCTACAGTTCCATTTCTTGTTACAGTTTAAATTCCAGTTTCAGCTTCAGTTTAAATTAGAGTTCCAGTTAGAGTTTAAGCTTCAGTTTCAGTTCCGGTTCAAGCTCCAATTCCTGTACCAGTTTCAGTTTTGTTCCAATTTCAATTGCAATTCCATTTAGAGTTCCAGTTCCAGTTCCAATCCCAGATTTCGTTTCAATTCTGGTTTAAGTTAGAGTTTCAGTTACAGTTTCAGTTCCATCTTATTCTTGTTACTATTGCCGTTCTTGTTCCGTTCCAGTTCCAGATACAGTTCCAATTACAGTTTCAGTTCCAGTTCCAGTTTAAATTTCAGTTAGAGTCCCAGTTTCAGTTCCGATTCCAGCTCCAATTCCAGTTTCAGTTTTAGTTTCAGTTTTAGCTATAGTTCTAGTTCTGGTTCCAGTTCCAGTTCCAGTTTTAATTCCAGTTCCAGTTAGAATTCCAAGTTCAGTTTAAGTTCCAGTTTAACTTAGAGTTTCAATTCAAGTTCCAGTTTCAGTTCTAGTTCCAATTACAGTTCCAGTTAGAGTTCCAAGTTCAGTTTAAGTTCCAGTTTAACTTAGAGTTTCAATTCAAGTTCCAGTTTCAGTTCTAGTTCCAATTACAGTTCCAGTTAGAGTACCAAGTTCAGTTTAAGTACCAGTTTAAGCTACAGTTCCAGTTCCAGTTTCAGTTCCAATTTCAATTAGAGGTCCACTTCCAGTTTCAGTTCCAATTAGAGTTCAAGCTTCAGTTTCAGTTCCGGTTTAAGTTTCAGTTTCAGCTTCAGTTTCAGTTTTTGTTCCAATTTCAGTTCCAGTTCTAGTTCCAGTTCCAGTCAGTTAGAGTTCCAGGTTCATTACCAGTTCCGGTTGCAGCTCCAATTCCAGTTCCAATGCCAGTTTAAGTTCCAGTTTTAATTCCAGTCTCATTTCCATCTTGTTCTTGTTACTTTTGCTGTTCTTGTTCCTGTTGCAGTTCCAGTTTCAATTTCCGTCCCAGTTCCAATTTCAGTTCCAGTTTCAGATCCAGTTTCAGTTTCGGTTAGAGTTCTACTTACAGTTTCAGCTCCAATTCCATTTCCAGTTCTAGTTCCGTTCTTGTTCTTGTTCTTGTTCTTGTTCTTGTTCTTGTTCTTGTTCTTGTTCTTGTTCTTGTTCTTGTTCTTGTTCTTGTTCTTGTTCTTGTTCTTGTTCTTGTTCTTGTTCTTGTTCTTGTTCTTGTTCTTGTTCTTGTTCTTGTTCTTGTTCTTGTTCTTGTTCTTGTTCTTGTTCTTGTTCTTGTTCTTGTTCTTGTTCTTGTTCTTGTTCTTGTTCTTGTTCTTGTTCTTGTTCTTGTTCTTGTTCTTGTTCTTGTTCTTGTTCTTGTTCTTGTTCTTGTTCTTGTTCTTGTTCTTGTTCTTGTTCTTGTTCTTGTTCTTGTTCTTGTTCTTGTTCTTGTTCTTGTTCTTGTTCTTGTTCTTGTTCTTGTTCTTGTTCTTGTTCTTGTTCTTGTTCTTGTTCTTGTTCTTGTTCTTGTTCTTGTTCTTGTTCTTGTTCTTGTTCTTGTTCTTGTTCTTGTTCTTGTTCTTGTTCTTGTTCTTGTTCTTGTTCTTGTTCTTGTTCTTGTTCTTGTTCTTGTTCTTGTTTGGTACTAACTAACAGTTAGTTTTGGGTAAAGGTAGCGCATAGTACCAAATTTCCGATTTTGAAATTTTTTAGATTGTGATATTTTGTGATAATTTTTATACAAAATTTTTATGCAAAAACGAATGCTTGCACCATTTAAAGAAGTGACCGTTAATGCTCAACTAGCCACTAGACGAAAAACGATAATTTTCTAATCCTTGAAAAAGATTTAATACAAATCGAAACGTCGGATGTAGAAGAAAAACGTTCGTTTTTATCAGTAATTTGACTGCAAAGCCGAAAAACAAAACTGCAAAGATACTCAGACGAAAGCTACAGTAAGAATTTTGAAATTAAAAGTAAATTTGAAAGTAAAGTAGTTTAGTAGTTCGAGATCTCCAGTTTGTCGGCTCCAGATGATTTTTCGGCTTTGAAATCGCTTGATAGCAGCTGCAATAACATTTTGTTCTAACATTGAAACGCCACCGAAAGTCGATAACAATAACCGTGCATCAAACGCGTTCTGATGCAAATTATGCTACGAATGTGTTCTCGTACCAAATACGAAACATTTATAATAACAATATGTGCGGTAGACAAGAAACCATCGAATGTTTTTATGCGGTATGAATTTATTTATCGGCATTGAATATAGTTTTACGAATATTTTTTCAAAACTATGTTTCCAGTGTATACCTTCAGTGCTGCCCCTTTAAAGCCATTTTTATCATAAGTTAGCGCAAGATATTTAACCTGGCCACAGACCAACTTATCGCCATTTTATTTTTCTTGACAATGAGTGACGAAACTCATTTGAAGCACATGAGAGAAAGTGATTAATTCGAGTAAAAATATCAAGACAAATTTTCCCACTTTTGCACGCTGGCGGAAATTGCGCAATCAACTACAAATTTTTTTGAATATTTTTGGCAACCCAAAGGCGTAGCCTGTGACATATATGCAGTATCGCCAAAAAAAATTATTTTGGCCACCGAAACTGAACAAAATTGATTCTATGGTTAAGTGTTATGCTCAACGAAAGCATGAAAGTTTTGAAGAATGGTAAAATACCCTAATTTATTCAGGTGAAATTGTCTTCCAAAACAATAGTATCTACATTTGAAACAACTCTTGAACTGTGGAATTGCTGAAAATTGTACAATAAACGTCGTAAATTTGAACCTGAATTTCTGGTGAGAATTTTGTTGTTATTGCTATTTATTGTTATTTATTGTTTGATTTTTGAGGCTCCAATTCCAACACAGTTAAGTTAATGGTGTAAAATAGCAACTGATATATTGTTGTGAGCTATAATGAGTTCCGTTGGAAAAATAAATTCAATTCTAGTACTAAAGTCAGAGCAGCGTATTGAAAACTAACACATTAAAATTTTATAAAAATATTTGACATATTCATAGGCAACGGGGCATTGAGGTTTTTCCGCGGCATTCAGGTGAACATAGTATCACATTGACGTTTGGATGAGCTTGAATCGCGCTTTGAATCGATGAAAATTCAGTAGAAGAATCTAAATCAGCTCAAAGCAGAGTGTGTTTCTATAGAATATACAGAGCAACTCGTACGTCCGTTATCGTGGTCTTATTCACATTCATTGATGCAAAAAGCACATAACTACCGACTATGCACCGGATTTGAACATCAAACCTATAGTAGCATAAAGAGAATATTTTCATTGCCGAAATAGCTAACCAGTTGCTTTGCCTGACTTTCATTTATATTCCGCATATCATACTACTATTCAATACAACTCAACTGGAAATATACCGTATAGATCAACGGACTAACAAACAACTTTATTATATCTCAAACCATAATAATGGGAACGCAGTGAAACTTAATAGGATACAAGATATTCCTCCAAACGATGTTCTAGTAAGCACTCATGCTACGTAATCTACTTCACTACAATACAATTTTAACTTTGGAAACCTTTCTTCCGGAATCGAATAACGACCTAATCAATACGATTCGTTCGTTGGTTTGCCACTGACACACTGCCGTCGAAAATGAATTACGGCTTCACATCCTCTTCTTGTTGGAATAACCAACCGCTTCCTGCCACCAACTGATTGAGGTTTTATACCACACATACACACAACAGCACATCCGAGCATCCCCCGCTCGGATTGCACTGAATCCTTTTTTATGCTTCGAGTACCATCCAATATCCAATTCAACAACCCATCACTCCACACCAGAGTAGAGCACTGCTAGACGCTACGATAAAGGGAAAAACCAAATCAACACCATCGTTTCCTTCGTACCGCACTAAAATGGACTTCAATGAACCATCAAAACATCCGCAACCGCATTCACTTAGCAGCACTGCACACGACAACAAACCCACCGTCCTTTTGCCGACACCGCGTACTACCCCCGGGGGCACAAGTGAAGTCGTCCACCGGAAGGACCTGCCAAGTTGCTTTCCAAAGAAGTAGTGTATCAAGTATCAAGTTCTCGGAAACGGTTCAGAACACCGCGAGGAAAAGTGCTTTCGACGACTCGAACGACCGGAGTACAAACACGGAATGAAACCTCGCAAGGCTCTCCTCGAATTTCACTGCACGGGAGGTCTATCACTCCAGTTTCAATTGGGCTCCGGACATAATGAGAGCGAACCGCGAAGAGAAGAGATCATCCAACCCGCCGGTCGATGATGTTTACGATGATGAAAAGTGCCGGCTTTTCCCTTTTTTCTATACGTACGTACGTACGGTAAGGAAGGCTTCGATTCTCACGGTCCATTTCCGTCAGGATCAGAACGAACGGAAACCAGTTGCTCTCATGGGGGCAGGTATTTATTAACCGATATTTCGCTTTGCGGCCTTCTTATGGGGTTTGCTGTGATTCTTCATAATTTAGTCGAATGGAATTCGTACGTTCGTAAATTCAAATATCACTTTGTTTGATAAATATACAATATTTGTCAAAATTACTCCTTGGAATATTGGAACGTTGGCTTGTTAGAAGACGCTTTTTTGTAGAACACAAAGCGTTCTCATTGAATGTTAAACTATGGGGTTGCATGGCTATCTGTGTACAATAAAAGAACCATGATCACGCCTTACCAACCTAATCATTTCTTTTTGCAAATTGAAAAGTTTTGCAATTTTCGTGTACTCTAACAATTTGCTGCGAAATTCGTCGGACAGAAACAGAAGGCCGTGTTCCGAAACCCGAATTGTAGCACCTACATGCTTTGCTTTTAACTGACGAAGAATTATTCCCCACCAATAGTGCCACGCCACTAAAACAGACACAGCGGAAAAGTGCTCTATCTGCTAGCAAAGCCGGTAGCTTTGGAAACAAAGATTAGTTTGCCGCTTCAAAAGCCCCCGTAAAGCGGACGAACTCATGTGCGAAAAACGTTTCTTTTATAAAACCGCACCACAACACCGAGCCCACGAGAGCCGCCCAGTCATTGCATTGTGGAAGGAAAAAAACAACGCGAAAATTAAAACACATGTCGGTCGGTCCTAGTGAACGTATATTTCCCGCAAGCGATGATGCTGATGAGGATGATGATAATGATTATGATGATGACCATTAAAATGTAGAGACGCAAAATTGAGTAATTCTCGCAGAAAATGAGCGAGCGAGAGTGTAGACACAAAAAACAATAAAAGCTCTGGCGCGCATGTGCCGGTGAGCGAACTTTTCCGACCGCGCTTTTTCCACAACATCAACATTGCCGGCATATTTTCGCTTCGTTATCGTGTTGCTTCTGTTATTATTGCCATCACATATTGTGTGAGCTTCAGCAGCACAGCCAGCTAACGATATCGGAGCGCTCTGGTCTGGTGAAGCGTATTACGATCCGTCGAGGTGTTCGAGAAAGGGAGGAAATCCGGCCCATCGAAGCCGGTGGAAAATTGTACCGTTGTGCTCTTTTTCCGCCCGGCTATCCCGACCGAATGTAAACGCAAATTAATGGAGAGTGATTTCCCGAAAATTGTTTGCCGAGTTGGAAAAAGTGTTTTGTGCCTTCTTTTTTTGAAGAATAAACAACATTGCCGGTTTCTGCGTAAATTTGACAAATATCAACAGAGAAGATGTATGAGACACTTCTGAAGGTGTTTCCTTGAGATGATTAGAGCTGGTGAAGCTTGAAAAATGACGAATTATATGGCTACGAATTTTATGGATATTTTGCAACCTCGTATTAACTGCAGTTCTTTTAAAATTTCAGAGTATTTCTGCAGCGACCAACAACAATATTTTCAAACTGATTATTTTTGCTTTTTTACGCCATATTGAGTTAAAGTAGTGAATAAAGTTTGTTTAGTACAAGTTCAACAAATCGTTCGAACAAGGTAAATGTTCTACAATTTGGTGTGTATCTTTCATGTTACCAGTATTAAAAAGTGGCAATCGTATGGAATGTAAGAAACTGGTATAACTAGTCTCTCTGCCGCCTCGAAACTATACGAAATTGTGCACCTGTATTTTGTTTTGCATGAAACATATTTACTGATCACCACGGATTTATACCTGGACCGTTGTTTCAATCTTCATCGATTTGAAAGCTGCGTTCGATCGTATATAACATGGCATGCTAAGGATAATTTCCTTTCAAACTTCCTAAACTGTGTACAGCAATCGGGGCCTGCTACAAAAGATAATCTTCGTAACTGTCGCAGTGACATTGTGGAACCCAGTGTCCTTCTGGGCCCAGGGCCGGCGCTAGCCAATCTGTCGCTCCGCGCAAATTCTTAAAATGGCGCCCCCAGAACAAACGAAAAACAGCCGGCGTTGCTGTGTTGCTGTGACATATTACTACCTACACACTAGCAAACGCACAGTCTCGTAGCGTCTTTCTGCATAACCACTCGCGAGGCAAACAACTCGTGAGCAGCCAGCTACCCGTGGGGGCTAGCGGCACACTGGAATACAGATTTTGCATTACTTTTTGTTTTTTTCTTCATCTTAGGCCCCCGATTCTACACGCTGCACAGTGCGTTGAGCCATAGACAAAAATCGTTTTTCACTTTTTTTAAATCGGGTATACCAAGTATTTAGAATTGTTTATAGATGCCTTCTGCTATATAAACAAGTATTAGTTTGCTTGGGAAAGCGCCACAACTACTATTACAAGCGTTCAAACTGTCAAGTTGGAGAGTGGATTTTACTTACAAATTTTGCTTTCATTTTTGAAGGTTATTCATCACACTCGTAAAAGTTTCATAGTTTGTGTAATCAAAATCTTTAAAATGGAGAAAAACAATCAAGTTTAGTAGAATAAATTTTGGTTATAGAAGGAATTCATTTTGACCTCACTCCTAAAAAATCGCCCCATAGAAACGACATAGATATTGTCCTTCAAAAAAACAGAACTCTAACTTTGATTACTGATTTAAAAAATGTTCTACCGACTTCCAAGCTAAAATATACACAGAATAATTGTTCAAAGTGTCCTCTACAAAATCGAACAGGTTTTAGCTGCAACTACCTGCAACTCTGCAAGATATTTCAATATTTGTAGATCAACGTCAAGCACTGATAAACCGTCAGATTTTCGTTGATTCTACTATACTATGTTATCCCTGTTAGAAGAAACCACTGTTTATGAAGCTTTGTGCTATTACTGTTCAAAATTAAACTCAAAGCGATTTTATTTCATATAGCGGGTAAATTTTTCTTTAAAAAAATTAATAAACTTAATACCGGCTGCCGTTTTTCCCGTTTCTCGGGTTGATAATAATGACGAATAATCAATGATAACGGTTTTCTTGCTGGAAATTCGTTTCGTAGATTTAATTAAAAGGTTTTCAAAAATTGTCCAACAAAAACAGAACGTCAAGCTGCAGACTGTCTCAAATTATGCCACGGAAAATTATTATTTACTTTTCCGTTACGGCTGAGAATGGTAAAAAAGGTTTAAGTATTACTTAATCACTAGCTCTGTTCACAGATGTACATTTGTTAGTGCGTAGTTAGTATATTTTGCTTAGAATTGTTTAAACGTCTTCCATAAACATTTCCAAGTTTTCTTGCACTGAAGGAAAACTTTTCAATTGCCGAAATTGCAGCCAAGATCTTCGAGTGCTGTTTAATCTAACACTAGATGGCATTTCTGAATTTACCAAAGTATTTCTAGTACAAATGTTGCTTTCACAAACAACTTTGGTAGTTATATAGCCGACGGCAACCCGTATAATGATGAAAAACTTTTGCAATGCTTGCGTAAAAATTTGGCGTTTGGGACATTTTTGCCATTATGTAAATATTTTGAGACATTTAAGCAAATACTAGCTTCGATTATCACAAACTACTTTTATTAGCTTCATAAAATGTCTAAAACTAGCAGTTTTGATTTTTGTCCCGCAGTCCCATACGTTCAACGCACTGTGCGCTGGTGGGAGTGCGAGTCGCGAGTGCGACTCGCGAGTGATCGGTATCAGTAGCTCAGGCTGCAATGACGAGCGAGAGCGACGACCGTGGCTATTAGCTGAATACACACTCGCAAAAGTCGTTGTAGTGCATAAATAAACAAGAGCGGGAGTCCGAAAGGAATGCTTATGCCGACGTGTTTATTAGAACCAGTGTGTGAGAAAACTAGCCCACATAAGTGCGGACTTAGTGTTGCGAGCGTTATTCTTTTGGAAAATTGTCGGTTTCTTGAAACTCACTATTAGAATGATAAACCTTCAAAAACTAAAAAGTTCGCTTCATATTTCCTGTTACATCAAAACTTCGTCCTCATACCTTGCTACTTCATCGAAGATGAATCTGCTCATTACGGATTCTGAAGAGCTTCGAAAATCTCTCCCGAAAAAATAATTTAATATCATCAATGCCACTTCCCCACCAAGTTTATCTGAGTGTTTTGATTGTTGTGTTTTGTCGCGAATTGATTGTCATCAGGAGGATGTGGAACGCAAACGGAAAGCGAAGAATGGCGTAGGCGTATGAACCATGCACTGCAGACATTACTTAGAATGATTCTCAAAGTACACTCGTCGAAAGTACACGTACGCATATGTTGGGTTGGAAACGTGTAACTTGTTGGCGGGTCATTCAGGTCGAGCGACAAGCCCAACATCTTCTTTTACCTGCTTGGATCGTGGCATACACAGGCGAGAGTGTTGACCGAACATGAATTCACCAACATTTTCGGCCAACATGTTCGTACGTGTATGAGGGCCTTTAGGAAGAGACCCAACATAATAGATAGCTCGACCAGATTGAAGCGGATTTGCTCGTGTCGAAATGCTCAACGAATTGGTGTCAAATAGCCCAGGACCCAACACAGCGGAGAGTAACTCTAGATACACCACTTTTTTTTTTTTTTTTTTTTTTTTTTTAATATAAACCCACCGCTCACCCCCACCACCAAAAAGCTCTTATTAGAGCCCCCTGGTGACGGGCACCAAGGTAATAGTAAACAAAAGCAAAAGAGTAAAGACTTATCAAAATTACACTATTACCAAAACAAATTTCAAATATACATAAAGCAGTGAAACAATCAATGAGTAATACAATGAGTACCCAGTGGATTAGTAATCCTTTGAAGGGCCTCAACAAAGAGAAGTTGGCAGTAAAAATTAGATTTTTCAAACTAAACTATAAATTACTGGCATTTAAATAAGTGATAGCAAGATTATATAAACAGTTTATCGAAGTTGAAAACGGTTATAAAAACATATTTATTCTTTCCTTGAGAAATGTTTTTAATCTGAACTTGAAAGTGTTGTTATTTTGAATTGATTTAAGCTCGCTGGGAAGAGAATTGTACAATTGCGGTCCTTTAAACGTTATCCGCTTTTGACCTAGAGTAGTCAGAGCTCTAGTACGTAGCAAATGATTTGCTTGCCGGGTGTTTAGTGAATGATTTGTCATTGAGATTATAAGATTGTGATGCCTGTTGTTATCATGCAGAATGTTGTGAATAAACGTGTATGTTTGTAAATCGCATAATGCTCGAATTGGAAGAATGCTGTGGGACGTGTCTGAGTAAATAGTCTGAGTTGGGTGCAAGTGTGGTAGACCAAGGATAATTTTCATGCATCTGTTTTGCAGTACTTGTAATGGTTTTATTTTGGACTTGCAGGCATTTCCCCACACTATGTTTAAATATTGGAAGCTAGAGTGAATGCAAGCGTTATAGTAAGTTAATAGTGTTTTCCGATTTACAAATGGACTAAGCCGACGCATGTATCCACAAAGAACGGCGACTTTCTTTTCCAAAAACTTTATATGATTACTCCACGATAAAGTAGCATCAAGCACCACGCCTAAATATTTAAATTCCGCAGCTTCTTCTATGCTAAAGGACCCTAGTTTTGGATTGTTAAAGTTACTTATTTTTTTCCTAGGTGAACGAAAAATCATAAATTTAGTTTTTGAAAGATTTAGGGAAAGCAAATTGATTGAAAAGTAATCATTAAGAATTTTCAGATCGTACTCCATTTCAGATACTGCAGTTACAGGATTTTCACTCGGGTAAAATAACGCTGTGTCATCAGCAAAAAGCCTCGGTACACCCTTTAATCGAAGATTTGCGATATCGTTAACATATACCAGAAATAGGAATGGCCCTATATTACTACCCTGAGGGACACCATTTCCAACTAAACGAGATGAACTATTGACACCGTTAACAGTAACAAATTGTTTTCTGTCAGTTAGGTAACTTTTAATTAAATCATTTGCTACTCCTCTGATTCCATAGCATTCCAATTTTTTTATTAATATGTCATGATTTAGAGTATCGAAGGCCTTTTTCAAATCTAAGAAAAGAGCTGCTACTAGATTTTTAGCTTCAATTTCTTGAGTTAAGTTATCTACCAATTCAACAATTGCTGTAGTAGTACTACATCCACTTCTGAATCCGTATTGCATGCAATAGAAAATATTATTGTTTTCAAAAAAGCTTACTAACCGCGTGACTAAAAGTTTTTCAAAAATTTTATTGAAAACTGACAGTGTAGAAATTGGTCGATAATTACTTGGAGTACACAGGTCACCAGATTTAGGGATTGGAATAACTTTAGCTATTTTCAATATGCTGGGATAAGTTCCTGAAGAAATTATAATATTAAACATTCCACAGAGAATTTTTGCGAATTGTAAAGGGTTGTTTTTAATTGCGTGAACTGGAATGTTATCCGGCCCACAGCTTTTTTTAACATTAAGACCATTAATAAGTAAAATTACCTCATTAACAGTCGCAGGTCGTAAGAATATTGAATTATTTACATGTCGAACGTTGCTGTACGGATTTAGATTAGATGGCTTGGGAATATCATCAGCTAACTTCTGTCCAATTGATGTGAAGTACCTATTAAAAATTTCACAGGTTTCAAGATCATTTTTTGCTCTCAAACCTTCGGATATTAACATTATATCTTTTTTTTGCTTTGATCTTCCAAACAGTAAATTTATATTTTTCCACATTTTCGAGTGACTGGTAGCACTGAGAAGATTGTCATAATACCGTTTTTTGCAACTTTTTTTACCTAATTCTACTTTCTTGCTGACATGTTTTAACATTTCTTTCAGGCGTAAGTCATTAGGGTTTTTTTTCACTTTTTTTAGGTAATTTTGTTTGATTCTAATTAGGAACCATAAATCATAAGACATCCACGGACAACGATCATCTTTCATAGGAATATGCTTTGTGAATCTTTTTGTATTATGTTCAAGAAGAGTATTATACTTTTCAATAATTTCTCGCAAAGATTGGTCTACATCAATTATTGGGCCTATACCATTGATATACCTATTGAATTCATTGGACAGGTTGACACGATTGACAAGCGTTTTAACTACTAATAAAGGTTCTTTATTCGAGACAAGATTTACTGTGGACACAATTTGGAAATGATCACTTACATCGGTAAAAATAGTATCATTACGTACACGCGAAGCATCTTCAATTTTACATACTAAATGATCCAGAATATTGTCACTGCTCGGGCGGGTAGTGAATGTATTAGCACATATCAGTCCATACGACTCAAGTAGCCTCTTATATGTGACCACAACGTTATTGCCAAGAGATTTCACTGGTATATTGACGTCTCCCGCAAGGAAAAACGAACGATTATTACAGACTGACTGAAACCAATTCTCTATTATATCGAAAAAGTTATGACAGTCGAATGAAGGAGGCCGATAAACTCCATGAATATCAAATAAGTGACTATTGATATTTAATTCAATCTGAATGTGATGTAATCCGTTTACCGTCTCATTGACTACAACTCTGTTTTTCAGATTTTTATTCACATAGACGGCCAAGCCACCATTGGAAGATTCTCTACAGGAAAAAGCTACAGTATATCCGGGGATGTTGTAGAGAAGACAATTCTGCTCCTTAACCCATGTCTCACTTACAATGACAACATCAATTGGTGTGGCAATTTGATCTAAGCACTGTGATATATTATCAAACTTTCCCATTTCGTTCATTCCCCTAATGTTCCATTGCAAAATACGCAAGCTTTTAGATGATTCAACATGATTTTGGTTATTATAATCGCAAATATTGTAATGAAAATAATTTTGTAGTGTATTAGCCATTTTATTTTAGAGATCTTATTACATCATGGGTAATTAACTGTTTACAACGCATTTCCATTTTTCTTCCTCTTGAGTGGAGGAGACGGTTGTTCAGGAGAAGAAGCATTTGGTAGTAAATTCTTGTAGCGTGTTATTAACAAATTTAAATCATCTCTGTTGCGAATAACATCCGGTTTAGATTTTTCATCCTTCTTCGCCAGAACAACACCTCCTCTTCCCGGCCATACGTATTTTATATTTAATAGCACTTGAGATTCCCGGAGGTCTTTCAGTAATTCAACAGCAAGAGGTGTCAGTTCATCACGAATTGCAATATTGGTTGGTCTTCCATTCATAAGCAATTTAGGGTCAATCATATTTGAAGTTATTTTACCTATTTCTTTCTTCCTGGCAAGTACAAAATCTTTCACGTTACTATTTTGGAACTTAACTCTAATCGGTATCAAAGCATTATTTGTTTTACCAGTCGCGTACATCCTACCAACAGATACAATTGAGTCGCGAGAAGGTTGAATTCCTATTTTTGACATAATACTGTTAATTACTTCATTTAAGTTTTCTTCTGGACTCGCCGGTATACCGAGGAATATTGCATTTTTCGTTACCGATTTTTTATTTATTTTATCGACGTTCGCTTCGAGTTTTTGTACTACTCCCGAGACAGATGCAAGGGACATTTTGAGTTCATTTACTTCTTTCTTTAGACTTTTATTTTCAGCTTTTAATTCTTTAAAATCAGCCACAATGGTGTCAAATTTTGACGACAAAAATTCTTGAGACGATTCTATCGCAGTGGTAACTGATTTTACTTCTTCTCTAACCGCCCGTAACTCTGCAGATACAATTGTCTTCAGCTCAGCTGTAACTTGTCCAACTATGGATGATTTGTTATTTTGCATGTCAACGATTCGTTTGTAAATGTCAGCGCAACTGGATGAGCAAAAGTACATATTCTCTCTGGCCCTACGGATTGCATTCCCGATAATTTTCTTGCACTGAAAGTGCGCACTTTGGAAACAATATGCACATGTTACTAATTTATTAACGTCAGTTTCCTCTTTCTTACACAAAACGCATAAATATTTATCACAATCTATATCATCCATTTTCACGAACAGACCAAAACAAACTCAATAAAAGTAATCTGGAAGTAAATATGGTTGTGTGTGCAAAAAGAACAGATGTAATGCACTATATCATTCAATATCATCGAAACTTATCGTTGTGCTAAAAATCGTATTCCCAGTGTACCCAGCGTAGTGTTTACAATTTTTGTTTTCAATACACTCTTAAATACAAGCAGCAGTAGAGCACTTCACTTATACATTTTATTTAAATAATTTACTCTGTGGTGTACTCACCAGGATCCCACGAAGCTATTTGCTACTAAAGAGATCAACAATGCCTTTCCTACCTTTTCGATTACCTTAGCCAAATCTAACTCTTCAACCGTGCTCACACAACTTGATTACTAACTGCTTGGTGGCAGTAATAAACAGTATAGGAGCAGGGTCTCCTGCGTCCAGAACCACCGTATTGTACCGTATACTGTGTGACAGTAATCAATACAGTGTGCTACTCGTGACGTACTAACGTAAGATCGGCTCAGTCAGTCTCAATTTCGCTTTCGCGACACGGAACCACTATCAATGAATCCAACACAGCCCGCAACAACAGCAGCAACAACAATTTAGAACAACTCAGCACCACTACAGCTTTGCATTTATGAGCCGTGATAAAACAAAAAGATCCCCAAACTTTCTTGTTTTTCAGCACTTAAGGATCGATAATACTGTATCAATGATATTCAATTTATTCACTGGTAACTCAGCTAATCACTGAAATCACAATAAAATTTCTTTCGTTCTTTTTGCACCACTAAAATGATTTTAAAATACAGACAATAACAATCCGTTTCAACCACCATAAACAGTGTTGCCAATCCCGGTTCTATGCTGATAATTGCCTAAAGGAGAAGGAAGAAAGTTTTATTTTAACCACTTATTTATTTAATGCTACAGTTTTTTTTTAATGTAGGCGAAATGGCGCCCCCTCGATGTGGCGCTCCAAGCAGCTGCTTGTTTTGCTTAAGCGCCGGCCCTGCTTCTGGCATACAAAAAAGGATAATTTCACGACTTGGGGCTTACAGAAGTTCACCATATGGCTGAGCCCGTATCTGCCCGGCAAAAGTGTGCGTGTGGAACTTCATTCTAACCGTTCCTCTCAGTTTACAAATAACTCTGGTGTGTCTCAAGGCAGTAATATGGGGCCTTTACTATTTTCACTATTTTTTGATGACGTTGGTGTAAAACATAAACTAGATTTACACCAACTGACAATCTAAAACTATACCTTGCTGTACGATCCACTGATGAATGTCACCGATTACAGAGGCTCTCGGATACATTCGTCATTCGTGGTCCAAAAGGGCTAAATGCGGAACTTTTTCCTAGTGCCTTTTGCTTTCATTTTACCGTTTATGGTCTTCAGCACTTTTGTACGTATGAAGGGGGATAAATCTAAAACTGTCAAAAGTTAGTCATTCCTTACTATAATGAAAATAAAAAAAAATAACTTTTTTGTTAGGAAATATAGACATAGTTTCTTCGGCAAAGTTGTAAATATTGTAAAAATAAGCAACTTTGCTGAAAAAATAAAACTTCTATCTTTATCGAGTGCTGAACTATGGGGCATATCTTTTGAAAATTCTTTAAGAATTAGTTTTGCATTCTTAGCTTTTGTTAGTTGCATTTTTCAAGAATACAATGTTCTAGGCAATTATCGAAGGTCTCAAAACACACGTTTTTGCAGAAGATCGCAAATCTCTGGGACTGTTACTTTCTAAGTTATCAAATATTCAAGCTTTAAATTTCCGTAGCTTAACGAGCCTATGGGGTAAAATGGGACAAGTGGATTTATGAAATCAGTGCTTCATCTTAAAGCTTAAGTCGAATACTATAAACTTGTATGGGGTCCGCTTGTCCCCGTCCACCTAAATGAGAGTACGGCAAGCATACGATTTATGTGTTTCGCGTTCGCTAAAGGCTCGATACACGTTTTTTTGTGTTCATAGATAGATACATAGTTTTTTCGGCAAAGTTTTGGAAAATATAAAGGCAAACAACTTTGCAAAAGAAATGACATTTCTATCTCTATTGAGTGCAGAGCTATAGAGCATTTTCCTTGGAAATTCTTTAAAAATTAGTTTATCATGCTTAGCTTATGTTGGTTGCATTTTACAGGAATATATGGTTCTAGACGATTATTGAAGAATTCAAAATACACGTTTTTGCAGAAGATTGCAAACTTCTAGGGCCTTTCCTTACAAAGTTATCGCTTTTGGCTCGTGAAGTTAAGGAAAAATAAAGCTTATGTTGCGAATAAAACCGTCTTTTAGTTGCGTACTTGGCAGCTTTAAAACTGTAATTTTATTAAATATTTTAGTTATTAATATAATACGATAGGTAAGTATAATCTATTACATATTCAGTGCTCTTTACGTAATTTTCCAGGTTCTACGTCTGCGACCAACGGATTAACCGAGGATTTTCAGATGTTGTCGGTTCACTTTATCCGACAGCTTGGCAAAATATCTATGACTAGACGACGATCAATTTTGCTGACTAATGAACTACTTTTGTAAACAAACTGGCCCGTCAATCCGTCAATGTACTTGGTCGTGATGAAAGGTTAATTGTTCACTTCTTCGCCGTGACGAGGGGCTCGTCGACATCCACCCATCCGTGAACCACTTCCGTTTCCGAAGCGACTACCTCCGTATTTTCACCGCCCGACACATCCGACAGAGCCACCTTTACGGCAGGCCTAGGGAACACTCCTCTACTTGTCTGCACCATAAAATGTCTCACCAGACCCGATTTATTTGGAAAGATTTGGAGTATACGCCCTCGTTCCCATTAATTTCTTTACTGCTTCGAACCACTTTGTGCGCCTCGTTAACGTCGGAAAATATTCCCGCACTCATCTGTACCAGCAATTGTCCACGATGTGCTGCGATAGCTTCCAGCTGTCTCGTAGGACGTTTCCGCTAGTCATATTAGTCAATGGTTGCTTGATACCGGTCGATCCGTACACCAGGAAGTGATTCGGCGTAAGAGCTTCATCGTCTGCTGGCTCTAGACGAACGTAAGTCAGTAGTCGCGAGTTTACAATCGCTTCAGCCTCCAACATGATCGTTTCTAGCACCTCATCGCTGAAAAGTCGCGGGCTTTCCGACACAGCCTTCATCGCCGCCTTCACGGACTTAACCATTCGCTTCTATGGTCCTCCCATGTGCGGAGCTGCCGGAACGTTGAAATGCCACTGGGTATATGCATTGGTAAATGTAACTGCACAGTCCTCGACGATACGCTGGATCTTCTGCTTTTCTTCTGACAACTGGTGGTTGGCACCCACAAAGTTTGTGCCATTGTCCGAGAATATTTGCAACGGCTCCCCGTCTGGCAACAAATCTTCTGAATGCCGTGACGCAAGCTTTCGACGAAATACTGTGAGCCAGCTCGAGATGTATGGTCCGTATCGTTAGACATGTGAATAGACAAATCCACCTCTTCGTCACGCTGCGCCCGACTTTTACTTCGAAGGGTCCCATGTAATCTACTCCGACGTGCGTGAACGGTCGAATAAACGGTGTTGGGCGAACTCTCGGTAAAGATCCCATCAATGGTGGGACAGGAGCTGCTTTCTTGACCTTACAATGCTGACAACTTCTTCCCACTTTCCGCACGAGTACCCGAAGTTTGGGCATGTAAAATTCCTGCCGTAGCTCATTCCAGACAGTTTCGCCGTTGGCGTGCAAAAACCATCGGTTGAACGACTGTACTAACACAAACGTGATACGATGATCCCTGAGAAGAACTACAGGATATTTCGTTGCATATGGAATGTGCTGTGCACTTCCAATCCGACTTCCTACCCGAACGACACCACTTTCGTCGAGGAATTGTACTAGCGAATGCAGCGAGCTGCTTCTCCCAGCACTGCAACCATGTTTCAACTCATCAACCTCTACCGAATACATCTGTCTGGCGACATAAAGTCACCTCCGCTTTCACGATCCAGATTCTGCCGCCGACATTCTCCGCCCAAAGCTCGTTTCCAGACTCTGACTGCCGGTCTGACTCTGAATCGGTGTACGTGTACGGTGTACGGTGTACGCAGCATTTTCTTCATCAACCGCTACTGATTGTTTAGGCCACTGCTCTTTCGTTTTTCAAAGAAACGTCGGTCCTTGGAACCAGCGATTTTCCGGGTCGAACGACGGCACGGTGTTCCACTTTGTGGCATCATCAGCCACATTGAGCTTCGATGGTACATAATGCCATTCGTCCACGCTGGTAAGCGAGAGAATTTCACCGACCCGAAATGAAACGAACTGATGATAACGGCGGTTATCCGAATGAAGCCACGCCAGGACTGTAGCTGAATCTGTCCACAAATATCGCTTCTGAATGTTGATGGTGAGCGCCAAACGAATATTTTGTATCAAACGCGCTCCCATCATGGCGGCCTGCAGTTCCAATCGAGGAATTGAAAGCGTCCGCAGCTGCACAACTTTTGTTTTTGCCGCGACCAATGAGGACCAGCTACCTTCATTACCCGACATCCTTAAGTAAGCTACACGAGAACAAGCAGCTATGCTTGCATCCGTGAGCACATCTAGTTCAATTTCATTGGCTTTCTCTGGTCGAAGAGGTCCAAAAAAACAACGTTGCACCTTTACTTCGCCAATCGCAACGTACAGTGCAATCCATCTACTCCATGGATTATACAGATGCTCTGCTATGGGCTCGTCCCAGCCAGTACCTGTTCGCCAGATCTCCTGCGTTAATACTTTGCCTTGCATTACAAAGTGCGCGACAAATCCCTGCGGATCGTACAACTTCATCACGGTTCGTAGAACTTACCGTTTTGTTGGGACTGCTCCATTGTTTTACGCTTTTTCTAACTCTGGGTGATCGAAAGTGAAATGATCCGCTGCAGGGACCCACACCCACACCACACCTAGAACGCGTTTGTGTAGCTTTTCCTTTTCGAAGGCCAGTGATTCACTGTCCGGTGATGCAGTCTCTCCTAACAGAACGAGTACATCCTGCGAGTTGGACAGAACTTTCCCGAACTCAAACCCTCCTGCGGCATGAATCAGTTTACTTATTGGACAAGCTGTGCGGTTTCTTCTACCACGTCGACACTGCTGAGGAAATCATCCACGTAGTGGTCTTAGATTATTGCGTTTACTGCCCTGGAAAATAGATCTGCGTAGTCTAAAGCGTTTCTATGTTTGGGTTTAGTTGTATTTTGCACTCGATAGAGATGATAGAAATGTCATTTCTTCAGCAAAGTTGTTTGTCTCTATATTTACTATAACTTTGCCGAAGAAATCATGTGTCTATCTACGAACACAAAAAAAATGGGCGTGTACCGAGCCTTTAGCGAACAAGAAACACATAAAGCGTATGCTTGCCGTACTCTCATTTGGGTGGTTAGGGACAAGCAGAACCCGTACAACTGTATAGTACTCGACTTAACCTTTAAGATGAAGCGCTGATTTCATATATCCGGTTGCCCCATTTTACCCCATGGCTTTGCAAAGCAATGATGGAAATTTAAAACTTGAATATGCGATAACTCAGCAAGTAAAGGTTCAAGAGATTTACGGTCTTTTGCAAAAACGTGTATTTTGAGAGCTTCGATAATTGCCTAGAACATTGTATTCTTGTAAAATGCAACTAAGAAAAGTTAAGTATGAAAAACCAATTTTTAAGGAAGTTTTAAAGAATATGCCCTATAGTGCAGCACTCGTTGAAAATAGAAATTTTATTTCTTCAGCAAAGTTGCTTGTTTTTACAATATTTACAACTTTGCCGAAGAAACTATGTCTATATTTCCTAACAAAAGAATATTATTTTTTTATTTTCTTTATAGTAAGCGATGACTAACTTTTGACAGTTTTAGATTAAGGGGAATATTCATACGAACATAGTTGCTGAAGACCATAAATGATAAAATGAAAACAAAAGACCCTAGGAAAAAAGTTTTTTTTGCCCTTTTGGACTACTGTGCAGCGGTGCCGCAGAAATTAGCTACTCGATAGTTCTACGAAATCCGTTCATGAATGTTGCTCCATCGCAGAATACCGACTGCAAATTACTTTTTTTTTTTTTCAAAAAAGAATTTAAAAAATTTAAGATAATATATTTTTGCTTGGAAGCAAACTTGCCGTGTAAAAGTTTTGTCACAAACGAAGCTTGTCCTAGCTTAGCCGGCGTCTTATATTGTATTTATTTATGTGTTCGAATCCTTTCCATTTTTATGGCAACAGACTGCAGGATTCATTCAGGATCAGGATCTGCTCAGGGTCTTCTATTGTTGTCATTAATACGAAATAATGATTTGTTATCATCGAACGTCATATTTATGAGAGTCATTCAAGGAAGTTATTAGCGTTTGAAGAATTATCTAGCGTAATAAAAAAAGTTACGTAGATCTTGCATTGAAAGGCTCTTCTATGGTTAAATATAGAATTAACTGGCTTGTAAATTACAAGTTGTAATACCATCTTTTGATGTGATACCGCTGATATATGAGTTGATTTACACCAGTTATAATATAAATTATTACTTAAGAATTTTACAAAACAAATTTTGAAGTCTAATTTCTTGGATATTTTATATGACAAATTTACAGTCATAACGTTTAACAGTCCAGTAAGATATTTCCTGCATGCAGCACGAAAATATCACGCAAAATTTTGCTTACCGTGGCAATTCAGTCTGTGTCTGAGCGTGTATGCATTTTTCAAATAACAGAAATAGAAAGTGACCTTCAAGGTTCAACTAGATGCGTATACATTCCTACATGCATAGAAACGAGAAGCGAAATACGAAACAGCCGGGCATAGCTCTGGTTTAAAAGACAGATGTTTGTTTTCCTCCGCCCCTTGCTCCTGCACTTCGTTATAAACATTATGTCGTAAATACGATCGACCTCCACTAAAGAGTGCACGCATGGCAAATTCAAATTCAACTAAAGGTACTTTTATTATGCTACATTTTTGTGCTTTTCATGAATCAGTTGAAGCCCATTTTATCTTGTGCAATGTGCCTGAATTCCTTTAATGTTTCAGAAGCGAGGCTTAGCTCTTACAGACTTCTTTTTTGCGAACAGTCACTACTTTGCCAGTTGCAGCTGTTCAAATTCCTGTTGGAAATCCTACCGGTGATGGAACAAACAGCAACTAATGCTGACAGGCATGCGTCAATTCGCGAGTTGTCCTTGTACGTATACCCTACCGTGCGCTTGTGTCATCGCCGTGCGCTGTTATCAGTATTCGCGTGACCATTTTTACGATAACACATCTACTTATGAATGAGTCAACCTTTCACTGATGATAACAACGACGACAACGGTGATGTTGGATTGCATTGCATCGATTGAAGTTTACTTCGCGGAAAACTTGTTCAATCATCCATGACCATTAACAGCGGCACGGGGAGTTATACAACAACTAGAAAAACCACTATTTCGATCGCTTCGCGCCGCACCAAAACCGTAGGCAAATAGAAAACAAAAATATCAAAACACAACACACGAGCTCGCACAAACTCTGCGGTCAGTGCGACCTCAATCATCTATGGACCCCTGCCTGCACCGACCATTGCCGAATGTGCCATTCCATAGATAGGTTAGCCAGACAGTGACCGTGTAATTTTCTGCTAATGGATGTACGCGTGTGGGTTTGTACATTTGAACAAAAAAGCTGATTGTCTTTTCGATTATAACATGATTACGCTTACCTAAGATAATTCCATCCATTTGCTGGAGAACCGCTTCGAGAATTTTACTTGCGTCGGCATCCGAAGGCACTCTCCCCTTAGTAGACATTACGTAAACTTTAATTTTAAATTTCAACGACTTTTCAAAAACCGAAACCGATCTGTAAGGCACTGATCTCACTTTTTAATAGACACTTTTTACAAGACACTGTTGTTACAAATGCACCATCACAAAATCTCACACTTCCAGGTTGCCCCCGACAGCTCGTACGCAATCAACCGTAACTCTCGGACACCACACACCATAGAGGTATTAAATTCGATCCCAACTAGATAGTACCGTCCGCGGTTACACCGAAAACCTGAACTAGGT
The DNA here is from genome assembly GCF_943734655.1 of Sabethes cyaneus. Classification (NCBI taxonomy): domain Eukaryota; kingdom Metazoa; phylum Arthropoda; class Insecta; order Diptera; family Culicidae; genus Sabethes; species Sabethes cyaneus. The sequence continues at coordinate 17,058,155 of NC_071354.1, read as the reverse complement.
GTAGTTTAGCACCTACAACACCGATCGTGCACCACTTCTAGCCGCAGTCCAACTGAGCGGCACGAGCTCTCCTACCTACCCCCTAGCACCGGCCGTTCGAGCAAGGGTAGCTATAGCTAGTCGATAAACAATAAAGAAAAAAAAACTTCACACCTGTGGAATTCAGCTCGCGTGCATGACGTCATTACCCGTTTGCATACATTCGCCAAACTTGGTCCCGCAATTGCTGAATTAGTGCATCAGACTTAAACCATTTTAATTAAGCGCATCAACTGAATCACAAATAAATTGCACTCAACGAACCAGCCAGCGAACGAAGTAAGCAAAGCACAAAAGAAGTAGAAGTCACGCGAATTAAAACTGGTTTCTCGAAGCACAACACAACACCAATCACAGCGCACAGCAGGAAATGACCACGGCAAGGTACTTTAGGAAACACACGTGAATGCCGACTGGATATTCGCTGGAAAAATTAGTGAAAAACTCGCGCAATCGAACACAAAGCTAAACTGAATGGAAGCTAAAAACGCACGAAGAAAAAACAAAAACACTCGCCGATCGCGTATCTGTACGTCTGGTTGGTCTGTCTATCCGTCTATCTTTCTGTTTCTGCCTGGGCTGTACATATAGGAGAAGCACGGTTTGTCAACCCGCAACCATCGAACCATGTACACATTGACGTTTCATTTCCCTTTTATTTTGATGCACATTTTCGACGCCGACCTGCGGTGGTGTTTGTGTGTGTCGGTTTTGGTGTGCTTGTGGTGCCATGTTTTTTTGACTGCTCCGTCTTTTGACATTTTAAACGTCTCTGTCGCCATTCGGTTGGCAACAGCGCGCATTGCGGTCGGAGTGGAGCGCTCCTGGTGGTAAATAGAGGAAACTAATCTGCAGCACCCTGTACTGGACTGATCCGGCCTGCAGGCCGTTCAATTTGACGGTTGATCCGTAAAGTCAATGGATCTTGTGTAAATTTTAACAACACTCATTTGTGAAAGAAATATTATTTAAAAACTAGAAAATATTTTTAATCCGAGTTATGCATTGTGTTAAAATTAAATGGCTAAAAACGTTTTTTGTAAATCGCCAGTAACAATTTCAGATTGTTCGAACGATGTTAGTCATTTTTATCAAACCTTAGAAACATTTCTTTCGCGATTGACGATCATCTGCAGTCTCATTTTATATTAGAATTGAAATTGAAATAGAAATTGTATCTGAATTTGTGAATTTGAACCTTAAATTTGATTTGAAAAGAGATATGATCAAAAATCGAATTAGAAATAAAACAAAATTGGATTCGAAAGTGAAGTTATATAGGGATCAATCCCGGTGTAGTGATTAGCATACACGCCTCTCACGCCGAGAACCCGCTTTCAAATCCCAACCCCGTAGAAGTGATGAATGATCCAAGCTGTTAAAATGCCTATGATCAAATAAAAAAATATATTGAAGTTGGAACGGGATTTTAAATGGGACATGAATTAAGCAATGAAAATGGAGTTGCAATTGAACTTAAGAATTTAAGATTCAACTTAAGAGTTTACATGAAATTGGACTCGAAATTAGCAGCACTGTTAAAAAAGTAAATTTTTTTTTGGATTTCTTGGCCAATTTTCTTTGAAAATGTGGAAGTGGTTTCTTTCTAAACCTAATATTTGCGGCAAAAGATATTTGCAAGAGGTTTAACCTGAGAGAGAGAGAGAGAGAGAGAGAGAGAGAAAGAGAAGCCAGATGAGTGGCAGAATAATTGCTTTCGTTTTCTTCTTATTTTTGATGCAGAAACTTTAAATGGTTCCATTTAAATCAAGTTACATGCTCTGGGAGGGGTTTAAAATTTCATCGCAAATAAATACGTTCTCTATTTTATTCAATCAAGCTAGCACGGTTTCCAGTGACAGAATGGTGACAGTTCGTACCCGGTTCACGTTGATAATTCGGTGCACAAAAACAATCTCAGCTGGCTTCTCTTTCTCTCAGGGTTTAACAAAAATCAGTTTACTTTCAAAAGCAGGTGCTCCACATCCTACAGCCTAGAGCTATCCTACACCAAATTTAGGATTTTTTAATTTCTGACGTAAAACAAACAATCTGGCGAAATTTGGTTTAAATCCGTGAAGGTCGTGATTATGGTTCTCGGATACTTCGCGTAGAATTACCGTGATACGTAATTTTTTGATTTTAAATTTGCAATAACTTGAGAACCGCTGGACCTAAGAAAGAAGTTTATATAACATATTTTGTAGGAGGAGTTTTTTTTTTGAAAAACTTGTCAGACTTTTTTTTTAAATTCGAAGGACGTCCATCAATAGCTGTTCGCCAGATTTTAGAGCATAATTTAAGCTATCTTTAAAAAAATAAGAGGCAAATCTGAGGGGACATGTTTTGAGATAATTCACGTTTTATGATTTTTATTATGACTTTTCATGAAATCACGAATTTCCTACAACTCTTTCTTTGATGTCATTTTGATCAAATAAGTAATTTTCGAGATATGATTGAAAACATAATATCATTTCTAAATACGCCCTTGACAAAAAATTATGATTCCTGAAAAATGAAAGACGATGATAATATGTAAGAATTAACATAAAAATGTGATGAAAAAGTAACGAAAAGACGCTAAAACAGCGATAAAAAACGACAAAAATACACTACAGTGAGACACCGAAAAACGACCAAAAGGCAGTATACAGACAACATTTTTGTTGTAGGGTATGTTGCTACATCGTCGTAATTGCCTATTTCCGTCCTATCCACACAAATTATTAAAAATATCAGCATTTTTATGACACACAATGCAAAATTAATTATTCCCTAATATTTTAGTTAGTTGTCTATCATACGCGATCAATCAAAGTGAACTGAGATCTATTTGTATGCTTTTTATCATTAAAGTAGTCCTACCAGGTAAATTTCCTACGTTTTTTCGTGCGAAGAAGAAACTGTCGACTAATCGTTTTAATTCCGTCATTCATAAAATGAAAATAACTCACGCAAGTCCTAGTCGTTATTCTTCAGCCAGGAAAACTTGCCTGATTTGCAGAAATTTTGCAGAATAACATTTGTCTTGCCGTCCTACACAAATACATGCGCGTTAGCTTCGTAAACATTGCTGTGATTTTTATTTCGGACGATGAAAAATTTTGATGGACGGATTTTAAAACGCTACGACAAATTTTAGAAATAAAGTCAGTTGCGTAATTTCAACAATATGCTTTAATAGTCGCTTTTCAGTGATTTCAAAGTTCACGGATCGGAAGGTAAGTGCGTTTTAGTCAAATCAGCACAAGAACTTTTGGAGTATTCATTAAATTCATTCAACAAATGATGAAAATTAGAATGGCTTTACTTATTACGACGGAAATTAAAAAAACCCTATTGACAACAAATGGAACAACGAGAAATGAGAAAAATATGAAGGAAAGTCGAAAAAGTTGACGAAATAATGATATAGGGGAAAGTCCCCAATTACCTAAACACCTAAGGATTTTGACATATATAAAATCAACACTTACTAGCATTACTTCAGTTTTTATTAACTGGAAGAGTAATTTAGAAGACTATTTTCCAATAAAAATAGGTTACACGTACTTGCATCGCTAATGAACCATTTTAGAAGCCAAATGAGAAATTGATAAAAATCATTACTTAAAAATTGTGTCTCCCAGTACCGGACACTTAAAAAAAATCATAAAATAATCCAATTTAGGGCATATAATTTTGAAAAATACTTGTCAAAATGTTTAAAATCTCTCATTGCTTGCATACTTGTTGACTAACGATGTTTGAAAAATGTTGTTTGAAATCAATAGTTTTTACGCACTACATTGAAGCTTTTCTGTTCTGCAATGGCTCAAAAAGTCGATTGAAAAAATACGATGAGGACACAAATATAATGGAAAACTGTCGAAAAATGAAAAAAAAGTTACCAAATGCTATAAAAGAAAATAATGTATGACAACAAATCGCTGAAAAGAGACAAAAAACTATGTAACCCAAGCAACAATGTGAGTTTTATTGTACTCTTATGGTGGTCTTCAAGACCAATTTTGGTCTTAAATGCCATCATAAGAGAGTAATAAAACCCGAATTGTTACTTGGGATGGCTTGGGGATTGGGGAACAATGAAAAGACGCCAAAACAACAACAACAAGAACAAAAAACACGACAAAAATTACCAATACGACAGAGAAACGACGAATACGAAAAAAGACAACAAAGTGATGACAAAAAAGACGGCAAAATGAGACGAAAAACATGATATGTGGCTACAATGACGAACAGACGACGGAAATAACATGAAAATACGATGAGGAAGACGAAAAAACGCCAAAACAGCGACAAAAATGGCAAAAGTCGTCAGAAACAACATTTTGGTTGCCTTTTTTAAAATGCCAGAAGGGCATTGGGGTTAATGGAGACATCATTTCTAAATACGCCCTTGACAAAATAAAATTATGTTTCATCTAAAATGAATCCTTGTGTGATATCCAACACATCAGCAAAACTCCATTCCAAGGAGCCGAGACAAATCGTATTGCTAATTGAGGTGGAATTGCTCTTCTTTTAAACGATAATATAAGGCATGCGTCATAACAAAATCTTGATATAAGACCACAGAGTATAAACGGCCTAGTGGTGTAATTGGTTAAACAACACGCTCAACTAGAGATTGGGAGCTGTGAGTTCGACTCTCACCATCGCTAAGACTATATTTTTGGCCTAATATCAAGAATTTTCAGTTTGCCTGAATCTACATTTCTCGCATTAAGCATTTATTCTTCTCCAACAGATAATAAAAAACTGTTAAGCCTAAAATACATATGATTAAAAGATCGTGACAGATCGTGATTTTGTGACAGTTTTGATTGTCTAGACAAAAAAACAAAACGACGAGAAAAGGCGCCAAGAAGGTGAAGAAAGGATAACAAAAACGGCAAAACAACAATAAAAAACTTCGAAAAAATGAGAAGAACTTCAAGAAAGGACAAAATGACGACGCCAAAATAAAAGTGTCAAAACAATAAACAAAAACCTGATTTAATCCACCTATTGGTGAAAGGAACCTTTGCTATACGGTCTTACTTGCTATTTGAGATAGAAATCGACACGTTTTCGGAACATAATTCATCTATTAGTTAACGTTGCATTGTGCGTTGGTTTACATAAAAATTTTGGAAATTGAATAAGCTTACAAAATTTGAACAAAATAGTAGCACTTACAAATTTTGATAGTTCTTTTTCTCATGAAATTGCTGAGTAAGTTGTTACTAATGTGGGTAAGTGCAAGTAAAAGTAAGTTGTAAGAAGAAATATTATTCTTTAACTTATACATTGCGTAGTAAAGGTCTAGTTTATAGGTTTTTGAACTATGCATAACTATGCATTAATAAGGTTTTCTTGAAAAAATTTCATCAATTTTTATTAACCTTCGGTTACCCACGCTGTTGTATACTGAATAACATGTGTAGGTTTTTGAATGCCATATTTACCAATCGGTGTTTAACTAACGTATATTCTTCAAAAAAATGTTCAGCAAAATGTCTGAATTATTCAATGCAATAATACTTTAAATTGTTAGGAAAATAGATCAGCATAAACCGATAGCACAGAAACGAAGCAAGCAGCATGTGAGGTGTACCCAAGGTTGCCACCAGGTTTTCCCGAAAATCTGGCGAACACGAATAAAAGTGTCTGGCAAAAATCTGGTGGTAAATTAGTCCGATGGGGAGGCGTTTTCCTGAAAAAATCTTGCTCGTTTTGCTCACCGTAGATGCAAAATTTTGTCCAAAATTAGAAGTGATGACCTTTTTGCAAGACGGATAATCGAAAATCTGGCACAGTGCCAAATATCTGGAAGGTTTTAAGCTTTGTCTGTTGGTCTGGCGCGCAATCAAAAATCTGGCAAAATCCAGATTTATCTGGCATACTGGCAACCGTAGGTGTACCGCTATTGGCCCCAAACTGGAATTTTTTCACGTTACTTCATATGGAAAAATGATGTCTGTATGTAGCAAAACTATCAGCAAATGTAAAATGTTTAAAATGTATCCGTCAGTTGGTAGTCCAGTAATTCGGGGTTAAAATCAGGGTATTTTTATAATCAAAGTTCTACAGTTCCTGAACAAGCAAACATAGAGGTATACTATTTTCAGCAAAGTTGTGTATTTTTACTATTTGTATAACTTTGTAACACATGAAAAAGTCATACAACAATTACAAAAAGAGCTAAAATAGAAAAACTGATTTTACAAATACAGAAACAATAAATAAGATTTCTCTGTCTTCGCTTCTATCTCAGGTTACAGTCTTCAGCAAAACTTCTTGTAATAATAGGCTCTAAAACTTTGCAGAACATATCAATGTGTTATATTGAAACTGAAAAAAAAAATTTTTCACTTTTAGGGAGATTAATCCAAATTTAAATTGCACCAGATGATAGAGCATTCAATTTCAAGAAACTCTTCCAAAGGTTCGATAAACTTAAAAACAAGTTTTCCTAGTCAAAACTCTAGTGCGCACGTTTTCTTTGGTTTTGGGTTATTGTGCGCGCGAGTAACTGTGTTGCAAAGTTGGCGCGAGCGTTCGAGGATTGATATCTTTTGACCGGTAAAACCAATTCTTATGAAATTTTGCATATATATTCGTAGTGTCAAAACCTCTCGTTTGATATTAAAATAATTGAAATTAGGTAAATTATCTTGGTTAAAATCATTGTAAATTATTGTTAATTTTGGTGTGGTGTATACGATTGCTCATAACTTTCAAATTAAACGTCCAATCCAAAAACCATTCAATAGTGATCTATCCGGCTATATTACCTGCCAAATAAAACTAATAGCGCATAAATCGGCTTGGCCATCTCTGAGAAACAGGCGATCATTTGAACCTTATCAAAAATGGTTTTTTAAGGCTAACTTTTAAACTGCTTGTCCGTTTTCAATGAAACTTGGTAAAAAGTTTAGTAACAGCAAGAGCTTTCGTTTGGTACTAAGATCGTTAAAATTGGTTGCGTAGTTCAGGAGAAACGCGTGTCACGTAGTTTTCACATTTTTGCTTATAACTTTTAAACGAAACGTCGGACCGCAAAGCAATTCAATAGTGATATACTAGACAATAATACCTTACAAACAAAAGTAAAAGCGATCAAATCGGTTCAGCCATCTTCGAGAAACAGGCGATAGAAAATGAGCTGCACACACACATACACACATACACACATACACACATACACACACACACACACACAGACATTGCTCAGTTCGTCGAGCTCTATCGATTGGTATATGTGATTCGGCCCTACGGGCCTCGGATCAATTTCGTGTTTTTCGACCAATTTCTAAACCTTTGTTATATAGTATAACAAAGATAAAAAGACGACAAAAACGGTAAAAAGCTGTAGAAAGAGGCGACAAAAAGAGCAAAAAACGGAGGTCAATAAATGACGAACAGAAGACGAAATTGTGATGTAAGATGGCTAATAGAACATGAAAAGACGACGAAAATACGGCACAGAAATGACAAAAGGATGGGGAGAACGTGACGAAAATACACAGTAGCCACAGACGACGAAATGACAGCAATTAGACGACAAAAAGACGACGAAGAGACGGTGAAAAGACAGGGAAAAGATGACGGAAAGGTGACGAAAAAGTGATGACAAGGCGAAAAGCCGATGCAAACAAAGACCAAGGACGACAAAAATTCGACGAAAAGACGCAGAAAAACGCCAGAAAAATGAAGACTACAAACGATTATACGACAGACGAAAAGATAGCAAAACAGTGACATGAAATGTCAAAACAGACTATAAATGGGGACAAAAAGACACCTTCCAAGACGAGCAACCAAAAAACGCAACAAAAGCCAATAAAAAGGAACAACAAATCGCTGGAAAGAAACAAAAAGACGATGTGAAGATATCAGAAACGTAGATGGTAAAAGCACAAACCAAGGAACCGAAAAATCCTGCGAAGAAAAATGAAAGATGAAAGATCTTAAAACATAGATTAGAGGCGAATGATGTAAGATCAATAACGAAAGTCGAGAGTAAGCGTCCTTAGTTGATATAAGTCAAATCTCAAATCCACGCAGAAAATTGCCTATTGGGTATTTTCGCTTGAAAATTTGGATAGAAATAATTTACAGTATATCACCTGGAAAAACCTTAACTCTCTCATCGGGACATCAGAAAACAACTCGAAATCGTGCAGTCAACGGTGAGTCGTGTGTCGGTGAAGGTTACTACGAAACTCTGAGCATCGAACGGAAGGAGAAATGCGGTCACAATGGAAGTTCTATTAGTGATCAGGATCCCAAGCGTGTCGTGAAAGCGTTTAAGCGAAACCCCAATGCTTCGAACAAGAATGTGGCCAAAAAGTTGAATCTGTCCAAGTCTTTCGTTCAGAGAGCCAAGGACCAGGAGGGACTGCATTCGTTCAAAGTGTAAAAGGCTCTAAATCGGGACAAACGGCAAAATACGGTGGGAAAGTCACGGGTCCGGAAACTGTAGACCCAGTTGCTGACGAAGCCTCATTGTCTCATCATGGATGATGAGATTTACGTCAAGGCATACTTCCGGCAGCTTCCGGGGCTACTGTTCTTCACCTCCCAGCGCAAGTTTGATGTTCCGGAGGAAGTAAGGAAGCAGAAACTTTCAAAGATTGCCAAGAAATACATGATTTGGTAAGCGATCTACTCATGTGGCAAACGGAGTGCACCGTTCGTGACTACCGGGACTGTAAATGGGCAGATCTACCACAAGGAGGGTTTACAGAAGCGTTTGCTTTCTCTGTTGAAGCTACACGACGAGGTGCCTACGGTCTTCTGGTTGGATTTAGCTTCGTGCCACTATTTAAGGAAGGTCCTGTAGTGGTACGAAGGCAACGTACCCAAGGCTCATCGAAATATACTGGGCTGTTATGAAGCAGGTACTACGGAAACATCCCAAGGAGCTCAAATCTGAGGAAGACATGAAGAAAAAGTGGATTTCCACACATAAAAATCTGCAGCCAGATGTTGTATAGAACCCTATGATTGGAGTTAAGCGTAAGGTGCCAGCATACGGTTATGGTATTGAAGTTGAATGTAATTAATATGTCAAAAGCTTCCTAATTATATATTATTACTACAATTATTATTTATATTATTATTACAATTTGACGTGGGACACCCTTTATTAGAGCTAAAATTTTTGGTCACGTCTTTCATCTAGTGTTGATGAGTCCCGTCAGGTTGATGTAATTTGTAGAATTATTTGCCGCCCGTAACTGACAATAGTAAAAGTTGGTAATAATCGCTATCTATAATTGGTTGTTAAAGTTATCGAAACCAAGGTTTTGATTTTAGATTTCAAAAGGGTATCCTAAATATTGTGCATCATGGTCCCAAAACAAAGCTTGTCACAAACACATAGTAAAAGAGAATAGTTGCAAAGGAATTTCTTTCATCAGTAACACAAACAAAAGCCTTGTTTGTTTGGTTAGACCCTTTATTTAAGCATAATTTAAATATTTATACATACATGTCTTAGCAATGTGAATACTATATTCTAGATAAGTATTTAATTTGACATCTGTTGAAATATAACATGCAAGATAAAAATGTAACGAGCTGCACGCACGTTATCGATATAAAGTAGGTTAAAACAAAGCTGGAAAGTATTATCGAATATATTTTAAGGCACTTAGATCACAATTGGTTAATGGTTTTTTGGGGGGATGCTTATAGCTACGGGTTCTGAAAATCCTGCGATCGAATTTGTATCACCTAGAAATGTACCCTGCCACCGGTTTTAAAAACAAACTAAATTATTGTCCACGTAATACATTAGGTAAAGAATAATTCATAAAACAATAGTACAAACTTTTATGCTTAGCTTCTAGACATTTAATGAGTGTTTGTGGGATTCTGGTGTGTGTGTATGAAAAGTCTTCGATGAGAAAGTGAGCTCTTGTTTCTCATCGAAGACTTTTTTCCTCGCACTTACTTACAGAAAACAAAAATAAATACGGAAAAAGTAAAAAGTTTCGGTCGATCGACATTCTGCAGCAGTGCGATCGACCGGTAAAGTAAAATATATATTGCAACGATAGCCTAATAATGTCGTATGTACAATCTTAACACATTTCTAGCTTTTGTCTTATAGTCTAGTTTAAATACAACTACAGAAATCGACGTATTCTATCCGGAAAAAATATCATCTTAATTGTATCGTTCATAGAACTTACAATAAAAATATATCATAGATATATGGGACCAAAATTACCGGTGTCTAATCTGCGGTTTCTCGCTTACCACCCGCACATGAGGTTCTGGAGAACCGTTACAGTTAGATCACACGGTAAGAAATACAGCAAAAAATAAAACTTCAAAAGTTCAGATCTCTAGGTTACATTCGATGCCGTTCGCTGAACGAGCTGAAAAACCGCAGTCACACTTCAAACCGAGCGAACAATGTGCTTCTTAGTTTTGCCCCGCGAGAAAGTGTCCTCGTTACCCGGAAGAAATTACCTTCTTCAGAATATCGCGACGGCATTTCAGCAGTGATAGACTAGCTAAGGCAGCACACGCCGCTGACTGAACTCTCGGTGTGACTCGGGGTTAGCCGTTGAGCCGTCTGTGAACATAACGTTCGAGATTCCTGGCGATAGAGATTCCAACCTGTTGACAGTTTCCGTCATACTAACGAACCTGACAACGAGGCCTCGCAAGCTGCTGTCAACTTGCGTCTGTGTGTGAGTTGTTAATCACATCATTTTAAGAATATTATCATCCGCGGGACAAGTTAATACCACTTGCCGCCGGGCGGAGTTTGGTGCGATAATACAAAAGAGTGATTTCTGGGCACTTATGAGTTACATTATTACCGCAAACAAGCACGGAAATCGTGACTGTTCTGGGAAAATTTTGCGAACGATTTCGATTTCGTTTGAAGACGAATGTTTATGTTCGGCTTCCGACCGAAGCGTGTGTCCGCAAAACTTTCTACAGAACAGAGATTTTCTTCGCAAACACCACCTTTCACTCAGTCGCAATCAGACGATGGTAAATAACTTAAAATAGCTTAACGTAAACAAACAAACAAACACGATCATTCTGCGCGGTACCTGCGCTTTTCACTTGCACACTTTTCACGCGATTCGAACACCCTCGCAAGCAATCGGAGCATCCCGTGGGACTGAGCCGCCGCCTCTGCCACTGCCGGCATGTGTTTACAACGAGTACGGATGGCAGAACTGATAGACCAACCGCTGGGATCGTTCGGTTTTCTGCATGATTCCCTTTTTGTAGTACTGTCGGATCGAGCGCGAAAGCTTGTCGTAGTTCATGGCGGGCCGGTTTTTGCGGCGGCCCCACAGACGGGCCACCCGAACTGAGTCTTCGATCTTGAACACGCCCTTGCTGCGATCGATCCAACGTATCGCGCTCTGATGCTGATCGGGTGCGGCGAGCAGTTCCTTCAGGAACTGCCAGAGATGGATGTGCGAGCCACCCTGGCGTGGTTTGGTCGAACCAGTACCACTGCTAGACGGTCCGGCTGCGCTCGACGGGGCGACCGTGGATGACATAGAACCACCGGCGGGCGGGGTGCCTTCAAGCGGCATTTCTTCGTCTTCATCTGCAATGGGAGAGAACAGAAAATAAGCGAAATTAGTTGGGGTTATTCGTTATCAGTAAAGTTTAACTTAAAGAAAGTCTAAAAAATTGGCTATCTGTTTGTTATGAAAATGCTGCTTAAATCCGAAGGGGGTCTACGACTAGTTCCCACGAAGCAAACTTACATAATGGCAAGTTCTTGTCGGTACAGTGTCTTTGTCCCGGCCGAAAATCAATGTCCGATAAGTAGAGCATAAATCGCGATAACGGTAACAGTTGCTACGGTATCTAACTTCCAGGAATACAAATTACTAAAGTGCGCTACGGACACGGTCTAGGTTCGTTACCGTTCGGAATCAGTTCGCGAAATCTCTACCGAGTCGGGCTTCTTAAGTCTAATGAAAAAGCTGTTTGCACTGATAAGCAGTATCATAACAAGCAACTTTAAAAACTACGAAACAAAAGAAAAAAATCCGAGAATTCGTTCGGCACATGACACGAGTAATATCACCGGTGATGTTCGCGGTGTCCTTGGCGGATTTCTTTTTGATATAGATTTTATCTGATGAGATAAATTCCTGGACGCAACATAGTAGAACTTCTACTCAAATGAAAAAAATATCTCCTAGTAGCTAATATGAAAGTAAAGACTATTTGGATAAGTATTTTGGACTCCCTTCCTAAGTTAAGTTAAGCTAAGTTCAGCGTTGCTTTTGGTGCGACATTTCGGAGCATGGCCTTCTGTTTTTTATTCGACAGATTTCGAAGCCAGCTATTAGAGTATAGGACTTTGAAAAAAAAAACACATTTTTTGTGGTAATCTAGATCTACTATAACGAAGATAATCGGAAATTTAAATACTAATTTACCACTGTCAACTGTAGCGCTGGGGTTTTGATTAGGGTACTAACATCTGTACATCGTTGTACAACGAATATTGCTATCTTAGATCCAATTTTGAACTCCTTCCTTTTTTGAGCCCGCAACAAATCCTTTCCCGAATAAGAGAGTGTTAAGGTAAGGTGCTCGCACCAGCTGTAGTTTTGATGCACAAGTATAAGTTTCAGCTTTGTGTAAAACATATAGAGAGCGTGGTTCGATTCTTACCACGAAAACATGACGTCCTGTCAGGGGTCCGCTTTTCGTTACAGTCGGAATAAGTTGCTCATATTGTCAACTGAATAATAATTCTTGTTTTAAGTGGTCATTTTCAACCATTTGAAACCATTTCTGGTCATTTTAGGCTAATTTAAATTTATCTTCTTTTGCCTTAAATGAACTAAATAATAAATAAATAAAAATAACTATTTTTACAAGAAATCCGAGGACAGTGATATTTGTTTACAGCACATGTTTGTTTCTTGATGTTTTGGTTAACTAAATGGCATTTTACTCTAACTTTACCGTCGTAAAAGTAAATAACTCTGGATTCCTATGGTCTAGATTCAATCTTTTTTGACCAAAAGAATGATATTTAAATTTGCATTCCAATAATGTGGTGTTCATTTATATCACTTGTTTGTTTATTGTAGTTGAGTTAAATAAAGATCATGTTAGCTGAATTTTCGCAGCGTTAATTAAGAAAATTAACTTATTTTTCCTGCAATCAAATTCGCTGCAATCAGTATCCACATGGATATATCTTTCTTATGGTAATGAATATCAGTTTTATCCCTGCGGATTCCAGAATTATTGAACAGTACATCTCTGTACTCCAAGAAAAGAAGGTTAGAATGCCTTCATGTGACCAAAACTGCTAAAAACAGATGCGTGTCGTCAGCACCGTTGACGCAGTTAGCTAACCTGGCCCCCGCCCAGACCGCTAGCTTTAGGGTGTGCCAAAAACGGCCTTAACATCAATAAAGCACTGGATATAGGGAGTTGTACGAATCATGTATGACAGTCTAATTGTAAAAAATAGTAAACTTCGAGGGAACACTGATTTAAAAAAACAAGAGCCGCCACAATGTCACGTCTGACACCAGGCAAAAAATTGGGTTCAAAATCTGATAAAAAAGTGGTCCAAAACATGGTCCACAATCTAGTCCAAAATCTGGAACAAAATTTGATAAAAATGTCGTCCACGATATAATTCAGATCCAAAATATTGTATAGGTGCAGAATCTGGTAAAGCAAAGCCGTGGGATTAAACGACCCTTCTTTATCGTCAGACTTCGCAACCGGCTATTAGAATACGGGACAGTTACGGGGCTAGTGCAAAAATCCTACTGACTCTATCTAGCAGCACCGCCTAGCCGAGATTCGAACATACGACGACTGGCTTGTTAGACCAGCATCGTACCTCGAAACCAACTAAGCGGTCTCTGGTCCAGAATCTGGTTCAAAATCTGATACAAAATCTGGCTGCTGGTTCAAAATCTGATCAAAAATGTGGTCCAAAATATTCAAAACCTGGTCCAAATTTGATAAAAAATATAGTCCAGAATCTAGTTCTGTTACAAAATCTGAAACAAAATTTGATAAAAAAAAGTTTGGTTTGAAATCTAGTCCAGGTTCGGAATCTGGTTCAAAACTTGAGCCTAAATCTGGTTGGCGGTTTAAAATTTGATCTAAAATGTCCAGAATGTCAGGTCTAGAATCTGGACCAGATTTGGATAAAAAATGTGGTCCAAAATATTATCCAAAATCTGGTTCAATCTGATAAAAATGTGGCCCAAAATCTGGCCCTGAATCTGATGTAGGCTCCAAAATCGGGTTCAGGTCCAGAAAGTCGGCTAGATCCAGAATCTGATTCAAAATCTGATCAAAAATGATCAAAATGATCAAAAGCTTTAAAATGTATTCAAAAATGTAGTTTATAGTCTTATTTAAAAGCTGGATGAAAATGAGGACCAAAATGTGATGTAGGCCCAGAATGCAATACAGACCAGGTCTGTAAACTGGGACCAAAATCTGATCTAAAGATAAAAAATGTGGTTCAAAATTTGATCCAGAATCCACTCCAAATCTGTCCCAATATCTGAAGCAAAGGTTGATAAAAAATGTGGCCCACGATGTAGTCCAGGTCCAAAATATGGTTCTGGTCCGGAATCTGCTTCAAAATCTGATTGGTGGTTTAATAACTGAACAAAAAACTGTGGTCCAAAATCTGCTCCAAGTCCAAAAACAGGCACAAAAAAATCTGTTCAAAAATGTGGTTCAAAATCTGGTTTAAAATTTGATCCAGCTCCAGAATCTGGTCCAAAATCTGATCAAAAATGTGATCCAGAATTTAGTCCAAATCTATTCTAAAATTTGTTACAAAATCTGAGACGATGTCTGATAAAAAATGTGGTTTCAGGATTTAGTCCAATTTTAGAATCATGTTGGTAGTTTAACATCTTCTCAAAAATAATAAACTTTTCACAATTTGAACCTTTTTACGCCTGTTTAGAAACAAGTTTTCAAGTGATTCCAAAGGTTATGATTCTAATTCTGAAGAAAGATTAAAAGATCCATTCTTTACTATGGCATTTATCCTGTTGCAGATTTAACAATTTTTTCCGAAGTTTAATGTTTTATAATTATAATTTATAGAATTTAACATTTACAGCGGTTTAAAACTAACTGTGCTTCAACTTCTCATTCCAGCATTATTTAAGTTTTATCTTAGCTTATTAAAGAACATAAATACGCCACTCTTCGCAGATTCAATCGTCAGTCTCAGTAAAGTGGCTCCTGACGGCAACAGAGTTTACTAACCTGTCATAGTGTTCGTAGAGCATTTTCATAGGCACCATCTGTCACTAACACTTGTGTAAAATAAGAAGGCGATACAAAGCCTATGATAGTCTAGGTTGGGTGTACTGCCGCCAGTAGATCAGTAGAGTACTGATTTGGCACTATTTTACTCGTGTATGAGGAAATCGAAGACTGGCGTATCTAGTTCCTTTAATAATCTAAGGTTTCATGCTGCTTTAAACTTGCTTTGCTATTTTATCTATCTTTTTTATTAATTTTTTATCATGCAAGGTCTAGTTAGGATAACTTTTATTACTCCCAAGTAGCAATTCCAAAGCCACATGGTTTTATTGCGGTATTAATTATTACTTTTGGTTTTATTTATTATGGTAGAGTAATCATTGGCGGAACTAGCGCTCATTTCTAGGGGGGGGGGGGGGGGGCTATAGCCCCGGAATTTTTTTCGACCGTTTTGTTGGTCGCCCAAGTCAATTTTTCTAGGGGGGGGGCTAAGTTTCTGCTTACCCCCCCCCCCTAGTTCCGCCAATGAGAGTAATATTCCGATTTTGTTAGCTCTCGATTTTGCCTACCCCCGATATTGTCTACTCCCGATTTTATCAGCTTTTTATCCCGATTTTGTCAGCCTATGAATTTTGTTTAACTTTTGTGCTTTTAAACATAATATATAATACTTTTCAGCCTGCTTGAAACTATTCCGATTCTCTGGGGAGAGTTTATGAATAAAATGATGCCTTCCTGCGAGTAACTCGGGGATAAAATTAGGATATTTTTATAGTGAAAGTTCTATAGTTCCTAAAAAAGCAAAGATAGAGGTATACTATATTCAGCAGTGTTGTGTATTTTTGTTATTTGTACAACTTTGTGAAACAGAAAAAAGTCTTACAGCAACTACAAAAACAGCTAAAATAGAAAAACTGATTTTAACGACTTTTCATTTATGAAAAATAGGATTTTTCTATCTTTGCTGAAGAGATAGAAGGTTACTGTCTTCAGCAAAATTTCTTGTAATAATATGCTGTAAAACTTTGCAGAACACTTCAATGTGTTATATTGAAACTGAAGAAAAATAAATTTTTTATTGCACTTTTAGGGGGATTAATCAAAAATTGAATTCCGCTGGACGATAGAAATTTTAATTTTAAGAGACTCTTCCAAAGATTCCATAAACCTAAAACCAAGTTTTCCCGCTCAAAGCTAATGCGCACCAAAAAAGGTTCTGGACCAGTGTGCTGTGTCCGGTTCATTGAGCTTTCGGTTGACCAATTGGGGGTTAAAATTTGATTTTTAGTAGAAGTGTTCAATATTACAAGGTCTTAAGTCTTGAACTTTGAAAAAAAAATTTCCCGATTTTGTCAATTTCCCCATTTTGTCAGCCCAAAATTCAACATGGGGCGGACAAAATCGGAATATTACTGTATTACGCAAGCCCAAGAGGATACAAGTCAAAACACAATTATAATAAAACTGTTAATAAAGTTAGTTTTATAGAGCTATTAAAACGGTAACACCGTGACCAATCAGATTTATTGCTGCTCTTATGAAGAATATTTGAGTTCGACACCGAAATTATTTTGTGTTGGCTCGTCAAAAAAAATTCATCAAAGTAAAGTGTTTTGCAGAAAGAAAGTTATTATCATCGGTTTTCCTACCACAGGAGGCAACTAAAATGATTTTGCTACAAATTGAGATTGACTAGCTGAATATATTTATATTGTTAAAACAACCAGTTTTTGAAAATTAAATTGCAAAATTTCGATGGCGCGTTGATTTTATCCACCTATCATGTCAATATACACGATAAAATTTAATCCGCATAGGCTATAAACCAACGGAGACTGCTCAAAATTTATTAATTATTCTATAGGATATTTCATTACGGTAGGTATCAACTAATTCGATCATGATGATCTGATAGTAAAACTTCAACTTTTCTGCTCATAGATGTATTTTCAAGTTAACAAAGTATGCAGACTGATTTAGCTTTTTTCCAGAGCAAGCTGTTTGCTTTCATTAAATTAAGGCGGTGGTTGTCAAGCAGCGAAAAGCATAATCGGTTTTATTGATGCTTTCAGCAAAGCATGATAAGACTAATTGAGCTTATAACCTGATTCTTATATAGAGGGAATAAAAACCTTCTGAAGAGTGGGCCACTTGGGCGGAAGGCAGTTTTCTAGCGGTCATCTATCATCCCCAGTGTATTTTTCAAACACTTCGAATGCGACGATATTATTTTTGTATAACTGCTCTTAGTTTTTACAGCCGAGAAAATAGACTCGGTCAGTGCGATAGAAACAAAGCAGTGCGTTGCCGTTGACGGTCACACGGCTCGCCGCGGGATTAAAACTTTTCTTATTCACTTGTCTATGACTATACGCGGTTATGACGTAAACTAGTTTGGAATGGGAAGAAGTGTCTGATGCGAAGAATGAGTAAAACTTTTCGGGTACCAACCGAAAGAGCGTGAATGCGAGCCGCATCTGCCATGGCACAACCCGATATATTTTTGATCTAGGGTATGTTGCTACTTCGTTGTAATTGCCTATTCCCGTTCTATCCAACACAAATTATTTAAAATATCAGCATTTTTATGACACACAATGCAAAACTAGTTATTCCCTAATATTT
This sequence comes from Sabethes cyaneus, assembly GCF_943734655.1. Taxonomy (NCBI): domain Eukaryota; kingdom Metazoa; phylum Arthropoda; class Insecta; order Diptera; family Culicidae; genus Sabethes; species Sabethes cyaneus. The sequence continues at coordinate 17,040,227 of NC_071354.1, read as the reverse complement.
TAGTTTGTTGTCTATAATGCGCGATCAATCAAAGTGAGCTGAGATCTATTTAAATGCTTTTTATCATCAAAGAAGTCCTACCAGCCAAATGTTCTACGTTTTCTCGTGCGACGAAGAAGAAACTGTCGACTAATCGTTTTAATTTCCGTCATTCATAAATGGAAATAGCTCACGTAAGGTATTGTCGTTATTCTACAGCCAGGAAAACTTGCCTGACCTGCAGAAATGTTAGAGAATAACATTTGTCATGCCGTCCTACACAAATACATGCGCGTTAGCTTCGTAAACATTGTTGTGATTTTTAGTTTCGTAAGATGAAAAATTTTGATGGACGGATTTTAAAGCGGTACGACGAATTTAAGAAATAAAGTCAGTTGCGTAATTTCAATAATATTCTTTAATAATCGTTTTTCAGTGATTTCAAAGTTCACGGATCGGAAGGTAAGTGTGTTTTAGTCAAATCAGCATAAGAACTTTTGGAGTATTCATTAAATTCATCCAACAAATGATGAAAATTAAAATAGCTTTACTTACTACAACGGGAATTAGAAATAAACCCTATATCGAAATTTTCTAGTTCATCCGATTAATCTTCAGCTTCAGCTTCTAATCAATACAGATAGATGAATCTCAAGTCTAAAGTCTCGTATAATAAATGTTTCCAAATCATACCAGCGTTGTACTTTCAGGAAACTTAGAATGTTCCGTAACATTCAGATTCTTAAAGAACTGTTAAGTTTTCAGTACAGCTCGGTTCATTCAAAATGATCCCTTTGAAAGTTTGTAGGCTTGATTGCTAAAGAAAGCCCACTACGAACGATGATACCGTGGCGCAAGTCACGTCAGCTAGTTTAATTTTAGTTTCCAGACCACGTACTGACCAGCACAAATTTGTTCATCCGACCAAACATCATCAGTCCTAGTCTTGAATCGTTTTTCACCTGTCGGTTAGCGGAAAACGGCGCACTCCAAAGTATTGCGCAAGAAGTCGAATCCGACTTCCAACGTAAATTATATCAAAAACATTTGAAACGTTTTAGTTTTGGAGAAAACTGTGATTTTTTTTTCAATGTTTTACGAACAAACACCATGACTAATGGGCAATAGTAAGAACAATCCAACTTTTGACAAAAAAAAACATAAAAATTAGCACAGCAAAAAGAATCCCTACCGTCCGTGGAGCATCGGGAACGAATGCTCAGTGAAAGGAACATCATTGTTTGTCTCCCGTGTATCTTCCCACTTTTGCTCCGGTTGTATACGTAAAGGGTAGGTACGTGTTGTATGTAACAGATTGAAGCAGACAAGTAAACTCACGGTTCAGTGGTACAGTTGAGCAAAACACCAAATATTTAAATCGCTCTTCACCGCCCGTCGAAGACGGCAGAAGGAAAAACACCAGGCCAGGCAAGGGGGGTAACAACAAAGCCAACAACAAAGTATAATTATTGTAATCAAAGTAAAAGGTGATCTTGCGGGGTGCGTTTTTTTGCCTCCATTTCGCGCCCATGTTGTCGGAACGACGTCGTCGTCGCCGTTCCAGAGTGCACTCGAGGTATGTACGGCAGCGATCGGACACCCTAGTGGTTGGGGACAAACAAAGGTGGAAGGCTTAATGTTATTAAATATCTCCACTGACCACAAACGAACGACTGACCACCACACGGGGCCAGGGGTCGTCGACGAGGCGTACTATACACCGGCGCGGCGACCGTCCGGAGGTGCAGAGAAAGCCCCAAACGACCTCGACGAAGAGAAAAGCGATTTTGGTTCAGCGATAAAGGCACACCTCAAGGACGTTTAGTTCCAAGCGGGTGCCCATCGGGTGCGAGGAAGGAATAAATGGCCGGTTCGTGTTTTTGCTGTGCGGCGCGATTCGGATGCAAGCGAAATTTCTTCTTTCTTCGTAAGCCCCTCTCGCTAGCTCGCTCGCTTGCTCAGCAGCAACACATGTAGGTACGTTTGCGTGTGTGTCTACCGTAATCGGAGAGTATGGGTAGTTTTAGTTTGTGAATTTTCATTCCTACCACACCATGACACCACGCGATCGGTCTCGATTGCGAAACTGGTTGTGCGCGGTTCGAAGGATTGAACAAATCGAAGCGATTCGAAAAAAAATATGAAAAGATTATGATAATTTGCTTTTCTTTTTGACTGTTCGCAGGCTGCCTCAGTAGACAACGGATTCGTCCGAAGCCTAGGCTTGAGATTTGCTGTTTCGACTAGACGAGATAAGGCATTCAGACAATAATTATCAAATCCATACGGCGTGTTTACATTTTCGGTGTGGAGCAGACGAACGATTGCGCTTGGCGTGGAGCGAATGATCTAACAGCCCGCTGCGCTGTTGTGTTGAATCGTCTTATATCAACAACAATAATAATAATTGGAATGAGTGGTCTGGTCGGGATTGAATTTTGCGGTTGGCAATTCGAGCCTAACCAAAATACAACAGGTTTCCGTCAGTGTAATCACCGCAGAAGCCGACCAAGTTCGCAAAGAGAAAGCTGTACTAAAGCTGCTTAAGTCTCGGGTGTACTCACCATCGCTATTGTCCCCGTTGAGCGATTCCGTTTCAAATGAGTTGGAGTCCTGAGCGGACGGACTGGCAACCTCCGGTGCTGGTATACCACTCAGCGGCACGCCAGGAACGATCGTCGAACGATATATTTGCTTCCACAGCTCGAGATGTCCGTGCAGTTTGTCACCTCCCTGTAATGTAATACAATGGTTTGTGGTCAGTTTTGTTGCGTTGTGAGTCTCCAAAGCTCTGCCAGTCGATGTCTTCGGTAATTGCGGTGTAAGTTAGTGTGGTTTGGCGGCCCACAACTCCGACACACTATCATTTGAATGGAATGTAGAAATAAACAAACATGTTTATCGCACTGTTACACGAGTGGCGAACAGAAAAAGCGAACGAAGAAAAAAAAAATAAAGACAGGCGAATGAAAAAGCATAATTTTATATACAATCGGTGAAAGTGAAAACCACACTCTTTGCCCGCCGATCGTTCGCTGCCGAAGCGATCGTGTTCGAGCAAAAGGCACGCGATAAAACGAGTACTCGACTCCGCACCGACCGATCGATGGACGGAGAAACGACGACGGTCGGAGAGTGTGGGACGGATAATTTGAGCATGACGTCAGGGTTAAGCAAGCCTTATGAAATCGCGGCCTTGCCATCGTCGTCGTCGTCATCATGATTATCATCACCGTTGTATGCCTACCTGCGGTATGCGCCGTACGAATTCGTCCATGGAAAGCCGCGCCAGCTGTTCACCGCTCTCCGGGAAGATTGCTCCTATATTAACCGGCGGGGCCAGGTTGTACTTGGTCATCGCTAGCTCCAGCCACTGCTTGACCTGGCCGGTTGACCACTGACGGGGATCTGTTGGTTTGGAAAAAATAATAACATAATTCGTTGAAAAAGCTACTGATTGCTGAAGCACTTACCCGGAGAAATCCCGAGAACGTTGCAAGTCGCCTGAATGCCATCCTGCACCTCCTGCAGGGCAAGTTCAAAGACCGAGCCGATGTCGGCACGTGTCGTGAGACCACCGATCAACGACTCCAGCTCAACCGGTTTCAGATTGTGCTTACGCTGGAAGCTGGTATCCTGGAGATGTTCGCGCAATATCTGGAACTCCTGCTTGGTCGGCAGCAGTTCCTCGTCCGGCTGTCTCGGTGAACCGAGCAGTGAGTCAATATCGATGGACGGCTCGGCGTCAAATTCGGTTTTGATTTCGCTGCAGTGCACCGGAGAAGGTGCTCCGTTGGAGTCCGGTGGCGAAGGAGGAAGTGAGCAGAACTCCTGCTTAATGGCAACAAAATTACCAGAAGACACAGTTTGCGGAATGCTGAGACTCTGGAACTCCTGGATGGAAGGCGTTGGAGATGGCGGGAAAACCGCGTACTGCTCTTGTGGTGGACTCAGCAAAGTGCTCGTGTAGTACTGATATTGAGGACCAGCCTGCAACTGTTCCAGCAGGGCAGATTTCAGTGACGATTCCTCCAGGCTCTCGGTCCAGGATGTGTGCTTTTCCTGTTTCATTTGCTGCAGCGTTTCCTGTACCGATGCCGGGACATCGTGGAAAATTGTTGCCGGTATGTACTCAAGCGACTGATTGGCGTTGGTTTGAACAACTGTGTCCTGCTGCTGCTGCTGCTGTTGTTGCTGAAGAAGAAGAAGCTGTTGACGCTGCTGCTGGGACTGCGGACTCAATGGAACTTCACCATCACTCTGTGTCAACAGCGATAGATCAAACAACTCTGCGTATGAGGCAAAACAGTCTGACGTGTAATCACCGGCTGGAACGGTTTGTGGGGTCTGAAAGTAAAATTACACTCCATTAGTAATTTGAATTTTTTGCGAAATTTACACCGCAGATTTCAGCCAACTTCCGTCACCCTGCCAAGCGATGCTTACAGTTCAAGCAATCACACGCGAAACTACGTTCTATGTCTTCCGCAACATATCAATGACTGACGACCGGTTCTAATCTCATTCAGATAGTTTCTAGCACCAACCAACATGTAAACTAGTTCCCCCTAGAAGCCCCCTGCACCTGTATTAGTGCCACCTATCGAGGGAGAATTCCTATCCATGTATTAATCCACTCCCTAAAGCCTCAAAGATCCCACATTACCCCCTCGGCTCGGCTAGCCACCGTCACCGCCGCCGGTGAATTAAATCCAACCATTGTTCTCGAGAATGGCGTCGATGATGACGACTTTGAATAGTTTGTTCCCGCTCCTCGGCTCGCACCGCACCGAATGGCCGAAATACAAACGACCGTTTAGCGTTCGCCTTTCGCATGCGAATTGATGAAAAGAAAAAAAAACAGCAACAGCAAGCTTCTTCAAGCCGGGGAAAATCCAGCCCGCGAATAACGTAATAACTTATACGCCACCACCACCGCACCACAAGGCTCATCGATCACTCGTTTTGTCGTGCTTCTTCTAGTCGATCAAAACCGATTAATAATAGATTCCACCTGTGATATGATTCAACAGTTCTATCAGTCCGAACGTCATCGGATCGGATGCAGTCGTATACATTAATTGAGCTGATTGTTCTGCCCCCATCCATCGGACACAGGTGAGAATTCGCGGAAATTAACGTCAGTGCCAACCAACCAATCAACCAACCTCAAACAATAGCTGCTCGCAGCGCGACGGCATCTCGACAGTCAGTGTGCGTAACAATCGAAAACACTTGATTTCCTTCCGCGAAAGTATTAAGTACAAAACAATTTCCGTACAATCACTGACCGGCTGGGAAGCGTTTTCCTAACTGAAAGAACATTTTCTCCGAACGGGCTGCTTTATTGACAGCATACGAGACGACGGTTGATGAACGGCGCGCGATAACGCCGAAAACAATATCTGGTTCCAGCTAGTCGGAGGCAGCCGGGCAAAGATAAATACACACGAGATTCGTCGTAAAGTTTTTTTTGTCTTATCGGGATGTTTAGCGAATTGTGACAATTGGTGGCGGACAACCGCGGCCAAAGGTGAGAGCAGTGGGCCGCAAAAAAAAAGAAATTGATTTACCAATCAGTCTAATAACCAATACTAAGCCCGAGGAAGTTTCGTAGAATCATTTTCAAAAAAAAAAATAAAAATGAAAGATACTGATTTCTTTTCCCCTTTGGGTGCCAGTCACTGATAACTGCTATCGCGGAAGTGTTTTTTGTTTTGCATTACCGTGTGGAAGAGTTGTGAAATTTTCACCCAAGTTGCTAGGTAATGATCGACCGGCAGATGACAAATCACTTTCAATTATTATGTCATAAACTCTTTCACATTTCAGAGAATGTTGATTTAATCAAATTCACAAGCATGTCTGCAGGCAATTACCGACAAATAATACATTTAATTTAGAATTCTGGCCCTGGAAAATTTGGAAATGAATAAATTTAGTCACTACAGTAGTAGAATTAGATCGAAACTTTATATTTTAATAATGTTTGAGATTCTAATAAGACTCTCGAACTTTAGCTTCAGCGGTGCGGTGGAAGATCATTAATCGACATTTTGAGATGCTAATTATAGGCCAGGTTTTGTGCTACTAATCTACAAACACATCCAAGAATCTTTTAAGCCAGCGACAATTATCAATAGAGCGAACTGCTGAATATAATTTCAGATCGTCAGCATAAACCAACTTACAATCATCACCAGACTGCAAAGTAAAAATAAGTTGGAGAACAACACGAACGAGAGAGGTCCCAAGTTGCTACCTTGAGAAACCCGCCAGCAGATGTTAGTTAACAGGGAACAGCAGCATGAGTCAAGCTGTATGCGTAGAACTCTGTCGCATAAGTATGAACTGAGCCATTCAGTAAAAATCTGGGATGAGCCGAGTCGACAAATTTTTTGAAAACGAATTTTAAGGTCAAGGTGGCCTTTCTCCGTTAGTTTCGAGGCACGACGCAGGTCTAACAAACCAGTCGTCGTATGTTCGAATTATAGCGTTGTACTGTCCCCGTAATTGTCCTGTACTCTAGCTGCAGGCTGCTAACCTCGAACGTATACAATGCAGCTCGAGTTTTGGTCTTCTGCAGGAAACTTTTGCTCAAATTCAGTTTCTTTTTGCCACATCTCGAACGGAGGAGTTTGGTTTCCCGTCGAAGGCCCCAACTACGTGGGTGTCATCCTCGACAGTAAGACGGACAACTTTCCTCTCCGCATCTTGACTCACGATCAACAGTCAGAACCGACAGTCTTTCGAACCGTTTTATGACACGAGAAATCGTAGAATTCTTAACTTTTTACCGTTGGCACGATGTGATAGATTCTCATCTCCCAAGCAACAATGTAAGGTTTATTGTACTCTTATGGCGGTCTTCATGACTAATTTTGGTCTTAAATGACATCATAAGAGTGTAATAAAACCCAAAATGTTACTTGGGCTACGCTGTAGATTTTTTTTTCGTAAACGAGCTGTTCTTTCAACGCCATTTTTCAGATCGTTTTTTTTTGTTTAGATTATAGTCACTTTAACCAGTTTTGGGTCATTCGTGACTACTACGGGGTTGGGATTTGAACCCGGGTCCTCGGCGTGAAAGGCGTGAATGCTAACCACTACGCCGGGACTGCCCCTGTTTCAGATCTTTGCGCACCTGATGGAAAGACTCACACAGTGTAAATTTAATTTAATTTACCCAACGGTACGAAAGTTATAGCAATTTAAGTGTGTTGAAATTTTACGATGGACCCTATTTTTACTGTCCATAATGTGCATAATTTTAATCTCAATTTTTTTAAATTTGAATGAAATATTTGGAAGAGGGTTTGAACTTGCATTTGTATTACTATGCGGACTGGGATTGAAATTGAATTTGCATTAGGATTGGCATTGGGTTCGGGCTTGGGATTGAGATTGGGATTATGATTGAGATTGGAATTAGAATTAGAATAAGAATTCGAATTGAGATGGAGATTCGAATTGCCATTAGATTTGGATTTGGTTTGGGCTTGGCCTTGGGATTGGGACTGGGATTGGGATTGTTGCGATTGAATAGGCTTGGAATTGAAAATGGGATTAGGATTGATATTAGGATTGGGATTTGGATTGGAATAAGAATTGGGAATGAGCTTGAGATTCAAATTGGCATTGGATTTGGATTGGGCTTGGGCTTGGGATTGGAATTGAGATTGTGACTAGGACTGGGATTAGGATTGGGATTGGAATTGAATTTGGATTAGGATTGGCATAGGGATTGAAATTGATATTAGGATTGGGAGTGAGCTTGGATTGGGCTTGGAATTGAGAATGGGATTAAGATTGTAACAGGAATTGTGCTTGGTTATTGGGATTGGAATTAGGATTGGGATTAGGATTGGGATTAGACTTGGGATTGGGATTGAGATTGTAACTAGGATTGGATTGAGCTTGAGAGTGAGCTTGGAATTTGAATTGAGATTGGAACTGGAATTAGGACTAGAATTTAGATTGGAATTGAATTTGAATTAGGATTGGCATTGGGATTAGGATTGGGATTAAAACTGGAATTGGGATTGATATCAAAATTGGGATTAAGATTGGAATTGAGATTGGATTTGGCTTGGAAATGCGATTGGGATTATAATCGAAATAGAATCTGAGCTTGGGATTGGGATTAGGATTGGGATTAGAATTGGGATTGGAATTGGGATTGGGACTAGGACTGGGATTTGAATTGAATTTGGGTTCAGATTGGGATTGGCATTGGGATTGGGATGAGGGTTGATGTTAACATTGGGATTGAGATTGGAACTGGAATTGGGCTTGGGACTATGACTGGGATTGGGATTGAGATTGATATTAAGATTGGATTAGGATTGGCATTGGGATTTGCATTAAGACTGGGATTGATATCAAAATTAGGATTGAGATTGGATTTGGCTTGTAATTGAGATTGAGATTAAGATCTAAATAGGAATTGAGCTTGAGATTGGGATTGGAATTAGGATTGTCTAAAGTTCGAAAACAGACACTGATGAAGGCTGCAAGTCGCAGGTGAAATACGTATCTGTCGCTAATAAATATAGATAGTAGAATTTAATTATAAGGGTTTCTTTTTTTATTTAATTTCAGATAAGGATTGCGATTAGAATTGGGATTGAAATCGAGATTGGAATTAGAATTGGATTGAGCTTGGGAGGGGGCTTGGGATTGGGATCGGGATTGGGACTGGGTTTTGAATAGAATTTGAATTAGGATTGATATTAGGATTGGGATCAAGATTGAAGTTGGAATTGGAATTGGGCTTGGGATAGGATTTGGATTGGATTTGGGATTGAACTTGGGATTAAGATTGTAATTTGAATTGGGATTGGTATTGGTATTGGATTTGGATTGGATTTTATTGGAATTTTTACGTGGTTTTTAGTCAAATATTTACACGCGAATTTTAAAATATCCGCGACTTCTTGCGTAGTTTTCGTAATTTACGCGGTTGTACTCTACGCATCTATTTTGCTCGTATCTTTAGAATTTACGAGTCTTTCATTATGCGAATTCCGGAATTTGCGTTACACGGCGTGGCTTCGATTCACGTGGTACATCCTAAGCAGGAGCGAAGAGCAAATTAATGTCAAAATGTGTTATGGAAATCGAATAACTCATATCAAAATTTGATCTTGTCTTGGCTGACATAGTTGGTAAAATAACATAAAATAATACCAAAATTTTGTTCCTTTAAGACCAAAAGAATAACTACTTGTGTTATTTGAATAACAAAGCAATAACATGACTGTATTCAGAGTTTGGAATAACATATTTTAGTATTATTAAGGTATTGAATAACAAATGTAGTAGCATATGACATATTAAAAACATATTTTATAAAATATTTATAATTTAAAATCCCTTTAATCAATAAAAAAAATTTCAAGAAATATATTGAATGTCATTTTAAGATCACAATAAGATATGATAACAAAATCAGTTATTAAACTCATCTTACAAACAATGTTTTAAATATCTACTCAATAACAAAATGTGTTATCAATGTATCTCCACATCTATTCAATAACAAAATATAGTATTTTACCTTAGTTTGATATAGTTTGGATATTATTTTGTTCTTCGTTCCTGCTCATGATATGCTTCGCGTAAAAAGCTACTTGAGTGTAATATTTTACTGCTATTTAAATATCAGTTGATCAGCCCCTATTTTCGAGTTCAACTTCACGCCAACAATAGCAAATTTTAATTTACGCTTCAAACTAAATTTATATAAATTTATTTTAAACCTTGTCTTTGTTATAGATTATTGCTATTTCACGGACAAAAAAAACACAACACTTAGGGGGAAGTCCTCTATGGCCGGACAGCCTCTATGGACGAACACTAGGATTTTTCAAAAACAAAGCTTTATAAAAATATTCGGAAAGCATGTAACAATAGTTAATTACAAGATTTCATGGTGTCCCTATTATGACATCTTTGTTTCAAAAGGTAAACAAATGAGAACTATCGAACGGTTCAACCAATAAAACAAAGAGAATCGAGTAAATTTCATAAAAATGCAGTTGCAAATATTTTAAAAAAATAAAAAATGTCCTATTTCTGAAGGTTGGCTTGATAAAATTGTTTTCCGAAAGAGTTTAAATTTGACATTAAAAAACAAGATTTTGATGAAAAAAAATTAATTTTTTTAAACTGAGTCGTGTCCTCTACGACCGGACACCAACTTGTCCTCTATGGCCGGACATCAGTAAAGTAATCAGCGAACATTTACACGTGCATTCCGCATTACCAGCACACTCAATATAAAGTTTATGTAAACAGAACTTTATTCAATTTTTATACAGCAAACCTGCAAGGACTGGACTCACAAGATATATGCTGGAGTTTTAAATTGTTCTAGGAACTTTTTCTTCTAGGTTTCTAGATTATGATTTATAAAAATACACTGTGAATAATAATCATGATATCACGAGCTTCTTGCAGTACAACACAACGCAAAATCATGAACATGATTTTGTGCTGTCTGATATGGCAGTTCAGTCATGATTTGACGGGAAATCACATTTCATGATTTCATGATTTCATTCATGGCATCGGAATCAAATTTCTTTCCGTGTAGGCACAGACCTTCATAGTTTTTATTTGGCGCCTAAGGTGGCCCTTGTGAGTAAGGATGTTCCCAAAACTGATCATTTTTGCCTACTTGTACCATTAGTACCTATCTAAAAAGCCATAAATTTTAAATCGTTGCACGGTGGTCCAGAACAAAAGACTAAAAACTGAGGAACAATAACAATGGAGACGCATGTTGTTCTGTTTTTCTTTAGAAGGAGGCGGATATTTATGGAACGAAACGGAATCGCATACTGACGTAAAGTGCTCTAAATGACAATTCCGACTGCGTTTATATCTTCATAATGTACCCCAAGCAACACAGCTTGTTATAGAATAGTATAACATTACATACATCAGCACTTCTCTATTACCAGAAAAGCGCAAAAAATTGAAGTCTAATGAAACAACAATTGAAAGAAGTATGTATCAGGTTATATCATACCATTTTAAAACATTATTATAGCATAAGCTACAACTTGTTCTTCCAGTAGTTGAAATTTAGTAATGGAGATATAATAAAAACTTTGTGTTGACATGGTGACAAAAACAAACATTTTTCATTTGATATGAGCTGTCAAATAAATTCATGTTATCACAAAACATCTCAAAACCTTAATAATAACGACACATGTTTCCAAAGTACGTTTATAGTACTCTTAAATGACTACTTTCCCTGAAGATTATTTTCTAACTTGTTTTGTGTGTTACTTGGGACCCCAGCTTTGCTCAATCAACCATGTTGCAACAACCGATAGTTGAATCAATACCATTTTAAATAAACACCAATAAATGAGAACCGAAACTGGTTTCTTACAACTGTCAAGTCTTCAAAACAGCATCTATCTGTGATGTAGATGATCTACTTGTCATGGCATTGTTCGTGATATATCTGACTAAGCAAAACTATAAAACTAATCCAGTGTCCGCAGTATCAAGAGATGCAAAGCCAAAAAAATCTTCTTTCAAGTAATCTTTTGCGGGCTTCTAAATTAGGAAAGTAATTTATGGTTATATTGTTGTTTAGGAACTCGCAAAAAAAATGAACCTAAATCTGAACACATGCTGCTAAAAATAGAACATAATCCGAATAATACGAATTCCATTGCCCAATCCGACACGGAGATTTTTTTTTGTTCGTCAAACAGGAAACCATACCTTGTCTTCGTAAGGTATGCTAAGCATAACGGATTACCAGCGCCGAAAAAAAATCAACATACACTAATCCTTGAAAAAAACATTCTACAAACGAGTTTCATGGGCTTGGCAGCATCCAGTACGTCACACTGCTAGAGGTTTGTTCGGTTCGGTTTGCTTCACGAGCTCACAACACCACCCGTTCACGTTGCTGTCGCTGGCAAGCGTGCTATTTAGCAAGCGACCACTCACTGCGACTGCGCGACTAACTAAACGTCACAAAGAGCAATAAGGAAGAGAAAGATTAACCGGCTTTAATTTGTAACGACTGCTGCGGAAAACTATACGCTCGCGTAATACACACGCCACACGGCTACAGAGCTTGGCACCCTTCATCACCTTCACCGTGAGCCGGCGAATTCTGCAGATCCAGTTCTAGATGCGAATATAGAAGTCCTAGTCTTTTCGCGCCGCTGAATGATGGCTTATACCGATCTACCTCAACGCTGTGGGGGAGGGAGGCGTCGGGAATGCGGTAACGAATGATGGCGATTAACTCTACATAGCATAGTGGGTTCTGACAACTTCGGTGGAACACACACGTCGAACCTTAGAACTGCTTGAGTGTAAACAATCTGTAGAGCAAATTTTGTCAGGCTTAAAGTGCTAGCCTTTACCACTATGCCGGCAGTGACTTAGAGCGTCAAACAAGTCCCACTTTCCGCCTGGCTTAAAGTTAAACAATGAACGCAGGCTTTCGCGTTTGCTGGCTGGTTGGCAATTTTCAAGGTTGACGAGGTTCGTAATATTGCCGAACAACAATTGTGTTGCTTTCAATTTAATGCTGCTGCTGCTGCTAGGATCGCGTTCTTGAAGTTATGCGCAACCCCGTCATCCCAACCCAGTAGCAGTCGGCTAGAACTATTGCGTCGTTGCGTTGGTTGGTTTTGGTTCCATCGATAATTTGCATTTTTACAGACATACCCAGCGTTTTCAAACGGTTCACTGGGCAGATCAAACCATGTCCATCGGAATCTAAATTTAGATTAGTGATCGCACGTCCCGTGCCGGGCCGATGGCCATTTCAGACCAGGATATTGTCCATTATTCGAGGGGGGGTTCGCGGACCGGTTCAGAACGACGCACAAATGCGTCTGCGTCTTCGACGCAGCTGCTGCTGCTGGTTTGCCGAAAGTTAGCACCTAATATTCTACCACCTAACTTGCTGCTTGCGCTAATTATGACGGAATACAACCGACTCGACACTGCATTAATGGATTGACGTCATTGTCGATCGAAGCAATACCTACAGGTTTTACTCTGTGGGTAAGATCGAGATTTTATCACACATCGTAGCACAGGCATATGTACCTACCTACGTAAGCACGGCCAACTCTAGCTGTCCCGCGAAGCACCTTCTACGGACCGGGACCGGGGGTTTGATGAATGAAAACCTAAAATTGTTCTCTGATTGACTCGTGAGAAAAATCACACCCGCAGGGTTTGTTGTTTGGCGTAGAGAAACCTCACCGAGGGATGTAGGTCTTTTAGACGTAGGTCGGTATATATAAATACAAATATTTGAACACTGTTTGCGATGATGCGAAATGATTCAGCAAGTTTGTAATATTTACATCGAAACAACAGCAGCAGCAACTTTCCCGAACAACACTCTCGTCTACTATGTTCCAAACTCGACTGAAGTTGGTTCAAACTAATTTGCATCTGGATTTGTTATCCAGTTGTTGTTCATTCATCTACTGCCTTGTGACGTTAAACGATTTGACTATTTACACAGCTTTTTTCAGGTTTAGAAAAAGCTGTTCAGATGAAATGAATAAAATGGTACTATTTTATGTTAAATTATCTGTACGTTTAATGTTGATGCTACAAATCAGCAGTAGAAGGTTCGAATTTTGAATCAGTCTTAAAAATTGACGTGTTTTCGAGTCCCATTTTTTGTCCCATTCGAAGTCTCGTTTCAACTACAATTTGAAATCCTATTTTAGGTCCCATTTTACCTTCAATTTTAGGTTCAATTTTCAAGTCTAATTCCAAAACAAATTCAAGTCCAAATTCAATTCAATTTTATGTCCAATATCAGGTTCAATTTAAAGTAAAATTTCTAGTTTAATTCAAAATAAAGTATGTCCAAGTCAATCCTATGTCAAGTCCAATATAAGTCCCATTTTAAGCCCTATTTGAGACGTTCCTTGATTACTATCTACTACACTAATACCAACGGTAATGAATCGGAAGAAGTAATGTAGTTCATAAGTCACAGCAAACATGATAGGCGACGTTCTACTTGGTCTTGGTTCATTGCAGGCTCAATTTCGTGTCCATCTTAATTCAGGTCCAATACCAATTCCAATTCTAAGCCTTATTTCAATTCAATTCAATCATATTCATGCTCAGTTCCAAGTAAAATTTAATCACTGACGAACTAACAAGACATATAGATGAAAATCCTTTAAAACCATCGTCCTACACATTTTGCTTTCACACTAGCACCATCTGTTGTGCACGATGTGGAGTAACTTGTATCTGTAAGATTTTATACTGCAGGGTCCTTACTTTTGTACGATTTTATTCTGAAAACTTGAAGCAACATTCGAGTGCTGTGGTGTGACCATGTTGTTAAACATGCTTTTATTAAAAATTAGTGGCTTTTGCATGTGGCGATTAATACCAGTGTCTCGTCACTTTGTCTGTGGTCTAAAGTTAAGTCCGATTTTGCATGTTTTTGTATGTTGCGCCATAACTCCAGAACGCCTTGACCGTTTTCCACAAAACTTGGCGAACTTGTTCCTTGACATAAGGGAATCACCACTGGGTAGTTGACAAAAAGGAGGGGGTAGTCTCCATTAGGGGGGAAAGGTTCAATTAAGAGGGAGGGTTGGCGTTTCTCTTAAATTTAAACCGATTGCAGTTACGCAAATGGTTGGAAGACACGAAGGCTGGAGGGCGGTCCGAGCGGTCATATTAAGAAAAGGCTTTATTTTTTCCCCGTTATAGAGATTTTTTGAGAGCAAACAGATGCGTAATGGGCCACGTGGTCAAAGGGGGAGCCGACTGGAAGGAAGCCAACAAGCAGGGACGAGGAACGTGAGTTTGACTGTATGTTCCGCCAGAATGGTTCTTCATCAAACTTGGCACACATCTGTGCACACATGCTCTTCACATGCGTTTCTCTTGCATTTGGACCGATAGCAGTTGTACAAAAACGTAAAAAAGGCTTTGCCAAGCAACCAAAAGTTCGAATTTCATTTAAGAAACGAACTTGGAAGTTCACATTTGGTTCAAATTAAGTTCCGTAAAACTTTCTTGCTGAACAACTAGACATTTGTAAACCGAACTTCATTCTCAATAAAGTAACGTTAATATCTGTATCGGTTAACAAGCTTTATGTCTATGGATCTATAGCTTGCTCAGCAGCTTTACCTGTAATTAACCGAACTTCAAAATTGCCTTGAAGTCGCTGCATAGAGCGCCAAGCAGCTTCTAAAGAAACTTTCTCAAAAATTTATAAAATAGCACTTTAAGTTCTATTTTTGTACTTTTCTTTTTTTTACCTCCGCCTCCTTCTAACATCTGTAAAGTCGGTTCATGCGATTTAGATTTAGAACACCTACCGCTGCTGGGTTTGAACCCGAGCGTTCCGACCGTTGCAAGCCTATCTTGATGCATTGCGCCATCCCTGACGCAGCTAGTGACATAAATTTTGCCGATGAGTTGTTCTTGAGTATTTTACTGTTACTGACTTTTTACTGCCTTTTTCGCGGTCAAACGTAAACTCTATTTTGATTAAGCGTTTGATGCGAAAAATGTTAGACTGAATACTGGGAAAGTTTCGATCTGCGGCTAAAAATATATTGGGATAGTTTGTGGCAGTGGGACTCCAACCCACAACCCACTGCCACAAACTAACCCAATATATTTTTAGCCGCAGATCGAAACTTTCCCAGTATTCAGTCTAACATTTTTCGCACTAAACGCTCCTCTGCTTTAATCAAAATAATGTTCTTGAGTGGCTGTGATAAATGAGAAGCTATAGCTAATTAACGGGTAACAAGCGCTTGATAAGCCGTTATTCAACAAAAATGTTTGTTGGGAGTACTCGAGTTCAAATCCCCGAGGTTTTTTGGTTGGTGGTGTGTGGTAAGTTACAATAAATTAATATTTATAAAAACCAGTCGTCGATTATCCTTCTGACGATCTTTCATTAAACAAAATAATTTATATTAGTTATCAATATTACCCGAAATTAAATGCCTTAGCTTAAATGGGAAATGTCATGAATATACAAAACTGGAAGAAGTGGGAAAATTCCCTCAATCTGTTTTATTTTCAAGTGTTCTATATAGCGACTTAAGTGAACTTTTTGCGAACTTTCTAGTTCTGTTAGAAGTTGCTTTGTATTCCCTTCGAAGTTCAATCTTCAAATACGAACTTGAAAGTACGGTTAATTACTTAAAAATTGTAGAGTTCTATTCTTACTTGGGTTGTCCCACTTTATAGGGATTGCCAAAAAGGCAGATTTACGAATGGCTAGTGGACGACAGGAAGGGACCTAAAAATGGAGTGGACACATTCAGCTGAGGAAAAATGGTTGTTTCTTACATTATGAGAATTTTCGTTACAATAACAGATGTTCTGTGGCTGAGTGGCTGAGAGAGAAACGGGCTCCGAGTATGTTTTGGTAATCAGCTAGTTTCAAATAAAATATTAAGTCCAACTTATAGTCCAATTCCAAGTCTAATTTCAAGACCGATTCTTAGTCCAATTTTAAGTAAAATTTTAAATGGTATTACTAATCCACTTTCACGTCCAATTTTTGTGTCCCAATTATGTCCCAAAACTTTTAATTTCAAGTCCAAATTAAACCCAAATCCCTCCCAGTGCTTAAAAATCTTATATTCAATTTATGTAATACGCCAATGCTGCTCTTTCTTTGCTGTACAAATGAAATGAACTCAGAATTGCCAACCTGAAACCAACAATTCGAGCGAATCACTCAAATCAAATGTGAATAATTCATTAATATTGAACTACCGACAACGCAAATGAAATTATAATAAACGTAAACATTGCTCCGAAGTTTTAATTAATTTCCTTCGGTCAAGTTTTGGTTGATTTTAAAAAGCAGGCAGTTTAAAAAACTAAACTTAAAGATCTAAAATACCAATCAAGAGCAAGAAAGTTGACTGACAGTCGAGTTAATCGAGCAATTATTCATCACTGGAATTCATGAATGAATTGTTTTAAAGGGTCCGATCAAATGAAAAGTTCTAAATAACAAGTATTTTATAACAAAATCTCCTTTGTGTTTTGTTATAATCTTGATCTCGTTAGTAGTTGAAATAACAAAAATTGTAACAAAATCTGCTCTAGGCATATCATAAAAGTTTATATCAAGATGAGTTACAAAACTCAGCATTCTGCCCTGCTTTATAATCAAAATATAACAAAGCGTGTTATAAGTAATAGAACGAGACAGAATCTTTGTAGCATAATTTGTGTGCCGTAAATTTTTCTATCACATTTCTAACAAAGTTTGATAGAATTATCAACTTGAACTGCAATTCTGTAATATTTTTGTTAGAATCATCTGATCGGGTGAGAAAGACAAACACGGCCAGCAGTTCAATAGTCATGTGCATGAGCTAGAATAATACTACCAAGGGTAAGACTGTACGCGCTGAATGCGTTTTATATTCGTCGTCGTGCAGCGCAGTTAATTTCTTCGAGCACTGTCCCATGTTTGTGCCTGGATACGCCAGCAGACTTAGATATATTTATGAAATTAGATTTTAAATTACTAATTACATAAAACAAAGTTTGTGATAATACAAACTTTGGAACATCACAGGACGATGCAAATGAACGGTTTTAAAACCTTTACAACAGTTAAGGTTAAAGCACGAATCTTTTATTTCGGAGATTTCCAAAGCAGTTTTTATGCTCAAAACAATAGTCATGTTCATGAAATTATTTTCACTTCATTCTTTCCATCCATCAGAATGAGTGAATATATTTCTGAGACCATAACTTTTATTTTGAGCATAAAAACTGCTTTTGAAATTCCAAAAATCAATGAATGGTGCTTGAACCTTAAATAATTCATTATCATCGGTCATTTTTATTTATGAAGGCGTCGACCTAAAATAAATCGACAATCAAAGGCCACCTACTGGCCAATAGATAAATTAAACATCAATAGTTTCGTATCGTAATTACTTGCAACACTTCTCTGTTTGTTTACCTTTTGATTTTTGTGACGAAGACATGCAGTCGCTTTTGCAATTCGGGTGGCTACAGTTTTTAAACTTTTCTCCTAAAACATTGTTTAGTCTACTGAAAGTACCTACGAGCACTGAATATTTGGAGACTGGTAAGTTGGTCTAGTTGGAGTTGGAAACATTGATCATAAATCACTTTATTACTGCTCCAAGGAACTTTTTCTATGCGTAAACTACTAATTCACTGCTAAACAATGAAATAATTGTTAGTTTTCATTCCACAAGTTGTAAATAAAAGTTTTATGTTAAAGTAGTCGCTTTGTCAAAATGCCGAAAATAAGTATTTATTGGCAAGTCCGCTTTTGTTTTGCGGTTCACAGATCTAGTAAGAGTGCTTACGGGTCATGCCTTGAGTGCACAAAAAAGCCAGACTGTCGTTCACATACGAATTTCTCCGTCGAATCACACAGAAATTGGCAGTCATAAAAGTTAAAAAGAAAGGCCTGTCATTGAGAAAAGCAGCTGAAATCGACAGACAACTTTTGAACTACTGGAATTTAACCTTGTTGCGTACTACGGAAGGTTTCTGAAGGTGACGCTATGGGTATTAAAGAGAGTGGTGATAGTCTTGGGTCTTTCTTGAATACCCTAAAGCCGATTCTTCTTTAGACTAACAACTATAAAGAATTGCACAGATCTTTACATCATTAAAAGCAAAAAAGTTATATTTAAACGCGAGCTCGGTGTAGTTTGTAAAACCTCTTGGTATATTATTACTTTGTTGGCAGTTTCTATTCTATGTTCCTTGCTTCATCTGCTATAAAACTTTAAAGAAGCTTGAGCAAATTTTAGCTGGAGTTTTTGGGGCAAATCGCGCTCCTCGAGTGGAATTGGAAGTGCAACTTTAGTGGCCCCCAATATTTGCCATAAAACTTGTATTTTTTTATGATGCTTAAAAATTGTTCAATTCTTTCAGCGTAGAATATGGATTCTAAAATGCCTGTTCTTTAAAATCTTCATCAACCTATAATCTGATTCGATTGAACTCCGCTCGGATGTCATTTTTAGACAGAAAGTGCCAGAAAATCTACTGCTGTCACTACCATTTCGTTCGCGGAAATAAGCACAGATTATTTAACTCTGATTTAACGAGTTTATTTATTATGGCGAATATTCCTATGGCAGTATTGAATTCATTTACACACCTCCATTCGACACCACAGACAGGTGTAAGGTGTTGCAACTGAATTAATTATCCGTGGATTGTTCAAAGCCGCTAGTGGATCAAACAAGCGGTAAAATTTCAAGCGGTGTAACACCGTATTCTCGAACCATAAAAAGCACAAAGCGAAGACTTTTACGACAATATACCTTAAGTCCCATGTATGACAACAACAAAAAAAACTCCTCCTAAACCGTGTATCCTGCTTTTGTGCTGCTGGCTTGTTGAGCAGAGCTCAATTTTTTCTGCTTCTAATGCACAATTAAATCAAAACTAAAACCCTGCCATTTGTTAACGTCACACTGCGACTGTGACAGTCATAAATTATTCTCCCTGAAGCCAATTAAACCCGCACCGCACGAAACTTTGCCCTTTGCCGCCGTCGCCCCACAGCCACAGGTACAAACAGCACGCTTCATCTGTCAGGATCACGCCGTCCGTTCGTCGGTCGGAAGGTTTGCAAACTCGCAGCAGCCGCGCAGAACTAGAACATGATCTTGATCGGATCAGAACCGGTCACGATTTACTCTGGATACAATCGCGTGTCCCAAGTGGATCGAAGCATTCTACCAGCCCTCCTCCCGGCACGGCGCGGCGGCTACGTTGCTTGATTTATGTCGCCCTGTCAACGGGCGGGCGTCCAATGGCGGCTTATATTTGCGCGACGGCAAACCACCCCTCTTTTTGGGATCGGTTGAGTTCCTGGATTCTTTGTGTCCGATAGTTTGCTGCTAGGTAGCAACGACTACGTGCTTGACATCGCGGCATGAAAGTGAAACCATGGCAGCAAACAAACAGCCCCACATGTGAATGCATGTGTGAGTGACCTGATTTCCACGGGATTGGTTGCGTAAGTGAGGTTATGTATATCCATTCGTGCGCACTTCAGTCCCCGTTGGCAGACAAGTAGGCCGAATTTCGATGGCCGTCTCGCATTGGTGCGTCATAAGAAACGAACGAACAGTCAGGTGTCCTAGTTGCGAGCCGGAAGGTGAAAGTGATTTACACCACCTTCGGTGGAAAACTACTCAGAACTGTATGGCCTGCATGACGAATAAGCTAATGACGGCTTTCGGTTGAAATTTCCATTAATGGCGTCACGTCGAAGCGACGTCAAGGATCACCACGGTGCATCACTAACGGACGGGGGCTTTCGTGAAGGGCATCGAACTAGTGAGCGAGTCAATCATCCAAGGCTGCACCAACTGTCGTCATTCATAAAACTATAAAACTTAATATTGCATGCATCAGATTGGTAGCTTTGGTTTTTACCAGATTGCAAAATCAACCACCGCAGCAAAGTATGATTCATAGAACTGCTCATTCCGCAATTCGACACAACGAAGAAGTTGCTTGGCTAAGCTAAAGAGAACGTCGAGTCTTTTGCATGAACCGAGATAGAGCGAGAGACTCGCCGCAAGCGACGAACCCCACTCGAATCGTTCAGCCAAAGAAACGAAGACTTATGTAACGAGTCGTAAGTATTTGAGCCGCACTGCGCTCCAACTATTTATTCATGTGTATAGGTCAGCTTTACGAATACCATGGCAGCAATGAAGAAATCGAAACTCAGATCAAAAGAGCTGGGAAAACCCAACATCGCTGAAAAGGAACGGTCGCAACATCATCATCATCATCATCGCCGCAATGATCGTTAATAATAACAACATCAAATAGGTACTTGTTGAAACATTTACTAGGCACGTTGGGATAAGATGAGGCACGAGTACGAGTGCTCGGCAGGGTGATGCGCCGGGTTCACCTTGGATCGATCGACCGACCGCACAAAACAGCCACTGCTGGTTCGATAATAGTTAAAACTTATGATTGATAGACCATAGTGCTGCTGCTGTTGCTGCTGCTGAGTTCAAATGACTACTTGCTTTTACGTATCACAATGCCTCAGCCAAGCGACTCACTTTCCTTTTCTTTGTGGTCAACTGTAATGGAATGCCGACTAATTAGGATCGTATTGCAATGCGCCGTACGTGTATGGAAATGTTTTGCGTTTTTCTCCGGTTCGCTCGAGAATTCGATCAGTTTTCCCAAGCGAGCGGTACAACAGCGTCAAGCTTCATTGAACCGAATGAAAACAAACTCACCATCCATCCATCGCTGGTTGCTGGCAAAGGGAGAAAATCCGACCTTGATAACCAATTGCAGACGCACAGACTGGAACGCCCATTCACAGAAGGAAAAGCCGAAAATAGTATTGTCGTTTGGCGCAGCCTTCCATACGCGGTGTTGCGCGGTTGGTTTTAATGTATAAACAGGAAGAAGAGCGCTACCAAATGCAACAATATGGCAAACTGGTCGCATAGATTTTCCCTCATTCCAGTTGTCTGTTTTTCGTTGTTGCTTGCAATGGCCAGTGACACCAGAGCTGGTTACCAGGAAAATCAAGCATCACTCCGTTTGCTGATCCTCCATTCAGATCTAGCTGAGAAACAACCGGTCATAAGAACCGCCACCATAATAGATGATAAGTGTTCAACAGAAAAAGTTGTTTAAAAATGATCATAAGCAGACATCCTCACCTGATTCGATTGTAGTCGAAGTTCAACGATGTTTGACGCTGGTGTACTTCAAATCTACAAAGTCAAACATCGAGAAATCCCACCACCACGACGGAAAGGTCAAATCAATTAAAACCGATCAATAAAACTGTTCGTGGCAAAAATCAATAAAATCCCCAATCCTGCCCAAAATCAACCCGCGTTTGCGATGGGATGGGATAAAATCCGACCGAACGCACGTCGATTCGATTCGGGACCCACAGCAAAAAATGCAAATGAAAGAGTAATTCTGCCAAATATTTCGAAAAAAAACCGGTCCCCATCCCAGAGTATTATTAATAGTGAGAGCTGAAAAGCGAGCTAAAACCACCTTTTTCGAACAGACATCTTTGCATAATATGACCAGATTCCTGCATAACTAATTCCGCACACGCAGCACGTCGGTCGGTCGGTCGGTCGGTCGGTTTAGTTCGATTGCTTGGTTGGCTTCCCTCCTAGAGTTGGACTCGTCTCGAATATAATCTAAACCTCGTTTTGTTTTCCGCAACGAAAGCCACTAGTAACTTGCAAGCTTGTGCGAGCAAGTTGTACTAAGCACATCAAGCTTGGCCGCAGAAATTGGGAAACTCTGCCGGCCAGATCACGCACCGTACACTAACACATACACACACGTGGGTGGTTAGGATGCACGCCAGCCGCGAAAGTATTCGCTCGCACTTTTCTCAACCGCGCACAACAGCTGAGTAAATTTAAAATAGCCACGAGGCTACAGGCTAATAAATTGCGCATCAGCCGGCAGATCGGTGACTTCGAGCTCATTACCGTTGCTAATCAGGGAAAAAGTCTATTTGCTGGCCAGTTGAAGACCCGCGTGCATTCCTTACGTTTTTGTTTAAATAAGTTTTAACCTACTTTGGTGCCGTCAGTGCGTGCTCGACTTGCTCGTACGGATTCATCGATTTTATGAGTAGTCAACTGGATGTTTCTCCCCTGAGCAAAATGTAATTATTTCCAAGTTACTAGGTAATGGCTCGGATGATGAGCAAACTTATTCGTGAAAGTACAATTTCACAAAATTTCATTACACCGAAATCGTCACATTCGGAAAAGATTTGACTGGCAAATCAGCATTCAGACGGTCCGTCCGTCCGTGTGGAGCAACCTTTTCGACTGTCACCTTCACCTAACGGGTTTCGGCTTCATTAGCACTCCTCCGCCAACCTCCATCTGCCCCAAAACCCCAGAGAGGTTCATAAATATTCAACTGTCATCGCGCAAAAAAAAAACATACCCCAAGACCAGCCAAGATTTACTAGTGCAAATCAACAGCGGAAAAAAAGTTATGGCCTTCGCGTCGTCTGTCTATCACCTGCAAACGTCACCACGTCCATCAAGTCGGCCCAACTCCTAAATGGATGTCTTTTACTGAAGAAGAAAAAAAAACTTTTCTCCACACTTCTGTAGGCCGTTTGCGCGAAAATTGCTTTATGAACTTCACCGCGAGCTACAAACAAAAACGCGATCAGTGAACAGCTCACGCAATCGCATCGTATGAAGAGGCGGCCTCATGCCGCTCTCATGTAGGATGATGTGCAACAGGCAATAAAACAAACATCGATCCGCGCACGCCAGCAAGTGAGGTGCTGGAAAATGGCGCACACACCGCACCGGTTCGTTTTACAAGCGAACACGTTGAAGTTGATTTGCAATTGGTTTATGGTTTCTAGGAAAGTGCACCCCGTGCCCGTCCACAGAGGCACCCACTCACTGCTCTGCTCATCTCACCCAACTGACAAGTGGCCGTGAGATGCATCCAGAATGGGACGGTAGCTGTTGTTGTCACTTTGCAGAGGCGCTTTCGGACGCTAGCGATTAGAACGCGAATATTTATTGCCCCCGCTAGCCTAGGGCCAATGAACTTTTGTCACGTAGGCTAGGCAGCAGGTGTTCGCAGGTGTTTAACCATCCTGCGGATTGTTTCCAATCAACGAACTAGCGAGAGCTGTCCGATCAAATTTACTGCGCACAATAAAATTGTGCGTATTTTATGCCGCGCATTTTTGATGGGAATTGCAAATGTGTGCAGGATTCTAAGCGAGAGTCAAATAACTATCCATTTGTCAAAGTATGGGTCACAATCTGACATGTAATCAACTATTCGAGGGGAAATAACTACCAAACTTTCAAATTTCAACCAAACATTGAAAAGACTCGTGAAATAGATTTGCAAAAGCGAGACAAATCAATTCAATCGATTAAGAGTCACCATTTGTTTGCAGCTGTCCTGACAATTGCAAGTAACCATTCTGAAACCGCTTAGTTTTATCTGAATTTTATAAAGGTTTTATTGTGGTATCACCCAATACCAAGAAGATACGAGTTAATAAAGCAAGTTTATTGTGGCTGCCGATACGATAAAACAAGTTGGCTGCGTCACATCTCTTAGAACTGGTTTTCAACAATCGCAAAATTTCAATGGGATGTTGATTTTAGCCAATGCGCATTTAATGCGCATATGCTGCACAACTGCAGAGATTGTGGGAAATGTAATATATTATCTTTTGAATGGTTTATTCTGGTCGCCACAAATCAAATCGATCAGGATCAGCAAAACTTTCACTTTTCCACTCACGGCTATATAATTTCAAGTTAACAAAGCTGTCTGGATGATTTAGCTTTTTACGCAGCGAGCTTGTTGGTCGAACAAAGCGAAAAGCTTCATTAGATTCTGGCAGTTGCCGTCAAGCAGCAAAAAAGCATAATCGGTTTTATTGCTGCTTTCAGCAGAGCATTATAAACCTACATCAGTTTATGGCCTGACCCTTCAACAGGTTATAAAAACCTTCTAAAGAGTGAGCCTATTGGTCGGAAGGAAGTTTCATAGCGGTCATCCAGAGGTTCTAGTGGAATACTTAATTTTATAACCACTAGAGGAATGTAATAAATCATCTTTCTTTTCTGGCATCACTAAGTCGCTTTCCAGCGGTTTGTTGTCATTTTTTCGTCTGTTGTGGGTGCTCTTAATGACGTCTTTATGTCGTCATTTGTAGTCATATTTGGTATTTTTGTCACAGGTTTGCCGCATTTTCAACATTTTTTCAAAGGCCTTTCGAGTATCAGTCCAATTATCTAACTAGCAAGTCGTCGTATCTCGGCAGGGCGGTGTCAGTAGGATCGCTACAGCAGCCCCGTAATTTTTCTATACTTTAATAACCGATTGCTAAGTCTGTCGATAAAGAAAGGTTATATCTTAAAGATGGTTATACCCAAGGTTTTGCTTCATCGCCTTCTGTTTTTTATTTCGTCTTTTTGTCGTTTTTTTGTGTTTTTGATACATTTCTCGCTTCTTTGGTGCTTTTAAAAAAATACCGTTTCATCGTATTTTTCGTCGTCTTTTCTTCTAGTAATCATGACTTTTTTAGTTTTCGCTGATTTTTGTCGTCCATTTGCTGCCTTTGTTCTGTTAATTTTTTTTCCCTTCGACGCCTTTTTGTCGTCATCTTTCACATATCTTTGTTGTCTTTTCTTGGTATTCGTCAGCTTTTTGTCGTCTCTCTATCGTTTCGTATTTTCAAGGTTCTTTTGTGATCTTTTGTCAAGGTTCATCGTATTTTCGTTGTCTATTCATCGAATTGCATGTTGCTTTTTTCGACGGCCGCTTTTTGCCACCTTCGTCGTCTTTTTTCTTATTATTTTACCCTCTTTTCGTCGTCATTTGGGCGTCTTTTTTTCGTTTTTTGACATTTTTTCATCGCATTTTGTCGTCGTTTCGCTGATTTTTTGCTCTCTTTTCATACCTTTTCGACATTTTGTCACAACTATCGTCTTTCTACTACGTTTTCGTTGCTCTTTCGTCGTCTTTCACTCGTATGTTCTTCATATTTTTGTCGTCTCTTTTGTTATTTGTCGTCACCTTTTTGACATTTTAAATGTTTTTTTTGAGTTTGTTGTTTTTTTTGCCGCTGTCTTTCGTGCTCTTTTCGTGGTCTTTTCGTTGACTTTTCATTGTATTTTCGTCATCTTGTCATCACTTTTTTGTCACATTTCCATCGCCATCTTTTCGTTGTCTTCCTTTTATGATTTTTTGTCAAGGTTCATTGTATTTTCGCTGTCTGTTCGTCGTATTTTATGTTGCTTTTGTCGTCTTTTTTGTTATTGTTCTGCCCTCTTTTCGTCCTTATTTTGTCGTCTTTTCTTCGTTTTTTGTAATTTTTTCATCGCATTTTGTCGTCGTTTATCTGATTTGTTGTTTTCTCTCATAACTTTTCGACATTTTGTCAAAAATATCATCTTTCTACTACTTTTTCGTTGCTCTTTCGTCGTCTTTCTCTAGTATGTTCTTCATATTTTCGTGTATTTTTCGTCACCTTTTTGAAAGTTTAAATGTTTTTTGCGAGTGTTATGTTTTTTTTGTCGTCTTTCGTGGTCTTTTCGTCGACTTGTCATTGTAATTTCGTCATCTTTTCCTCACTTTTTTGTCACATTTCCATCGTTCGTATCGTCTCTTCGTTGTTTTCCTTTTGTATTGAAGTTATGTTTCCATCGCCTTTTTCTTCTATTTTCTGAAATCTTAAATGTTCAACAGTTTTTAATTATCGCGTTGAAAAAGTAGGGCTAATTAATGCCAATAGAACAACAATTTCATAATTTTTTGATTATGACAAACAACCTTAAGAAATCATATTAGAAACTGTAAAATATGCAAAAATTAGAAACAAAAATATTTCGGCTTTTTTCCCGTACCCCATAATGCCGTGAACGCATATAATGGTGAAGAGTTCTATCTGCCGTCGAAGTGAAAAACTAACTGGACAACATGGCAGCATTAAAGTAAATCCTCTCTTTATTACTACTTAATAGAGTAAACCTAGCTAGCACCTAATTGTCCATCAGAGTACGAAAATTATCATATATATTGCTTAACAAATTCGCAATCGCAATTTTCAGTCGTATATAATATTTTCATTATAATATTATCATTTGACACTCATACGATTTTCTGCACAGAATTGTATAGCAGTATAGAGCGATTCGCTTTTAATCGGATTATATCGTATACACATGCTTATGTAGATAAAATTCGTATAATAATTCTACATCACGTATATCGCCTCCAAAATAGTACGAATATGCCAATTTTGCGCATATGCCAATCTATTAGCATGTATATCTATACGTAATACTGATATTTTACTTTGATAAACATGCAAAAATGCCAGCTAGGAACTCTCTTTACTATTCTGTTCGTTTCTTTCTCTCGGAAAAACTCTTTTAGAAACTGTTATATCGGCTCTCAATGAATAAAGTTCCGGTTTTCGAGACGTTTGCTTTACTCCTCCCATGAGGTTAACACGGAAAAAGCATCAGTAAACTGTTTTATTCATTCATATGCAGTGGTAGCGTCCTCGTAATTTTTGAAACTGAAAGAAATTTTCAACATTTTCTGTAAAATTTATGAAAATCCGTAGATATGACCACTCGATCCGTAGGTCCGTGGGAAATTCCTAAATCCGTAGAATTACGATAAATTCGTAGATGTGGCATAAAGATTTCTCGAACTCGAACCTATTACTGTCCCAAGTAACAATTTGGGGTTTATTACAATTTTATGATGGCATTTAAGACCAAAATTGGTCTTAAAAACCACCATAAGACGACAATAAAGCTCACATTGTTGCTTGGGGTGCTAATTCGTTTGGAGAAAAATGGCGGCGACCAAACGAGGAAGAACAAATGACATTTTTTCTTATATTTTTAAGGTTTTTCATCAGTCAAGCAACTACGCTCGATGTTTTGTTCGTACTACCAGCTCCATCTGGGTAGTGAAGAAGTTGGACATTCTGAAGCACTCCGATCCTGTATTTAAAAGTGAAGCAGAAGCAGAAGAGAAAGACCGAGAGCAAAGCGGCCTTATCGCTTCGCGCTTGGAGCCGGGAGGTTGGAGTCACCGCCCAACAAATCTTTTTGTTTGAGAGTAAATTAATCAACTATTGTATAACTAAACCCGATGGAACAAGATTGCTTGATAGCCTAAGCAACAATGTGAGTTTTATTGCACTCTTATGGTGGTTTTGATAACCAATTTCGATCTAAAATCCCATCATAAGAGTTTGTTATTGTTACTGTTACCAAATTGTTACTTGGAAAGCTGCGATATAACAAAAATGGTAAAGAAGTACCTGGCCAAATTGGAAGTTTTTGTGCGGAAGCGTCAGGCAGTTGTATCTAAGCAACAGGAAATTACCCAGAAGGAGCGGTTGAAGATGCTGCTGAAAAACTTTTTTCCGGCGAAGCGTGACGTTTAGGTCATAAAGGATGTCGAAACTGACTATTGATGCTGGACGGCAACGACTAGCAAGTAAGTGGGTACTATACATCCCTCACTCAGGAGGTAAGCGATGACATGAAATATATTTCCCACACCAAGTTCCCGAAGAATATACTTTTGTGGCTGACGGTCATCGGAACGGGCATGTCCAAGTCACTGTTTTCTTCTTCGAGGCATGCACTAAATGAGAAGACATACAGTACGAAGTGCCTGCCGGAGGTTGCATCGTTCGTAAAGAAGTATTACGCGAAGAAGGCTGGAAGGGGGTCAGTCCCGGTGTAGTGGTTGGCATTCACGCCGAGGACCCGGGTTCTAGTCCCAACCCCGCAGAAGCCACGAATGACCCAAGCTTAAAGTGACTATAATCTAATAAAAAAAGAAGCCTGACCTCGGCCCATTATGATAAGAGATCAGAGTAATTCCCGTTTATACGGAGCCACTGCTACACACGAGGTCTTCAAATATTGGAACTTTTGTACTTGATAGGTTTAAAATGGGTAAAAAATATGACTTACACTTTTAATACCTCAAATCAGTGGAACCCACGTTCGACAAGGGACCCGACAATTTAAAAACCTGTGGAATTTTTAGCAAACCTTAAGATCTATATCATGTGTTATTTTCTAAATTTGCAATGAAACAACTAACAAATGGCACAGTTCTGTAAAGAAGAAGAATGGAATAAAAAATTGCCATTTTTGCTGTAAGCCAGCGAACCGATTTTCATTTTAGGACCACGATTGGAAAGCTGAGAAAAAATACTACAAGAAAAAGGAATATTTTTGTGAATTCACAAAATTCGGTGCGCATTGGCACTAAATAAAACAACGGTTATATTTAGCAAGGTTCACAATTTTCATAAAATTATTGTAATATTTCCAAAACTTGCTATGAAATAAACTACAAACAACATGATTTTGTAAAGAGGAAGGATAGGGCTTTCCAATGAAGTGAAATCAAAATTATCGACCATCTTGGATTTAACCACCATATTAGATTATATCAAAATATTGCCATTTTCACCATGAACGCTCAAACCGATTTTACTTTCAAGACCACCATTGGAAAGCTGAGAAAAAATGCTCAAGAAATTAGGTGTGATGTGTAGTCGGATCATTACAAAATTAGTGTCAAATGTCTGTGGAATCAAAATCTGAACTAAAAAATAGTATTTTTTAAATTTATAGTTAACTATGTCCCCTTAACCAATGTCGAGTAGATTCACGGAGGTCTTTTGCTGAGTAGTGAGTAGTTACCGACTTAAACAGCACAATCTGTGAGCAACACGGTGCGCTTTGTTGTTTGTATTGTGTTGTCAAACAAAGTGAGCCGTCGCCGACGGCGGCGGGCGCGTAATCAGATGTGGACTGGGACTGGGGCATCCCTAATTTATGTCTCACCGTGATTAGGCAATAACACAATTAGACACTAAATGTTGCGATGCGATAAGCAATCCAAAGTTTGTCTGGAGACAAAACGTTTGCGGTTTTTTCCACCAAGAGCCATATAAGTAAATACCAACAAAACTTGATAAAGAAAGATCTTTTCAGGTAGGACTTACCCACTTGCAACGTGAGTCGGTTAAAATCTTCTGGGTCAATTCTCTACTAAGTGATGCAAATCAATATTGTTTACTCGAGTTGTGGATAAAGTGTTGGCACCAGTCCATCATGGATTTGAGCAATTCCTCCAAAAACCCAGCGTTCTATCGTCTAACATTTCGTCCATCGTTTACTCAATGATTAGTCAAGCGTTGAGAGTACAGCAATTGTCAATTTTACTGGAAATTCCAAACTTCACACTCGGTGTGATAATAAATTGACATGACAAAACTTAGATGACATAATTAACCTGTTCGTCGCAGCACGAGGAATCCATTTTTAGGTCAATCAAAAGAAAATGCTTTAATTGAAGGACGGAAACAAATTGTTTTTCAAGTGAACGATCAATCTTTCCCCGAAACGGTTCTGAACAGTTACATGTTTGACCTTGTCATGTTCTCTAACAACACGGTGTGATCAAACTCGAGATATCAAGTGATGCCATGTGGCATCACCTGCCAGAAATACATTCGTGTGTTACGTAAATTTCGGTAATTTGATTTTCTTTGGCGAAACTGAAACAAGGACCGCTTTAAATAAAGAAACCTTTAATGAACATGGAAACTTTATTTCAATTGAAAGTATGACGAAGTTTTGTGTTTGATTTATAAACTGATTTATACGATACTTGGGTTTTCGTAAATTCAAAGCTCTTTGACATAACCAAAAAATAGTATCAATTTCAGGAGAATGAAATCCCAAACGACTCATCTCCCACAATCAAAAAGTTCCTTCCACGAAAAGCTCCTAATTGATGGTTTTCACACCAATTTGGCTCTGTAAAAATAACTCGTAAAAATAACCTAGTAAATTACATAAACAGGCAGTTTTATAGAAACAGTAGCTGCTTGTGGCAAAATCACCAGCTTTAACAAGGTGTGAAGTTTCAGTTGCAACCTTTCGCTTGGTAGCTTGCAGCTTTTTTTAGCTGACATAATGATTGTCTGCATTCGTTCGACTTCGAAAAATCATCCAACAAAAACGCGCGAGTCACCCGAAATAATTTACCACCTCCAGCTGATTGTCGGGTAAATATCAGCCAGGGGCTGACTATTTTATCAGTTGATTTCGCAACACTTCAGGCCTGGAGAACCGCCTACCATTTTGCCCTTCCGATTGTTATCAGTAGTGGCAGACAACTCGGACGCCAATTGGCTAGTACCGAGAATACACCTCCCACGCATTGCGTGGTGCGTTATTTTGGCGAGCTCTTAAAGTAAATTAAATAATGAACTTTACCGCCGCTGAAAATTCTACGAAATCAAACAACATGATCGCCTATCGCCGGCCGAGATTCTACCACTTGTTCAACAAGTGCTCGACTGTGAACATTTGGTTACCATACCGCTGCGCTGCAGCCCGCGCATAGTGTAACCCTCCATTAGTGATTGCCATCACGGCGTGCAGAGCGAGCAAAGTGGTAGACAAAAAGTGAAAGCCTGTTTATTACCCGCTTGCAGTTCAGTCAATCCTGGCCAAAGTATTATGGGCATTGGCAATTACCCCTCTCGGTTGACAATTCAATGCTAGCAGTCGGGCACTCCGAGTTGACTCAGACTGGCGAACAATAATCGGAAACTGTCCTTCTTTCTCACGTCATTACAAAACAGAGTGAGATAAAATACTTCAATTAGATGACATTTTGCAGCGAACTAGCAGAGTAATGTCATTTCTCGAATGTGCAGCCTGATCGAGTCAGTTTTGAATGATGGAGCAGAAAAAAAAACTCTGCCCACCTCAGTCCGGATGACAATTGCAAATAAATCGCCAACACAATCTCGATGATTTGTACTCGCAATAAATTATCGCGACACAAGCGGGCTGACTCTCCTCTGGGCTCTGGCTGCTCCGGGCGCAGAGTGCGAACAGCGCACAGCAGGCGCTTCATGCGTTCAACACGACCGACCCAGCAGCGCATACCATTAGTCCAGCACACATGGATCGACTTTATAATTGGGCACGCGAGTGCACGAAGCTCTCCGGTCGAGCCGAGATTTGTATTGCGCCGGTTTTAGCTTGGTGGTTGTCGATGATCATCATCTTGATGATCATGATGTCATTCTGCGACGACAGCAACACGGGCACGGAGACGAGCTGGACGAAAACGAGATAAAATGAAACCAAAGTCCCGCATCAACTAACTGGTGGTAAGTACTTGGACGATGCGACGGCAGGTAGCAGCAGCTTCTTGAAATATTTTTTTTCTTTTGATGTGTGAGATGATGAGTCGCCGAGTAATCACCGCATCGCACACATTTTAGCGTCGAGTTAGCAGACAGAAAAATTTGCAAGTTCATTGCGGTTATCAGCAGCCAACGTTCTCACAGCCGCGAACCTGGCTGTGCTGGCCGTTGGCTGGCGAGGAGTAAAATCGAAATAAAAAATTATGCCACTGTAACAACATTGATTATGACAGGCACAGGAGAAGAATCCCCTAGTGGAGTTTAGCGTTTTAGTTTGAAAAATCAAACAGAAATGATTTCATTGTGATCGATTTGACTGTATACTTCGAATATCTATTCGAGAAAATAGTCTGAATAGAACCTTCACTTTTGAAAAATAATCAGCACAACAACCAGATTATGTCACATAATATAAGAACATCACAATCACAATTTTTTAATCAATATAAAAGCTTCTTGTTAAAATGCCGGAAAAAACTCGCCAAAAAATGAGGTTTAACCCCTGCTGAGTTTCCGGAACGAACTATCTGATGAGTTCTAAAAGGCACTCCTTTAGTAACAAATCGGACAGAAATAACGCTGGCAAATTGTTGCAGATTTTGTACCAAACATAGTTCAATTCGAGAATTGTTTGTTTGAATATGTTATTCAGTACTGAATCTCATTTTTAGCTAAATGGACACATTAATAGACAAAGCTACCGCATTTGGAGTAAAAACAATCCTCGTGCAATTGCCCAAATATCGCTACATTCTGAAAAAGTCACTATATGGTGTGCTTTATGGGCCATCGAAATCATTGGACTACTTTTCTTCAATCATAATGCCAACCAGAGCGTAACAGTTGATCGCTATAGGGTCATGAGCGCGATTTTTTTACCACAATTGAATGGCCTCTTAATGTAGAGAAGCTGTGGTTTCAGCAAGACGGTGCAACATGCCACACCACGCGTATTAAATTGATTTACAGGAAGAAACGTTTGGTGAATGACCCATGAATCTTCAAGATCAAAAGTTTAACCTGGCTCCATTGCATTGACCCTGTTTCCTGAAACCGCCACATTGTGAAGTGGTGCTACACTAGTAAATGACTTGTCAAATATGAAGTAAAAATAATCCATTGATCCATTGATTAGATTGACTACACGGGATAGCTTTAACAGAGTTGGACTACACCGAAAACCGAATGACAGACGCTTTGAAAGACAACATTCGACATGTTGTCACTGATACATGGTCTTTCTTAGCGGAAACATGTATCAAAAATTGGACTTTTTCTGAGCCTGCTGAGGTAGCCATATGCCGGAAATCATATGTAAAAAAATGGTAAAGAATTATCTTCCGAATAAAACTAAATTCATGACAATTAACATTACTTATCTATACGAGCTAAAGAAAAGTTTTCCGTTTTATAACTCGTATTCGTATAGTTCGTATTCGAGAATCTACTAAAACGCTGATCATAACAACTATTAATTAAAGATGCTTTAAGTCAAAAACTATTGATAGCTAGCTTAAAACCGTAATAAAACTTGTAATAAAACAAATTTATCATGGTTGTTTATATTACCACGATAAAACTGGTTGGCTGCAACGCATCTCTTATAAACTTAAAAATCGACGTAGCAATACAATATGGCTAGTTTTATGGTACTATTAAAATGGTAACACACTGACCAAACAGATTTATTATTGCTATTATGAAGAATATTTAGAGTTCAACACCGAAATCATTTTATTATGCGAGGCTATATTGGCGTTTTATAGCTTTCTTTTTTGGTCGCCAAAAAACAATTCATCAAAGCAAACTGTGAGTTGCCGAAAGGAAGTTATTATTAATCAGGTTTGAAGTCAGAATGCAACTAGAATATATTTATTTTGTTTAAACAATGGTTTACAAATATTGCAAAATTTTAAAGGCGCGTTAATTTTAGCCACGTATCATTCCAATATGCACGAACAAATTTAATGCGCATATGCTGCACAGCTATGGAAACAACTGAATTTTTTTTTTGCTGTAGTTCAAAGTACCCTGGGCTGAGACCAGACTTGGTCCATCATGCAATTTTTGTATATATTCTATCGGATATTTTATTATGGTCGCTGTAAATCAAATCGATCAGGATGATCTGCTAGTAAAATTTTACCTTTTCTGCTCACGGCTATATAAATTTAAGTTAATACAGCTATCTGGGTGGTTTAGCTTTTTACGCAGCAAACTTTATGCCTTATAGCTTTGTTGAACAAAGCGAAAAGCTTTACTGGATTTGACAGTTGCCGTCAAGTAGCGAACTTTTGCTTGCTTTTAGCAGAGCGTAATAAAACCTACTTGAGCTAATGGCCTGATTTTTCAAGAGATCCTTCTGAAAAGTGGGCCTCTTGGTCGGAAGGAAGTTTTGTACCAGTTGGTTCTAATGGTGCTTATAGTGTCACTAGCGGTTATGTAAAATAAGTCATAAAACCACTAGAGGAACATAACAAAACCTAAATTGCTGCTTAAGTTCTGTAGAGTTGGGATTTGATCTCGGGTCCACGGCGTGAGACACGTGAATACAAGCCTCTACACTGGGATTGGCACCATCGATTTTATTTGACATTTGAATCGAAAAAAAAATCAGCCATAAAATTAAACCAAACTATAGGTGCTAGAAACGGTTCTTTCAGCTAGATTTCACGCAAATATATTTGTCTGGAATTAAATAAAAAGAAAACTAATCCAATTCAATTCAACTATGTATATTTATTCTTGGCAGATACGTATTTCGCCTACAACCTCAGTGTCTGGTTCGAAAACAGACACTGAGGAAGCCTGCAAGTCCTAGGCGAAATACGTATCTGTCAAGAATAAATATACATAGAAGAATTAAATTGAATTAGTTTTCTTTTTATTTAATTGCAGGTTTCGTATTCTAGTAAGACGCTCCAAAAACTTCAGTCAAATATATTTGTTATTGATCTGATGACCAATAATTTGGTGTTTTCTAATGTTTTGCTACCGTACCAAATATATGCGAACTTAATATCCGGACTTGAAGATGAGGAATCCGCGGGTCGCAACTTCCTGTTCTCGCGATCAAAGTCACAACAAAATAATGATAATTTTGCATAGAATCTTTCAAATTTTTCATCTATTATTGCATACAACATAAGCGCTTATTGCATGAAATCGACATGATCGCATGAAAACCAAACTGTATTTTTTGCCTCGTGGGTATGGAAGATTTTTTGCGATTTCTCTGAGCATCGATTTTTTCCTTCTAGATTACTAACCTCATCATAAGGATGGTCAACATCGATTTAAAATACCCGTATATATAGAATAGATCTGAACGGGGGAAAGCTTTAATGGGTGCGAATAAAAAAAAAATGGCTGAAAATCAAATTGACAATATAAAAACATATATTCAGAACATAAGACTCCGGTTATTTGTATCGCAAACCGGCCTTTTTGCTGGATAGGCGGGCCTTGTGGATGAAAATCAGGGCGGACCGGCCAAAAACTGGCCCCCTGGGTCTGCGGGCAACGGAATGGCCATCACTGGTTTAAACCATATCAGAAAATAAAGCATTAATGCGGCTTACCATCAACGTAATGGTTTTATATGCATTACATTAGCACCATATAAGCTTTAATGCTGACAGGTTGCTTCGAAGTGTGATTGTGTCTCTTTTATCATCCTACTTGTTTTTCAGTCCTTTGGTTCTTCAACTATCTACTTGGATTAGTTCCACGCTGCGGCTGGTGATATGCTCCTCCCACTTTTGTTTGCATTCGCAAGCAAACCAATGAAAAACCACGAACGTACTGATAAAATCCTGTCCGGAAACTGAATCGCGATAACTATGAAAAATTAGTGAGAAAACAGGATTTGATAATGCGTAATAAAATTAGCGCGAAGCGATAAGAACACGCAATTTCATTATACCACCCCAAAAAAATGCGATAAGAATTAAATATGATGCTTTTCCGTTTCTAATTATTTCCATATATGGTTTTGCTGCAATCGCGATCGTAATCTCATTTTTGATGTATGTTTCCGTTACTCGTTGGGAGAACTAATTATCAAGAAATCAAGAAAAGAGCGCTAAAAATGGTTCCTAAAATTATATGAATCATCTCCTGACGATATGATCTATTATGATTATTGGGAAAAGTAAAAAACGTTCGGCCAATTCCTATAAAAAGTATTAATATTAGGTTAAGTTAACGTAAGCCTCTGCTTCATTCTTTCACAAATAATTTTACTAAAACAGCATTGCCATTATATGTTATGTACAAAATGCGTTTGTGAAGCAATTTATGTGATATTCTACAAAGTAAAAAAATTAAGTGGCCTTTTATTTACTGAAAAATGCTGCCTGAACTGTGTACTGTATAAAATGTATTACTAAAACGTTAGTGGAATTCCAGATGGTTTTAATTTTCGTCAAGTTTCGTCATTATTACATGGTTAAATTTAAAATTTACAGAAAAAGTCATTAAAAACTGCACAAAATTGCTAAAATAAACCAGACTGTGACCTCATATGACGCTCGTATGAGGGTACATTCTAGATCGAGGAATTAGAACTAAATTGGATTAAATATTCATCATCCCAATATCCAACCAACCTAGCGAATATCATTTCTCAGTCCAATTAACTATCCCACTTGTCAGATTCTATAAACCATTTTTTGATTGACTGAAGTTTTCGGAGCGTCCTGGTAGAATACGAGTTCAAATATAGACGCTGATGAAGCGAAATACGTATCTGTCGGAAATAAATATTAACAGTGGAATTTAATTGGGAAAAGGTTTACTTCTTTTCTTTAATTTCAGATTTTTTAATTATCCTCAACTAGATAAGTATCAACATTTTTCCTTCTAAAATAATCGATATTTGACCCACCCGGAAGCCAGCTAATGGGGAAAACCTGGAGCACATTGATATCCCCAGCGAGGAGCCATCGCGAAGATTACAAAGATAGAAGCTAGGATTAGCGCTGCGATAAGAATATACCTACAGAGCCGTGACATTTTGGCGCCCTTGGCGAAGACCCGCTTTAGCACTCCCCCGTTTCTTAAATCAGTGTTCCTTCCAAGTTTATAATTTATAAGATGATTTTAAACCACCATCCAAATTCTGAAACTGCACTATATTCTGGACCACATTTTTTATCACATTTTGTTCCCAATTTTAGAACAAAATTGGACTAGATTCTACACACATTCTGGAGTAAAACCAGTATTCGTACCTGGACCTTATTTTGGTCCACTTTTGAATCAGATTTCGGACCAGATTTTGTACAAAATTCTGGAACAGTGTTAGGTTATAAACTAGATTTTGGACCACATTTTTGATCACATTTTTTGGGCCAGATTTGGTTGCACCGTTGTTTTATCAGTTCTTAAACCACCAATCAAATTTAGAAGTTAAGTGGACCATATTTTCTATCAACTTTTCTTTATTAAAACCACATTTTCATTAGATCAGATTAGAGTTTTAAGGTGAAACGGTACAGAATCCCAACATGGCCGGTTCGATGGCACCTATATCCTCACATGGACGCAATTTTTTCGGCCATGTTGGGATTCAGTACCGTTTCACCTTAACAAGGTTTTGGATTAGATTTTAGACCCAGATTGTAGACCTGATCTGGACCAGGTTGTGGACCTGCATCAGATTCTGGACCCGATTTTGAATATGATTGTGGAACACAATTTCGATCAAATTTTGGATCAGATTCTGGACCAGAACCAGACTCTAGACCCGAATTTTGATCACATTTTTATCAAATTTGAACCAGATTTTGAATAATATTGATTGATTTTGGACCTTGTCCTGCTTTTAAACATTTTTTATCAGATTTTAGACCAGAATTTGAATTAAACTTGGGTCCAAATTCTGGAATTGGACCAAAACATAAACGAAATTTTGGGCCACAGTTTTGATCAGATTTTAAATCACTTACCATCAAATTTTGGATCAGGTTTCGAACGAGATTCTAGACCTGAATTGCAAACAACATTTTTATCAAATTATGTTCCGGATTTTGAAACAAATTTTGGAACAGATTTGAACTAGATACTGCACCAAATTTTGGACTACATTTTTATCGAATTTGGATAAGAGGGGCTTTGGGCTTTGGATAATATTTTACACCATATTTTTTATCAGTTTTTGTATCAGATGTGGGACCAGATTTTGAACCACATTGTAGTCCTGGACCAGATTCGGGACCACACTTTTTATTAGATTGTGGTCCAGAATCTGGATCAAATTGTGGATCAAATTCTCAAGCTGAACCACATTATAAACTAGATTTTGGACCATATTTTTAATCAGATTTTGGACCTGGAGCAGATTTTGGGTCACATTTTCATTCAGATTTTAAACCAGCAACCAGATTTTTGATCAGATTTTGAACCATATTCTGGGCCTGCACCATATTTTGGACCTGAATTATATCGCGGACATTTTTTCAACAAATTTTGTTCCAGATTTAGGAACAGATTTGAACTAGATTATAGAGCATCCCAGTTGGCTTCGAGGTATGACGCTGGCCTAATAAGCCAGTCGTCGTATGTTCGAATCTCGGCTGGGAGAGGCTGTTAGAGTCAATATGATCGTAGCAACTGGCCCTGCAATTGTCCTGTACTCTAACAGCTGACTGCGAAGTCTGTCGTATAAAACAGAAGGTCAAGTTTTAATAACGGAATGTAGCACCTAGGCTATAGAGCATGTTTTGGACAACTTTTTTTAGAGTTTGACCCGGTCCTTGAGCCGTAGCGTGACATTGTGTTGCCCCGTCGCTTCTTAAATCAATGTTTCTTCGAAGTTTACTTTTTTTCGAAGTAGAGTATCATTCATGATTCATACAACTCCCTATATCCAGTACTTTGCTACACTCAAGAGTACCTTACTGAGATTTAGGCCGTTTTTGGCGCCCCCTAAAGCTAGTGCTCTTGCCCTCGGCCTTGGTCTGGCCAACTGCGTGCTACGGCACCTACACAATGACTAAATAATTGAAACAGTAAGCAGTAGACCAAGAGGAAAAGCTTTGAGTCTGGGAAAAGGTTGCTCTTATCAAATTAAAACTGGTTATTTTCGGTAAAACATTTAAACTAAATGACTCGTAACGTTAACGTATCAGTCTCCTGCCATCCTCAAAAGATTAACAAGAGCTCACAAATCATAAATGTTTATAATAGAACTGTTTCTTAGGAATAATAATTGTCAGTAATATATCTTGAAATAATTGCATCATAAACATTTGTTTGTTCATGTTTTTTAAAGTTTGAGGACTAAAGAGACATCAATTTTTATATTTTTATCATTTTTCTGCTATCAAGTTTTGAGAGTTGGTAGCAACCAATATGATTATGGTTATGATTGAATATTATTATAGTGAATATTACTCGCAAGGACATCCTAAATTGTAAAATATGTTTGATTTGTGTTAAAAAAGGCGACAAATTGGAATAAAAATAGAATAAAAGTCCCATTTCTTAATTTTAGAATTTTGATTGGAATTTTGTCATCTGAGTTGCTGTTGTTAACCTTTGTACCACCAATTCTTTTTTGTTTCCGAATAAAATTTACAAAATAATCGAAACAATTACAACCTAACTGACAAAGTGAGTTTTATTGTACTCTTATAGCGGTTTTCATGACCAGTTTTGGCTATAAAAGCCATCATAAAAGTGAAAAAAAAACCAAATTGTTACTCGGAAATTGTTCTCATTTTAAACTATACCTGTTTCTCAAATTAAAAAAACGTCGATTGCGAAGTTGTTTTCGAAATTAAATTGTCGCCGACCCACCGAATTGACGGGTGTTGCCAGAATAAAGAAGAAACCAACAAAGAAAAAACGCCCTTCGGTGCTGTCACATTCAACAGAACAGATCACCCGCGGAGACCATGGTTTGCTTCGATAACCTTGGCAATTATTATCGATGAGTATCGATCCAAAAAAATTGACATTTTAAAAGTCATACAGAACAAAAGAATTGACAACAATGCTGCAATATCTGTTATCAACAGTAAATGTGTGTGTGAGTGCGTCTTTTCAATCACAGGAAATGAGTTATAGGTATCCCGACTGTCATGTTTTACAGAATAAACCATTAATTTAGTATCACAAATTGACACAAAGGGTAAAATTATAACTGTTTGGTGTTTCAATAGTAAACGACATTTCTACTATAACAATCACTGCTTGATGGACATCTTATTGTTGTAATTGTTGAGAAATTTGGAATTAATAGTCTTACTTTCATTCTCATCAACGTTTCAGCGCATTCAGAGCCATTATTGAGAAATCAAACCGAACTTTCGTGATGGAAAGGACAATTTAAGACTGATCGATTACCTTAATGGTTACATTTTAAATGAAATGTATTTCTAATTTTGAGCAATGATATAATATAGAAATTGGAAAAATAAATGGAAGACATTTCTAGCGAGTTCACGAGTCGGTCGATTTCACGCACACTCATCTACCAGGGCCAGATATGAAATTTCATACTGTCAATGCGCCATTTTGAATCGCAGCTTATCTTTTTAAATAATGAAATAAACTTACGAAATTAAAAACCACATTTTTCATTCAGGATTTGATGGATAGTAAAAAAACTGTTTTAGTGTGTCTTTTAAGTTTCTTAATTTTCCAAAGTACTAAAAACTTAAAAACATCACAAACTGTTAAAATATTTTAAAACATGTTTTAAATCTTCATTCAAACATTATTTTTAATTGAAGGTAAATTATACTTGCTACTGAAACTCTCGCTAGGTACAAGTGCGAATAGGAGGAAAAAGCAACAAAGCACGACTAAATTATTACTAAAACCTCTCATTGTTTTAAGCCAACTCATTTTAATAATTGTTTTTCATTGGTCATCATGACAAAATTATGAATGAAGCCACGTTTAATTACAACAGTGTACATCTATCCGCTGGCTATTAAATCTAAATTTAATTAAAAGAAATATTTTCCTTTCAACGCCAAATGGAGTCGTAAGTAATAGGACTTAATTGAGCATTCTTCTTCCCTGTTACAACAATCAAATCCTCTACAGACAGAGCCA
The DNA here is from genome assembly GCF_943734655.1 of Sabethes cyaneus. Classification (NCBI taxonomy): domain Eukaryota; kingdom Metazoa; phylum Arthropoda; class Insecta; order Diptera; family Culicidae; genus Sabethes; species Sabethes cyaneus. Next base: position 16,999,360 of record NC_071354.1, on the reverse strand, counting down.
AATAAAAGTAGTGTGAATAAATGATGTTAGACTTTTTTCGCAACCTCAACAATCCGAGCTTGACTCAGGTGTCCGGCAGGTCCGTGCGAGGAATACTGATGAATTTAATTATCATATAATGGTCGTCGTCGTCGTCTACTATTGACTACCCGACTGTGACTGTGGCCTGGCTGCGGGACACAGTTATTAGAAATCACCATTTCAGAAACCTGTTTCGCGGATCGAACGTCTTCCTTACAGTTTTTTTTTTGGAACTCATAGCTCGGAACGTTACGTCATCGATAGCGGTGATATTCGCTTTTCGCTTCTGGCCTGGCAAGCTGGGGAAGCTGTCCGGCCGTAGCCGGAATTCACTTCAAGCGTTTCAACAAGCAAATTTGGATAGAATAAGTGATACTCACCGTCTCCTTCGGGTAGAACATCATTTCTTGGGCCATCTTGGTTGGGGTTTTTACACTTTTTTGTTTTGCAAAATAAATAACTTAAACAGATATCCTAGCTAAACGTTTTTTAATTGCGTACTTTCGCTTGCAAGCGCATAAATCTAATATGCGGCACTTATAACTGAGTCAGTTTAAGCGGATTGTTTCACCTTTCGTTCGCAGTTTTGTTTATCTTCAAACGACTCTCTCGGAGCATGCGTTTGAACGGTCCATACACAGTTTGCACTACGGCTGTCAGGTTGTTCACTTGAGCGGGAGTTGTTCAGTTTCTTCAGCAGATATTTCTTCTTTCTTGGTCTGACAGCAAAGTACGCACTGACAGGCTGTGATAGCAGTTATCAGGCAAGCACATTCATCTCACACTGGAGCACTACGCGGTCAGGCACCTTCTAGCTCTTCAGATAATCTTTCACCTTCACTTAATTCGTCCGGGCTATCTCGGCTGTATTCCCTTTTTTCGATGCCAACGCTGGATTGTGCACAAATTTGTCCAAAATAGTAGATACTTCAGTAAGTTGTTTGCTTACTTCACGTTTCCTTCTCTCTCTATTCGTTATGATAGTCGTCAGATATCTCAGAGGCTTTCAACAAATAGCAGGAGAGAAGCACTGACAGTACAAAATAACAGCAACTTCGCGAAAGTAGCTATCACCAATCCACTCTGTTCAGCTTTCGACTCATGAATAACCGCGGAGCTGATCGCGCAAAAGCCTGGTAGTGCCGCTCGCCGCTGGAACCGACAACAGCGTGGCTGTGTTGGTGATCCACCGCCGCAACCGCTATCGCCACCGGCGCTGCCACCGTCGTCGCTACCAGCGGAGACCGTCGATCAAACAGCTCGTTTCGGCTGTGGTTGTGATTGCACGGTTGCGATATTTTTTTATTTCTACGTTATGAATTAACTTCGCCAAATCCCGACACCTTCCATCAAAGCGCTATTTCACCACATAAAAGCGAAAGAGTCAAAACAAAACAAGTTTTCCTTGCAAACCCACGCACACAATCACGGAACCCGTTTAATCGTATGGTAGTCGCTTAGCTAGTGCGGTTTACGGACGGGTGCTGGGCTTGGGGGGTCTTGGAAAGATCACTGCACAAGCAAGACACACGGGACGACACACCAGCTCAGAGAGGGTGGAGAGAGGCAAAATAAAAGAGCGACTTAAAAGTTGATGTCTTTCGGCGTCACGTAACTTTTGCCACTTCCAGCTCCAGCTTCAGCTTCAGCCCAAACCCGAATCAATCGCACCAGCTCCCAATTCAACGCCGCCCGGTGGGGTGTGCGATCGGGTAATCGAGCAGCAGCAACAGCAACAACAACAGCAACAGCAGACATGCCAACAATCACGCGGCTATAAAGGTGAGCGGATTGATTGTACCAATATTGCAAAGGCGATTGAGATAATAAATGAGCAACGTTTCGATTCGGTTTGACTATCATGGCTGATGTGCAGTTTGTGCCCGGCCTCTTTGCGATGATTTTATGAATCCGAATCGTCACGATTTTGATTTGGTTTTGTAGCCCACAACAAAGGGGGGTAAATATTAAGAATTTCCAATTAACGATGAGCGTGCTTTGAGCGGCACAAAATACTATGCGTTCCCATGGTTTCGCTCAACAATAAAAAAAACAAATCCATAGGAAGTTTACAGCATTTTCATAAATATAATGGGCGATTCGTATGATAGTGAACCCAATATTCGAAGTCATTAAATACTGTCCAGAACCAGAAGAGTTGTTAGCAGACTAATTTAGACTGAATGTTGGTTTAAAACCGGTTCTCTTTTTTATTTGTTCGGCTGTTGTACTAAAACGACTTTCAACTAGTGAGAAAGCGATATTTATAGCACACCCTAAATTGTTCTAGTATACGTTTGATGCCTGTTATTGATAGCTAGATTTGACATATGCAGAACAGGAACGATGAAATAATGTCTACGGAAAAATCAATTCTATCCCGATCATTTTGAGCTGAGATCCTGCTCTTTGGAATGTTGAATTCTTAGGCATGGTACAGGTGGTACAGATAATAAGCTCGTTACGAAGGACAACTTGCGACGATTGAGATCCAATCGAGTCACTTCATCAAAATGCAGCTCTATTGTGTAACACATTTACGGTGGAAAGAGTGTGTTACGAATAGGGAGAAACCCCTGCCGTCATTTGTAACACCCTTACCGAAGTAGAGACGTCATAACAATCGAGCCACGAATAACTTTCCTACCTGCGAACTAAGCTACCGATTACAAACGGTTAATCAGCGATAGGATAAAAATAGAATCTACTCTACTACTGCAGCTACGCTGCTGCTGCTGCTGCTGCTGCTGCTGCTGCTGCCATAACAATGACAGGTCACTTCATGTAGATGGAAATTACTACACAGTCACGACCGAGCGACCACCGAGGATCACGCGTCACAGTGGATACTCGGATCGTAGCGAGCCGTATCTCCGATCTATAGGCAATATACATGACTGAAATGGTGTTACGAATCGCGGAAAATTTTCATCTAAATGATTCCAGGATCTTTTGAGATCAAGGATGATGATTTTCTCTGAACCACTAGGTTCACCATTATCATTTTAGGAATGCTTCAATCCTCTATATAAATATTTAATCATTTCATAGTTAATCATTTAACATTTATCCTTGAACAGATCATTGAAAAGAAGAACAAAAACGATTTCCGTTGTCTAACGCCTGCTGCATCCGTCGTACAATACGGTCCAGAGTTCCAATCAGAAACTGCATTTCGGTAATCAATCATCCAAAACCGACTTGTTACCTTATATTCCAAAAATAACCATGAATTTCAGCTTCTCTTGAATGAATTTTGGGCGCACGATAAGATTAGGGTATACGAAAAATTTCGCCGGTGCCTGCGGTCACTCAATGTTTTAAACCTTTCTATTTTAGCGCGTGTCGATTTCGGTTTAATCTTATCAGCATTGTACGGAGCAAAATAGCCTTTTTGCGATATAAATAGCACACCTGTGGTGTAACAATTCTACCTGAGTTCGATCTTTGGAAATTCGTCATTTTGAAATGAGTTTGAAATTTCAGATAGATTTGAATTAGGGTAAGGGTGCTGATATAAGTCCTATTTTAATTATCAACGAGCTGAAATTTGTTGCTGCTAATGGCTAGATTGAAAATTAAATCTGATTTTATTCATTACTAGCTGATGATCTCTACGAGGGGCTGCCCCCGCAGCGGCCGGCGCTTCCGACGGCAGGTCGCCGCAACACTTGCGGCATGTGGCCGTCTCGCGCTGAATTATCTAATGTTACTATTGATAGTTTTTGGTGGTCTTGTTATTGATTAATGCTTTATGAAAGAGTCTAAAATTTCTCGAGTTCGATTAGTTTTTCAGTTACGCAAAAATTTCTGTTTTATTTGTATGAGAGTCCTTATCCCCCTACCACAGCGGTGAGGGGTCTCAAACCATCATTTAAAAAATTCCTGCCTCCAAAACTCCCCACATGCCAAATTTGGTTCCATTTGCTTGATTACTTCTCGAGTTATGAGGAAATTTGTATTTCGTTTGTATGGGAGCCCCCCCTCCTAAAAAGGGAGAGGGGTTCTAATTCATCATAGAAAAAAATCATGCCTCCAAAAACACCCGCATGCTAAATATGGTTCCATTTGATTAATTAGTTTTCGAGTTATGAGGAAATTTGTATTTCATTTGTATAGGAGCCCCCTCTCCTTAAGTGGGGAGGGGTCTCAATTTACCATAGAAAAAATTCTTGTCTCCAAAAACACCCACATGTCAAATTTTGTTCCATTTGCTTGATTAGTTCTCGAGTTATGCAGAAATTTGTGTTTCATTTGTATGGGAGCCCCCCCTCTTAGTGGGGGGAGGGGTCTCTAACCATCATAAGAACCTTCCCTAACCCCAAAAACCCCTATATGCAAATTTTCACTCCGATCGGTGCAGTAGTTTTCGATTCTATAAGGAACATTCGGGCAGACAGACGGAAATCCATTTTTATAGATATAGATTATTTTAAAGCTTGGCTACGGAAGCTTCCAACTGAAGACTTGATTTAAGATTATTTGGTGAACACTTTTACATAAGAATACAACACTTTTCACTACTCTCGCGCATTCGTTGTAAAATATTTTGAAAAATAACTATTTAATAATTTAATTCGGTCAAGTTGTTATAGAAACAACACAGAAGATGCTTCCAAAAACATCAGAAATGCGTATAAATAATGCGTATCATTTCACTCACTGATGGTAATTTTGTGATTTTGTGCATTAACAAGAATTATATATCAGAAGAATTTAAGTACATTCGCTGCGCGGCATCTATATGGATTCTACACTGTCATCTGTAAATTATAAAACTAATCTTGCTATAAAGCCTCTCTAATAAAAAAAAACCACATTTACTCTTGCTTATCCACGCCAGAAAATTTCCATTTTGCCGCTCATTATAGTAAAACTCTTTCTCTCTCCCGAAACACTCTGGTTGAAAATTTCCATGATGATTAGTTTACTAGTTTTTGAGTTTATAAAGGACACACAGGTAGATATTTGAAGCCTTATATAACTTTGAAAACATTCAATTTTCAATTTTACGATCCATTGTTTGCAAAATAGGGCATAGTACCAATTCCCATTAAACCAGCGTAGACCAACATGGAAACATGGTTATCCCCCAGCCACTTGTAAATCTGTCTTTTTCAGTAATCACTAAAGACAAAGTCTTTTTTACGTTTTTCCCCCATGTCAACAGTCATCCTATTCCCCTTTTCAAAACTCTTTTCTAGTCGTCCAGCCACTTGATACAACTGCTATTGTTCCAGATGCAAGAAAAACTTACATCCCTCTTTTAAGAGACCGCTTCTCCTTTTGACAACTCCCCTGCACTGATTCAGAATGTCAAAAAACTTGTGTGCCAAGCTTGATGAAGAACCGTTCAGGCATTTCGGAGTTATATTGGAACATACATTCTCATGCACATCATCCCCTACGGTTGGCTCCAGGGCTGTCCTGCACTTATTTTGCTTACTTAACTGTATCACCTCAGCCAAGAAAAATTCAAAAATATTATGTTATGTATGGGGCATTTATAGCCAATTATTATTCATAAAAATGCTGAACTAAGTATTGCTCTATCTTAAGTATTTACGGCGCACTCCCAGTTCACACTAAGTGGTGTGCAGAGAGCGCTCTTGGTGCACCACCCAGTGTGAACTGGGAGTGCACCGTAAATACCCAAGATCAAGATAGAACAATCCTTAGTTCAGCAATTTTATGGAGATAAATTGACTCTATAAATGCCCCATACATAGCATTTTCGAATTTTGCTTAATTGAGGTGTTACAGTTAAATGAGCAAAATAGATGCACTGAGTGCAGGACAGCTCTGGTTGGTTCCCTCCCAGTCAGCTCCCCCTTCAGTCATATAGCCAATTATGGAACTGTTTGCTCTCTCAAAATCGCTATAGCGGAAAAGAAACAAAGCTTTTTTTATATATCCCTTCTCGGTGGACCCTCTCCTTACTCTTATTATCTTCTAGCCACAAGCACTTCATCTGCACGCCACCACATGCACATCACAATTTTCTCAGATTTTGGTAAGACTTGAAACACTGCTCAACGATGAATATGCTATCGTTGCAAATAGGAGGTTGTCGAAAAGAGTAAATACTGGTGAGGGTTTTGCACTGTGTCCTGGAGCATAATCATGTAACAATATCACTTTGAGTTGCCTTTTATAGTGTTCTGAAAGTTTTCACCCTAAGCTCGCTTCAACTTAATTATTTGTTATCGATAGAGTTCAGGATTAACGGTTTTGCCAGATTGGACTAGCTCATAGTAGATTAGACTCCTCACAATCCTGAGCAAGTAGCATTTCACGTGTGATTTTTCGGTTTTCCTACTGTCTTTCATTCAGCTCATGTACAACCTGCTTTTACCTGGCCTGAATATTTCCCATGGCCTTCAAACGTATGGAGATGGCTTCTCTTAAGCCAAATTCAATTGGTATACAGTTCTTTATTGCATGAGAATGTCATATTTGTCCAAAAGTGTTGGAAACACTTAAGTTTCCTTTAAATAATAACAGAAAATTCATGCTTACCAAAAACAGTCCTTTCCTAGTACAGAAGTTAACATATTTTAACCCATTATGACCCGGGTATACCTAAATTTGGACCAAATGAAGTGAAACTCTGTAATCTATTATATAATGGCTCGAATGTGTCGGGAAACGCAAAATCGTCATTTGGAATGCTTTCAAGGCCAAAATATCGCAGGTTAAATATTTTATAGGCTCAGTTTCAAACCAACAAATTACAAAGTTTTTTACAGATTTCTTATCAAATTTTGTGATAGACTTTACATATAAACACTAATTTACATGTCAGGTAATGTTTCATCACTAAATGTAGACTTTTTCATGCGTTTTGGAGACAAACATTTTTTCGCCATTTTTTCAACTTTTTTTCCGCCATTTGTCCCAACTTTGCACTGTTGAAAATACAGATGAAATGACAAAAACTGACAAATAATATCACACACACATCAGATTGATGTCTTATCTCTCTTGTAGTGATATATTAACAATGCTAACTGTTGAAATTCAGCAGTAAACAGGTTTTGAAGACGAGGTATGATATATCATACGCTGGGTCATAATGGGTTAAGCTCTATGCTTTGCTGCAGAGTAAAACTAGTTTTGTTATGAGTTGACATCCTTGACTAGATCTCAAAACAAGGCAATATTGCCAATAATGATGAGGATGACATTAACAGTTAGAGCCATGGGCATAGCCAAAGAGCGGGAGGTTCTTAAAGGCCAAACAGAATGCCGCGTCAACGCATCCGGCAGGGTCAATTTGATAGAAGCAGAATTTGAAGCAGAATTTGAAAAAGTGGTGTATGGGGCATTTGTAGACCTAGTAAGAATCTATAATATTGCTTAAGAAAGTAAAATTTTGTCTTTAGTATTTACAACGCTGTAGGCACAGAACAGAAGTGGAAATCCGAACGATTCGGCGATCAAAACTGGTGACAGACTCTTTTTTGTTTTTATTTTTCTTTGGGAAGGTTTTCGTATAGAAGCGAATAACAGCAATATAAGCAAAACGCTCGCTGCCAATCGCATAGCAGCTTTCATATGCTTTCGTGTGCATTCGTAAGCATTCGGGTGTTTTCGTGAAAAAAAATGACTCGCCACCGCCAGGTTCGCTAGTATCTGCAGAAAGTAGCATGTACGTGTTTGGATTTTAACTTCCACTTCTGTTCTGTGCTGTAGGGCTGCAATGCCGTTGGTAGGAAAAAGAGCGCTCTTTCTGCTACCACGAGCATAGCAGCCTTATAGCGCCATAAATACAGGTATAGTAATGCTTACTTCAGCAATACTGAGCAAAATCGAAACGAAAAATGTATGCCAAGCCTGAGTCCAAGTCCAAATCCAAGTCCAAACCATTATCTTCCATATCCAAGCCCAAGCTTAGCTCAAGTCCAACTTCTGGCCTAAGTCCAAATCAAGTCAAGTCCAACTCCCAGACTAAGCCTAAGCCAAAAAAACCAAGGCTCAAGCCTAAATTCAATTCAAAATCTGATTCTAAGACTAAGTCAAAAAAGTTCCAGCTCAAGTCCAAATCCAAGTTCAAATTCAAGTCCAAGCCCAAATCCAAACCCAAGTCCTAATCCCAGAAAACCCCAAGCCTAGTCCAAGTCCAAGTCCAAGTTCTAGTCCAGATCCAAATTCTAATCTAAGTCCAAGTTCTAGTCCAAGTCCCAAGCCGAAGTCTAGGTTAAAATCCATAGCCAAATTCAAGCCCAAGCCCAAATCAAAGCTCAACCCCAAGCCCAAATTTTAATCCATATCTAAATCCAAATCCAATTCCAAGTCAAAAACCAAATCCAAGTCAAAATACAAATCCAATACCGAGTCCTAAAACCACACACAAATTCAAATCCAAGGCCAAGTTCAAATCCAACAAAACCCTAAGCCCAAGCCCAAGTCCAAGTCCAGGTCTAAGTTCAAGTCCAAGCCTAAGCCTAAGCTCAAAAGCCCAACTTGAAGCCCAAGTCTACAGAGTGACACATATATATTTGAACAAAAATCATTTAATGCTTGCAGCGACATATACAGTTAACACAGTCAAACCATGAGTGTGTGTCATTATGACTTAAGTCTTACTTGAAGTAGTTTCTTTTTCGTATTGTGTCTCGTTCGGTGTGCAGTGTGCATGTGCCAGCGTTTGAGTTACGGCCGTTAATAATAAATAATGGAGTAGCAGCACACGGGCGGTAACCTATGCTTATGCTTAAATGTGTCACACTATTTGTTTTGTTTATAGGAGACTAGGACACTGCGACCAGCATTTAGATCTATTGTGGTATGCTCCATCCTTAATCTATGTGCACTGTCTGACATACCACCAGTAATCCGAGCAGTTGTCAGTACTCAGTATGCACAGTTGTACAATTAGGCACAGCACTTCTTATGAAGTTATTACCTTGTTGGGACTTTCAGTCCAAATATTCAAAGGCTCCAATGTTCCTTTACCAAGGACTCTTAATCTGCGTTGTATTAACGCACCACACTCGCACAGTAGATGTGCTGATGTTTCAATGTCGTATCCGCAAAAGCGGCATGAATCTTCACTGAGGATGCCCATCTTCGTGAGATGGTATTTAATCGGGCAGTGTCCTGTAAGCAATCCTGTCATTATGCTTAGTTCTTTTTTATTTAAGCTGAGCAGCTCCAGGCTTTTCTTACCACTAGGTATAATAAACATCTTCGACCGCCGCAGTCCAGTTGCGGCAAGCCAGTTTTCTTTTATAGCGATGTTTTCCCACTCTTTGAATTCCATTTTCGGGGCAATTGGTGAGACCCGGCAAAATAGTTCTGGACCAATAAAGTTAGTGGATGAACCTTGTCTTGCTAATGTATCAGCTTTCTCGTTTCCTTCTACCCCGCAGTGTCCTGGAACCCAGTACAAGTACCCAGTGTCACACTATAGTTCTAGTTAGTATCCTTACACTGCTTTGATAGCTGATCGACATTATAAATTGTCAAAATAGGTAAATCTCCACTTGCATTATAATGGTTTTTATTATATTTTCTTCACTATCTCCATCACCGATGTGTAAAAAAGGCTTGTATGGAGGACGCCGTAAAGTGAATCTCCGTTGTCATCGTCAACTATTCTAAAATCAAGAAGGCATTATTATGGGCACCATAACGCGTTTTATTGCAATTGCCAAATCGAAAAATTACAGAGAAATTACCAAATCGAAAAGTTCATACAAAGATCCCTGGTTTCGGCATTAGGAGACGAATTGCTCTGCATTCGTAGTCCTACGTCAAGCCTACGCCTGTGTCACTAGGCACGGACCCGTCTCCTTTTTTATTCTTGGGAGCCTTTATTGGGCACTAATACTGCTCACCCTCCACACACCCTAGGCCGCTCTCTAGTCTAGGTGGATAAACCGATAACACCGTAGACCAGACTGAGTTTCACATTCCCTTATCCATGCCACAGTTAATAACATAACTTTTAAACATCCCATTTTGTGTCATTTTTGGAATCGATGGAGACGCCTTGTTTGGTTGCATCCAATGATCTCCAAAGCGCCTCCATTAGAACCAAAAGAAAAGGAGACGCATAGTTATTTTTCAAAAAGACTCGAAAATTCTTCCATGTGAACTATAGATTTTTTTAGATGTGGGTTGAACCACACAGGCCATGTACTATGTAGACTTTCCATCTCCATTCCATCTTAATTGATTATGCCAGTTGTAATCGATTATTGATCATCTCCGATTTCAACCGAATTTGATCTAATTGCTCACCCCGACCGCACTTTCCTACAATTTGCTACAGTTTTGCACGGATTACTCGATGCCCATTTACAGGATATCACAATATTTTTGTAGAACAAAACCAAGGTTCCGATGCTATTTAATTAACAGATTGTAGTCAACAACTTATTATACTGTCATTTATATTGCGCTGTCATAATCACACCACAGGTTGCATGTATTCTACTTATGTATGTGTGAGTAAAATCACCTGTTGCAAGGCATTAAGCTGTGATATACATAGTTGCTAAGTTAGTGCCTGGCAAAAAAATTGTTTGAAATATAAATTCATATTTTAATTTTTTTTTTAATTGTATATTTGAGAGGTTTTCAGCCTGGCTGGTTCGCCTCTCTCATATTTCATTGAAAATAAAAACTAATAGACAACTACTGATGTTCAGAACTTTACAATATAGTTTGCCTAATGTATGTTTTAACGCCAATGTTTGACAATTATTTATTTTAATTCTTCATAATTTCTTTACGAATACTAACATAATTTTTAGAGGCATATATTCTGCTGAAGATTTTGATTTTTCGAAAGAATCTGCAAAATAAATGATAAATTACACAAGGTTGTGTATTTTGACGAAAACTTTTTGGGGAGACAGTTTTTGAAAAAAAAACGTACAGTTTGTACGACTTAAATCACAATTTATTTTCTTGATTGAAATTCTTGATATCTATTTCACAGTTCTATTTTGTATAAAAAATTATAAAAAAATCATCAAATAAAAATATAAATATCCAGAGCAACCAAATATAAATCAAATAAGGCCAGAATACAAAAGATAAATTAATAATGTGACTTTTCTGAATAACGCATTTCTATTATTTTTGCCAAAAACCTCATTCAAACTGGAATTAGGGGAATTATGTATAACGTGCCCCCCGTGGCCAATGTGCCCCCCCTTCGTTTTTCGCTAAATAAGCGAAATTAAAATGCAAAACCACCCAGAAACCATAGTATTTGATGGAACTAGCCTACTATGCAAGTATGACAGTTGTCACATGCTGTAAAAACAAAACAAAAATAAATTTGTTTTTGAGCAGCTTCCGATGTAACTTTTGGCGTCATTTCCATAAGCTATTTTCTTGTCAAAATCTGTAAATAACCGGTTGTTGCGATTCGATTGCGTAAAGTGAACTTCAAAATGACATCCCTGCTAAAAATAACGGTATGAAACGCTTGACTTGCTTTAACATTTAATATTTTTTCAAATAAGTAAAAGCAGGCCAAAATGCCCCACTTGCGGTGGTGCAATTTGCCCCCCTTGCAAATGTGGCTTTAAAACTATGTAAACAGCTCTAAGTTGAAGTCGATTGCCATTATTTAATTCAATTAGTATTGTAGAGTAACCGTGGTGGGAATAATTTATTACCAACGTCCAAATTCTAGGTAATTCAACTACCCGGTACAAAACGCCACAGCTGCGTATAATGTGCCCCATGCAGAAAAGAAAAAGTGCACCAGAAGGCCGAAACTAGGTTTATTTTACATAAAATAACGATATTATGCAAAACAAAGGAAATAGTTTTACTTTCTACAAAATAGAGTTGGTCTGTCACTGGTAGAAATACTCAAATTACCGCATTGGGCATATTATACCGCAGGTGGGGCATTTTACCCCGCGCAGACGAGAAACACAACATTTAGGTGCTTTTATTAAATAATTCCTAGCATGTTTATTCCACAATACTAAATGAAATAAACAATTGCAATTGGTTGTCAGCTTAAGTACCAACATATACACGTAGTTGTAACGTTAATTTGGGGAAGTATAACGGAGATATATCCATTTATTCTTAGGGGGGGCACATTATACACTTTTCCCCTATTTCTTGGCGAATCAATGACCGATTATTAATAATTAAAATTGAATCGCCTTAATTTCCCACTGATTGGCTACGACAAAGGTATATTACCGTATCCGAACATTCAATCATCAATCGTAAAAATGGAAAGCATCCTTTGGGCCATACATGCCATTCATTTGTCATCACAAAAATTGATAAAAAAAACACGATCGTTACTGTCTTCGAACGCGTGTAACGTAGCTTCAGATGAAGTGCAGATTTTTTTTTAAGTCATGGCAATTGTTTTTAAATTTAACTAATTGCTAAATATACATCATATAGATAAACTGAAAATTGCGTACCATCAAAATGATTGCAATTCCAGTTGGTATAATAGAGATAATAACGAACAATTGAGTATTGTAGGCACGGAATGTTTTGTTTACTGATTTTCACTTTAGCACTTTCATGCAAAGTTTTATTTCGAAACGCAAAATCAAAGCACATGAAATAGATAGCTACTTACCGTTTGAACAGAAAAGGGAAAATATCGATTTACACAAAGCGAAAGCTTTTATTGTATGAACTAAATAGTTAAAGACGTAAAATGCGTACGACTATTTCACACAATGTAGAACACATTGCTCTCTACCTCGAGCTTTATATCGCCAGATCCGTTTCATCAGGTTGCAGTATTGAAACTAAAACATTTCTCACATAAAAAAATCGGAATACGGAAATGGGCTCGGTAACAATAAAAAGCCTTTAATCCAACCTATCGGAATGTTTTACTAATTAAAGGACTCATTATCTAGCTAAAATTTCACAGGGAAAAATTTGCTTATTGAAAATTGCCCGTGATAATCAGCAGTCATATTGTAATTGCAAGACAAACAATAAGGAAACAACTGACACACGGAAAAGGACGTATCAATCGCTTTTTCTCGAAAATATCATGAAATTATTCACAGCCATTTTATGAATGACTTGGATGTTGTGCGTATTAAAGGATTATCTGATATGTATTTTCAGCATTGTTTTTATTACATCGCAGGTTTTTCTTCTCTGCGCACGTGAGGGCCATTCATTAATATCTTATCGCACGCAAAAATATTAACGTACAGCTATCGGTGCCGTGGCAGCAAACAAATCAAAAATAAACAACTCTTCGAAGGCTATTATGAATGAACGCGCCAAGCTGCGCAGTTACGGGTTGTAAGATAATTAAAATTCATTGACAGAAATGTCACAGCCGTGCTATTTTTAACAACATGCCGGTGCCGTATGGTGCCGGCTTATCACGTTCAAAAATGCTTACCTGTACTCTCGAGCGATATGGGCCAAATCTACCCGTTATCTGCTGTAAAAATGCGAAGAAATGTCTATTTTCGTACGGAAAAGTGTAAGATAGTCCCGGATTCAATGCCGTACAATCTGCGTTTCCATTTTGCACTAAGCTCGGGAATCCTTTTGTAGGTTGGGGGCGGAAGTCACCATATCACCGTAATTTCCTCTAATCTTACCACACAAGCCGAATTAAATAATCTCGCTAACAGTGATGGATAGGTTCTAGTGAATTAAAGTTGACTTATTCGCACATTCGGACCCGCCACCCAACCACGCATACGAACAAGAAAATACACTTCTCGGGGATATACCGCCTAGGACCACATTATCAGACCACAGGAAATGACCAATCTCCTGTAATCAACGTTGTGTAACGAAACGACATATCTTTTGACTGCCTTTTTTTAGAAATTCTTCTGACGCATATGCTGAGAAGGATGTAAAATCTCTATGGATGTTGTTTGGCAAGATCCTCTTTAAAAAACTACAAGGTTTACAGCCCTAAGGGTTGTACGAAAGGGTGACGTAGGACTATATCAGATCATCAGATCAAAAACTAATGTAAACTGCATTTCTGGCATAAGTATGTTCATAAGAATCTGTGAGTGCCATTGTTTAAGTGAATATTTAAAAGAAATATTCAGATTCAATTCTTAATTTAATGCAATGGTGGCTTTGAAAATACGTGGACGGGGGTTCATAAGTACAATGCCTGCAACCTTTGAGACATAGAAATTTCTTTTAAAAATCACTTGTGTGCATCATAAAGGTTGAAATGGTAATGAATTATCCTCCTACCACAGGGTTGAGTGAGGGGTCTCAAAGCATAATAAAATAAATAAATTCAAAATAAATTCATGTCTCCAAAAACCCCTACACGCCAAATTTGGTGCCATTTGCTTGATTGGTTCTCGAGTTATGAGAAATTTGTATTTCATTTGTATGGGATCTCCCCTTCTCAAAGAAAGCAAAGGTTCTAATCTATCATAGAAAAAATCCCCCCCCCCCTGTTAAAAGACGGATGGGTCTCATTATACCATAGAAAAAATTTGTGCCTTCTAAAACCCCCACATGCCAAATTTGGTTTCATTTGCTTGACTAGTTCTAGAGTTACGAGGAAATTTGTATTTCATTTGTATGGGAGCCCCCCTTCTTAGAAGAAGAAGTGGTCTCAGTACACCACAGAAAAACATCTTACCTCCAAAAACCCCCGCAAGCCAATTTTGGTTCCATTTGCTCGAATAGTTCTCGAGTTATGGGGAAATTTGAATATTATTTGTATGCCCCCCCCCCCTACTAAAAAGGGGAGGGATCTTAATTTACCATAGAAAAAATTCTTGCCTTCTGAAACCCCTACCTTCCAAATTTGGTTCCATTTGCTTGATTAGCTCTAGAGTTTTGAGGAAATTTATATTCCATTTGTACGGGACCCCCCCCCCCCTCCCCTCTTAGAAGGAGAAGAGGTCTCAGTACACCGTAGAAAATTAATCCTGCCTTCTGAAACCCCCACATTCCAAATTTGGTTCCATTTGCTTGATTAGTTCTCGAGTTTTGATGAAATTTGTGTTTCATTTGTATAGGAGCCCCCCCCCCCCTTACACCCCCCTTAAAATTGCTCCCTCGCCCCTTTAAAAAATTGCTGGTCATTTTATCTATCCAACGACATATAAATTGTTCAGTTTCGTTCAGTAGTTTAGTAGTTATTAGCATTTGAAATCTTTCATTCAAACGTTACACTTCTATTTTCGTTTTCACAAAGTGCTACCCAGTCCCAGTATAGTAAACAAAGACGTAGTCCTACGTCAAAAATCGCATCAATTGTGGCCACGAAGCGCCACTTTTCTTATCTGATGTCTCCAAATGATGTTAGAGGTCAAAAGAAACGAAACGAATGGGTGTTTTCTGATTTTGTTCGCAATAAGTTCAGCTTCCTTCAAGTTTTGTTCATTTTCTGAGGATTTTCTTTCGGAAGAAAGCTTATTTAAGCGTGTGATATTTCATTTCCCTCGCTTAAATAGATCACACAGGAGTACGGACATCATATATTTCAACAGTTTTGCTGCTTGCTAGAATAATCAATAAATAATAGAATAAATGAAAAGTTGCAGCTAATATTAGCATTGAATCACGGACAGATAAATAAAAACACGACTCTAAAACTATTTTTTTATACTACTTTGCTTGAACCAAATGTTCAAGCAAAGTAGTATAAAGGATCGAAATTTGGTCAAACAAGAATACGTGTAAATTCAATGTTTTTTTTTAAGTTTTTTTTTCTTTTTTAAGAATGCAGAATAAATATTCAGCTAAGCTGCTGGTTGCCTGATTTCGAATTGCCGGATTGTGCCGTTATGACAGGAAGCAAAATTTGGCCAAAACAGCACGGAACAATCGTGTTACTTCAGGAAAGGTAGCAGACGTTTTCAGATATTGGCTCACGTAAATTTTCAGATTGACGGTCTCAGTTTCAATAGAAATGTGTGCTTTTCAAGCCATGGCCTGCTAAACCAGATATTACACAACATTCACAGACGGGTTCATATTCTTGAAGATGTTTGCATTGTTTTTCCTTTCCCATTTTCATGTAAAATTTCTGTTTGAGAAGAGGTTTGAAATGTGACTTGACGTAAGTTTCGTCGTCTAAATTGCGGTAATTTGACAGTTTTTCCATGGGTTTTCTGTCAAATTTCCGCAACGTAGTAAAATCCGTATACATTGGGTCTGGGTCTTAACACCAAGCAACCGGACTTTGTCAGCATCATTTTGTACAGTTTCCGGGATGGATAAAAGGAAAAAATTAATAGAATACGTCAAGCTTAAATCGACCAAATGTTGACTTGTAGACAAACGTTGTTATTGTTACTTATTACAAAAATAAGGCAGTTTTCTTCCCACAATATGGACAAAAAAAATGAAAAAACGTTGCGAAAAAATTGATTCTATGCTCTACATAAGTTTTATATGGTTTAACGCCTTGTGAGTTAGTTCGAAACAACATGAAGAACAATTTTTCTAATTTTTTATTTAATAGAGTTGTCAACTATCAACGTTCTTTATATCTTCAATATGCGACTGACACGAATCAGCACGGTACGAAAGTAGATTTATGAATATTCACTAAGGATTATGCATACAACTTAATGTGTCGTCATTGGAACTACGACACCACCAGTAATTAATGACCTTCCCATATTCATAGCAAAAAAAATTTAAGCCTCCTAACAAGCACCATGTTTTCCGCGAATGCGTTCGCACTTTTTTTCGTCTTTCGCACGCATTCATCCGAACAAACGTCATTAGTCATCGCGTACTAACTAGCTCCTGTTTCGACCGACAATAGTTCTCATTTCCTCAGAACAAGTGAACGATTTTCTCACAAGCAAAAACGCCGCGCCAGAAGGAAGAAAAAAAACGCTAAAACAACCTAGCAAATTGCAACTCAATGAGTGCATCTTCTCACGCGTTATAAACGCTAAGTTATGATCCGACGCATCTGCTGTGACATAAAGCGATGAGGTCAAACTGAACAACAACTGCACATATGCAGGCAGTGATGCACATTAACTAACCCAAATTTTTTGTTCCCAAGTGTAAGTTATATTGCTAATCTCAATGCATTCAGCAATAATCAGGTAAAGTAAAAAACGACATCAGTTAACCATCTTCCCATTATCATAACCTCAAACCGGTTAGGGGCAGTGCCAATATCGAACACTGTTGATCTAATTAGTATAGCAAAGTAAAAGAAAACACTGACAGCGCGTTAGTAATTGGAATGTCATGATAAAAATTAACAAGCTAGTTCTGGTGCTAGAATTCTCATCTATCCGCTGAAAATAGAAACGCCCGAAGGTGGTACGCGGAAATTGTAATCGATCGATTCAATAAACGGTGCTGATTTTCGCATCGGCTTTTTTTCTCCAGAATCGCAACATTGTTGCAACTACAGTTCTCCGAAATACGTCCCCCTTAGTGTGTCAACACAAACGAGCGGCAATCCGCCATGTACCTCCAAAGTACTGATAAGCTAACAAGTGTTTTACGACGAAGATAGGAAGATTGCCATTTTGATCATCGTTGCTCGCCCACGATCGTTGGCCACTTTGTTTTGATTGGCAAGGGTTTTCGCACTGTGTTGCATCACGCAATGCGCTGTGTTGCAGCTTTCCAATGCAGAGTGATGATTTGCAAAAATCAACTTTACCGTCAGATCATCGCAGAATAATTAATTTTTCATTAATTGTTGTTCCAATCATAACCACTTCCTGCAGTGGCCATGTGACTTAACGCTTTTGCTGATATTGGAGTGTAAGTTTACAAAATATTTAAATTACAAAACAATTCATTCTGAAAATAAAAATATTTTTTTTTATTAACAACAGTTAATAGTTACCCACAGTGATGCGTTTCGGATGCTTCAGTGTCATAAACTAAATAGAAAAGACAAAGTTCAATGCTATCCGAAGTCACAATACGCAGCAAAATACGCACATACGCACTGTATGTACTCTATTGTCTAAATATCATGTCGGATGATGGCAATTACAGAAACCAGAAACGACAGAAAGGTTGAGTGAACCGCTGTTGCCCTAAAAAAATTGAACCAAAACGATAGTAAACCATTACCGTATGTAAGGCACTTCGACCGTTTTGGTTCACAACGAGTGCAATGATTGTTGTGGCACCTCTGCAGTTTTTAGATCTTGTAAAAACAATAAGCACCAAAAAACATGTTAAATCTCGGTGATTGATTGGCCAACCAAAATAACATTGATTAGAATACAAGTTCCGGAAAATATTATGGAATTTTAACATTGCCTCTAATTATACCGAATAGGTTCGGTATTCGGTATTCATTTATGCCGTTTGCTCAGTGCTCAGACACCTAATTATAACAATTGATACAAAATTTGATCTATACTATTAATGGGGTAAATTGTCGTGATTAGGACTATTCACATTGTATTGTTATGAACAAAAATGCTAGAACAAAAATTTAAATCAAACATTTATTCGTGCATTCGTACAAAATGGGCTGAAGGGTCAGAGATTTCCATGAAATTTAAACCAAACATCGTACAAAAATCTGAAATTAAAGAAAAGAAAAAAAACATTTTCCAATATAAATTCTACTAGGGTAACCAACCTATTTTGGACCCCACCAGCAGCTGTACACAATTTGGACACTACCATTTGATTTTTTTACTGTAAGTGTCCAAATTATGTACAGCCGCTGGTGGGGTCCAAAATACGCTGGTTACCCTACCTATTAATATTTATTCACAACAGATACGTATTTCGCCTACGACTTGCAGACTTCATCAATACCTGATCTGCATGAGTATTAGTATGCTCTCCAAAATTCCGTATTGGTGTTTAATCTGAATATGTTAGCAAGGCAGGATGAATATTAGCACTTACTCACACAGATGCATCCGGGGAGCACCTTGGCCGGCAGAGCGATCTACCATCAGTGTCTCCCGAATATTGGCAGAGTTGCTAGTCTTCTAGTTATGGGGTCTTCGCTACAAGTGTAGAGACAAGAAGGTGTAGCAATACAATTGCGTACCAATCCAAATTTATTCTTATTGTGGTTGCCTATCAAACCGCAATAACTCTATAATACCCTGACCAAACAGATTTATTGCTGCTACAATGCAGTATACTCAGTTAACATTTTCGTACGTATATCAAAGAAAAAAATGAGAAATATGTACCGATATATATCTTGAAAATTCCTACTGGATGCACGAAACCAGCATGTATCCGTATACGATCGAGTATCCGACTCAACATGATTAGTTCCTTAATGCTATACAATTCTGTGAAGAAAATCGTATGTAAATCAGTCGTCATCATTTTGTACGATTAAATATAAACTAGGGCGCGATTTAATAAGCTTTGTGTACGATTTCGATTTGGTTTAGAGACATTTACGATTATTATCATATATTGATATACGACTTGTGGTTTGCTGGGTATTAGTGTTGAAACCCGAAAACATTTTAGAGAAAGTTTAATCAGGGAAGGAAAGAGAAGGATTAATCAGGGGTCACCTATTTAATCAGTTGAACATAAATAACCTTAAAATGCAGTATTTTGTACATATTTTCAGAATCTTATGATAAGTATATCATCTTAATCATAGATCATTTAACCATAGATGTTATTCATACAAACACAATTTACTGTGTTTTCGATAAGAAATATGATGAACTTGCATTTTTTCAGCTGCTGCAGAGAATCGCCGCCTCACTACCGCTGAAAAGGATCTCCACCTCGCTACTTTGAGTACTGGTGACAGCATGTATGAAAGTTAAGCACTCAATTTTCATATGCCACATTGTAGTTAGACATGTGCGCGCTTGCGTCATTTGACGGTATGGTCACAAATTTACAACAGTAATAATTTAGGACAAGTCAGCAAAATTCTGGACTGCTTGAAATGCGTTCGGACTGATTAAAATTAGTTCCAGCGCCTCAATTTTTAATGTAAAATAATAGAAGTTTAGCTTGATAGTGACTTTAAGAGGTGTAACAGCTTGAGCAATTAAAGTGAATTCTAGTAAGAAAGTTATTATCAATCGATTTTCATGTCACCGAATGCAACTAGAATTGTTTAAACAATTGGTTTTCAAAAATTGCGAAATTTAATCGAGTCAACGTATCCTCCCTCATGCAACTTCAACTTTCCAGTTTTGCTTTATTCTCAACTAGCTGACCCGACAAACTTCGTATTGCCACAAATTAACCTGTGTTGTACATAAATCATGAATCTCGGATGATCTTTGTCACAATCTCGAGTTTTGCAAGCCCCCCAGTGGGCGGCGCTTCCGACGGCGAGTCACCGGCAACACTCGCGACCGTCTCGTCCTGAATGATCTAGTATTACTATAGATAGTTTTTGTGGTCTTGTATTGACTAATGTTTTATGGAAGAGTCTCGAATTTCTCGAGTTCGATTAGTTTTTGAGTTTTGCAAAAATTTCTGTTTTATTTGTATGAGAGTCCATATCCCCCTACCACAGGGGTGAGAGGTCTCTAACTATCGTAAAATAAATTCAAGACTCCAAAATCTCCCACATGCCAAATTTGGTTCCATTTGCTTGATTAGTTCTCAAGTTATAAGGAAATTTGAATTTCATTTGAATGGGAGCTCCCCTCTTAAAAGGGGAAGGGGTCGTAATTCACCATAGAAAAAATTTCTGCCATCTAAAACTCCCACATGCCAAATTTGGTTCCATTTGATTGATTAGTTCTCGAGATAAGAAGAAAATTTGCATTTCATTTGTATGGAAGCCCACCCTCTTAAAGGGGAGATGGGCCATAACTCGCTTTCTAAAGAAGAGAGGGGTCTCAATTCACCATAGAAAAAAATCTTGCGTCCAAAACCACTTACATGTCAAATTTGGTTCCATTTGCTTGATTAGTTCTCGAGTTATGAGGAAATTTGTTTTTCATTTGTATAGGAGCCCCCCCCTCTTAAAGTGGGGAAATCCATAGAAAATATACCATAGAAAATATTCTTGCCTACAAAAACACCCACATGATAAATTTGGTTCCATTTGCTTGATTAGTTCTAGAGTTATGAGGAAATTTGTATTTCGTTTGTATGAGAACTCCCCCTCTTAAAAAGGTAAGGGGTCCTAATTCATCATAGAAAAAATTTTTGTCTCCAAAAATACTCACGTGCCAAATTTGGTTCCATTTGCTTGATTAGTTCTCGAGTTATGAGGAAATTTGTATTTCGTTTGTATAGGAGCCCCCCCTCTTAAAGTTGAGAGGGGTCCTAATTCACCATAGAAAATATTCTTGCCCTCGAAAACTTTCACATGCCAAATTTGGTTTCATTTGCTTGATTAGCTCTCGAGTTATAAGGAAATTTGTATTTCATTTGTATAGGAGCCCTCCCTCCTAAAGTGAGGAGGGGTCCCAGTTCATCATAGAAAAAAAATTTGTTTCCAAAAACACCCACGTGTCAAATTTGGTTTTATTTGCTTGATTAGTTCTGGAGTTATGAGGAAATTTGTATTTCGTTTGTATAGGAGCCCCCCCTCTTAAAGTTGGGAGGGGTTCTAATTCACCATAGAAAATATTCATGCCCTAGAAAACTTTCACATGCCAAATTTGGTTCCATTTGCTTGATTAATTCTCGAGTTATGAGGAAATTTGCATTTCATTTGTACAGGAGCCCCCCTTCCTAAAGTGGGGAGGGGTCCCAATTCATCATAAAAAAAATTTTGTCTCCAAAAACACCCACGTGCCAAATTTGGTTCCATTTGCTTGATTAGTTCTCGAGTTATGAGGAAATTTGTATTTCATGTGTATAGGATCCCCCCTCCTAAAACGGGGAGGGGTCCCAATTCATCATAGAAAAAATTTTTGTCTCCAAAAACATCAACATGCCAAATTTGGTTCCAGTTGCTTAATTACTTCTCGAGTTATGAGGAAAATTGTGTTTCTTTGGTACAGGAGCCCCCCCTCTTAAAGTGGGGAGGGGTCCTAATTTACTATAGAAAATATTCTTGCCCTCGAAAACCTTCACATGCCAAATTTGGTTCCATTTGCTTGATTAGTTCTCGAGTTATGAGGAAATTTGTATGGAAGCCCCCCCTTTTAAAGAGGAGAGGAGTTATAATTCCCCTTATAAAGAGGGGAGGGGTCTCAATTTACCATAGAATAAATTCTTGTCACCGAAAACACCCACATGCCAAATTTTGTTCTATTTGCTTGATTAGTTGTCGAGTTATGCAGAAATTTGTGTTTCATTTGTATGGGAGCCCCCCCTCTTAGTGGGGGGAGGGGTTTCTAACCATCACTAAAAGCTTTCCTGGCCCCAAAAAACCTCTACATGCATATTTTCATGCCGATTGGTTCAGTAGTTTTCGATTCTATAAGGAACATACGGACAGACAGACAGACAGACAGACAGACAGAAATCCTTCTTTATAGGTATAGATTACGAATAATCACACTTTTGCTTTCAAGTAAGGTTATGCCTCATTTTCTTTTAGACCAAAACTCGTGTTTGTAGTCTTTGACCTTGAAATGCGGTCAGGCATTAATATTAATATTTTTTGAAACGGTGGTTCTACAATTGATGGAGGGACGGTAGGGGAAAGTAATGATTTCGATTTTGGAGTGAAGGGGAGAGAGCGGGCAGGTAAAGCACTTCAAGGTCAAAAACTCAAAACACGAGTTTGGTCTATTTCATAGGAACTGAGCGTTTTCCCGAAAACCCGCGCTGAGAATCGCGGCTAACGCACTGACAGACGAACAACGTCACGTGCAGTACCTTGCAAGTCGTAAGGGCCTACATAATGTCGTCGTCCGGACAGTAAAAACAAGTTAGATTAAAACTTCTCGGTCGGTGGTTTCTACAGTTGACGGAGGAAGAGGCACAATTTGTGTCTATAAATATCCCAACCACATACGTCGCTACTTTAACAAGGGGGTTGCGCAGTCTCCTTTTGCCCAGCGCCCCTGCGGTTCATAGGTCCACGGGTACCACCGAGCCACATGCCGTGGCGGGTGTTGTGGGTTCAAATCCGGTTATAATCTTAGATTATAGCTTGGTCTGACCCGTGCACCTTCCAGCATTGGACAAAAGGTAGGAGTCACAACGACTACAGGGATACCTCGATATAAGACAATTTATAATTTCTAAAATTTGTCTTATATCGAAATTGTCTTATATCGAAACATGGCTTTTAAAAAAAATGCATTAGCGGTCGCCAGTTTTGCTCTATGTTATGTGTTTACGGTTTTTGAACTATTTATTATTGTTTGAACTATTAGTTTTTTACTATTTTTGGGGTTATTTTGAAATAATGAACATCTTCATGGCACCGATTTCAGAATGGAAAATCAGCTCTGGTATCGTTATCAGCTATGTCAAAGGGATTTGTTTCGATATAAGACAAAATTGTCTTATATCGAGTTGTCTTATATCGAGGTTGTTTCATAACGAGGCTGTATTATATCGAGGTATACCTGTACTTGTTAAACGTAGCTACCAAACCCCCCCCCCTCACCTTCCCGCTCTTTCCCCTCCACTCCAAAAAATTTTCATTACTTTCCCCTACCGTCCCTCTATCAATTGAAGAACCACCGTTTCAAAAATTATTAGCATTATCTTCTGTTTTTCTGAATATTTTCTGGCTACGCCCATGCTGTCCGATTATGCAGAAAATTCTCATGTCTCTTTTTAACGTATGTGTAAAATTCGAAATATAACGTTTTTGTCAAACTAATTATGATCTTAGTTTAGAAATATTGCTTCGAACTATAGATTTCAATTGCAACTAAATCTTAGTTGAAACCATGGACATTGTTACATTATGTTTGCACACTCTCTAATATTTCACCTGAGTAAAAAGTTTGTCCCATTTTAGCTTTGCTTCATGGTGACAAATAACCTACATTTGAATTTCTCTGCCGATTTTTTAACTCAACCTCAGTATACTTATCATTTGAGTTTAGATACTTTAGGAAAATTCTAAGTATTTTCAACTAATTCATAAGTGAAAATATTTCACAAGCCAGTCGTCGTGTGTTCGAATCTCGGCTAGGCGGTGCTGCTAGTTAGAGTCAATAGGATTGTTGCCCTAGCCCCGTAGCTGTCCTGTACTCTAACAGCCGGCTGCGAAGTCTGTCGATAAAGAAGGGTAATGTCTAAAGACGGTTATGCCCAAGGCTTTGCTTTAAGTGAAAATATTTACAAGCGAAGCATAAACTTTACATTATTATGCTCTTTTGTTTTTGTGTGAATAATATAGATGGATACTCCAGGAATTTATAGAGATATGGTGGGTGTATGAGTATGGGATGCTGAAGAAAACAAAAATAAATTAGTTCAAATTGGCGAACGAAATCTTACTTTTTTGTCGATGCCGTAACTGTAGCGATTAAGTATATAACAAATTAACAGTAATTATCAGTTTTCTTAGCGCTTTAGATGTTACAGAGCATATAAAAACAAAACAACAAAATTAAATTGTTGTTCCAAATCCGAGACAAACATAAACAACTTTATACGATAATAAATTCATTAGCGATGGCAGATAAAAATGTCACTAATGTCACTAAACGCAACTATGCATTATCTTTTCGCAAGATATTAAGTAACAGACTTCTAAGAAAGCGTAGTATAAATGTTGCAGATTGGACTTTTTAAAGTCATTCTTAGTTAGATGCATTGAACTTTGGGTGAAATGGTGCAGTAAAAGTGAAAGCCATAATTTATCATTAATGCTAAATGCTGCCCATAAAATAGTTGGTATGAAGTGATTGCCATCTAAACAAACATCAATAATACAAATTGACAAATTATAGGAAAAAGCAGGTTAATAAAAACAAAATTACTCAGGCGAGATTATAGATTATATAAATTATATTTTATAGTTAAATTGGTAAGGGAATGTCATCAGAATTGGCCCACCGTCAGCGTAGAGGCTTTGCGATCGTTCAGTTCAGTTTTAGTAATTCGTGTCATCAATGTACAAATATTATAGTCTTTACCTCTGTAACAGCCAACTTTAAATAACGTTGTGATTGTGACTTTGTGAGTTAAATGATAGAAAACTTTTTCACGATTAAATTCCAAAATTAATTTTATTCGTCTACAAAATGCAGGCTTCATCAGTGTCTGTTTCAAATTCTAAAGAGTTTCGAAAAGTTCTAAACAGATCTTGATGAAGTGATGAATCCTGCCATTCGTAGGGGAAACCCGTATCTATCTGAATAATAACATATCTAGAAGAGTTTAGCCGAAAAGAATTCCTCCTAATTTCTATAAGTTGAATCAATTGAGGCGAAAATATCTAAGAATACAAGTAATTTCAATTTCTAGAATACTATCTCGTATGAATGATTTCAGATCATTACATGCGGCGAGCATTTTATTGTAGTCGTGCCTTTTGGAATGCTTTACTTCGACAGATTTTTTCAACGGGTACTCATACGTTATGTCGACTATGTACGGATAGAAAGCTTTCGGCCGCCATGAATGAGGGGCGTTATGTTATGAAATAAAGCTTTTGATAACGCTCGTGGCACAGTCACAGCAGTGAGCAGCAGCGAGCTTAATGCCGACCTTTTGCATGTATACGTGCTTTGGCTTATCGTAACGTGCTTGAGAGTGCTCTGGGGCAGGTGCATCGTAATCAAGCTGGTTCACACGCTGTTCAGAAGATAGAAAAACTAATTTGTGTATGATTTGTTATCCTTACCTTATACATACTTGTTAAACCCGAACTCGAATTCTTATTTGTCGACGAATCAGAACCCGCCCTGAGCTTGAAATGTATTTTAATTTAGGCTATTGCAAACCATTTTAAAAGTTTTTGTCTTGACGTGGAATGACTCATTTAACAAAAATGAATGTCTGTCTATCTGCTGTATGTTCCTTACAGATTCGAAAACTCCAGAACCGATTAGCGTGAAAATTTATATGCAGCGGTTTTTGGGGCTGGGGAAGGTTCTTAAGATGGTTTGAGATTGTCTAAGAGGGGGGCTCCCATACAAATGAAATAAAATTTTTTCCATAACTCGAGAACTAATCAAGAAAATGGATCCAAATTTGGCATGTGGGGGTTTTTGGAGGTAAGATTTTTTTTCTATAGTAGTTTGAGACCCCTTCCCTCTCTAAGAGGGGGGATCCCATACAAATGAAACAAAAATTTCTGCATAACTCAAAAACCACAGACAAACAGACAAGACACTCGCGTTAATTCCATCGTCCAATCAAAAACTACTCATTTTTCAAAAAAGCGTGTTTCGCAACATGGCTACACCGCGGCGCGCGAGTGTTGCTTCGAGTTTTCAGTATAAAACCATTCAAATGTGAAAACCCTACAGCATAAAACTCTGCAAATGCAAACTACTCCGCGACATATAACAGAGGGTGCTACTGTGTTACCTGACTCACTGCGAAATGCGTTGTATTCGCGGGATCGTGTTGGTTCGAAAGGTTTCGAAAAATATCGCCTTTGTATCGAAAATATCGTTAATTTTGATCACTAAAAATCACGTACTAAACGTTATATTTCAAGTGCGAGTAGTACGCAATAATTGTATTGTGAAACTGAATTGTTATTTATGCAACTTTTTACAAATTAAATGCAATAACAAAAGCACAACTTACAAAAAATCGTTTGTTATCGATATTAACTGCATATGCGTTATAAACGAATGAAGCGTATGTTTTATTTCAATAATACGCATATTCGCAGTGAGTCATGTAAAACAGTAGTGTGCAAGCCAAATGTGTAGGACGATGGTTTTTAAAGGATTTTCTTCTATGTGTCATGTCAGTTCGTCAGTGCAAAAACTAATCGAACTCGAGAAATGTTAGACTCTTCCATAAAACATCTGTCAATAACAATAACACCAAAAACTACCTATAGTAACACTAGATGATTTAAAGCGAGATGGCCGCAAAAACCGCCTCTGTCTAGGACTACAGTGACCAGATATTTTTGGATTAATGTGGGATATATTGAATAGCTTATTTGCTAAATCGATTCGGTAGTAAAGATGGGGTCATTTAGAAATTGGGCACTTCATTTTGGCGATAACGGCGCTCTCAGTAGTCATGGATGCTAGCTTTTGGTAGCGTTGTGTTATTTGGAAACGGTTCTGGTCGGTATATTTTTTTCGCAGTATAAAAGTAACGTGGTTTGGAGATATTCATCGTGCAGGAGGTGAAATGAAAGTAATTGTGTGCGGTTTCCTGCAGAATCCATCATCTTCGACTCGGGAGCTGGCGGGACTGACAGATTATCCTAAAAGAGGTGTGGTGTGAGTAATTGAAGGGTGCAAGGAAACTCTCAGGACTGCCCGCAAGGTGTAGGCCAGACGTTGGAGTCGTTGGAGAATTCTTGATCGTCAACTGCGGTTGAGGGTCATTCGGAAAGCCAAGGCTGATCTCAGCACCACGGCATAGCGCTTTGGCGAAAAAAAACTGAATACTGACCGCTGTACTGTACGGCGAATCCGACTCGGAATGGCTACAAGCGTTAACGAGTAAATGAGGAGCCTCACATAAGCCTCAAACAATAAACAAAGGCTAGAATGCGGTCTCGTGGGCTGTGCGGTCGGATGGTGACGAAACGCGATGCATGTGTCTGACTCGATGATGAATAAGCTTTAGAGAAGACCGATTTCAGCTAAATCCAGGGGTGCTCTGACTCGCTCGATACACAGGTCACCAGGCGGATTTTGCTCTTCATTAAGTCCCATGATAGCCTGCCGCAGTTTCAGCATGCATGCTACAATGGACAATGGACTTCAGTTCATCTCAAAAGAGCTGAGTGCACCAAATTGTCCCCGAGTTTGTCCAGTATTGAAATACGGGGGGATAATGAAGCGAAAGCTGAAGATGAAGAGAACAGTCGCCAGCGACATTGGTCATATGAGGAGTTCGAGGTGCCGGCTGGTCGGGGCCGTGACTGGGGAGGCTGTGCACCAGCTGACAAGCGGTGTCAGCAGTAGGTTTTTTTCATGCAATGTAACATTATTTCCTATGTTTCATCCTAAAACTGTTTCGATTGAAAAAATAATCAATGCGGGACACTTTCCGGGACATTTAGTAATCCGGGACAAGTTATCCGAATAATCCGGGACGTCTGGTCAACCTAGTCTAGATTTATTTGTTTTATTAGATCTACTGACCTCTATTACTTTCCTTAAGTTGGGTCTGAACGAGCGAAAGCGAGTAAGAAGAAGACCACACCCGCAAAATAATACTTTCCGAAAGAGATTTTCCGCGAAATGGTGCTTTCCGTGAAGTGGTACTTTCTGCGAAAAGGTCTTTCGCGAAATGGTATTCCGAGAAACACTATATTTCGCGTTATGGTCAACCGAGAACGAGAATCGAGAATTTCCACGAAATGTTATGCAATCACGGCGGATAATTTAATGCTATAAGATTTATTTTATCTAGCCTAGCAATGAGGAGAATTGTTTTCTACTTCACTGTGAAGAAAAATTGAAAATTTGTATATTAAACTACCCATGGTTTCATAGTTGCGATGATGTCAAAATGAATCATCTAAAATTCTCCTCAAAAATTTGTAAAATTCGAAATCGTGGCAAAGGTCTTCCGAGATTTACAATTTATATACAGCACAATTTAATTTGTAGCAATACGAAGTTTTCCGGGTTAGCTAGTTAATTATAACAGCATAGGGCAAAAGATTTTTTACTAATTAGAAACGAAATGACAAAAAAAAGAAACCGAATAACCAAATATCGTTGAGTATTTGACACCTAATGATTTCAGATAAAAATCTAAGAAGCTATCGGCTTCCGGCATATAAGGGTTTACAATTTTGGAATTCTAAATGTAAAGCGTTTGTTTCGAGCAAGCACCGAAGCCTGCAGGTCGGACGCGAAATACATACTTATCTACCAAATTAAAAAAACACTTGTAGAAATAAATGGTGTCATTTCAACGTGCTCTATCGATATTTAGGTTGTTTTCGAAAGTAGTTCTATGGCAAAAATAGGTGTACAGCACCAATAGTCACCAGGGATGGTTCGATCACTTTGACTCAATTTTGATTCATTTAACAGTGCCGTCTCAACAGAGCTATATTTGGCAAAGTAGTATACGCGACATTTATAGAACAAGTTATCTATAATTTTGCTGAACTAAGTTTTGCTGTATCTTTTGTAGATACGGAGCTACAATGCTAGTAACTCATTAGTGACTAAATGAACGTTCACTTAGTTACTAAAGAGGTACTAGCATTGCAGCACCGTAGATACAGCAAAACTTTATTTAGAAAAATTGTAAATAATAGCTAGTTCTACAAATGTCCCATACATCACTTTGTCGAATTTTGGTCGGTTGAGACGCTACTGTCATATGAATCAAAATTGAGTCAAAGTGATCGAACCACCCCTGATAGTCACAACAAAATTGTTATATGTAATATTTTTAAGTGACTTATACCGGAATTATTAATAACAATTAATTCTTCACAAACATTGCATGGAAAAAAGATTTGTGATAAAAGAGCAAACAAAGAAAATTGGGTTGTACGAAAGGGTGACGTAGGACTATATCAGATCATCAGATCAAAGACTAATGTAAACTGCATTTCTGGCATATGTATGTTTATAAGAATCTGTGAGTGCCATTGTTTATGTGAATGTTTAAAAGGGAATAGCGAAATATTCAGATTCAATTCTTCATTGAATGCAATGGTGGCTTTGAAAATACACGGACGGGGTTTCATAAGTACAACGCTTGCAATCTTTCAGACACAGAGATTTCTTTTAAAAATCACTTGTGTGCATCATAAAGGTTGAAATGGTAATGATCACTGGTCACCACAGATTATTGTATTGAATATAATTATGCGTAGCTTGACATGTTTCAATAATCTTACTTAAACTCGCACGTGACCTTTAGAAGAGCCATTGGTTACAAATAACATTAAAGCCAAAGCACGTTCATCTCAAATATGACGTGCCATTGGAATGTTCTTCGTTTTTGACATGAATGGCAACAGGCACGTAAGTTAGCGGCGTCGATTCACTGTCTTTTGCTTCGAGAAGGTTTTACTAGTTTACTTTCACAGCTTACCGCTTGTTACATAGCAGAAAATATGGCACATACGCAAAAATTTCTGTTTTATTTGTATGAGAATCCTTATCCTCCTACCACTGGGGTGAGGGGTCTCAAACCATCATAAAATAAATAAATTCAAAATAAATTCATGCCTCCAAAAACCCCCACATGCCAAATTTGGTACCATTTTCTTGATTAGTTCTCGAATTATGAAGAAATTTGTATTTCATTTGTATGGGACCTCCCTTTCTTAAAGAAAGCAAAAGTCCTAATTCACCATAGAAAAAAATCCTGCCTCCAAAAATACCCACATGCCAAATTTTGGTTCCATTTGCTTAATTAGTCCTCGAGTAATGAGGAAATTTATGTTTCATTTGTATGGGAGCCCCCCCTTTTAGAAGAAGCAGTCTCAGTACACCATAGAAAAACATTTTTCCTCCAAAAACCCCCACATTCCAAATTTGGTTCCATTTGCTTGATTAGTTCTATAGTTATGAGGAAATCTGTAATTCATTTGTATGGGAGCCCCCTCTCTTAGAAGGGGAAGAGGTCTCAGTACACCGTAGAAAGAAATCCTGCCTTCTGAAACACCTACATGCCAAATTTGGGTCCATTTGCTTGATTAGTTCTCAAGTTTTGAGGAAATTTATGTTTCATTTGTATAGGAGCCCCCCTCTTATGCCCTCCTTAAAATTGCTCTCTTACCACTCTATAAAATTGCTGGTCATTTTATCTATCCAACGACATATAAATTGTTCAGTTTCGCTCAGTAGTTTAGTAGTTATTAGCATTTGAAATCTTTCATTCAAACGTTACACTTCTAATTTCAAAGTGCTACCCAGTCCCAGTATAGTAAACAAAGTCGTAGTCCTACGTCAAAACATCGTTTATCACCTAACAAATATCAATTTTTAATGTAGATACTTTACAGAAAATTAAAATCCCTCGAAGTAAATTTCACTAAGAAGGCGCTTCCACTTGGGCGTTACACCTTGAGGCCCTAGCCAAAAGGCTTGCCGCGCCGCCAACAATCAAACGGCAGCGTGTGAGTGTTGAAGCCTGCGACAGCAACCAGCAACGAGCAACAACGTGCATGCTGTTCACGGATCGCTGCTGGCTTCCTCCAGTTCCAACGTACGGGTACGACGGACGAGACGACCGGACCGACGCTACAACCAGCACACAGACGCGCATACGCATTCAGTCGATCTCAAACCGTGCTTGTGGGTGGATGTGCCTACTACCTACCTTCCGAAAGGTGTGCAATATTTCGCGTTATTCACGAGGTATGTTTCAAGTGATCGTCACCATTGGCAGAGCACTTAGATGAAGTGTGATCACCACCAGGTGATTCTAGTAGTCTATTCATTGCTCAGGTGACTTAAACGAGGTGTTTTGTTAAATGAAAAGATCGTTCGTCTGTGGCTGTTTTGACTATACAAGAGCACAGCCTTTGTAGCATTTTTATGGTGTTAGTTTAGGGGAAGACAAACTAAAGTGTCGAAAAAATACCTCGAAGAAGCGACGAAGTTGATTCAACCAATTTTGGGTGTTTCTGTTGTTATTGGTGTTTGCCAAAGATGATCGCAGCGTTGTTTTAGTAACGATCGAAGTGGTAGTATTAGTAGTAGCAGCAGCAGTAGTAATAAAAGTAGTTGTAGAACTACTGTTGCTGTCTCGTCTGGATGGGCATACTCGTGCCAGACGGCGTTAAAAATTAAAATCGAATTTACTATTGTGCAATGTTGTTGTTTGCTCCACTCGCCGTCGTCGTCGTTCAGTAGCGAGGGGCCTTCTTTTTATTGTTATTACAATCGTTTATACATTTACAATAAATTAATTCAACCGATCTGCGTTTATTGCTCAGCAAAGCGCCCATTTTAGCACGGGCACTTAGTTGAAGGCTGCGTTGATGCGTGTTGCTTTTTTTCTTCCGAATTGAAAACAAATTTGAATAATTTACCTACTATCAGCGTTCCATTCAGAGGAACGATTTTGCAATTAGCAGAAACAAAATAAAACCATTCGATGTACTGCACTATTAATAGTCGTTGGTAATTATTGCTATGCAAATTAAGTTACCACACATTTATCAGTGCAGTCGCTATTTAGAAGTGAAAATAATAAAAAGGTACTATACGGCTGTTTAGTTAATTTAGTGACTTCAGTGAGCGGATTGCTGTATAGAAAGCGAACTTGTCCTGAGTGAGGACGCATGACAGTATCTACTTGAATTGCAAAGGATCTTACGCCAACACAAACTGTGAGTGGTTTATATTACCAGTTGTTGTACACATTTCCCATCGAACAAGTGTGTTGGAGTGCAATAGCTGAAAAATACTACGCGAGGAACAACAGCGCCGACTGTCTGTATCAACATCTGTAGCCATAGCAGCAGCAAACCGAAGCTAAACCTTGGCTTGTAGATACTGGTAAGTGTTGATTCGCAATGTGTTTACATACAGTTACTATAGTGACAGAGGAATGTTTACGAGTAAATATAATTACGGGAAGGAAACTTAGCTCGTACAATGGTGTCAATAGGATCTTTTTAATGTCGAATGTATTAAATGTATTTAGTTGACTTGAAATGTGATTTCCTGATGTTCGATATTCTAAGCTACATTTACGTACATCATCATTTTATAATACAAATTGAAAGGTTTCTAAATTTCATTTTATTTCTAACGATCACAACGATTTTCTCAATTCGAATCTAAGACCCTAGTTGGTAACCTGCAATCTCAACCGGCAACACAATCCCGAAAATTGTACAATTGAAAACCGGTTTCCCGCTCAGACGAACCCAAATTTTCTCGTCCCTTAATGGACGGGTTCACCGCAATTTCTTTTCTAATTTGTTTCGCAAACCCAAGGAACCGAACAACCGGTTTCGGTCACCGAACCTGGTGCCCAGTTTTGATCTTATCGTGTGCCTGAATTCTGCACAGGAAGTATCGAGCTCACCAAAAAATTTAAAAGAGTTCAAGTTTCAGAAAGGAATACAGTCATGGGTCACACACAATTATGGGTCATTTTAGCTTTTTCTGCCGGTTAATGCGTGAATATTACACTAATTGATTGATGAAATCGTTAACAATTTGATCAATCATTAGGTGATATTCAAACGGAAGTTGGCTGTTAAAGCTAAAATGACCCGCAATTGTGTGTGACCCATGATTGTGGACTGACTGTATGTTTTGCTAGAATAGAGCACATTCAAATTCTTTTAGACAGGTACATTTTGCCAATAAAACACTAGAATGATGAAGAGTGAATTGGATTGATATATCAATATTAAACAAAGTTGTTGAAATTCCGGAAACTCAACACTCATCACATCGCTTCGCAGATGAATCATTTCATCCACCATGAACACATCTCAAAGCATACTCAAAGCCAGCATATAACCCGTGACTGGCGCGCACCGGTCGGTGTCAGACATTCATTAGCTGAACTCACTTTGTGCAACCTGGTCTGGCGGAGAGCCTACCTTCAATCTGTATGCACAAAATTACAAACTCACCACCGTGTGTCGCCACTGACTGCCGTCCCCGCTGCGGCATCGCAGTTTCGCGCGTCTCGTCGATCGGAATTGGCCTTGATCTGCGGCGCGGCGGACAGTTGAGCTGTAGTGGTGCTTTGTTCTCACACACCATGTGCTCGCGAGCCGCGTCCGATCGCAACCGATCCGACTCCGGACTTGATTGTTTCAAAACAATAATCGTTCCGAACGTTCTGGAGAGCGGTAATGATTTTTCCACGCTTCACAGTAATGACGGATCTTTGCCTGAGATTCCGATGAGCAAGTAAAATTGACCGGAAATTGGGATGTCTTGCGACATGCGCTCTCTACCCAAAAGCGATGAACCGTAGGATGAAATTTACTACACTTGCTCTTAAAAATTATTTCTATTAATTAGGTTGTCTTGCTACGGACTTGAAAGAATCTACCGCGACAATTAAAGCATCAAACCCAAGCAAGATGATGAACAGCTGTCTGTCTTAAAACCAGGGGCCAGCGCCTTCCACCTCTCAACTATCTTCAACTCTACACAGAGAAAGGCCTGAGAACATAATAAGCCATAATTCTAATCGAACAGGTTCCTGCATTCCGCGCCTGCAGCAGCAGCAACAGCCGAAAACAAAGAAGCATACTTTTATGACTCACTGCTGGCGCTCAATCAGTCTGGTAAACTCCAGGCAGGGGCGGGCGGTGCGATCACTTATGCGTGAAACAGTAAAAATGTTCTCCTACGCTAGGTATGTTTGTTAGCATGAAAAAAGAGAAAGGCGATAGTCCGGAACAGTTCTATCAAAAAGACATGCTGTAGAACTGGAATAGACGTAGCTGCAAGTTCGCTTCGTAACGTTCAAATTTTGACGAGTGAAAGGGGGAAACAGCTATTCTTGAAGCTAATCTGTGAAGTACACGTCGGTTGTGGCTTAAACACACGGGTTTGACTTTCCTGTTTTCTTGATGTTGTGACATTTATAATAATTAAAAATGAAATATGCTTACTTCACTTTTAATTACACTTATAAATTTTAGTTGTACAGTACATTCCACATGCTATGTTTGTTTCATTACTCATTGTTTCCCCTTTTTTGTGACAAACTAACTAACTAGCCAACTAACCAAAATTGTACAAAAATCAAACGTCTTTGTTGTGATATCTCATCCAGTTTTGATACATGTTATTTACTTCCATAGCGTCCACGTCCTTAGAGAGCGTTAAAAACTATATCACGTCAGCTAGTTTAATTTCTAAACGGCATGACAATAATTATTTCCGATTGACCTCTTACGCTTCCTAGGTAAAATATCCTCTGTAAAGATCATGCTGCGTAAGGGCGGAGCCGGCTTACTTATCACAAATTCCTTTCGCTGATTACCCTCATTCGTGTGGTATTGATTCGTTTTCATTAAGATGCCCAATTCAAAACCGACGACGGGACGGGCGTCGAGTAAAAGTAATAAATTATTTTGAGAGGTTTGTAGGTTAAAGGTTGCATGCTTAAGCAGTCTAACTGGGTTAATATGAATTAGCACTTTCCACCCTAATAATGAGATATTTGTATGCTCTAGAGAATGAAAGATTTGTTGTCCGCTTCGAAAATAAGGCACCAAAAGCAGTACAAAACTCGTTTATTAACCGGCTTTCCCAAGCAGCACTTGCAACATCTTCCATGTTGCTATTAGGTCTTGTTTAAATTGCAGAAAATTTCACCGGTTACAGTATTGAAACACGCAACAAATAAGCAACTTCATGTTATTAATACGTTGGATTCAGGTTATCCAATATTTATACTAGCTGTCACAAATATATTAGTCTATATCTAATAACATGAAACTTCATCGCAACATCGTGTTATTATAATGTCATTGCTAAACAATAATGTCACATGATATTGCATCATGTTGATTACGGCATATTTTTAAATAAAATGTAACCAAACAAATACAATCAATGTAACATCATATTCCGCCATATTTTTATGAAAAAATACTTTTCAACGAAGAAATGTTTTTATTTTAACAATAATTACACGAACATTCATCAGGAATCCATGCCATTTACTAAAATATTATTTGATTACAGTATCTAGTTCGATTTTACACCGCATTTTTCCATCGTAAACGAATTCTTAATCTGGCTGGTTTAATTCTTTAAGCTTGAAAATTAATAACTTTCACGAGGCGCATC
Source organism: Sabethes cyaneus (assembly GCF_943734655.1). Taxonomy (NCBI): domain Eukaryota; kingdom Metazoa; phylum Arthropoda; class Insecta; order Diptera; family Culicidae; genus Sabethes; species Sabethes cyaneus. Next base: position 16,963,652 of record NC_071354.1, on the reverse strand, counting down.
AAATAATACAAAGCAAAATTATATTTTGCACGATAAATTTTGAATGTCATGAAGATTAGCTCATAATAGGCCCGGAAAACTTAAATTTTGTTTCGCATTAAGGATATTAATGTAAATAATTTTCGTCTTGGAGACCAGAGAGGAAATTTGTTTCCCGGTTCCCACTAAACATAATTCGCGATTACGAAGTTGGTCATAATTGCTTGGTTTTTGTGCGAGGAAAAAAGAGGAGAAAGTATTCTTGTTTTTGTTTTGACGCAAGTTTTGACAACGCGACACATAGCATTTCATGTGATTGTGAACAGACTTAAAAAATCTCTTTTAGTATCGTAGTCGCAAGTTTTGACAACGCGACATAGGATTTCGTGAGTGCAAACAGGCTTAAATTCTCTCTTAGTATCGTAGTCGCGAATACCTGCCTGTATTTAGATAACGCGCTTTGGGTTTTGTGCGAGAAAAAAAGAGAAGGAAGTATTTTTGTTTTTGTTTTCACGCAAGTTTTGACAACGCGGCATTGGATTTCATGGGAGTGCGAACAGGCTTAAAATCTCTTTTAGTATCGTAGTCGCGAATGGATAGATAACGCGCATAGATGTTCCATAAAACACCTGTGTAACAATTGGTTGTATATAGGCTCCACCTCCTGCGCTTTTTCAATCACATAACCTTTCGATAAAGGTTACTGATGCGAACTTTTACCATATTTGAATGTTTCAATTATAGTTGCGTAACCCTTCATGCAACAAATGGTGCTGCTTGGGTTGCTTAGGTTCACATCAGCCAAAGAGCTGCCTAAAGTTTTCAGATGGTGCTTACTTTAAAAGATTGTATAAATTGACAGTTGACGGTTGTACTTTGTAATAGCTCATTATTCTCAGACACGGAATTAGAACAGCCAGGCATACGAGGGAGTAGTTTACCCTGCCAGAATATCATCGCCCAATGCTGCTCGAATCGCTAACGCTACGATTATATCTTGAGTCGATGAAGCTTATAACTCTTGAGTGCCGATGCAAATGATAAAATATGCTGAAGAGAGCTATCATAAAAATGTAGTTAAGACTAAGAACAACAGTCGACTCGGGGATTGGAATGAAGTAAAGGGTTATTCTATCACATCATCACATCAAACACTGAAGGAAAGGGTCACAATACTGAGCATCATTAGGTCGAACAATGTATGAATCTACTCCTTAAATATTTTGAATAACGGAACACAATTCACCCAACTTTAAAAATACATTCGTGATTCAAGGAGCTCAAGACTATAGTTACTATATATATAGTTCGGCGGATACAAAAATCGGCAGCCAAATAAACGTCAAAAGCGGAGCCAAACGTTTTTCAAAATTCGAACTGTGGGACTAATGTTAATAAACACACTTTATTTTCATAGAACTAGTCATTTTCAACACCCACTAGCCATTATTTTCCGTAAAAATCTGCACATTTCTCTATAATTTCAAATTTAATTTCAAAAATCGGAGTTGCCAATTCGCCTGGTTTTCAATCCGCCGAACTATGTATATAGTAACTATACTCAAGACGGGGAAGTTCTATGAGAAGTTGAACCAATTTCGTAAAAGACATACACCGAAGCTTGATATGTATGGGGATGAGGAAGGAAATCTGGTCATACACGAGCGCGAGCAGCCACGTAGCCAGAGGTGGGGGCCAGGAGCCCTATCTTGGCTCCTAATACATTATATGCATATCTTACTACTTATAAATAAAATACATCACAATACATTTAATGTATTGTAGTTCTAAACGCAACAATATGCATATAAAACAGTTAAAATCAAAATTGGGCCCCCGCCCCCCCCCCTTCTGGCTACGTGGCTGAGCGCGAGGTAGACAACAGGTGGAAGCAGTTCTTCGATGAGCATCTCAACGGCGATTTAACAGACTAATGTGCAACAGAAGTTGATCTAGTAGTGCCTACAAACGAATACAACATGCTGGCTCCGGATCTCGAAGAGACCCGATGAGAAATCGGTCAGCTGAAGAATAATAGAGCCACCGGAAAGGACCGACTCCCGGTAGAGTTCTATAAAAAAGGCCAAGAACCGCTAGCGCTTCACTGGATGATTTCAAGGATTTGGGAGGAGAAATGGTAAAGGGAAGTGATGGATGGAGTGATTTGTCCCATCTACAAATGGGACGATCAGCTAGATTACTGTAATTATAACGGCATTACGCTGGTCAGTACCAGACTTGTTATAAACACCGTCCAGTGCGACTCGGCTGCTACCCGTCCAGATATGCACCGCAACGGGTACTTTTGATAACAGAACGCACTGGCGTTGCTACCTATTGGCATGCTCCCCTCAAACACAAAAACCCGATCGAAGTGCTTTGTCTTCGGCTAAGCACCGGTGAACACCGTACCAACGACGGCTGGCATGATTTCGTTCTTTGCTTTCTTTCTTATTCGTTCATATTCGGTGTACGTGACTGAGTTGTCAGGACGTTCGGGCTCCGTTCTCTGGCCGTGCACTAGCAGGTGCCGGCTGGTGTAAGCTGGCACGGTTTCACTCGCAAACTAAAAGAACCGATATAACTGCGTGGTGCGATACGGTAAAAACTTATGAACGATAGCGGGTGCCTTCCACAATGCCGTGTTTATGCCATATCATCTGCTGCTGCTCAGTAAAAATTATCGAATTTTTGGCCCAGAGCTGCCCGGAGCGCACCGAACACGCATAATACTGAACTGAACAGAAAAAATCGGCACTGAGGTGCAGTATCACATTACTTCGAACGAAAACAAGCTAAATACACCGAAACCGGGAGCGTGTGACTTATGAACGGAGGGGAATGTTTTAGCACGGTTATCTACGCCAGACTAAAAACGGAGGCTAGGAGGGTTGGGTTACAAATTAATATGTCGAAACCCAAATATATTTCCCTGGGAGGGGCCTGGAGGGTGCTGTTTGTGTTCGTTGACTTCGAAAAGGCGTTCGACCGAATCAGCCATGAAAACATCTGGGGCGCACTAAGGCGTAGAGGAGTTCCAGATAAGCTAGTCCATCTCATCGAGGCTCAGTACGAGGCGTTCTCGTGCAAGGTTTTGCACGACGGCGTCTTGTCCGACCACCATAAGGGTTACTGCAAACCAGATCACTCTACGTACAAAAACCCGAATCTTTAATTCAAATGTGAAATCCGTATTGCTATATGCCTGCGAAACGTGGTGCGTCTCAGCGGAGACAACGCAACAATTGCAGGTATTCAATAACCGGTGCCTGCGATACATCATTCGTGCCTGGTGGCCTGATAACTGGATATCCAATGAGGAACTCCATCGTCGGTGTCATCAACGGCCGATAGCCATAGAAATTCGTGAATGTAGGTGGAAGTGGATCGGACACACCTTGAGGAAAGGAGCGAACGAAGTTTGCAGAGAAGCTCTCGACTGGAATCCATAACGTAGAAGAGGCAGACCCAGAGGCTCATGGCGACGGAGCTTAGCCAACGACATCCGGGCTGTAGACGAGAACCTGTCCTGGCGACAGGTAAAAGCCATGGCGGGTAACCGTCAGCAGTGGAGATCTCTGACTTCATCCCTTTGTTTTGCCAGACCGGCGGACGTGGACACATAAGTAAGTAAGTAAGGCTTGGAGGGTGCCTTCTAAAAAAATTTCACTATGTATGAAAATAACGATCTACCAGTAATTACACATATATAATGTTCTCAGCATGAATATTTTATATTGTCGTCGTGTCGTTGTAAACTGTCGCGCAAAACTTAAGCGCCATTTTCGACGTTGTCGTCAACAGCATAGAGCTGGGGCTGAATTCAACACGATCTTGGGCCATTCATCGCCAATTTTCCAGTCGTCTCAGAAGTCGCAAATCATTTTCGACCTCGTCAAGCCATTCTGCACGCTGGGCCCCCCTCGTTTCTGGTGCCAGTGAGGTTATAGAAGAGAACTATTTTCTGTGGTTGGGTTTAGTTGATTTTTTACGATGAAGGAATGAAACAGTTTCAGATTTTCTGCGTTACGCGTTTCAGCCTACTATATTTCATTCAGCCATCTTCGGACGCCTATTTAGAGGTAGAATTACAGAAATTATAAATCGTCAAGTATAAGTAACACAAGCTTTAGATTTAACAAGAAACATTTAACATTAAATTTTGAACTTTTTCTTAACGAAAACTCTAGTTGGAACTCGAGTTGGAACTATTTTCGTTGCATTGTCGTCCGGCTTCCTTACCACATGTTCGGCCCACCGTAATCTACCGACTTCCGTCAAATATATATTGGGAATCTCTCTAAGTAGTGCCTGCAGCACGTGATTCATACGCCTCCAACACTCTCCACTTCAGTTTCGTCCGCAGCACTTTCCGCGAGCAGCGTCATTGTTTCAAGTTCATGAACTATCGGTCCAATAACGGTTTTGTACATTGTCAGCTTGTATGTGCCGCTGGATCTCCTTACCAGAGATCCCAAATACACGAACTCATCTACCATTTCTAGTTCGTCGCTGTCAACGGTTACCGTCCGTAGAAGGCGTGCGTCGGTTTCCTTTGAGCCTCTTCCTTTCATCTTCCTTTCTCTTAGACTCAGCTTTCAGTCCGGCGTAGATTGCTTCCGCCGTCGCAAAGTTCCTGTTGATGAGATCAAAGTCATCTGCAAAGCCTAGGAGTTGACTGAGAGCTGAGCTGTGGGCTTAAACGCCTTTCTAAGACTTGACCCTTTTTTATCGACAGACATCGCGGCCGGCTATTAGAGTACAGGACAGTTACGGGGCTAGTTCAAAAATCCTACTGACTCTATCTTGCAACACCGCCTTGCCGAGATTCAAACATACGACGACTGGCTTGTTAGATCAGCATCGTACCTCGAAGCTAACTGGGCGGAGGAATTGGCCACCCTTGGTGACAATCGTGCCTTATTTCGGTACTCACTCGTCGGTTTGCCTCCTTAAAGGCGATGTTAAACAGCATACCGGATGAGCCGTTACCTTACCTCAACCTCGCCGCGTCTCGAGAGTGTCCCCGATATGCGCATGAAACACATCACTCGGTCCAATGTAGCTTTGACCAGTCGCGTCAGTTTATCCGGAAAATCGAGTTCATGCATTATCTGCCATTGCTGGTCTCGATCGACTGTATCGTATGCTGCTTTGAAATCAATTAGGATGTGATGCGTGGGCACGTTGTACTCCCGATATTTCCACAAAATCTGTTGGATTGCAAATATATGGTCCATAGTCGCGCGAATTTCCAGTAATTTCCAACGAAACCATGTGCTATCGGTGAGGGCCGGCGTAACAGAATCTGAAAAAGTTCCTTGTAGGCGGCGTTTACCAGCGTTATGCCGCAGCAATCGAACCAATCACCCTTTTTTTGTAGATGGGACAAACACTCCTTGCATCCATTAATCCGGTGGCTTCTCCGCCTCCCAAATATTGAAAATAATCCAGTGTAGAGCCATTGCCAGCGTTTCTCGGCCATGTTTATAAAGCTCTGCCAGTTGACGGTCCTTACCAGCGGCTTTGTTGGTATTAAGCAACCCAATTTCTCGTTTGACTTGTTGAAGATCAGGTGCAGGGACATTGCTATCTTCCATGGACACTCCTTGGTTAATTTCCTTTCCGCATCTTACTGCAACTTCGCCATTGTGGTGTTCATTGAAAAACTGTAATATCGCAACTAGAAATACAAAGCTGTTGACATTCAGACGCGTTTGTGACGTTAGATGGTCTCATCCACATGCTCACATGCTCCTAGGGTTCGCGAACGATATCGATATCATCAGTGTCAATCGTAGAATGCGCATACCCGCATCTTAAGGAGGAAGTGGCGAGGATAGGACTTATCATAAACTCTGCCAAAACGATATATATGGTGGCAGGTAGAGAACGTGGTAGCCCTTCGCTGCGATGATGATAGATGAAGATACTTTTGCAGTGGTCGACGGTTTTGTCTATCTTGGTACATTAGTGACATGTGAGAACGATGTGAATCGAGAAGTGAACAGGTGGATAGAGGCCGCAAATTCTACGGATTACGTAGCTAGCTGAGGTCTCGTAACCTGTAACTCCGTATGCATGAATCATGGAATATATCCAGTATATATAGTTGCGGATAGTATGAAGCGAATAAAACACGGCAGGCTATAGTGGGCTGGAATTCTTTTTGCATACATATTCGCCGAATTGTACTGTGCGCTGCAGTAAACCTTTTCGCCAAATCACGTGTGGAGATCGCAGGATGGTTTCGGATTGTCCTGATGATCTTCGCTCATAATTTCCGGTCATACGTTTCAGTTCTACGTTTGGTTTGCTTTGCGCGATCCAACGTCAATATTTCCCGGTAACATTTGAGAACGGTACTTACATGTGATTTTGGAAAAAGAGCCTTGAGGATTCCTTCCGAACACGTTGGGTTTTTAACGTGCCAAATTTTTTCACGTCTCTCGCATTCCATCTTTCATCATTACTTTCTTGATACGACAACTAGAGCCGCTGGAGTAACTAGAAAGAAGCGGCCAAATAGTAGCTGGGACACACTTTATATAATGGTTTTGATTCCAAACAAAACGAAAGGGATATACAACCATACTGAAAATAAAGTATAATTCCAAAGAACGTACAAATTTATTAGATTAGAATATTTAGATAATTTGTAATAATTTGTTGCTTATTAAGTATAATCACCCCATCGGCAGACAACCATGTTTTCGCCGCCAACATCTCGTGTGTGCGAAAATGAGATAGCATGTCAGCACTGCGTTTCACTCAACTGCCAGCAGTCTGATTTGGGCCCGCTGTCAAATTTTGAGCCCCGGACATGCTGTCGCTGACGTTTACTGCAGTTCGATATAGAGATGTCGATGGGTTGAGTATAATACTAGTTTCTGAAAAAACAAACTGCATTTTTAATTGGATTGCCGCTGCTATTGAATTAGGTGTAATAATTTGTTGCATATTATTGAGCTATTTTTCACTTGTGTCGTCTCTTGTATGCTAAATACAGGCGCCCTCATGTTGAAACATAACTCTCTCAAACCCGTACACGACAGAGAGAAATGTGCATATTTTATGTCAGTGTTGATATCAAATTTCATTTGATGAACTCACTACCAATAACAATAATTTCCCACTGATATATTGTCCATTTACTGTTGGTAGATTAGTTAGGTAGCAAAGGCAAACTAGGAAATATGCTTCACCCCTCACTAGGCTGTTGTTGGCTGGCGGTGATCAATTTACGAAAGACCCGTGATGTGTCCTATGTTAATTAAATATATCTAGTCTAACCTGCTGCAGACAACTCGACACTCTGCTTGACCAGCACAGGTATATGGTTTCGATGGACCGCGTGAAGTGCAAGATTTTCGAAATCCGATGCAACAGTGACAAACAAAAAAGCATAACATACGATCGGTATTTTTGATCTTCAATGTTACCATAGAAAGTTTTTGTTCGAGACTGTTCTTCTCGGTCGAGGCTCGTGTCAATACATACAGAACAGAAATTGATTTTTGTATGTTAATCTTCACGGCATTTATTTGGACCTTTGGATACACCTCTAGAGGGGGATTCCGTTATGATACTCACAGGGTTTTGATAGCACTAATTTAGGCTCCATATGTTCAACACACTGGAAGCATAAAACTACGAAATGATTGCCCAATTCCAACACAATCAAGCAGACCATAAACCCAGCATGTGGTGAGAACAAGAAATCAATTATTTTTAATAAACAACACGATTAGGATTTAAGTACGTTCGAAATCATTTTTATATAAGCAAAATTAGTGTTGGTTTTTCTATTAAGAGCTGGTGACGGTAAACATATCACCGATGTTTAATAATTTATCCGGATACTAAAACTGATACTAAAACGAATCGTTTGACTAAACTTTTGTAAAACTGTTGAGTCACAAGAATATGGTAATGACAAAACAAATTTTTTTTATTGCCACTCGCTGAGTCTCTGGTGTGTGGTTCAGGTTGATCCAGTCCTGCTCGCGACCATCTGAATGAAAGTAATCACACTCGAGTGGATTTTTACGACTATGAAAAAGTGTCTGCATGCAGGAGCTGCATTTATTACAATCGAACTGGTTCAGACGTGGTGCCCATGTGGTGATAAAATTAAAATTCTCATTGAATCATTTCCATATGATTTACGATCCCGACGATAAAACGGTAAAGTCGTACTCATATATGTGTACGGTCGAAATCAATGGTCAATTAGTCCCCGATTCAAGTGAATTCCCTGATCGATCTATTAATATGCACGCTTGAATGCTATCCATCATAATTGGTTACCATCGGGTGTGTAAGTCAGCGGAACTGGTTGCTTCCCGTTCGCACCGCTCTCGTTAACCGGAAATATATGATTCCCATTGATGTCGATTAGTTTCAGTGGTGCTCAGCATTTTTGTTTTTTTTGCCTGCATTAGGTACAATGTATGAAGTACCTCCTGGTGCTTGTGGTTGACTAAATGGCAGTTGGTGACACACGGAAGCGGGACAGAATGAATTATTAATATCCCACACAGAGTTTACGTAGCCTAAAGCAGAAAACCAGCTGCGCTAGGCTAGGAACCAAAACCAGCAAGGTATCTCCAGTTATTTTATAGTTTTGTTTTTAGTTTGCCATATCTTTTAACATAGTTTAAGGTGTCACATGGCTATCCCAAAAAAATACAGATATATTATTTTATTCACCCACTGATTTGAATCCGGTTATGCTTTCCATAATTGCATTTATTTCTGCTTGGAAATCTGTTAACCAATTTTCCAACAGATAGATCAGCTTCGTCTCGATCAAAGATCTCTTTCGATGTCTCAAGTTTTAGCGTATTTCATTTAGTAATGTCAGAAGCCGGATAATGGCTTCTAATACTTTTACCTTTAACACCTTTTGCTTTAGTTATAAACTAACAAGCAAACGATGCAGTTTACCTGACTTTCATTGTAGTGGGTCCATTTGTTTTGAGCCACCAAACCAGCAGCGTATGTAAGTAATTCTTGATCACACTATGGCAGATCATATGTTTTTCAACTTTTCTGGAACATACCCACTCTGGTATCCTTGTTGGTTACAGTGTCTCAGCGCGCATTCCAAGTTAGTTTTCCATCTAGGATTACTTCCAGATATTCAACTTTGTCGCTGGTCTTTCATCTTTTCAAGCTTCCAGCTGTCGCAGCTACACGCCGAAGCAGGCGTATCCGAAAAACGTATTCGTGACGTTAGTTCTACTGAAAGGAATTCACTTCCAATTAGTTTGCGTTAATTCGTGAGTTTTATTAATACGTTCGAAGATAATTTGGAATTATTCCAAATATTTTCTTGCTGTTTTGGATTATTCCCTGGAGTTGCAGCATCCCAGCGGTATTCTATTGCCACTCTGCTACCACTTACCACTATTGATTGACAAAGACGGCAGCTGCTTTGTATCCTTCATATTCAATTAATTCACACATACCAGCTGTAGATAAACGTTGTACCGAAGACCCACCCAACGTCCTCCAGTTCCGGCCGACAGAAAATTTTTGAGCAAACTTCAGACAGAGGATCTAACCCAATAATTTTGTGGCAAAAACGAAGCAGCAGTTCCGTAATTAGCCCATTTTTTTAATGGATACGCTACCAATACCCGAATTTACTTATAATTCTAAAGCATACCGGTTCCGTGCGATCTAGCCCCTATCACTGACTTTCCTGGAATACTCCGTGCAGGTAACGCGGACCAACTTTTAAGTATCGCTCGGCGCTGGAACAACTTAGTTGACATGGTTTATGGTACATAGTGACTCTCTGCTTTATGACAACCCTGTTCGGAGCTTCTTGGAATATTTAGTGGTTCGACCAATTCTGTACCACCAATCCAAGCTGTCCGTCGTAACCATCAGAGTAAAGGTTGCGGCGTTGCTTGGAAATTTCTTTTCTCAGTCGTATTCCACCAAATCGGAAGTTTGTGATAAAGATTCTACTTGAAAAATTGAGCCCAGAAACTTAATAAACGATTAGCCAATCAGCATGAATACCGCTAAGCCCAGATCACTGTAGTATGCGCCACTTATCGATAGTGATATCTCATTTCGACACTTAATAAGTATTATAATCCTCTCGTTATCGAAAGATGTGCATTATGGGAAGAATGTATGTCACCAGATGTACGATGAGAATTTCTCCAAGCGATGCCTGTAGGTCGTGATTCATATACTCCTCCGCTTCTTTCTGTTTTCAGTTTGTACTCCACGAAATAACATTCGCACCACCTTCCGCTCGAACACGGCAATGGCGCGGCTGTTCTTCGTGAGCAGCGTCAAAGCTTCATGTCCATAAAGAACTATCGGTCTAACGATGGTTTGTCAACTTCGTGCGGCAGCGTATGCTTTTTGATCGTAGTGGATTGCCAAGGGCAAGATAGGACCGAACTTCTGCTAGAATGCGCTGATTGATCTCCTTACTAGTGATGTTATCCGCGATCACCAACAAATACACGAACTCATCTACCACTTATAGTTAGTCGCTGTCAACGATAACCGTTCATCTTCTATCAGTCTCTTCCTTTCATGTATTTGGTCTTCGTTGCATTTATTTTTAGTCCAAGTCCTATTAGATTTCACTTTCAGTCTGGCTTTCGCCATCGCAAAGTTCCTGGCCTTGATATCAAACTCATCTGCAAAGCCTAGGAGTTGCGGATCACCCTTTTAAGACCGATGTATGCACCTCCTCGTAGTACATGCCGAGATGCGAGCAACCTTGATGGAGATCGGGTAACCAACTCCGATGGAAGCAAAGGTCATATACTGACAGGGAAAGAGGGCTCTTTCGAGATGCGTCAGCCCTCCGGCTAGATAGGAGGCTGGTGCCGCAGGCCTTACAAACGAAAAACTGTTAAACAATGAATGAGAAACAAAGAAATTCGGACAGGAACAATCGGAATAGGCCCATGTGATGAAAAAGGACTACGGATTGGAAACTCGGGCCGTGCGACTGCCGATCTCTCAGCTTCCAGGGTAGCACCCGAGCTCTCTCCGACGTATTGAAGAACCGCAAGTTCGACGTCGTAGCGCTACAGGAGCAAGATGGTTCGACCAGGTGAAGCGAGAGCTGGCGGTATACTCTGTACGGTGTCCAAGGAATTAGAGAGCGGTAACCCACAACTAAGTAAATTAGCGAAACTGCCATAGTTGGTCTCAGACGACTGTATCGTATCGTATGCTGCTTTGAAACAAGCAAAGATATGAAGTATGTGCTCTGTCGTTCTCCTGACATATCTGCTAGATATCTGTGCAGAACACCTTGTAGTCATGGAAGTCATCTTCTGACAAAGTGAGGCTTCCGGAGCCGATTATTTTCTTTTGGCCATTCATGATCTAATCCCACGAATCGCTGGGGAAATGATAATTTCTTGCGTCAGACCCTTGCATTAAAGCAACAATGGCAAAATACTGTAAAGGGTGTTTTGATTTCCCACACAGGTACCGTTTGTGGTTGGGTATTTATTGAATAGCGGAAAAACTAGAGAATTTTATATTAAGGGTTTATATACAGTTAGAATTTTCTAAAAATCAATTTCAATTTTTATTTCATGTTCGTAGTGTAATTATTTAAGCACACACACACACACACACACACACACACACTCACACAGAAAATTTCTCAACTGATCCACCTCAAATTTCAATACAAAAAAAACATTTTTTAGTAATTAAACGAAGGTTTTTTTCTCACTGATTAATATATTTCATTTCATGGATAATTTAAGAGCAAAATTTATGCCAATGTGTTTGAGAAGCCGCAATTTGGTCGAATATAATTTTTTCGCTTATACCTTCGATTATTTTCAAGATATTGTATTGTGTTATCGAATTTATTTTGATTTATAATTTCTGATTATTTAGTTCATAGATATCGTGCTCTCTCCGTAAGACACCTCAGATTAGAAGGGTTCAAGTTGATTAATTGTAGCAGCTATTCCAATAACTATTTTTACAAATTAAATCTGTATCTATAAAAATGGATTTCTGTCTGTCTGTCCGTATGTCCCTTATAGAATCGAAAACTGCTTAACCGATCAGCGTGAAAATTTGCATGTAGGGTTTTTTGGGGCCAGGGAAGGTTCTTATGATGGTTAGAGACCCCTCCCCCCACTAAGAGGGGGGGGAACCCATACAAATAAAACACAAATTTCTGCATAACTCGAGAACTAATCAAGCAAATGGAATTTGACGTATGGTTATTTTTGGAGACAAGAATTTTTTCTATGGTGAATTAAGACCCCTCCCCTCTTTGGGAGGGGAATTATGACCCCTCTCACCTTTAAGAGAGGGGGCTTCCATACAAATGAAATGTAAATTTCCTCATAACTCGAGAACTAAGCAAGCAAATAGAACCAAATTTGGCATGTGGGGGGTTTTGGAGGCAGGAATTTTTTTATGATTGTTTGAGACCCCTAACCCTGTGGTAGGGGGATAAAGACTCTCATACAAATAAAACAGAAATTTTTGCGTAACTCAAAAACTAATCGAACTCGACGAATTTCAAACTCTTTCATAAGACATTAGTCAATAACTTTTGTCCAGTGCCTCTATGGTTCAAAGGTACACGGGTACCAGCGAGCCACACGCCCTGGCATGTGTGGGTTCCGATCCGGTTATAATCTCTGATCCTCTCCAGCGTTGGACAAAAGATAGAAGTCACAACGACAACTTGTTAAGCGTAGCTACCTATTACCCCCACCCCCTTCCTTTCCGCTCTTTCCCCTCCTTTCCCAAAAAAATTTCATTACTTTCCCCTACCGTTCCTCCATCAATTGTAAAGCCATCGTTTCAAAAAATATTAATATTAATGCCTGACGGCATTTCACGGTCAAAGACTAAAACACGAGTTTGGTCAATGTCATTAACTCATTTTTTTAAATTTTGCGACTTGGTCCGGTCTGATTTAACACCGACCATATAATATCGCGACAAGCAATCGAGTTGAGCAGGCGAGTCGAGCAGTCTAGTCGAACAGCTGAGTCGAGCAGTCAAATCGAGCAGTTGAATCAAGCTGTTCAGTCAAGCAGTCTAGTCGAGCAGTTGAATGGAGTAGTCCAGCCGAGCAGTTGAATCGAGCACTCGAATCGAACAGTTTAGCTAGTTGAATCGAGCAGTCCAGTCGAACAGTTTAATCGAGTAGTTGAGTTGAGTAGTCCAGTCGAGCAGTCGAGTCGAGTCGAGCTGTTGAATCAAGCTGTCCAGTCGTCAGTTGAGTCGAGCTGCCACCAGTTGGACAGTTGAGCAGTTGGGCAGCCGTCTCGAATAGTCCAATCAAATAGTTGAGTCAAGCAGTTGAGTCCAGTAGTTTAGTTGAACAGTTGAGTCAAGTCAAGCAGTTGAGTCGAGCAGTCTAGTCGAGTAGTTGAATCAAGCTGTCCAGTCAAGCAGTCTAGTAGAGCAGTCGAATCGAACAGTCCAGTCGAGCAGTTCTATCGTGTAATTAAGTCGAGCAGTTGGGACGAGTAGTAAGTCGAGCAGTCGGGTCGAGTAGTAAGTCGAACAAATGTGTCAAGTAGTCTAATCAACTAGTTAAGTCGAGCAGCTCAGTTGAGCAGTCTAATCGACTAGTCCAGTCGAGCAGTCTAGTCAACCAGTTGACCAATCGAGCAGTCCAGCAGTCAACCAGTGACTGTGGTGACTGACAATACAACCCATTGCACTATGGGCAAAAACGAGCGAAAAAACAGACGCAATTAAGATATGGCCTGCATGCCGATAAAATGTAGGTGATCTTAAGAAAAATTTTCCGCTAGCTTGGTATAGTCCAATAAGTATGAAAAAATGTCAAAAATAGGGGAAAATGAGCAAAATGGGGAACTTCCCGATGGCAAACAGGAAAGGGGTGGGCACCACGAGATTCTCCGAAAATTACATAAGATCACCTATATTTTATCAGCCTGCAGGCCATATCTTAATTGCGTCTGTTTTTTCGCTCGTTTATGCCCATGGTGCATTGCTACGAAAGCATGATGTGCTGTCAGGGGCCTCTTTTAGTTACCGATAAACTTTTTATAATGTCCTGTCAGAGTCCTGGTTTTTGGTACAGACATAAACCTCTTATATAAATAGATTATACCTCACAAAAGAAAAGCAGTTGGTCGATCTAAACTCAACCACGAAGAAAATATCATTCGGACTTCAAGTAATTCAATAGTTTAAAAGACCAATAGGGCAGGGGGTCTCAATCTTATGTACCAATCATAGTCTTACAAGGCTGTTTTAAAAGTAGAACAAGTTCGAAAAAGATCCAAAAAGGTAGCTAAAAATATTAGTGAGCTTAAACCAAATCTCTATTATTAAAAGTATAGTAACACGCCAAATTCGGTCAGTGAAGGTTTTTGCTCCACATTTTCATTATTTTAACCTCACCGGTTCTGTTTGTACAACCAACAGGGTGTACAGAAAATAGAACAATAAAAACACACGAACCTTTTTATGATTCATTTGCGTGTTTCGAGACAATTTATTAGTCAAATTCATTCATGCATTGTGCCACTCTATTTCGAACCCCCCGTTTTTGTGTGTCGAAGTAAGTTGAGTCCAGCCAGTCATGGTCGTGTGGCGGACAATAAACATATGTATATGCGACAATTTTTTTCTAATTGTAGGCCGTCCCCGTGTGAGGTCAGGTTAATGCACTTCGCACTTGGAGGGCAATGACACCCGCGGCGAGCCTCATGTTTGTCTTCCGGTGTTTGTTTTAGTAATGATTGCCTACATTCCCGGTTTACGGGTGGGAATAGAAACTTCAGGGGAATTGCTGATGTACCGGGGTTTTAACTGAAATTGGGTCATTAATTAAACCTTAAACAAAACATAAAAATGTTATTAAATAAAAACCATAGTTAAGCAATTTCTGTGATTAAAAACAACGCCCATTTGTCGAGTTCTACACTGAATAATCAACTGATTGTGAGATAATTCATAACAAACCCACAACTCCTAGCCAGGCTTAAGGCAAACCGTGCTGGTTATATATGTCAGTTGGTGTTGTTGTTGTTCGCAAGTCATACACTCTGTTTGGCCTCCTCGCATGGAGCAGGGTGTGGTACGTTATTGGCATTCGCGTTAGCTAGCGACGGCCGCAGTCGCAATCGGGGTTGTATTTTGCCACTCTTCATCAGTCCAGTCACAAAACATCCCGAGCAACTTCTGGTTTGCGACTCGGCATCTCGTTATGCAATTGTGCAACTTTATTGGCGAGGCGCGCGCACGAGGGAAAACCCGGCCGATAATAGTTTGAAACTAATCACTTAAAATCCACGCCGATATCATTACGTTACGTACGAGCAGCAGCATCGATGACCTGACCTTTGGCGCTCGACGCGAAGAAACTTATAATTGCAACATTTTCTCGCGGCCCGATCGTACGCCGGGTCGGCACATGAACCTGCCTTACTGTTGCAATTTATCAGTCGGTCGGTTGAGCTAAAAGCCGGTCGATCTCCTCATCAATTCCCATTAGCAAACCGTTCAAATCTATCGCTGCGCGGTAGATCCAAGATCAACACGGCTTGGCGCGGTCCTGCATAAGCAGTCACCCAAACCCAAAGCGCTTAGCTTGCAGGAAGTACACCCAATCCGGTCGAGTATGCCCATAAAAAAAGCTTACCCAAGCCCAAGTCCTTAACGTAAGTTTGCTTGCTACAACCCTATTGCGCAACCGGTTGATCGTACAAAACACGTTCACGACAGCCGCCGCGATAGACGCCTGCCGAACCTTCTTTTCGCGGTTTCGGAATGCTGCAGCGGTGCAGTGGACTGAAAGTCTGAGATTAACTTCTGAACTGTTGAACCTACTTGAACCTTTAATCGAAAAACAGAAACATAAAAAGATAAATTTTAATGCGATCGCTATCTGCCCATGTTTGGAGATCGGAAGTGAAAATTGAATTACTTGCCAGAAGTCAAGCCCCAACGGTAAAAAGGGTTAGGCAAAGAAATATCTTTCATAAATTACTATTGCACTGCTTTTTCAACCGTGCGCAACAGGAACGTAAGCAACGAAAGCAAAAGTACACCCGTCGGAATAACTTAACCACCAGAGGGAAGTGTTCGGCGTGGAAACGGATGAAATCGAAAGTCACTCGATAACTGGTTTAATTCTGCATCTTTCCTCTCCGCTCGGTAATAGCGATCCGATGAAATATTGCAAATATCCAACATCCGAAATCGAGCAAAGTTAGCAGAATTCAGTCCATGCGCTCACAAATATGTATAAGTATACAAGAGGCTGAACGATCAGGAAATGATCGTGATCCCCGAGGCCATTATCAAGTGCAACTGCGTATCTACCTAATTGTTGTCTCGGTTGTGTGTCAGTACAAGTTTACCGCAACGACCGCACTTACCAGCAGCACAGCGTCTGGCCGGGTTGTGTTTAGCAATGTCTAGCAAGTAAACGGAATAATTTACTCCAATTACAATCAATTACGTCTACAAACGGGTGTCAGAGGGATGAACAACAGTGTGAGAAGCGTGTTTCACTATCAATGGACCGTAACCTGCTCATGAAGCATGTAACGAGGTCACGGTCAATTTCTTGTGCAATCGCATCCAATCCACAAAAATAAAAAGAATTTTTCCGCTGATCAAAACGATTTAAAATAAACATGGCTTTTTTGAACTTATACCATTAACGCCGACTGATGGATATCGCCAATCAAAAATTAGTACCAGCACACGAGCGGATCGGCAAAAAAACATTTTCATCAACGCTACACCAAAAACTGAACTACAAGCCCGAAAAAAAACAACGAATCACCTCGTTCAAGGCTTCCGGCGGCGGTCGGCACAGTTCGATGCCGTTGTTGTTTACGCGCATTTGCTGCTTATTTCGTAGCTCGGTCATCGCTCAAACAACAGTCGCTTCAAGACTCGAGAGTCCTTGGCATTGGGCAGCTGCCACATAGTTCGCAGTCACCACTATCGCCAGCCACAATGGACGACGATGTCCCTTCACTTTTCCAGTTACTCACGGAAAGGGATATGGCTCTTCCAGCTTGACGAAATGACGATCGACACCGAGCTGGAAGTGGACCCGATGGAGTGACCTCTGCCTCTGGTTTAGACACGGTTGTCGATCGCCGCAACCTTTGCTTGCCCGCCGGTCATGACTCTTTGAACTGCGTTGTTATGAATGAGCAGACACATTCGAATGGAATGTTTCTACTACACAAAAGGAAGCCACCAGCACACGTGCGGTTTCAATCGCGGAAACCCGATCAGTCACCTATACCGGACCACTGGCTGTCAAGTGGTGTCAGGTGATGGTGGTGACTTCAATGAGCGCGCCGTTTTATGGTAGACCACGAACGTGCTTCAGCATCTGGTCAAGTTACGGCACGTTGTTGATTTAATTGCCATAGAGTAGTCTCTAATCGAATCTAATAAATTTACTCGTAGGCAAATTAACCCTGGCATGAGTAGGTAATGCATTGAAAGTAACATTAAATAATAGCACGTGTCACCATTTGAATCAATAGAATTCTAATCGTATGTTTTCAACGTATGCTATCATTTCAGTGATTGTCAGCGGACTTGAAATCACAGCGTCACGATGGGATCCGGCGGTAGAATGGACTGCTGCGGGCAGTGTGTCAAGTATAGCATGTTCATCTCCAATTTCATAATTTTCGTAAGTACCTGTTCTGTCTGTCAGCCGTTACGGCGCGCAGCAGGCGATAACCGAGTGATCCGGTCACGCAATGCAATTGCCAACTAGTCTGCGTGCCGTGCATGTCTCCTCCAAATACCGATTCTAATGCTCTCCTCTGTTGTGTTGCAATTTTTTCCCCTCGCATGCAGATCGGCGGTGCCATCGTGTTCGGCCTCGGTGTCTGGACACTGGTGGATAAAAACTTCATCAACGAGCTGCTGGGGACGAATCTATTTTCCGGTGCGGTTTACGTGCTCATAGCGACCTCGGCGCTCGTTTGCCTGCTGTCCTTCTTCGGATGCATCGGTGCGGCCAAGGAGTACAAGTGTATGCTGCTGACGGTAAGTTGTTTTAGATGCAGACAAGAGGTATACTCACCGACAACGACAGCACGTGTGTAGTGTGTGGAACCGGACAGATTAGTCATGCTGACAGTAGTAATCTCTCGTAGTAACCAGACGAGGTGCAATCGTCGTTGTGACACTTCTAGTTTTCTGCAAGAACAGTAGTAATAGTAGTAACGTTCCTTAAATTCTGCACATATCATAGCTGGCACGACAAGACAACCATCAAACTTTAAATACTGCAAAACTGATAGATTTTTACTCTTGCTTTTAATTTAATTCTATGCCTTTTTTAGATTGAAATTATGATCTCCTAGCAATCGATTTTACTCAAAAGCTAATTTTAGGACTTAAAAAAGATAGGTCCAACTCATGTTTTTGTGTTGACTTATAAATGAAGTCAGAAATTTGAATAATTTTTAGTATTAGAAAGTAAAGAAACATAGGTGGTTATCAGAGGGTTCTAGCAGCCCTCTTTCGAGGAACCTTAATCTTTTATTGAGAATTGCCGGACATCGGCATAACCGAATCTTCTTTTTCTATGCTACAGAAGCGACATATATCACCATGAAGTTTTCTCATTAGCTTCAGATGATAGCGGCTCGGACAATGTCCTGTTATAAGACCAGTATAAATGCTTAGATCTTTCTTCGAACGCTCCTGGATTTTGCGAGTCATTGAAACGTTTGGAGAGATAAAACGTTTCGACTGCCTAGCATTGAAAGTGTTATTCCAATTTGATTCCACTTTCGTACATTCCCATGCCTTTAGCTCCATTTTTAAAGCAGAAGCAGATAAGCAACAGAAGGGCTCAGGTCCTACAAATTGATGAGATGATCCGAGTCTTGCTAGCGCATCAGCTCTTTCATTTCCATCAATTCCACAGTGACCTGGCACCCAGTACAAGTTGACTTGGTTACAAGACAATTTTTGGAGTGATAGAATACATTCCCAGACAAGTTTTGATGTGCATGTCGCCGACTTTAGAGCGTTTAGAGCTGCTTGACCGACATGGACATGATGCATATATTTGAATGTCTATAGTTCCTGCGCAAGCACACAGTCGTACATTCTAGAATTGCTTGTATTTCAACTTAGAATACAGTTGGCCATCTGCCCATAGAAATTGACATGTCTATTTCTGGGCCAGTTACTCCTGCTCCCACTTGATTGTCCATTTTGGAACCATCTGTATAGAAAACTGTCGAGCCTGGACGAAGATCGGGACCACCATCTTCCCAGGAATTACGTCTAGGCTCAAATACACGAAATAGTCGATTGAAGTTGTATTTTTTCTCCATCCAATCTTTACTGGTTACATTACTGGTTACAAGAGGATTAATACCGCCATCCGGGGTGAGATTGTGCCAAAAACCAAAAAATGTTTATTTGTGAAAATTTATTATATCTATAGAAACTGGTGACCTAAATTCAAAATGATGATGAATATAACATATTTATTCATAACTTAGAGTAGAATACAGATAATATTAGCAAACAATTTAGCCTAAACAGGGTTTCAAAGTTCGTGATCAAAAATACTCGGAAATAACGCTTGTAAAAAATGTCCCACATAAATCAACCCAAACAAGAAATCGCATCAACTTGCTATTTTGAAGGTATATAAACTAATCATTTACAATGTATTGAAAGGTTATTATGCGTTGGATAACTTTTGATTACGAAAATAATATTTTTCGAAACTTTGTACTTTTCGAGCTTTCAAAGTTCATGCACTTCCAGTAAAATTAGTTTTCATTGTAACTATACCAACTCTACGGTAGTTGTTAATTGAACAATTTAGTATGTATTGACTGATTTGAAATCAACTTAGTTCCTAAATTGTGTGTATACTGAGCTAAAGAACAAAAACATATGCTTTTTGGCACAATCTCGCCCCGGATGACGGTACTAATAGTTTTTAGAATACTGAGATGGCCTGTTAAGTCTCCTTCGAAAAGGTCCATTGATCTTTCATTCTCAGAGCACTTTTTCAGCTTCTAATTGTATAAACTGATGCAATGAAAGTATATTGAGTAAAGCATCCAATGCCTTCGATGGTGTACTTCTCATTGCACCTGTTATTGAGAGAGTGGCTAGGCCTTTGAAGTTTTTCCAAATTTTATTTGGGTAGTTTTCTCTTTCGTTTTTGGCCACCAGACCAACGAAGCATAGGTAATCCTGGGTCTGACAATGGCCGAATAGATCCAATGGATCATCTTCGGTTTCAGTCCCCATTGCTTACCAAAAGTTCTTTTACATATCCAAAGAGCATTTGTTGCTTTATTTACTGCTTGCTCTAGATGTGTGTTCCAATTAAGTTTTCTGTCAAGAAATACTCCAAGATATTTGACAGTGTCTGAAAGTTTTAAGTGTTCCCTTTAATCTGATGTTATTTAATGTAAATTTTTTCCTTCTCGTAAATGGTATGATAGTAGTTTTATTGGCATTTATGCTGAGGCCCTGCCTATCACACCATGATGAAATCAAACTTAAAGCCATTTGCATTCGGTCCGCGATAATAGAATCAAATTTTCCTCGAACATTTATGACTATATCATCTGCGAAGCCAATTATTTCAAAGCCTAGCGCCGTCAACTTTTGAAGAAGATCATCAACCATTAAAGACCACAATAGAGGTGATATTACGCCTCCTTGTGGGCAACCTTTTACTGCTCTAATGCTTCTAGATGAGCTTCCAAGGCTTGCTGATATCTCCCTTTTTGATAGCATTTCGCTAATCCAGTCGATAATGGATATATCGAAACCACGTTTCGTCATAGCCGTAATCATTGAATTATGAGATGAATTATCAAATGCGCTTTCTATGTCAAGGAAGGCACCTAGTGAAATTTCTTTCGCTTCAAAGGATTTTTCTTGTTTTTTTACAACAGTTTGTACTGCTGTTATTGAAGATTTGCCTTCTTGATATGCGAATTAATATTTGCTCAAAGGATCTTTGGCTAAATATGATGACTTTATATGCTCATCAATTATTTTTTCCATTGTTTTTAACACAACAGACGATAAGCTTATCTGCCGGAAGGATTTTGGTGAAGTCTTATCTTTCTTATTAGCCTTCGGAATGACCGTGACCCGTACTTGTTGCCATACTGCTGGTATATGACCTAGTATCAGGCTTGATTGAAAAAGGTTTGTTAGAATAGGTGTTGAAAACGCCTTGCCCTTCTGTAGTAGTACAGGAAAAATTCCATCCCTACCCGGTGATTTCAAGGGTTCAAAAGTGTCAATCGCCCATTCAACCTTGCTTCTTGTAAAAATTTTTTTGGCCAAGGTACAAGCATCATTCCTGTTTCTATCTAACCCAGTCATTTCACTCGCCTTTTCGTGAATGTCTGTCCTGGTTTCAAGATTTACAGTTCTCAATGCCGGTGCACTTTGGTCTCCGCATGTATTAATGATTGAACAGGGAAAATGTGTTCTCATCATTAACTCTAATGTTTCCTTAGTTGAGTTAGTAAAAGAGCCATCCTCTTTTTTCAAAGTACCTAACCCATTAGAATGATCTTTAGCGAGGATTTTCTGCAATCTAGCAGTTGCTGGAGTATTTTCAATGTTTTCACATGTGTGCCTCCAATGAATCCTCTTTGATCTTTATATTTCTCTATTATAGGCAGTGAGAGTTTGTTTATACTCCTCCCACTGTTGTCTTTTTGCCCGGTTAAATAATTTCCGAGTTTTCTTTCTAAATTTCTCCAAAGTTTTGTTCCACCAAGGTACATCTCTATTCGTAGACCGTTCCTTTGCAGGACAGCTTTCGTGATAAGCTTGTTGGATCAGGTTTGAAAGTTGTTTTGAGTTGTCCTCAAGTTCTTTACATGTCCTTGAGCAGCCTTTCAAGTTCTTGACTCCAATCTTCAGTTTCAAATTATGCTGATCCCAGTTTGTTTTCCTGGGATCTCTAATAATTTGCTTAAGTTGCTGATTGGCTTCGTAATCAAATATAATTTGCTTGTGGTCGGACAAGGATTCTTCATTCGATACGTGCCAATTTTTTATTTTATCAGTCATCGTTGGACTGCACAGTGTTAAGTCAAGTACTTCTTGCCTTATTGCGTTTACAAAAGTTGGCTCTTCCGCTTTATTGCATATATCTATATCATTTGATGATATAAAGTCCAAAAAGAGTTCACCTCTGTTATTGGTATCTGTTCTGGCAAAAAAAGTGTGATGGGCATTTGCATCACATCCAATTACAATTCTTTGTTTTGTTTCTTGCAGTAAGAAACCAAATTTACCACTTCTGATGGAGGTACTTCACCCACATCTCCTGGAAAATATGCCGATGCTACGCAAATTTCAGTCGTACCATGGGTCGTTCGAACCTCCATCATTATTGCTGTGAGATCTTTTGTAATCAATTCTGTAATTGGAAAACTTTTTATGTTTTCACTTACTAAAATGGCAACTCTTGGCGTAAATCAATTTACACGACTTTGTAGGAATTCCTTCCTTCCAAACCTTTATCAGTGCTACATCCAGGTTGCTTTCTGTGAATCTTCTACAAAGTACAGTAGGGAGCAATTTACATGGTGAAGATTTACCTGGACAAATTTAACATTTTTTCTTTGTAATTTTGTATGATTTGTGGTACGACCGGGCTGTTTTAGATTTAGTATTGCACCGTTGACACCACTGGGTCCTGGGATTTGACTGATTATATCAGCATCGCCAGTTTCCTCTTGGGTCTTATCGATGTCAGGGTCACTCCTGAGCGCTGATCCCCCACTTGATTTGTTATTGTATGTATATTGTATGTATGTATATTAAAACTTTCATTAATTGTTTCCATCTCGATGGTCTTAATTTGCTGGGAGAAAGAATCAGCTGTCCTTTACCAGCTTAGAACAGAGGGAGCAAATTACTGCACGAGATTCCCTGGTACCATTGAGGCTCCGTTCGACCTTGGGAGACTAATTAGACCCCCCAAGCATTCATCCTTAGGCACGGGTCGCGTTACACCGAGGATTGGGGTCCTCCTCCGCAATTTACTCAGAATGCAGCATGCTCCAATGTTGCTTGCTACATTGGGAGCAAAAGTTTTTTTACAAGATTTGCCGCGGAAGAGACTCTGTGTGCAGATCTAGATGGATCCATCACATGTCTGTCATGGACCCATCCAGCGCTGCACACCGAAAGACAAATCTCAACACTCGTCCTTTATCCTGACTTGTGACAGATAGTTCGGGTCCCGATCCAATTTTCCCATCACTTGTTCACTCTTTTTATGGAGTCACACGTGTTAGTTCATCAGCGAGGTCCCTCACTGGCGGAGTTGACCAGTAGTTCCTTAGGATACCAGAGTTCATTAGGATAGAATTTAAACAAACAAACCGACAGACAGATAAACGAATAGTATAATGAAACAACTTTTGTAGACCGCATTAATCATTCTTTTCACCAATAACGCATTTACTTGCATCCGTCTTATGCACCATATGTAAAAACAACCACTCACCACACCCAATTATTTTTCTCGCTTGTTTCCTTTCGTTTGCAGTACTTTATTTTGATTTTCCTGATTTTCGTCACCATGCTGATCGGTGGCATTCTGGGCTACGTGTTCCGCGAGAAGGTTTCCCAAACGATGCAGCAGGAGATGAAATCGTCGATGAACTTCTACGGTGCGTACGGTAAGCGCTCGATCACCCAAGCGTGGGACATCACCCAGGAGCGGCTGAAGTGCTGCGGCGTTAAGCACTACAACGATTGGCGTGGATCCATTCCGCAGTCCTGCTGTCAGAAGACGTTCACCGATTTCAAACCCTGCCAGGACCATCCGACGCCGGAGAACATCCACATCCAGGGATGTCTGGATATAACGTCCAACTTGATCCGGGACAACGCGGCCATCATCGGTGCTTCCGGAATTATAGTGGCCATTTTGCTGATATTTGGGATGATCTTCTCCTGCTCGTTATTCCGAATGATAGAATAGCTGACCCGGTTGTGCCTTATACGATTCGCAATTTTTTTATTTAGCCTAGCAAGCAGCAAGTGGAGTTTCACGGCAAACCGTGACAGTCAAGTTTTTTTTTTATTTTAAGATTTTCAAATTCAAATTGCCTACCAGTTGTTCTGATTACCTGAGAGCAAAAAAAAGTACAACAATGATAGGCAAGCTTAAGTTACGTTTGCGGATTGATTTACGAAATGATTTTATCTTGTTAGTGGTAGGTTTTAGCTTATTACAAGTAAAGGCTATTGGCAGCAGAATCTCACGGTATAATTCATCAAAACAGGATGAGATGTAAATATAAAACAGTGCATGATGCATTTAAAACGATCGACATCACAATCAGCTTTCTTCTCATGCCTTATTCGCCACCGCTTCGATTTTAAGTTATTTCCATTGTTTCAGTAGTAGCACAGTTTGGAGTACGATGTGTTAGAAATCCAAAAAAGTCGATCAATCATAGGACATTCATTCCATACTACTGTCAAATAGTTGTCTGTCATACATGTGTCATTGTAAAATCTAACTGATACAATAGTTAATAAAGATTTAAAAAGAACGTCCAATCTTTGGTTTCTTAAATCGTCTAACCACTTGTACCCCTATACTTGCAGTATTTTCTTTCACTCTTCTTGCTGTTCGTGCTACTCTTTCTCGGATGTATCTTAGGGTACGCATTTCGAAGTCGCGCCATCGATTCGCTACAGGACAAAATGCACGAAACGATGACACTGTACGGACGACGTCGCATGACTACGATATCTTGGGACATCACCCAGGAGGACCTACAGTGCTGCGGAGTGACCGACTTTAACGACTGGCACGAACGGATTCCAGAGTCGTGCTGTATGGAAGAATTTGCCGGACGCAAGCGACCCTGTCAGGAGCTGCAAACTGAATTGACCATCTTTCAGCAAGGCTGTTACCATGCAGTTACGAAGGAACTGTTCCGAAATGGTAGCATTTTGGGTGGCGCTGGATTGGTACTGGCTTTCGTGATGATCCCTGGAATTGTGCTTGCTTACTACATATTAACGTCACTATAGATTGGGCTACACGCCGAGGACGGTGATATTCGCAAATAAAACAGTACAGCGTTTACGGGCATTGCATTAAAGCTTAAATTCGTTGTTAACAACGAGTAAAGTATTTGTAGCTTATACTAGATCGGTTGCATGAGAAAGGACTAACTGTTCAAAGCCCATTCCGTAATAATATCAGAATTCCAGATAAGCTTCTTATAGTAAAATGCGATCAAAAGTGTTTGCATATTGTGGTAGCGGATTATCAATAACTTGGTTGAAGGTAGTTTAAAAGTTGAGGCACCGTTGAATGTTATAAATACTGAATATGGAAAGATGTATAAATGTATGTAGTTTGCTCACTTCAATAATAAAAACTAGTCATGCTTATCGGTTGGTTCTACTTTCTACGCAGAATGAAGTAAACTACAGTAACATCCAAAGTTTTAGCAATAAATTACATACACCAATTTTTTTCTTCTTTTTTGACTTTTAGAAAGCGCTTTGTATTAATACATCTAATAAGTTTGGCGAAAATATCACATATTTAGCTATGAAAACGGTAACACTTAATTTGTCTTTGGACATTTTCTATCAAAAGATGGGTAAACTGTGGAGGGTTTAAGAGATCAATGTCAGAATTCCTAATCAATTGGAGATCACTTATCAAATACAAGGTGGGCAATGAAAAAGCAAATGGTTTATGAAATCCCATGAAATTTTCTGTAAAACTACTACAGGAGGATTCCAACAACCATTACGCAGATTCATCGGCATTGTGCCAGAGCGAGAAAAAACCGATAACGGTTCCAAGAATAGCCACTCCCACCAAAATAAATGTCACTACTCCCAATGCAATATAAATCGACGACAGCAACCAAAACGAGAATAGGTACAACGTTTTGTTGCAATAGCCATTTTTGCTAGCGGGATCGTAACTTGGCTCGTAGATTCCGTACACCCAAAAGGATCCGATGACGAACCAACCGAGCAGGAAACAGTTGATCATGGTTTGCGTTGGGTATTGCCGCAGCCGCTCCAGTTCCTGATCCTCTACTCTGCTTCGCACTCGTGTAGATAGATGCAACAGCTGCTTGATAATTCCCAAGCCACCGCCGACCATGAGAAAAACAGGAATATACTCACTTTTAGGACACTGACGCATGAACATCATACCAAAGGCAAGCATACAAAGAGGAATGACAATCGTAATCCCAAGAATAATGGTGCAGCCCACTAAAAAAACATAACTCAACATAATTTACCATTGCTTATAATAGCGAACCTAAAACTTACAAGTTCCCAACAGCAGCGTGACAACGTTCTTCACAAAATCCAACGTCCCGTTCGAAGCTTTGTGAACTTCTCGGACGCGACCAAACAGTGACTCGTACGGTGGAGGCGGAGCCTCCGGTGTAACCACATCATCATACCCTGGTGGATCCTCCCAGTATTCGCTGCTGAAGGCCGGTGCTACTCTACTTGTATTACCACTACGATTCATATCTACGACTAGAGTTTGATTGTGCGAGGGCAAATGTGCCGTGGTTGTACTCATTTTTGTTTTTTGTATTACTATCTAATAGTGGTAACTCTATCAAATACCTATCGTAGCTCTAGAAAACAAACCCATTCGGGGCTCGGACGTATTCGTTCCGAATTGATACAATATTTCGAGGTGTATCGGTCTCGACGTCGTTGAACAGGCCGGCAGGTTGAGTCATTGATTTATCTAGTTTTTTATGTTGTACGCATTTTAGATTACACGTTATAGACTTTTTACATCGTAACTACCTAATTATGCTCTGTTCATAAGTAGCAAACTAAAATTTAACACACTTCACTAGTAGAACCACTAAAAGCATAAATGCAAATTTTTCTTTCTGTCAATGTTTTTGCTAGTAAATTTTATTCGGAAAATCAAAACATATCAGAATGAAATATTTCGTCACATGCACGGAAATAAATGTGTCTGAAAAATTGAGTAAATTTTTTTGATAGCAGAAATGTTATTTACGGAAAATGTGAGTGTTTGGACACTCACAGCAAAATCAAATAGAAGTGTCCAATCCAAATTATGTACATCTGCTGATGGGATCCAAAATAGGTTGGTTACCCTAATATTACCGAGTCCTGCTTGGATAAGCGAATGATCGTAGTAGATTCGAATCTTATTACTCTTTTTTATACTGAATTCTGTATTATACCGACGAAGCCTCATGACAGTGCCAAAAATGTCTCTCTTATAGTTGAGTCTAGTGGAACCTGGAGGAGGAATGCAATGAGTCCTCGCCAGGGACGGCTGTACTATGTGATGATAATATTGGCGGTGAGGAACGAGCGGTGTAAGTAAGCGCTTGACTTACGTTGATTTGAGCATGCCAACTTTTACCAGCTTAATCCGAGCGGGCTACCTCAATAATCTAGCTATTTTAGACGGTACGTAGTACTTTCCCGGACGCACGTCAACTACTCGGCTTGGTGTGGGACCGTTGTTATGCGGGAAGATGATTCTCGGTCATGGGAGTCATGGGAGCGGCATAGGACAATCTCGGTGCAAATCACTTTTCCAGTGGGTGCGACAAGTTAACGCACAGATTAATATTTCAGCTTCAATCACATTAGGTGAATTTGCTGGCTGCTAGACACATCGCAGTCGTTCGATTGTACATGTAAATAAATACTGGACCATCCTCTGGATTTCCAGAAACTATAAGTAAATATTTAGAGATTGCTTGCCAAGTCGCTACCTAAAACGGAACAGTTGAAACTGATCATAATTTTCCAAGATCGGAGAATTAGTGGAAGGTTTGCAATTCCTGCCGGGAGTGCCGGCTTAAGTCTCCTAAAGCCTGTCCACACGGACATATGCGGATCAATGGAAGAGGAGTCGATCGGTAAAAGCCGGTATTCCGTGTCGTTCATGGATGACTGAACGACTGGAAATTTGAAGTTGAGATCCTCCACGCATTCGGCCAGTTTCGAGCGCTATTTAACTGAGAAACAGACTGGGTCAAAGCTGAAGGTTCTTCGCAGCGATAATGGTAACGAGTACTCTAACCGATCGTTACAGAAACGCATTGACGACGCAGAAATTGCGCACCTAATTTCCACCGAGTACACTTCTGAGAAAGATGAGATTACCAAGCGTGTCAATAAAACTAACGTTGAGCGAGCGAGATGCACGCTGTTTGAGACAAAGTTACCAAAGTCCTTCTGGGTGGAAGCAGTAGCAACTTCGGCATACATCATCAACCGTTCCCTTATAGAAGAATGTCTTCGAGAACCATCATTTGGTTTTTCTCAACAAGTCATCCCAAGTCGACGAGCAACCTCCAGCTGCTACGAGCAGTCAGCAATTCCAAGTTCGGACTTTCCTAAGGCTGGATTTCCTGGACGACATAATTCCCCAGTCCAGCTTGACGAGGCTGGTCCGAATACCATGTAGCAAGCACAGGGCTATAGACAGGCGATTCCAGTGGCTTTTCAGGATCAGAAGGACGAGAAAGGCAACGTAATACGATACAAGGCGAGAATCGCTTGGACATGTTCGTCATAATGGAATGGAATGGAGGTAGAGATAAATGCATTCGGATTCAAGTTCAATCATGCCTCGTACATTAGAAAATTTGCGCAACGCTTGGACTCGACTTGGACAATCGAAACCGGCGAAAATTCCCCTCGACATCAGCTACTTACAGTAGAAAGAGGAGATGGATACACAGTGGATAGATGTTCCTAGAAGTGGATTTGGGCCACAGATTCTCGCGACAGGAAGTTAATCTCGGGTATCCTTATTATGTTCAGAGGTGGACCAATTGTGTGGGCTGGTGTGTGTCGCATTAAGGTCGACCGAAGTGAAGCTCGCGGCGCTTACTGAGGGGTGCAGACTCATCTGGAGTAAACGGTTTTTGGACCAAACGACGAACGCATCGGTAATACCACCACCGTGTTTTCGGACAACCGAATCGAACGACGCATCAAGCACATCGATACAGAGTTCTTCGTCCTCGACCTGCAAGAGGTCATCAAAATGGAAAATTGCCTAGTATAGTCCATGTTGGCCGATGTACTCATGAAGCCAGTTCAACGGATTCATCTATAGAAGGTATGCTTACTTATTTTACTTCACTTTTTCGGCGACAATCCGCTTATCGAATCTGTGCTGGGGTCAGGAGCCGTCTCCACGTTTCTCGGTCTTGGGCTGCCGCTCTCCAATCGCCCCAAACGCCCGCTGCTCTTGCATCTACGTCAACAGCAGGGATGCCACATATAATTCTGTGTTTTTTGTTGGAAAAATCTGACAATCTGTACGGCGAGGAAAAATATCTGTGCAAAAATCTGTCCAATGCAAAACAATGAGAGTGAAAGAGATAGAGAGTCATTTTGCTGACTATTTCCATCTCTTTCACTCTCATGTAAAAGCTCAAAAATCTGTTTAATCTGTGTAATTTGGCGAAAATCTGTATTCTATGCATACAGATTCTGTACAGGCGATTTCTTTCAAATATCTGTTAAACACAGAATAATCTGTGCATGTGGCAACCCTGGTCAACAGCGCTCATCCAACGAGTACAGGGATTGCCTCGAAGTGGTCGGCTTCTATCGGTCGCTCTCTTTCAACGTCCACACCTCCATCGGTCCAACGTCCGTAGAGTACCACCTGGATAACTAGCGTCTTATAGAGCATGAGTTTTGTAGCTACAGGACCTTAGCTGGCTACGTAATCCGTAGAAAGCCCTGTTGGCAGCCGCTATCCGCCTTTTCACTTCACGACTCATATCGTTGTCACATGTCACTAACGTACCAAGGTAAACAAATTCGTCGACCATTTCAAAAGTAAAACTTGCTTCAGAGAATATTGAAACAAACACAATTTCGAATATTTCAATTATTTATTATTGAATTCAAGATCTTTTTTTACACAAATGTAGCATTATCTTTATATTGTTAAGAAAAACTACGGATAAAATTATCCGTCACGGTTTCGAAGAAATTCCCGAGCTTTTCCTATAATATGGCTCATTAGGCGGCGCACACTTTCTTCGTCCATCGTTTTGGCTATCATATTCCACCACGTCTTCATCTGACTGATGTCTTTGACAACTTTTCCCTTTGCCTTGAGTCTCCTCTTCATGATTGCCCAGCATTTCTCAATAGGGCGGAACGGGGGGCAATGGGGTGGGTTAAGGTCTTTCGGAACAAACTGGACCCCTTTCTCTGCATACCGTTTTTGAACGACTTTGCTATAATGACAGCTTGCCAAATATGGCCAAAACATCACGGGATGGTGGTGGAATCGAATGAAAATTTGTTTTTGGAGACACTCCTTTTGGTACAGTTCTGACATCATTGTCTTATTTGTAACGAAAACTTTCGTTTTTCTGCCACAGCTGCAAATGCCCTGCCTGCCAAATCAAAAAATTTCGTGCAAATTTGTCTGTAAAAACAAATTTTAATTTGCTTGGAACATCCCCCCGAGCCATTGCCAAGTAAAATTTTTGACCTGGCATTTGCCCGAAGTCAGCCTTGACCACGGCCTCGACATAGGTTTCATCGTCCATCAGAAGACATCCGTCGAACTTGGTTAGCACCCGGTCGTATAGCTTTCGAGCACGGATTTTGGCCACACTATTCCGTTTTATGGTTCGGTTTGGCTGTTTGCTAGCTCGACACGACTTGATTCCTTCCCGGAGTCGAATTCTCCTCACGGTACTATGGGCAGCACCGAATTTTTCGGCCAAATCACGGTCTGACAGATGGGATTCGTCTTAATGGTTTTCAAAATCTTACCATGCAGTTTCCGGTCGACAATTCCACTCCGATGACTAGCTTGAGGCTTCCGAATCGTCGTTAATGTTTCCTAATACCGTTTGATAACGCGCCATACGGTATTTCTGGACAATTTCAGCTGTTTAGCTAGCCTAGATGCAGACCACAATGGATTTTCCAAATAACTGCACAATTTTTTCCCTTCTTTCGGCTTCCATGTTGTTTGTTTACAAAATATAGTCGTTTTGCGGAGTGTTAAAAATATATAGGTGAAGCTAACAAAATTTCCGACACGTGGGCGCTAAGAACTTCCAAATCCGTCCACCAAGAGCCCCACAATATGAGCAAAAGATTGTTCCAATTCTAAATGAAGCAAGTTAACAGCTAACTATCACCACCGCAGTTCCAACACCCGGCTACTACGCTCTCTACCAGCCACCATGTACTTTATTTTGGTAGAATGTATGATAGGTCCTATCCTCGCAGCTATCTCCTTAAGATGCGTGTACGCTTCATACATACGATTAACACCGATGACATCCATGTTGTCCGCAAACCCTAGGAGCATATGAGATTTCGTGATGATAGTACTGCTTCTTTGCACACCTACTCTTCGAATAGAACAGCAAATTCAATAGTCCGTCGCCATGCTTCAAATCATCTAACGGCACACCCGCGATCCTGATGCTTGATTTCTAACTATCAAGCATAGCACGTATCAACCTAATCAGTTTTGTTGGAAAACCATCTTCAAGCATAATCTGAAACAGGTCATTTCGTTTAACTGAATCGTACGCCGCCTTGAAGTATATAAACAAATGAATATGCAAGTTGAATTCCCGAAATTTATCGAGGATTTGTTGCAAGGTGAACATTTGAGCCGTCGTGGAGCGTACCTCTCGAAAACCGCACTGGTATTCGCCAATAAAGGTTTCCTGCAACGGCCTCAGTCTGAGAAACAGGATCCGGGAAAGAATTTTTTATGCAGAATTGAGAAAAAGTAATGCCTCGGTAATTGCTGCATTCGAGTTAATGGCCCTTTTTCTAGATAGGGCATATAAGACCTTCCAATAGAAGTTATGCTAGGAAGCAGAATCACTATTCTTACAAAATAAATTTAAAAGCAGTGCTCTTTTTAATTTTAACATACACAACTTTTAGCAGTAGAAAATGTTTAATAAATTTTTCTAGCAAATAGAAGTATATGATTGGCATTGACACGATTGGGAATCAACGGCTATTTTGCATTTAACAATTTTGTTGGAGTTAACAAATTTGTACAAAACATTCTACAAAAACTAGAAGGTTTTGTCCTAGTTTTGCACTTTACAACCCTACTATGCAACGTCACCATGAAATATCTCTCGTAAAGTTGCTAATTAGCATTGGTTGAATTCCCAGAAGCGTCTATCTTTTAATATTTGTTCTGGTTACAACACCTTGCTGTCATCCTTTCCGGTTAACCTTTCTTATCGCGTTGATTAGGTTTCATAAAATTTCTTTCTAAAATGCACCATGTAACACAGTTTCGAAATATGTAGATTATATATTGATTATATAAACCTGATTAAAGTCTTTCGTCATACAAACCACTTAACGTAGTTCCATCCGAAAATCGAGCTCAATTGTCAGTGAAAAAATTGTGATCAATCTCAAATCGTTCTTAGTCGAAAAACACTAGCAAAAATTATTCTCATATCTAGATTTCAGTTCAGGCTAGCTAAAATTTGTATTGTTACTTCTCATCAGAGAGCTTTCATGCATTTTGGTCGGTTAGGTGATGAGAATAGTTGACGATTTATATTTTAATTAAATAATAATCTGTTTTTTCTCTGTGTGATTCAATATATGGCACAACTGTACGCCACGTCCAGTCCGGCTTCTCAACATACCTCACGTTTAAGTTCACACTCACTTTCGAAGCAGTTTCTTCTGTAACCGAGAACAGAAGACATTTTGATTTATTTGGTGTACAGCGACTTGTTCAGATATGTTCAGATGCCAGCGGTCAAATTTTTAACAACGATAAAAACGTTCAATTTCCTGCCTAGTTACTGCGGCGTACAACCAAATTCGGTTCAAGACATTTGCCAAAAGAACAGTTTTAACTTCCTTCATACACTTCCGCTCTACATCTATCCGTTAGAATGTTGAATGATGTCCATAGTGAACGTGGAGCGCCAGCTCAAATTTCGAACAAAACGTTCAACTGTTATGTTCTCCGATGGATGGCAATGCTAACCATACTGACACCACACAGAACCACGGTGATAATACCCAACGTCATGTAGACAGAAGTAATCAGCCAAAAAGTGAACAAATACAGCGACTTGTTGCAGTATTTACCCAAAGCTGGATCATAGTTCGGTTCATAGATACGATAAATCCAGAACGAACCGATGATAAACCATCCGAGCATGAAGCAGTTGATGAGCGTCTGAGTGGGTGATTGCCGCAGTCGTTCCAATTCTCGCTCCTCGCGGCTGCGAACGCGCGTCGACAGATGCAACAGCTGTTTGATTACACTAAACCCACCGGCAACCAGCAAGAACACCGGAATATAGTCGTTTTGGGGACAATCGTAAAGGTAAATTGCTCCGAAAACTATCATACACACTGGAATGACTATTGTGATTCCCAAAATGATGGTGCAACCCACTGAAATGATGAGCAATAATAGAAATTGAGCACAAATAAAACTCTAGTAATGAACTTACGGGTTCCTAGTAACAAAATTGTGACGTTTTTTAAGAAGTCTAATATTCCTGTTGATGATTTGTGCGCTTCCCGAACGCGACCAAACAGCGAATCGTAAGATGGAGGCGGTGCATCCGGGTTAATTGCTTCTTCGTAACTGGGCGGATCCCCTCGGCGATTACCTCCGGAACAGTTGACGTGAACTATGATCACATTGCTAGGGGCAGTACTTTGGTTTGGTTGCTGATAATACTGACCACTGGCGGCTACTCTACTGTTCCCGGTGCTTTCCGCTTCGGTTGGAATCTGATTGTAGGAAGGCGGTGATGTTGGATTTGTGTTCATTGTTTCTATCCTATCTAGTTCACTTTGGTTGCTACCGGTCTGAAACATTTGAGACGAGAAGAACCGAACCATTATTCGACAGTATGAAACTGGAAAAGCGACGAACGGCGAAAAACTATTAAAACGATTAGTCAAGCACACTATAAGTCAACAATCTGAAGCACGTCTAATCAATCAAGGTCAAAACTCGCAACCCGATTCGGAGCGTACTACTGAAGCGATATAACAACTAATACCAGCAGATGCCGAGTTTCAATTAATCAAACGCAAAAGCAATATATCGCTCTAGAGTGTTATAATATTAGATTGAAAATGCCGAGATCAATCCTAATTGATCTTTTCACCTATCGTAACGCTAAAAACAAAACAAATATGCGACCACCACACCACCAGACAAAGGAATCCTCCCTGGCACACCTCTCGCTTACCTGTTGAACGCGTTGAACGTAAATGTCGTGATAGTTGACGATAGTTGCACCGTTGTCGTCTTCGTGATAGTTTCCGCCTGCGTTTGAATTTGTCGCCATTTGTACAAACTCAGGATGTGGTTCTCATATTACAACAGCCAAAACTACGTTCTACGTCTTGTGTCGCACTATTTCGATCTACAAACAACACTCGCGCGACGAAAACAGTAGCGGCAATGCTGCTGCTGACGAATCAAAACATTGATTTGATTGTCCGTTTTCTGATGTATTACGTTCTCGAGTAATGTTTCTGTAGGTTCTGTAGCTAGCTCAGAATTTCAGATTCCAAAGGTTTGACTCGATTTCGGCAATGGTTTTGTTAACTGCACATATTTTTATGTCGAACCTTGAACGTTTCACGACACGATGATGTCATCTTGGGTTTTACGAGCGCAAAGATGCCAGAAATTTTGAAAAAGTGTATTCATCCAACAATGAAGCATTAATAAAAA
This sequence comes from Sabethes cyaneus, assembly GCF_943734655.1. Classification (NCBI taxonomy): domain Eukaryota; kingdom Metazoa; phylum Arthropoda; class Insecta; order Diptera; family Culicidae; genus Sabethes; species Sabethes cyaneus. Next base: position 16,928,899 of record NC_071354.1, on the reverse strand, counting down.
TAAAAGTTTGTATGCTTTTTATGTTACAAATAAGCTTAGATTTAAAAGAATATGTTAGAATAAACAAATAAAATATTTTCACAGAATCAAGAGAAGCTGAAGGTTGAAACGATGCAGAATGCTTTAACTTCACCGTGAACACCAAGGTTTTGGACATCTGCCGGTAATCGGATATATTTACTTATCCGGCGGCTCTGCTGTTACCAATTTGCCCAATCTGCACTTTTATTTTTCGGTGCAGAAAGGAAATATTTCAATGCTGTCAAACGTGGAAATGCCATTACAGTGATGTCGGATCTGTCGAATGCAAAAAAAAAGTCTGCAATTTCCGTGGCATTTAAAATTTATATGCAAACATTTACGGCCTTTAGATCCAGCTTTTTACGAGCCATAATGGCGGACGTGTTCGTAATATTTAGGCAGTATTTGTGACATTTCCCTAATACATCGCACGTTTTCTTTCCGCGCGTTCACGGTAAAACTAAAGGAATGTACGGAAAGAAAACGTGCGATGCATTAGGGAAATGTCAAAGATGCTGTTTAAATATTACGAACACGTCCGCCATTATGGCTCGTAAAAAGCTGGATATTTAATGCAGTTTTATCAGTTTTATGCTTGAATCATTTAGAAATTTTAACAGATTTCTTTAAAATGTGTGTAGACCATGTAGACTTCCACAGATTATACTTCTCGAGTTAAAATTGCTGCGATTGCTGCACATAGTTTTAAAAATATTTGGCAGCACAGCAGCGAGAGTTGATAATAAAAAACAAAATTAAAACCTTGTGCGCTAGTGCGGTTCTACGTAACTACAGTTCTTACTTTTAATAATTATATCGTGTAAAAAGAACTATGTTGCCGCTACAAATTCTTGGCACCGCCCGGCTAAATCAAAAAACAGTTTTCGCTAGTTTACGGCCTGCGTTGGTGCGTTTCTATTCGTCTAAGACAGCAGCCAGTGGTAACAAAAGCACCACCGACGAGAAGATTGCTCCTTTAGATCCAGCTGAAGACGAAGTACCAGTAACCTTTGTTGACGATGAAAATCTGCAGGAAGCACGGGAAGCCAGGATCGAGATGCTTCGTAATAAATCGGCTTTATTGCCGCAGCATCGTAATATGTTGATCGGAAGACTACCGTACGAGGAATCCCAGTCGTGGATTCACGAAACGGTTAAGTACAAGCGCATGATGTTAGGCAGATACGGGCTGGAAAGCAGCGGTGTTGATCCTCGTGAGAAAGCTTGTTAATTATTTGAGTTTGCATTGAAATAACTATTCTTTTCCTTGTAGGAGTTGCTTTCCCCACTAAGCGGGAAGCGATTGAGAAAGCGGAATACGAACGAGTTGCTTTCCCTCACACCCTGAAGGATATGATGGAGTCTAACCGGAAAGCCAAAGAACAACGCAAAGCGGTTATACAGGCCCGAGAGAATGAAATTGCCAAGAAACTGGAGAAGCTAGACCAGTGGACAGCGGATTTGAATGCACGTATTGCTAAAAAGGAGGCGGACGCACGTGCGGCCAAAGATCGTAAGGATCGATTGGTGGAGGAAGTCCGACGTCACTTCGGGTTTAAAATCGATCCGCGAGATGAACGCTTCCAAGAGATGTTGGCTCAAAAAGAGAAAGAGGACCGTAAAAAGGTTAAAGAAGCAAAGCGAAAGGAGAAGGAAGTTCTAATGCTGGAGAAGTTGAAAAAGAAAACAGAACAAATGGAGGAGATTGTTCCTGTGGAAGAAAACGACGATAAAAAGTGAAAATACATGTTATTAGGGTTTGAAAATGTATTGAAGGAAGAAACACTACATTTTCCTTAGAATAAATTAGAATTGAAATTGGTCTAATTTACTAACGTTGTCCTCCCGCATCTGGATTTGTAGCTCCCGATATGAGAACTAGAATAACCACTGGTACTATGTACATCCACTGGAAAAAAAAACAGTTCCCATTATAAAGTACGTTTCCAAAATTGCCTTTTACAAATACTTACATATTTTGCAAAAAATCCTCGATTGTCTTTGGTTTCGCCACGTTCGCGGGCTTCACGATCACGTTCCATTTTTTGAATGAAGCTTGCGGTGTCCGGTATCGGAGCATTTTCCATGGCCTTAACGTACACATCGGTGTTAAACTCGTCCAGGACATCGGTATCGCGATTGGTCAAATCACGACAATCGCCGGTATTACCATTGTTCACCGATTGTGTAATTCCAACAACTGACCCGCTGTGATCGAGAGACACCCACAGCGCATCGGTGAGCTGCGATTTTACTAGAGCGCACTGGAAACTTGACATTAATTGCGGTTCATAACTTAAGACTTAAAACACTTACCGCCTTTGATGAAGTTAGAAGTTTAGCCCGAGATCCGTCTTCCGCCACTACATGCGCTTCCAATCGGTACAGGCGATTCTCTTCGGCTAACTGGCGCAATTGATGGCGATCCTGAGGTGATAGTGCTTCTTGAGAAACGCTAACCGCTCCAGTGTTTAGACTAGTGATAGTCACGTTACCCCGGGGGGTAAATTTGTGCGGCTCGTGCAGATCCAATGCATGGTATAGCTCAATGTTCAACCAGCCATCATATTCGAGGTGTGATTGCTGAAGGAGGTAATTCATTTCAATAGACGTTAAAATGACGGATTGGTACTTACCGCATTCAAAAATAATGCCAAATTTAGAATAAATAATAAAACTAATTGCTTCATAGTGGACTATTATTATTAGCAAGCGAAAAATCAAGTCAATGCGCTTAAAAAGTTACTTATCGATCGTCACACCACATAATAAACTCGACCGCTGAATTTTTTTTCTTGAGATAATGACAGTTCTTTTCAGTGAGGCCAATATTTTTGATCTGAGTGCAATTCTAATTTAAAAACTTGTATGCAAGTCTTCAAAAATTCAATATTTCAATTTCTGTTACCGTTACAGCACAGATAAACAAACGCGACTCTCGTTAATTTCATTGTCAATGCAAAAAACACTGACTTTCCCTAGATTTTTTCAAGGTAGACATCGTGCGGAGTAGCTTTTTGTAATTTCTGCTTGCCGAGTAAGAGCATGAATCCAGCTTTTTACGAGCCATAATGGCGGACGCGTTCGTAATATTTTAACAGCATTTTGAACATTTCTCTAATACATCGCACGTTTTCTTTCCGTACATTCCTTTAGTTTTACCGTGAACGCACGGAAAGCAAACGTGCGATGTATTAGGGAAATGTCAAAAATGCTGTTCAAATATTACGAACACGTCCGCCATTATGGCTCGTAAAAAGCTGGATATTCGGTGCTTTTCAGTATTGTACCAAAGAAGAAGCGGAATAAGCTGGAGTCTAGAAGCTAGAGCTGTTATTTCGTCGGATACCGTGTAAACGGTTCTCGTCTGTGGAATGGTTATAGAGTCTCCATCGCTCGGGATGTGGTATTAGCGGAGGTATCATTGGTGTCTAGCGAAGCGGAATTAAGATACCTGTTTCGAAATACAGTGGTTCCAGTGTTGAACTGGCCGGTTCTTTGATGGATCCTTCGACAACTGGCTCGGGTGATTCTTCAATGTAACCTTCATCTGATTCTTCGGCCGAGTGTTTGTTAACATCATCGACGTCGGTGGTTCCTGAGGCGGAGCCGTTGGATGCGGTTGACGTGTATGATGAAGAAGAATTCAATGAATGTAAGAATTCTAGAGATCTCTAGAGATTTGTCGAAGTCACGAAATTCGTCGTGTTCGAAATCCACCGACCAAAATGAGTGATTATTCTTAGGTTGCCTTTGCGCTCATTGCAGATTACGAAGGTAACATTTCGCAGGTCATCGATGAGTTGGAGTTTGAAGGCTCCTGTCTTCTGAGACCAACGGTCGAGTTTGGAGTCACATAACTCAAGAAGTTGGACTGTCAGGACTATCGTCACCAAAGGGTAGCGACGGCACATGGTGAGGACTGAGGAGTGTTTGTCGATAAATCTCGGTTTTATTCGTTGTTTAATACATATCCGGTTTGTCCAAGACGTTGCATGGGGATCCAGCGTCGCAAACAGGAAATCGAGCTTTGGCAAAGAGGCTACAATCGAAAAGTGGGCAATGTATAAAACCCTTATTAGACCGGTAGTTTTTATGGGCTTAAAACTGTGATGCAGCTCATGAAAGACAGATTTGCCGTGTTTAGCGGCGGTACTGCGGAGGATATTTGGCAGAGTACAAACTAAAAGCGGAGAGTAGCGGAGGCGGATGAATCACGATCTATGATTGCGATTTATGCCTCGATTCTGCATTCCGATCGGGCTCGTTCCGATCAGAAACGTCCCGATCGACGTGTATTATAGCATACGATGTATTCCGATCGAAGAGCAATTTCTGATCGGATCCGGCTCCGATCGGTATGTGGAATAGAGGCGAATGTTGAAACGGTTTAACTCTAAGAGGCTGCACCGCTAAATACGTAAGCCGGTGATAAACACTGCAACTATGGTAGTGCCACACAAGCGATAGAATGAAATAATTGAGAAAAATGCGATGCTCTCATTCCCGTTTAACAAAAGCGACGGAATTATCGTTTGTGTCACGTAGCTTCCTTTGCACGTGATTAGTCGAAGTTTGTTTAAGTTCACAAGAGAATTCTACTTATCGACAGATAAGGCTGGAATTATTTATAGCAATCGAGAAACATGAAATAAATCAACAATTCCGAACTAGAATTTAAGAAACCCCTGCAATCGTTGCATCGTCCATTATTGCACGTTAATTTACTGCGGCAAAGTAGTAAACATCAAAAATGGTTACATCATACATATTATAGAAGGTGTTAATGAAATATGAACAATCTCTGGTTTGAAATTTCGTCTGTCAATAATAATTGAGTCAAACCAGACATTTTGTTTGTCTCCACAATTTGCGCATGTGCAATTCACTATTTTTTTGACAGGCCAAGTTTTCTTTATGATTTACACTCGAATACCTGCCGGTGAATTTCGATTTGCAATTCCTTTGTTCAATCATGATTTGGAGGGATTATATTCGGTTGTTTTAGTGTTAATTGAGTTTTTCGAAAGATTATTGCCAAGTCTTCTTATCTCTTTTTCGCTCAACCGTTTTATGTACACAAGATATCGATTAAGCCAAATTAGTAGCTCAGCTATTCCCGTAGAGTGGGTTTCATAGTTTTGACCAAGTCCACTAATCGCTTGCTTATGACAACGCTACATCTGCGATCATCTTTGGTTTACTTACTTACGTATCACGAACTAACGTATTCTATTAATAGCTAAAACCAAGTGCTTGGTAATGAGTTTAAAACCATTGCACAATATCGTACGCGTTGCAAATTCGGTTGGTATTTCTGTTTTTTTTTCGGTTTTAGCTTCTCCCAGTTAAAATGGGCTGAAGCCTATTGATTAAGGTGAACCTCATTGAGAAGTTGATCACTGCCGATGGAACAGAAATAATGGTTTCCTAATCATCTTAAGCTAATTGCAAGTGAGAAGATCTCCTGTAACTTCAGAAGCTTCAAAGCTATTGGCTGGATAAGATGAGCAGTACAATGCAAATGGAAAGAAATTCGATACACTCAATTCTTTTTATGTCATATGTACAGCGAGATCCATTTATACAAAACATTTCTGCAAAACCCTGTAAGTAAAGTTTTCAATTACTTAATGATTTTACCTAGCAGATTCCGTAATTGATTCACATTTAACAGAGAAGGTAAATATACCATGTATACGTTGATAATTGCTAGCTTATTAAGCACAAATAAGAAGAAACTTAATCATAGTCAAAATTAAGTAGAATGGTAACACATGAAATGCTATTTTCTCCTGCATAGAGTGGTTCAGGTACCTGCAAGATTGCCCGTACTGCATTAAGTTGTTAGTCATATTTGCAGCATAGTTTTCGAACCTTATGCTTTAGCTGGTAACAAGTGGGTTAGTAAACGCCTAACGATTACAATAAAACAATAATTAGATCAGTACCTTTCTAAATTATCCCTGATTCGGTAAGCTTTCGAAGCGATTTGCGCCGTCGATGAATTTTCACAACCATCCGACAGTTTACCATCGCCGCTGTGGTTACTGATCGAAGGTAACGTGCACTTTGCGTCATTTGCAGGTTTCTCGCCGTTAGCAAGCCCGCTTTCTACCGATTTGTCCCCCTTACAGGTTCGAAGCAGATTTTTGTTCGACAGATATATGAGAGCTCCCATCACGAACAGTACACCGACGACGATGATCGAGATGATCACGGTTAGTCGGACATTCTCCGGCAGGCTGGAGTGTGGCGGAGGAATTTCCAGCTGATGCAGCCACGGATAATCTTCACCGATTTCCGGTGAAAAATCACGTTCTTCCGAAGAACCGTCATCCGTTCGCCACCAGGTCCAAATACCACCGAAATTGGCTGGATTCGCAGCTGGATCGTCCGGCTGGTTTCGTGGCTTAGCAGCAGATCGTTGGTAGATGTTTAGTTTATACTGCATTTCCGCTAATTTTTCTGGATATTTGTGGGAAATGTCGTTCAGTTCACAGGGGTCATTTATGATATCGAACAAACAAGGTCGGATCAGCGGATTGCAGAAGTTGATATCTTCTGGCATTCCGCAGTGGATTCGCGCGTGTTTCCGAAGATGTTTGATCGTATCCTTCGTCAGTGATTCATTCGACCATTTGGCGATGTCAGTTTCTAGGATTTTAGTCAAATATTCTTCGTCAGTAGGGATTATATCATTGGAGTCCAAAAGACCGAACCATTTGTCAAGATAACCATGCCTGGTAGATCCGTTTACGTACTTAAATCCGTTTTCCATGTAACTGGTGAAGCCGAAAATTTCATCGATTACGTGAAGAATTGCTCTGCGTGGGTTTCCGGTGTCGTAGGATAGCGCTTCCCACTGATCGATGCCATCGATTTCCGAATGTAGGTTGGTAAAAGGAATTTCTATGCCAGCTGCCGACGCCAGCGTCGGGAGCCAATCGGTAATGTGGACGAATTGATTCGAAACTCGCTGCCGTTCTCGCAACAAAGGACTCCAGAGAGCGGCCATAGTACGTGTCGCCCCTTCCCACGGAGAGTTCTTTTGCTGTTGAAAGAGAAAAAGTACAATGCTGAAATGGTCTATGAATAAGGACTGGTATGAAAACTTACTCCTTTCATAGGATAATTTGATCCGGTGTTGCTGTGCAACCCAACGGATGGTGCTCCGTTGTCTGACATAACAAGAATGATTGAGTTGTCCAGCATTTGTTTTTCTCGCAAGCTATTGAAGATTTCGCCAACACTGTCGTCCAGTTTAGAAATCATTGCTGTACAGATAAAATCCATTATGATTTATTCGGTTGTGATTAACTAGAAATGCTGAATTTCATTGCTTACCCGCATAGGTCCGCCTGTCGACGTCAGAAATGTACTCAAACTTCCTGATTGTTTCTTCTGGCGCTTGCAGAGGATCGTCTTCATTGCCGGAATGCGGGGCCAAATGGCTTAGAACCAAAAACAGTGGTTCTTCCGCATTATGATCCGAGATGATAGACTTAGCTGCGTCGGTAAAATGATCCGTGGCATAGGTTCCATTGGATTGCGCGTCGACGGTGGTATTTCGTCGCATGTCATAACCGACGTATTGCTTCTACTCGAAAACGTAAACTCAATATAAGTTTTTCAACATTCGAAGGAAATAGGTACTTACCTCAGGAGCGAGCATCTTCATAGTATGATTCCAGTAATCGATAAATGGCCCCAAATAACCAACATGGCTGTCGAAACCACGGTTCGTCGGTATGTACGACTCCGCAAAGAATCCCAGATGCCACTTGCCGACTAAGTGCGTTTTGTAACCCGCTTCCTTAAAATATTGCGGCATAATTTTCTGATCCAATCCCAAGCCCCACGGTTCGTCGGTGTCGATTACGTAATGCTGCATCCCGGTGTTGATCGAATTACGTCCCGTCATCAGCGACGCCCGCGAAGGCGTACACATTGGTGCCGCATAGTGCCGATTCAAGAGGATGCCATCGTAGGCCAGTGCATCTATGTTTGGGGTCGGAATCTGGTTTGAACCGTGATGTCCCACATCGTTCCAGCCCATGTCATCCGCAAGGATAATGACTATGTGTGGCCGCTTGGTGCTGTTTCCTGCCTTGGTTAGCTGTGGCCCCAGGAGCAGCACACTCGCCAGAATGGCACTCAGTGCAAACGTGGCTGGCATTGTTAACGGGTCTGTCGGTGGCGCGATATTACTCCGTCCTTTAGAGTAAGTAGCTGAAAAAGAGACGCGAATTGAGTATATACTATTTTATTGTACTCCAGTTCAAAGTGGATACAATGTTTCCCCATTAAAATTGTCTAGTCTTCGAGAGCCACTTGACGCAACATGTTCCAGATCGGAAACACCTTTTAATTGTTTTCTATAACACATACTACCTACATGTTTACCCGCTGAAATTACTGTCCACTTTACAGATTGAACTGGACTATAATAAGCATGGCTTCTTAAAGGATTTAATCGTTGGTTTATGGCTCGGATTAATTTATGACGAAGAAGATACTAAAGTTTCTCACACTTTAATGGATCAGAGATATTTTTAGAGTCATCACCCACCTATTAGAGTTATTACAGAATTCATTCGTAGCCTCTATCATCTATAAAATTATTATTGACAGAGGTGATGCCAAATTTGTAAAATATTTTTATTAGTTCAATCTAAAGATAAACTCTAGGTTCCACTGAAGCAACTATTATTTATGGTTTCAATCATCCCAACCCGGAAAAAAGTGAGCAAGACCAGTGGAAAAATCTGCTGAGAATTGCTAACTCAAACCTCAACACATTAACACTAGACATATTGCACGAGGAGCAATAGTGCCGACTAGTGAACTGCTGAAATTTGGGTAAGGTCGGCAATGGCAAATGCAAATAAAAGCTAAAATAAGATCGGCTGTTTATTTATAGCAAATTAACATTAATTAACAAAAGAATTAGCTTATGGTGAATATTGACTTTTTACGACATTTGGTTGTAACCGAAATGCCAGAAACTGTTTAAATCTGGTGTGATTTATTTAATGGACTGATAACCACTGAGTACCAGAATATCAAAAGTCAAACGTTTGCAAATTGTACACCAGGGAATAAACTACATTAAGTGAGGCAAAGTCAATGAATGCTGGGAAACTGGATAAAGAAAACAAAAACAATAAAATAAAGGGAAGACGGAAAATTATTTAAAAATATGTAAACAAAATAACAACATAGGTCAATTCAAATGAGATAAAACTGATACAAAAGCAAGACAACGCTAATGTTCTAATGCGCGACTATGGTCTACATACCTATGCCAATGGGGGCAACAAAGATCGGACGATCTTGAACTATAACGACGTGTATTGATTGAGTTATAACTAAGAACTGATTTATTCAGATTGTCATCTGGCTTACATAAGAAATCTAACAAAAGTATAAGCTTAGCTTTGTCATTACAATACATTATTGTCCAATAAAAGAAAGCTATCAGTATTCAATGTCTTGCATTTTGCTTTGCGCTTTTTATTGTCGCAAGCGAATTGTATCATTGCACGTAACGTTACCACTATTGTCCATGTTTCATTGTTGGCATTGGTGTTGATGATGATCGAGAGATGATTGTCGGTAGATCTCATCTTTCATATCTAACGCTTAACTCGTTAAATTATTTCAAGTCAGATATATTACATATTACCTCAAATTAATCATATAAAATGCTTAGAATAAAATTAGAACGTCGATCATTAAATTCTGTGTCCTTTTCCTTTTAACAATTGGAAAAACGAATTCACGGAATTATTTTCGACAAAATTGTTTGACGCAATCATGATGATGAGGATGCGTGAACGTATATTCAGAACTTTGTTATCTTGCTGCATACCAAAAATGTCAGGTAAACTGGTTTGAACACTTGTTTTACATTCTTGTGCAAAAAATATTCATAAATGACTTTAGGAGCGAATGACGCATGGAGGATTTTTTTCTGTTTAAAGGTTAAGACAGAGAAACTTTAGCTAATATCAGAATGATACTTTCAATGATTGTTCTTCCATAATTTGCCTGAAGAGTATCCAAGCTAAGATTACATTACAAAAAGTATTCTTCGAAATCCAACAACTCCTCTGATTGATTCAGGAAATTAAGTGAAATAACAGCATTTATTTGCTGTGTTGGTTCCACCCTATCTTCCAGCTTCCAGCTTCATAATCGATCAATATTCTTCAATCGGTCCCAACACCATAGGGTATTGACCGAATCCCGCTTTTTTTTTCAAACCACAATGACGCCATTGTGGTGCTAGCTTTTTATTTTGCAGTCTTGCTGGACACTCTGCCAATCGGACGAGGTATTCTCGTCCTTAATCCTCGTTCAGTAATTTCCTCGAAAACGATCTTGCAGTACATTTCATCATCCATAACGATGCAATCGTATTTTGTCAACAAATTTCTGTAAAGTTCTCGTTTGCCTTCAGATATTACTTTGCTTCACGGCCTGCTTTGTAAGTTCCTAAATCGGCCGTCTTCTTTACTTTCTGGACATATTAGGGTAGTTGATCCAATAGTTGTGGTAGTACCAATAGTTGCGCTATTATTCATTATTAATGCATATTTTCGTCACCGTAGCATTTTAAATAAAACAATTACATTCATTATATAAAACAGGTTTTTAGAAGTATTGGTAGTTAGACTACACCATTTAAAATTAAAGCATTATTTGCTAAAATGCCAATTTTCCAAAATCCAACGCACAGTTGGAGCGCACAACTATAGGCGCTCATCTATAGTTTTGCTACGATGTTTTTTCACTTAGCAACCTACCAATGTATATGGAATACCACAATTAAAGGAACATCAAACTTAATTAAGGAAACATTAGCGCAACTGTTGGCACAATATAATTGAATCGGAAAATTCATTTTTTCTTTATAAAGCTTCTCGTACAACGAAAGCAATTGTCTTGCCTTGTGACAAATACCTTGTATTTGATAAATTTATATCCCACAAGCATTAACTGAAGCATATACCTCAATAAACAAGCAAAATGAAGTTATATTGTGCTTAGTGGCGCAACTAATGGATCATCTACCCTATAGCAAAACACCTGGCATTTACGTCACGTTTCTCGATGATACGGTTTGTTTGAAAAGAACCATCACTTTCAAAATAGCTTATGGGATTAGCAGCTTTTACTTTTCTTCCATTTCCAGGTTTCTTTATTTATTTATTTGGGATAATTCATCTGACCTTTAATTTGTCTACATGAATAAAATTTAACTTAAATAAAATCCAAACTACGTAGCTTGTGCGCAAACAAGTGCGTTGGTTCACCGAAATTGAACAAATTCTTGTCGGTGGTCAGATGTTCTCCAAATTGTGTCAGGAATAATACGAGAGTACACGCGCTTGCTCCGACGACGCCACTTCACTTCTTCACTTTTACCAGCAGAGAGCCGGGTAGCTCTTGCTGCATCAAAAATTACTCTCTACTGTACTCGGTCCTTGACTACTCGTCACCAATTGCCTGTGAGCGTCTCGACACACGCAAGTCGGCTTCAACCTGGTCGAACCAGCACGATGGGCCCCACTATTCCTGGTGCCCCGCCAGTGGGATTCTTGAAGAGAACGGATTTTCAGCACAGTCGTCCGGCATTTTCGCGACGTGGCCGTCCAAGTGGTGCCTGAAGTTCGCGGTTCATACGACTGCGCGCCACTCTGATGCTTTTGTTCATGGTTCATCTGATGCCCTGTTCATGGTAGTAGTGAGGTTGTTGAAGAGAACCGGCGCACTGTCGTTCGGCATCCTCACGACTTGATCGGCCTACCGTAGCCTACCGATTTTCGCCAGATGTAGAGTAGGAATCTCTCCAAACAGTGCCATAGCTCGTGGTTCATACGTCTGCGCCACTCTTCGCTTTTAAGGTTGTAACCCATCAAATATCATGCGCAAAACTTTTCGCTCGAATATGCAAGGGCGCGTATATCCTCCGTGAGCAGCGTCACAGCTTCAAGTCCATGAAGAACTACCGGGCTTATAAGGGATTTGTACATTGCGAGCTTCGTACGGCGGCGGATGCTTTTTAATCTTAGTGTTTTACGAAGGGCAACGTAATTTCGCTTTAATGATCAGCAGTACGCCAGAAACATCACCGCGGTTTCAAGCGATCCCAAATACAGGAGTTCATCTACCACTTCTAGTTCGTCGCCGTTTGAGCTAGTGATGTCCGAAATTTTCAATTATTCGATTACCGATTAATCGGCGAGCGTTGTCTGCACTAATCGATTAATTCAACTATTCGTGCTAGTGGTATTCGATTAGAAATATTCGAATATTTTTTTCATTTATTCGATTAATCGAACGATTATGAACGATTAGCGGGCATTATTCGGGGATTATTCGCATTCATATTATTTCCTTTGAACTATTCGATTAATTCAACTACTCGTGCTGGCAGTATTCGATTAAAAATTATTCGAATATTTTTATAGTTATTCGATTAGTTGAATTAATCGAGCGATTAACGGACATCACTAGTTTGAGCATCTTCTTCTTATGTATCGAATATAAACGACCAATTGATTTTTAGCTTTTCTTTTCTCCGTCTAACGCAGATTGTCTTCGCTGTCCCGCTTTCATCTAGAAAATATAGGATCACCTTAGTCTCAACCGATCAAGTTGTGGTTGCTAAAAAATATTCCAGCGTCTGAAGTTGTATTCAAAAGTGTTGATTACGCCACTGATAAAATTATTTAAAAGGTCACTACAAAAGCGCAATATCCCTAAATTGTGGAAATACTTCCTGTTCCCTGTCCACAGGAGAGATGTCCAGAATTATAGAGCTCTGTCACTAACGTGTGGTGCTGTTCCAAAGCTTTTGAGATCATCATCAATGTGGTACTTTTTCTTCTTCTTCTTCCTCTTCTTTAGTAGAGCCAGGAAAGTTCATCCTGTATCAATAACTCGTCTCAATTCCACTCCGGCTTGCTTCCTGAGCTGCTCGTCGTCTTCGACCGCTGCGACACACGCACGTTAGCTGGTCGAGGTCGTTGAGCCTCTCTATTCCTTATGGCGGTGGAGTCCTTGAAGAGAACACATTTCGTCGCACGTCCGATATGCTCGCACAGTTGCCGGCCCACCGTAGCCTCCTAGCTTACGCAAGGTGTACGAAGGGAATCTCTCCAAGGAATGCCTGCAGCTCGTGGTTCATAGGCCTGCGCTACTCTTCACTTTGCACAAAAGTAGTTTGCAACACTTTTCGCTAAATACGGCAAGTGCACGTATGTGTTTCGTAAAGACCCTCGCAGAATTGGTACTTTACGGTTGCGTTGGCGTTAATCTGACAGTTCTCCCATACAATTTGACAGATTATCTGTCAAATCTTCGCAGACGCCACCATAAAGTACTAATTCTGCGCGGGCCTTAAGCCTTGTTACAAGTCCGTAAATTATCAGCATCGTACGGTGGCGTATGGTCCTTAAGGTCCAGACATAATGCATACGGATTTTACTACGTTGCGAAAATTTGACAGAAAACCCATGTAAAAACTGTCAAATTGCCGCAACGTAGTAAATCCGTATGCATTGTGTTTGGGGCTTTAATCGGGACGTCTTGCGGCTCCAATTTCCAGCTTGAATGCATCAGTGGTTCGTCCCAATTAGCTTCTAGGTACGATGCTAGTCTAACAAGCCAGTTATCGTATGTTCGAATTTCGGCTTGGAGCTAGTAAGATAGTTGCACTAGCCCGTAATTACCTTGTACTCTAAAAGCCCGTTGCAACATCTGGTGATAAAGAAGGATCAAGTTCAAGTTGCTTTTTTGCATGGTAGAATTTCCATACTCATATATTTGATTTTTGAAGCATGGATGCTTAGCCCGATCCTCATAACTTTCGTTTTAAATCTGGCGTATATTGCTTCTACCGTCGTAAATATTTTAGCGATCCGAGGAGTTGCCTATTCTTGCTGTTGCTACAGCACTATAGCTATAGCTATAGCTCACTCGCCGAAACACACAGACATAAGCAATTAAGCATGAGCGATGCACTACCGTACACTTACTTCAGCTGTTTATCCAGTGTAGATACCTAGGATCAGTATTGCGAAGCCCGCACTCGTGTGGTTTAATTTTCTTACACACGCGTGCTCGTTTTAAGGAACACGCCCGCATAAGTATCGCTTTCGAATTCTCGCTCTTATTTCTTCGTGCACTGCGACGAGTTTTTGCGAGTGTTTATTTAGCTAACAGCCACGGTCGTCACTCTTGCTCGTTATTGCAGCCCGAGCTCGCCCCGAGGGCTCGCACTCGCGTGTAGATCTGAGCGTGAGATGAAGAAGAAAAGGAAAATCTGTATCCCAGTGTATCGCTAGCCCTTACGGGGAGCTGGCTGCTCACGAGTTGTTTGCCTCGTGAGTGGGCTATGCAGAAAGACGCTACGAGGTTGTACGTTCTCCATAGTGTAGGTAGCAGAATGCCTAGCATAGCAACGGCGGCTGTTTGGAGCTGATGTTTATCTACATTACATATTACAAATTTATAGGTTCATTTTTTATATAAATAAAGCTGTAATAATACAATGGAGACACATAATGCTTTGTTTTTCTTTGCATGGTAACAAAGATTTTCGGCAAAGAAAGACCAGAAAAACCGCTGACTCTACCAGTGATGTCCATTTTCTCCATTGTAGGCTTCAAGCTAATATTTTTTTCTAAAAATACTTTCAAATACCTTTTATTTAATACATGGACATTTTTAGAAATTATCACACAGGCTAAATCCAAGTGTTGGGGTCAATCCCGGTATATTAACGCCTCTCAGACCGAGTAACCGGATTCAATTACCAACCCCGCAGAAGTCACGAGTTAAAGTGACTATAATCAAACAAAAAAGCCCAAGTGTTGCCGTCATTCAAGAGATTTTCTATACGGGCATAGATAGACGACTTATAACTGAAAACAATAATCCAAGATTCAGGAAAAATATTTTCTGCAAAAAGTTTTTCACAAAATGAAAGTGAAAATTTTCCAAAACTATTTGGCGTTCCATAAGTTCCAAAAGTCCAAAACACTATTTTCTATTTTTGAAAAAAAAAATTAATCCAAAATCACCAAAATCATTCAAATCTGACGGTAAAAATGACCTATTCGAACTATCATAACTCAGAAGAGGGCATCTCAAACGCCAAATGAAAAAAATCAGATCTAAAATTTTTCGAAAACACAAGATTTAAGCAAAATCGGGACACTTTTAAATTTCGTTAGTACATTTTTGAGGGTAATTCTGATATAAGATATGCACTTGTATCCAATTTCCATTTTTATCCCAATTCCATTTCTATAAAATGTTTTGTTTATTAAACTGGAACCAATTCATTTTGCTTATTCCACATTCCGTTATAATTTTGAATAAATAATAAATTGAATAGAGTGTTGGACAAATTTTTTGGTTTGTTTTGATATATAAAAGCATTTTAATTTGTTTGAAAACAACAAGACAAACAATAAAAAAAATCGGTAATAACAGCAGTCAAGCGGCAACATTACCAACTGCATGGCATTTACCTTCACTTTCCGCTTCATTCACTGTCTGTGCTGTGCCGTAGTTCCAGGTACGTAGTCAGAATTTTTTTACAAGGAAAACCAAAAGTTCTGCACCATGTTACTAACTACTACGCCGTGAAAACCTGCGCCATTAACTTCATTTGTATCTTTAGCGTAAATGCAGCTTCGAACGTTAATGATTGATATTCGCGTTTCAAGTAAACTGCCTCGATTCTGCTTCCAATGATTTAACGCATTTTAAAAATCTCAGTGAAAAAATGTACAGTCCGTAATTTCTCTAACTTTTTTATACTCCCTCGTTTGAAAATTCCTGAATATGCAATAGAAGCTACGAGCCATCTTCTCACAGATTACATTTTTAAATTGATAGGTAGACCTCGGTCAATAACTACAAAAACCAACAGAAAACTGTACACACTTAAAAAAAAGCGCCGAAGTCGGCTAAATTTTGCCGAGATTTGGACAGCCGAGCGTTCGGTAAATTTTTTTATGATGCCAAACGTTAGTAAAGATCCGTAAACGTCGATTTGCAAAACCGAAATTTTTACCGAACGCTCGGCTGTCCAAATCTCGGCAAAATTTAGCCGACTTCGGCGCTTTTTTTTAAGTGTGTAGGAAAACGTTAATCTTGGTTGAAGGTGATTTTGAAAGCCATCAGTAGATATATCCCAGAGAAGTTTATCCTTAATTTTCATACGCTACACTAATATTTCATCACAACGTACTGGCTATCTACAGAAATGAAAGCACAACAGCCAGCTGGTAAAACGCTTCCAAAAACAGAGTGCTGAAGAAAACGTGCTTCACTGCACAAAATCTCTTTCCGTTCTGTCGAATGTTATGTTAATCACTTTGCTAAATACATTTAGCACCTTCTAGCGTCCGATCTCGAATGAGTTAATCAAACAACAATCAGCTCTACTGCCCGTGAAACGGACCTTCAAATTTCGCGGCTATTTTTCCTAAATTAGTGCTTTCGGTCAATGATTTCGTGTGCAAATGTAAATAAACAGATTGATACCTTATTGTCGGTTTAGGTACAAACAATGAACAATTCTAATGAATTTGTAGGTCGCGTTACCCTACAGTGCTGGAGGGTACGACTTCCAACGACTTTTATCATCAAATCACTTTACATCATTGCTATAGAGTAGACACATTTTAAATTCTATCATTGGTGTGCCCTATTTTCACCCCAAATAATATATTTGATATTAAGCTAAGGGTGTCCCTGCGACTCAATCTAAACCAAGTTCAACGAACCCCATGTTTACTCTTTTACTACTGGCACGGTTCACTAACGGGCGTACTACTCACTGTGTCAAATTCCGCGTATACTTCTGAGTCTCCCTTCTGAACAACTCTAGTTTGTTCCACGTTCTTCCGCGCGATCGTCCTGGTCAGTTTCACTTTCAATATCTCGTGCCGCTCGCGTGCCTGTCGTGAACCTCTAGCATCTAGCTAACCCCAAAGTGTCTATCGCAAGAGGCTTCACCGGACACAATCAACCAACCAGACCGCAGACAAACCGCGAACTGAATCAGCATCTTCAATGGGACACTTTAAATAAATCTTTACTAACGGCTGGAACGATACAATTTAATTAGCTTCTCGATAAGTATTGGTCGCAGTCATGCCTCCACGTGTGCCTTCAAAATTCTGCCGCCCATCGTTGCTATTGGTTATCACACACTCATTAACACACCGGCTGTTTGTGGATAAGAAAAGTAAACTGTACCTGGCCGCGTCAGATGTTTTCGTCTGTCTCCTCGCTGCCAAGATCGTTGGCTCCTGGTCAAGGAAGCACGCGCGAACCGATGTCGCTCTATTTAGCAACCTCAACAACCGCCAAACCACCGAACACGACCACTGCACAATTTAAATTAATAAATTTATTATATGACGAAGCTGATGGTCCTGGAAGCGAATGGTCGGAATCAGTTGCTCTCGGCCACCACAACGCAACGGTGCGAACTTCACACTATGTCGTGCCAAACCCGACTGTCAGAGCTTGTTCCGCATGTGTGCAATTCGAGCAAACATCGGCGACGTTCTGGAAAGCTAACGACGCATGCTTTCGTCAATCTACTTTTAGCGAGTGATTACGACGCTCGATATGTATGCTAGCTGGCCGCTCTCCTCTGCGAGAGAGCCTGTTTTCACTGATGTGGACCGGTTCGAAGGAGTCTGCCTATAGAGCATGCGGCGCAGTATCTAAGACTGCATATCTGTTTGCTGGTACCAATCTTGACCAGCGCGAAAGGAAAATCCATTGCCGGTAGGTCAGGATTGGCGGCAAAAGAGACGCCGCTTTACGTCAAGCTCCTTTTTATTGGTTTACTTTTTTGGTTTAGAATTTTTAATAGTGATGTACCTCTTGGGAATTGCCTACATTCATTTTTCAATGCAAACCCCAACCACTTGAATAGTTTCAGATTAGCATGGGGCATATACTAGTGCATTATTGAAACTAAACTCATAAATAACTCCATCGGAATAAATTCAAATTGAACCTGTCACCTGTTTCAACATTATTAAAAAGTACACAATACAGTGTTTATGGATTGCAATAAATTTTTACACGTGCATCCTAAGCTTAGCGCGTAATCGTTCCTGTTGCCGTCAGTTGATTGTTATAGGTAGGTGTGATTGTTTTGTTTTCAATTTTTTCAATCTGTTTTCAATCTGTCTTTGGCGTTATGCTTGTGTTACAAAAGATTTATTTTTAGTGAGCTAGATTGTATATTTATTTAAAAATTTTGTCAGGTGGGAATTTTTAAAACTTATCGTACAGGTTTGGGACGAAGGATCACAGAATTTTTGAATCATAATGCATAACACTATCGTAAACCTTTTGTCGCTAAAAGATTATGGATTTGCATTGGCGTAGCTAGAGGGGGTGCCTGGGGTACCAGGCCCCCTCCAGAATTCTGCAGGCCCCCTCCAGAAATTTTCCTCATTGGAATTGGAAACCGGGAAAAAACTCAGTGTATATGTTCCCGCTGTGTAGATATTTTCTTTTTCACTGGGCATCGCAAAAGCGTAGTTGTCGTCATCGTCAGTAGCTTAGTATAGCCACCCCGGTTCATGCTGTTTCAATTTTCGTTGCACTGTAGCCTATTGACTTTCGCCAGATGACGACGGCAATCTCTCCAAACAGTGCTTGTAGCTCATGATTTATACGTCTCCGTTACTCTCCGCTTTCAGTTTGTACTCCGCCAAATATCGTCCGTAGTATCTTCCGCTCGAAAATCACGTATGGCTAGCGTTTTGCGGAGGGCTAAGGAAGCCTAATTTCCCGCTTGAATGCGCAACTAGATCTTCTTACTAGTGTTGCTGTCCGTGTGCACCAGCAATACCAAATACACGAACCCGCCTGCCACTTCTCGATATAAAGGCACGCATTTGTTCCCTTTGAGCCCAAGACGCATTTACGTTTAGAACATTTGTCCTAGATTCCAATTTCGTCGAATCACCCCTTCAAGTGTAATGTTGAATAGCATGCATATAAGCCGTCACCTTGTCCCAACTTTCGCCGCGTCTCAAAGTAACTCGAAAGTATCCCCGAGATGCACACAAAACTCTCACAACACTCTCTCCAATGTAGCTCTGCTCAGTTGCGTCAGTTTATTCAGAAAACCGTTTTCGTGCATTATCTGCCATAGCTGGTCTCAACCGACTGTATCGTATCTTGTTTTGAAATCAATAAAGATGTGATGCGCGGACAGGTTGTATTCACGACATATCTGGTAATTGCGCAGATCCTCATCAAGTCCGCCTGGTTTCCTACAAAACCTTGTGCTATCGGTGACAGCCAGAGTAACAAGATCATAATCAAAATTCAAATTTTTGGAAGGCACCCCCTAGGCCCCCTCCAGGGGAAGTTCCTAGCTACGCCAATGTGGATTTGGGGTTGAAGTAATAAATATTTAGTAATAAAAACTTACAACATAGTTTATCCGACTTTTTTTAAGTTTTGGAGATGAACTCTGTGAAAAATTTCTCACATATAATGTTTTTCCTGAATAGTTGGAAACTTAACATAGGTTTACATAAAAGAGCATTTTTACTCTGTGAAACTTGTTCTGTGAAACTTGAGTATAGATTGTTTTCCTTGTGATAAGTTGAACGTTTTCTACTGCTGACCGTAAATTTAATCCTCCACGCTCCCCCCAGAACTGCATCCGACCAAAATACCTGCATCTTCTAAAGTAGCTTTGTCTTAAAGGCATCTCCAGTTACCGGAGTCCCTGAATTTTTCAGAGCGATCATTATTGAGCTGTACTCATCCGAAAGACAATACAGCAGCAACTCTCCAATCGATTTTTCCGAAATTCCGATATCTTGAAAACGGGATCGTATCTATGAGTCTTCGAAATTGCCTCATTCACATATTCCAATATCGACGAACCAAGGCTTCCAACGTCTGTCTTCATCACCTTCCGCAGAAGTCATACTCGCCTAGTAGGTCCAGAATCTTCAAACGCTTTCTCTAGGTTGTCCCAGACTTGTAATTCATCGGGTCCAAGAGTCGGGTTTGAGCTTTGGAGAGGTCTTTGAGTTCGAACGCCAAACTTCCTAGTGGCCCAGTTCTTTCATCCGTACAACCGTTCGATTCCGGCTAGATTTGAAAATCCGTGAACTTCCGTAGATTAACATGCCGAACTGATACTTACTTACTTAATTGGCCTAATGTCTTATGACAAGGCCTGCGTAACATAATTTCTCCATCTATTTCGGTCCATGGCAGCTGATCTCCAATTCCCCGGGCACCCAGTGCTCGCCAGATCTCGCTCCACCTGGTCTTGCCACCTCGCTCGCTGTGCCCCTCTTCGTCTTGTTCCTACCGAATTTGATGCGAGAACCATTTTTGCAGGATAGTTGTCCGGCATTCTAGCAACATGTCCTGCCCAACGTATCCGTCCAGCTTTAACCACTTTCTGAATACTGAGTTCGCCGTAGGGACGCGTGAGCTCGTGGTTCATTCTTCGACTTCAAACACTGTTCTCTTGCACGCCGCCAAAGATGGTTCTTAGCACCCGCCGTTCGAAAACTCCGAGTGCCCGTAGCGGCCGTAGCTCGTCTTCTAGCAGTGTTCACGTTTCGTGCCCGTAGTGGACAACCGGTCTATTAGCATTTTGTACGAGAGCTCAGATTGTTCGACCGCAAATGTTTGTGGAGTCCGTAGGAGGCCCGACTTCCGCTGATAATACGTCTTTTAATCTCACGGCTTGTATTGTTGTCCTCTGTTACCAGCCAAGGTATACGAACTCGTCGACTACCTCAAACTCATCCCCGTCGATTACCACAGTACTTCCCAAGCGAGCCCTGTCGCGCACGGTCCCGCCCGCCAGCATACACTTTGTTTTAGACGTATTTATCTTCAATCCAATCTTCTCTGCTTCACGTTTTAGTCTGGTGTACTGATCTTCCACCGCCTCAAATTTTCTGCCGACAGCATCCACGTCGTCAGTAAAGCAGATAAATTGACTGCTCAGTCAGCATCTTCATATGTATAATTAGATTGCAAATAAGAGTTACGTACTGATATGTATTCAACAAAATCGTATTCGACGCGCAAAAGCCGCTTAACCGTACCATTTTGGAGGCGATATACGTACTGAGGAATAATTATGAGCAATACACTTATATAGGTATTTCAATACGATAAGATCCGATTGAGCGCTACCAGCTACATGCAGCTATATGACTTTGTGCTGAAAATCGTATGTTTACCAGTTACTAACATTATACACGATAGAATATCAACTTGAGCGCGTTTTATTAGGCTTTATTTACGAATCCGAATTTGTTAAGAGATATTTACTATAGTTTTCATATATTGATATACGAGTTGGTGCTGGCTGGGTGGATTTATTGAAAATCGTGCCCCGCATTTCGACCGCCGCTCGTCTTATAATACATTCAAGCGCAATGTTGAATAGCAGCCAGGAAAGACCAACTTTTTGCCGAAGTCCCCTGCGAGATTCGAGTGGGTCCGACAATCCACCCGAGGTTCTCACACAGTACTGGATTCTATCCATCGTAGCCAAGATAAGTCTAGTAAGCTCGTCCACAATTTTCCATAACTTTTGTCGGTTTACACTATCACAAGCGGCTTTGAAATCGACGAACAGGTGATGCGTGGGGATTAGGAATTCGCGGCACTTCTGGATGATCTGCCGCAGGGTGATGATTTGGTCTTTGGTAGACCGACCCTCCATGATGCCGCTCTGTTAACTTCCCACAAATTTATTGGCTATTGGCGACTTGAAACACGCAAACCGGCTTCAACTTGGTCGAGCCCTCTAGCACGTTGGGCCCCTTTATTCCTGGTGCCGGTGGGGCTCTTGAACAGAACGGATTTCAATGCACAGTCGTCTGGCATCCTGGCGACGTGACCGGCCCACCGTAGTCTCCCAACTTTCGCCAGGTGTACGATTGGAATCTCTCCGAGCAGTGCTTGTAGCGCTTGATTCATACGCTACCGCCACTCTCCGCTTTCCGTTTGTACTCCGCCAAAAATAGTCCGCAACACCTTTCGTTCGAATACGACAAGTGCGCATATGTCTTCCGTAAGCAAAGTTACTGTCTCAAGTCCGTAGAGGTTTACCGGTCTGATTAGTGTTTGGTACATCGTCAGCTTTGTGCGGCAGCGTATGCTCCTTGATCGAAGCGTCTTGCGGAGGGAAAAGTAGACTCGATATCCAGCTTGAATGCGTCGTTGGATCTCCTTACTCGTATTATTGTCGGCGGTGACCAGAGATCCCAAATATACGAACTTATTAACCACTTCCAGTTCATCGCCGTCAATAGTCACTGCCCATGGGAGGCAAACGTTGCTTGCTCTGGATCCTTTTCCTACCATATATTTGGTTTTCGACGCATTAATTTGTAACCCTATTCTCTTAGGCTCCGTTTTTAGTCTGGCGTAGATTGCCTCCGCCGTCCCACGGTTTCTAGTAATGATGTCGAGGTCGTCTGCAAAGGCTAGGAGTTGGCTACTCTTGCTGAAGATCGTTCCTCTAGTTTCGATGCCCGCTCGCCGGATCACACCTTCAGTAGCGATACCGAATAGCATACAGGATGTCTATCCCCTTGCCGCAACCCTCTGCGCGATTTGAAAGGACTCGAGAATGTCCCCCAAACGCGCCTGTAGCACATCTCTTGCTCCAGAGTAGCTTTGGTCAGCCGCGTCAGTTTGTCCGGAAAACCGTACTCGTGCATTATCTGCCATAAATGTTCTCGTTCAACTGTATAGTATGCTTCGCTTAAATCAACAAAAATTTGATGCGTTGGCACGTTGTACTCTCAACATTTCTGGAGGATTTGTCGGAGAGTAAAAAATTGATCCGTAGTAGCACGGGCTGCCATAAACCACGCATCACCAGCCAATCACGCATTATATTTTCGTAGATTTCAAGGCAGCATACGATACAGTCGAGCGCAAACAGCTAAGGCAGGTAATGCACCAGTACGGGTTTCCTCAGAAATTGACGCGGTTGATCAAATGTCCAGCTTTCCACAAGCGATAATGGCGGCTGATGGGTACAACTTTCTAAAGGGCACAGTTCAGTTTTGACATTCGATGCAAGAGCAGTCACTGCGGTTACTATGCAAGCCACTACGGTTGTTTGCCGGTTGAGTGGAAAAATGTAAACAGTTTACTGAAGTTTTTGGAGCGTCTTAGCGTTCGAAAACAGACACTTAGGAAGCCTGCAAGTCATAGGCGAAATACGTATTTGTCGTGAATAAAATATACATAGTAGAATTAAATTGGATAAGTTTTCTTCTTTTTTAATTTTAGGTAAACAGTTTAGTTTTCGCAGACCAGCCGAAAAGGAATTTAGTTTTACGGAAGCGCGGTTTTGTGGTCAATGTTTGCTGAAATATTGTCACATTGACCCTATGCCAAAACTATTTCACAAAATTATAGCTAAGAAAGCACAAAAATTCGCTTTCCTTCAACTAAATTTCTCTTCGACTGGTCTGCGAAAACTAAACAATGTTTACATTTTTTTCCTCAACCAGCAAACAACTATAGTGGCTACCATAGTAACCGCAGTAACCGCTCCTGCATTGAATGTCAAAACTGAACTGTCCTCTTCAGAAAGTTGTACCTATCAGCCGCCATTACCACTCGTGCAAAGCTGGATATCCTGGAGCGAATGATGCGCTACGTGGGCGTTTCGGGGGCACTCTCGAGTCCTTTCGAATCGTGCAGAGGGTTGCAGCAAGGGGATGGACTATTCTGTTTATTTTTCAATCTTGCTATTGAAAGTGTGATCCGGCGAGCGGGCATTGAAACGAGAGGCACGATCTTCAGCAAGAGCAGCCAATCTACGCCAAACTAAAAATGGATGCTAGGAGAATAGGGTTACAAATCAATGCGTCGAAAATCAAATATATGGTAGGAAGAGGCTCCAGAGAAAGCAACGTTTGCCTCCCACGGATAGTGACTATTGACGGCGATGAACTGGAAAGGTTGCTGGGATCTCTATTCACCGCCGATAATAATATGAGTAAGGAGAATCAACGACGCATTCTAACTGGAAGTCGGGCCTATTTTTCCTTCCGCAAGACGGTCCGATCGAGGAGCAGACGCTGCCGTAAAAAGCTGACGATATACAAAACGCTAATCAGGCAATTTGGTGTGTATATCTCGAACGTAACTGAGAGAAACGAAATACGTATCCGCACGAAAAAGTTATATTTCACACCATATAAGAACATATAACCTATCTTGCATTCAACCAACAGTTTATGGAATACGCAATTTAATACTCCTCAATATACGTTTGAGATATAACTAAATGTTGCAATCCTCTATACTGCTTTATAATTCACAGCTATAAGTTGTATATGACGACACGCACGATTGCAAAATCAACTTATTGTACCTTTCACTTTAACATACTCTAATCATCATTATGGAATTCCAATATCAAATTGTCATGCATATGACTTAATGTGGACTTTCTATTACGATCTTGTGTAATCTGGACGGTAGTCCTCTACGGACTTGAAACAGTAACTTAACTTACGGGAGACATACGTGCAATGCGGACTGTTTTTGGCGAAATACAAACGGATACCGAAGAGTGGCGTAGGCATGTGAACCACTAGTTGCAGGCATTATATAGAGAGATTTCCATCGTAAACCTGGTGAATGGTGGACCGGCCACATCGCAAGGATGCCGGACGACTGTGCACGACTGAAATCCATTCTCTTCAAGAACCCCACCAGCACCAAGAATAGAGGTGCCCAACGTGCAACTTGCGTTTGTCGAGACCCGCAACGAATTGCCGATGAGTAACCCAGAACCGGGTACAGTGGAGAGGAATTCTTGATACTGCAACAGCCACCCCGGCTCTCGGCTGGTAGAAGTAACTAATATAACTGAATGCGTTTTTAGTGCAATTTTTCTTTAAATGTATTGTCCGCCGACAGTAAAATCACCTAGTTATAAGCATACGCCTGTTAGAGGTTGTACCGGATTTTGGAAGTTTACATGTAATCTTTCGATAAGTCTCGATACTGGTCTGCCAAACCGGTCGATGCACGGTCAGGTTCCGAAAACGGAATGCGGCACGTAGGCTTTGCGTTGCACGGTTTTGACAAGAAACTTCTAAAGTTAAATATACAGTAAACATGTAATAATTGAAATTACAAATTTCATTATTATTTCAATTGAATTATTTCATACGACTCCATGCGGAAATCCGTTTAACATATTTGTTCTAAACAAAACGAAAAAAAAACACGATATAGAATGTCATTATTTGGACCAAAACTAGCCAAAAAGTTCTTTATCCAAAATTAGGTACTTTCATATAAGCGTGTACATTATTTTTGTGTGTGTTAAGGATTGCGGTTTGATTCAATAACATTGGAATCATGCTCATTTTGTAATTATCACCTGCAAGTGCTAATAGCGATGACCAGCTATGAATAAGCTTAACAAATATCTAAAATTAGCGACCAAAATACAGTGGCGCCTCGATGATTCAACCTTCTGGAAAAATGTTAAAAGAATGTTGTGAAAAAATGCTTGGTTAGTTGGCACTAAAACTACTGTGTTCTTCGATGTTGACCGCAACTGTTACACGCCAGAGCAGAGACAGACACCAAAAGATTTTAGAAGTGCTGAAAAGAGACTTCACCGTGGTACGAAATGCCTAGGCTCTGCGGTCGTGTTTTTGCGGAGACGGAGAATTCCTTCGAGAAACCGAATCGTGCCAACTCCTGTAATGTGCAACGTCAAAGAGGTGAACCTGATTATGAATCGGAAGTGAACGACTATATTGTGCAAACCATCAGGTTATACTAATTGTATAGACTTAGAAGGAACTACCTACGGACTGGATGGATGGTCTCAAAGGTCTTTTTTACAAAAACGGTCATCGACTCGAATGCGGCAATTATCGAGGCATTACCTTCCATAATTCGTAAAAAAAATTCTCCCTGCATAGAAATCATTATTGGCGAATATCAGTACGGTTTTCGAGAGGCCATTGCACGACCGACCAAATTCTCACCTTGCGACAAATCTTGCGGTAAATTCCGGCAATACAACTTACAGACTCATCATAGACATGTTCATGGAGGAAGTTGGCCACTCGTCTGGGTGTTCCCGGAAGTCTCCGAAACTTGTCCAGATATAACCAACGTGATGCCAGGTAGTTGATCTGACTGTCAGTGATCTAATTTATAAATTCTGGCGTAATTTGAGGTGTCGCATGATCAGTATTTATTCATGTTCGATACTGGCTATTTCCCACAGCGATAACTTAATCCGGAACATTTCCGGTTAGTTCCAATACAGCGTAAAACTTCTAAAATGGTCGGCAATGGGCATATATTGCATAAAAAATCAATACCGGCTGTGATTTACGTTCATTTTGGAAGTGTAATTGAAGATTTTTATTTTTATTACATATGAGCAATCTGCCCTTTAAAACTTCAAAAGGGCGTAACTCAAAAATTCGTCGATAGATTTCTTTAAAAATTGGTTCAGGGGTGTAGGATGGCAATACAAACCAACTGGCATTTTCCGTTTAAATGGCCTATTTTATTTTTTAATAATGGTATTTTGAACACCGTGGTATTTGGTCACAGCCAACAGTGATATAAGCTGAAGGTCGATCTGAATTGATTCGTGAATTTGCTTTAATTTGGCTCATAATCAGTTGACCTGTTTGCCGACCAAATCCGGAAACAATAACTGATACTAAAGTTCGACGGTTCAAGAGAATACATTAAAACAATCTAATGTGATACCATGCTCTTTACGAACGATTTAGAAACCGCCGTGAAGTGTTAATGAGGTATTTGCAAAACCTGTACAGCATAAATCTTTCCGGGTTTCTGTTCGCGCGAATTGTTTAGCGCAATTTCTAAACCGAATACGTGATAACAATGGTTTGTGCTCAATGTTGATGAGTATTTGCGCGGAAATTGAAAAAGTAGGTAATTTGCTGAGCTATTCTATAGCTTATTACAATACCAATGGACCGAAGTAATCAATCTAAGCTAATTGCTAATCAGGTAATGCGCATGTAAGAGTTAAGTTCATTACAACTCCTGTATAAATCATCGAAAGTTTAATGATCGACACTGAAGAGTTCAGATGTACACAGTTCAGCGGTACTTTGTGTGATACAATGGTATTGTTTACGTGACTAGCGTCGTTAGTAAACCAATTCGCCGTAGGTTGAATCAATTTGCCGAATGTACGTGTACGAAATATAAATATTCGGTGTGAATTTGTTTTAAAATAACGTTATTTACCTATCCACTAATAGTTTACAATTCTTTCAAAAGTTTTGTGGTTTGGTTTCATTCTCAAAAAGTAGTTTGGTTACAATTTCAACACCGGACCAGACTTAATTATGTGGCATAAGCAAGTTACTACGTAACTTGCAATATTATGCGCTTTTGCGGTTTCTGACCCATTAGCTCGTAATCTTAACCCGTCGCGTCGTTTAGCTCACCTCATTCGTACAGAAAGTAAGCTCTCTACCAGCATCTACTCGCATTCGCATTTATCGATCAATATCGTAGGTAATGGAAAACGCTAACGATATGGGCACACAGTGATCGCCGCTTTTGAAATCTAAACTAAGTACCTACATGACAGACATGTCGCAATCAGTGTTATCTTGTCGTACGTCTATGAATGGCCGTCAGCAATGGTTACAGCCATGCGTTCCACTTTTTGTGTTCTATCTAACATTTTGCACGCAAAAAAGAAACAGGAATACTGTTTGAAAATAATTTAATTTCATTGTTTACATTTCCGTTATCAGATCTTATCGTTCAACAACATGTGAGAGATAAAAACAGTTAAAGACCAAGGAAACGCCGGATTCTGCTTGATGTGTATACATGTCCAGAAGCGGGTAATAAAGTAAATGTGTGTCAATTATGTTTGCTTAAGCGGTTTTTGTTAAACATAAAGGTGGTAGTGGTATGATATCCAAATATCCAGTTCTTACCTGCAAATCGTACTTACCGCGGTTTACAGAAGGAGTCTGCAAATAGACACGTCTATTAAGTATTGCAACATAAGATTGAAGGTAGTATAAAAAATATGTCTTGGTAAATAAGTAATAAGTTGCTTTAGGATTCAATTTGTATGAGGAATTTCTCTCCTTTAACATAAGCAGTCTTCGGAATTGAGATTGTATGAAAAAAATACATTAAAAATACTTGTTATCTCGATAAACAAAATTGCTATTTCCGGCACTCTTTTTACTCGTATCTAGTGTATCCCAGAGAAATACTTTATCACCGTAAACTTGGCGTGAAACAAACTGAAGCTTAGTAGCCGCGATTTATGACCGGATGTCTCCCAGTTGGTTCACTTGCATATTTTGTATAAATATTGTCTCTGACTTTGCTTACTGTCGAGCTCAGCTGAATACGTACAATATGATTATTTGTGATTCAATGGGTCAAAAACTACAGTTTTGGTTATTACGTAGTAACAGTGTTAACAGTTTGGGATAATTGTGTTTCAATTTTCATAGGTCTATACAAAACCAAAGCACTTTCAGTTGGTGTCCTTAGAGTGTGGCGAAAACTGGATCACCTTTAACGCAAGTGATCCAGTTTTCGCCTTTGGCGAATTTCAATGAACCGTTCTAAACACATCGTGAGAGCCAGTGAAGCGATGGGATTCTCAATGAATTTCCAATCTCTCTCCACTATTTAACTGGACTTTTCATACTACAATAAAATGGAGCAGAGGTGTGGCGAAAACTAGATCTATTCTTGATTTACTTTCTAGATTAGATACAGATTCGGCATCAGAATTCGACAAGTTTATAGTGAGTAAACTGGTACCGTTACTTTAACTACCTAAATTAAATAAAATCATTGAAAAACTCACGATTTTTTTCAAATATGCGATTGATAAAATATCAATCCAGTCCCATCCCTATTGCCAATTAAATTTCCATCTTTGTTTTGTCAACTTTTTTAATAACGTTTCGGTTTACTCCTTCACTATTTATTTATATACTTCAACCGCCCAGTTTTAGCTTCGAGGTACGATGCTGGTCTAACAAGCTAGTCGTCGTATGTTCAAATCTCGGCTAGGCGGTGCTTGCTAGATAGAGTCAGTAGGATTATTACACTGGCCCCGTAATTTTCCTGTACTCTAACGGCCGGCTGCGAAGTCTGTCGATAAAGAAGGGTAATGTCTAATGACGGTTTAAGCCCACGGCTTTGCTTTTTTTATAGACTTCAATGCGGCGTACGATTAAGTTAAACGAAATGAGCTATGGGGCATTATGCTTAAACATGGTTTTCCAACAAAACTGAGTATACCTTGTGTTTGATAAATTAATATCCCACAAGCATTATTTGAAATATATACCTCAATTAATAAGAAAAAAGAAATTACATTGTGCTAAGCTGCGCGACTAATGGAGCGCCTACCCTACGTTCTATTTCAGTTTCATTTCTGCTTTTTGTACAGAAGCGGAAATTTCTGGTGAAAGGAACCTTTGTTATACCCATCCTGTTATTGTTATTTGAGATAGAATTTCGGAACATAATACAATTGTTCTTCTATTGAGTACTTTTACCACTGCGTTCATTATTTTGAACTACACACAAGTCGCTTTTTACGCGCAGGATACGTCCCGCATAAATCAAAATCGCGTAAAAAAACCGCGTAAATTCCGAAAACCGCGTAAAAAATTCGCGTAAATTCCGAAAACCGCGTAAATTCCGAAAACCGCGTAAAAATAGTCGCGTAAAAAATCGTGTAAAAAACCGCGTAAAAAGCGACTTCAGTGTATTGCGGTTTTCAATTTTTATTCATTCATTTCAATTGTTAGTTGACGTTGTGCTAGTTGGTTCATAATCACTTCTACAGACAGATAATAAATATTAAAAAAATAAGAATACCTTTTATTTGATATCAAAATCAGTCGTTCAAAAGTTATAATTTAAAGATGTTTGATAAAACGACGATTTTTGGGTCTACCTCAACTCAGAAAGGGGCACTCCAAACGCCAAATAAAAAATTAAATAAATTTTCTGACAAGGAATTTGAACAAAATCGGAGCCATTTCAAATTTTGTTGTATCCATTTTTCATAGAATCAATTATTTGATGCTGAAATAATTGAAACTAGACAAATTATCTTGATTAAGGCCGAAGCAGCGCAAACATCAAACAGCGTTGGTGCGATCGAGAAAGATAGTATTTTGAAAATCTTAAATTTTTCTTAAATAACGCTACAACTTCGTTTTTCGAATACATCATTGTGTGTAAAACCCGTACCTGATATGATATGTCACTCCAGTTGAGTATTCAAACCCATCTAATAAAAGCGCACCCTCATTAAAAATTTTTCTTCGTCTTTTTCCTCTCTCTTGTACGCTGGCTTGGCCTTAAAATTGTTTAAATTATTGTAAATTTTAATGTGTTGTACACATTGCTCATAACTTTCATATCAAACGTCCAATCAAAAAACAATTCAATAGTGATCTATGAGGTTATCTTACTTTTCAAATGAGTCTAACAGCGCATAAATCGGTTTGGCAATCTCTGAGAAACAGGAGCTAATTATTACCTAGTCAAAACACGTTGTTAAGCATAACCTTTGAAGTACTTGTCTGTATTCAAAAAAAAACTACATGGATAATTCAATAATAGGAAGATATATCATTTGGCACTAACATCGTTGAAATTGGTTGTGTGGTTCTGGAGAGAATCATGTCACGTAGTGTTAACATTTTTACTTAAACTTTTACTTAAACATAATGAAAGCGAAATTTTCAAAATAAACGAATAGTGTACGGAAGTACGAAACTGTATTGGGCAATAATATCTTTAAAACAAACGTAATAGCAGACGAGTGGGTTCAGCCATCTCCGAGAAACAAGCGATAGAAAAGAAGCGTCCCGCACATACCACACATAGAGTAAGGAAGGGTAAAAGTGCGATTCAATGATTTATCGGTGCAAATTCCGAGTAAATTGACTACATTGGCATGGATGGGTGACTACTTTGACAGCTTGAATCTAACGTAAACTTTGGTTGCTTACGAAGCATAGTTGTTGAGTTATGTACAAATGTTATTTTAGGGTGGTTTTGATGTAATTTTTCGTTATACGGCAAATACGATATCAACAGGATATTACTTGTTGAAAATTTGCAGCAGCGTTTTACATCACTCACATATCTGTTTTGAAAATACGGTGAAAAGAATTTACAAAATATATTTAGCTTTTCCATAATTTAATCAAACCCCGACAAGCGCCTAGCGGAGTAAAAGTGCGATTTACGAACGGGGAAAAAGTGCGATTCATGGACGAGGCAAAAATGTATAGCTAAATATATACAGATACTAGAAATGGAAGATCTGCAGAAAACTGCGTGTCCTACAGATGTTGGCCGAAGGAAAATATTGTTTTTCCGCTGATAAAACAAACGTTTGGAAAAGTACTAGTAACTTATATTACTGGTATCCGCAATTCTACGAAAAAAGTACAATGGAAAAATGTTTCGTGTTCTAATTTTATGTTCTTGCCCCTTTTTGGAACAAGATTGTCAATTTGAGTTTGCAATTTGGAATTTGGAAATTATATGTCCTTCATTGGTAAATGAACTAAATAGGTATAGTCAAATGGTTTGAAACTTCACATCTGTCATCACGTGATGACTCTAGTCTAGTAATAATTGGGTTAAATAATACACCTGCAATAAGAATTTTCATTTTTTCATAAGACAACAAAAATAAAATGTTTGGAATTGTTAGTTTATTTTAAGTCTTCTAGAGAAACATCTAAGACGTAAGTAATAATCTTAAAAACACCATTATCAGTCGAATCAACAATTCAATTATTCTTACCTCACTCAAGAAAAACTGGTTCAACACTTGTTGGCAAGTCAAGACAAACTCTTCAATCAAATACAGATTACAAACTAAATCACATGGAGCCCAATTGAGCGGTTGACATTATGAATTTTAACTGTGATACAGAAACCTTCTATTCACGTTTTATATTCTAATCACTTGAACAGGAACACATCTGACCTGTGTCTCAATGTTAGAGGGCAAACTCAAATCACACCTCAACATGCACCTAGAATAACCAATAATATGCTTACCTTCAAGTTCCAGCCAGCTGCACTTTCTGAATCCGAGTACCTACGAGCGGTGCATGTTTCATAAATCTATCCCCTTGTTTTTCTACCGAAACTGTTGCTATGGTATTGATTAAATGGTTAATGTACAACAAGGTCAAGTTCAGTTCGTGATTATTGTGGCAACCATACTTTGTAATTTTTATCGTGCAACTACAGGTATTTAGTGTGCAACGCGGGCAGCACAACCTGCCGGTGGCGTTTATTTGCTCCTGCCTTTGATTGAATAGAGTACAAAGTTGCAGTCTGTTTGAGTTTACTAATGCAAAAGCTTACTTGTTAAATTTATGTTTTAAGTTGTCATTTTACGGATACTTTCGTATGTATAAAGATTCAGTCTTTATCATTAAACCTACGTGATTGTGAACCGAAATGAACAACATTTCGGAGTGAGGTTTATTTTTCTAACGAAAAACTCGATTTAAAACTTTTATAACGGGCAGCTTACAGTTCATACTGCTAGCAGCTTTTAACTTTCCTTCACAGGGCACAGTTTGCGTTTGGTGTAAACTACTAATATTATTCCAGCAGCAATGCAAATCGCAACAATGGTAACCGGAACTGCATAACCCGAGGATTGATCATGTTCATCCTGCCACCAGGTCCAGGTAACGTTATAGTAAAGCGGATCGGAACGAGGATCACTTGGTTTATTTCTCGGTTCCATAGCCGTTTCAAAATATTGTTGAACTTCTTGACCTAGTTTTTGTACAATATGTGGATGATCGGCTGCAGTGTTGTTTCGTTCGCACGGATCTTCGATAAGGTTAAATATGCAAGGCGATTTTAGCGGGTCACATGCAACGTCACTGGGGCGGGCTTCACAGTTTACAGTTGCATTATCACGAAGTTCTTTTAACGGTTCCACATCCAGCGACAAAACTTGCGCAACTGTCGAATTTTGAAGCCTAGTCCAGTATTCTTCCTCACTGACGGAATCGTCGGTTCCGACGATACCCAACCAATGGTCGTACTTTCCATCCCACGAAGTTCCATTGATATATTTCCAACCATCTTTGATGTAACTACTGTAGTGATGAATTCTATCGATGTTGTTCAATATAACGTTTCGAACATGCTGGTTTGGATTTAAAAGGGCCTGCCATTGTTCCTGTCCATCAATTACACTACCAGATGGAATGTTTTCAATACCTGCGACCCGAGCAAGGGTCGGCAGCCAATCACTCGTGTGAAACCATTGATCCGAAATTCGACCTTCCCTTCCTAGCAAAGGACTCCAGATAAAAGCTGGAGTACGCACCGCTCCTTCCCAGGGACTATATTTTTGCTGTAAAGATATGAATATGGTTAAATTGAAATTTATAACATTATTTACTAAATATTTAGACTTACCCCCCTCAGTGGATAGTTTGATCCAGAATTGGCGTGAGTGCCTACACTTGGAGCTCCATTGTCTGAGAAAAATAAAATAATGGTGTTTTCCAGCATGTTTCGCTGTTTGAGTGTGCGAACGATTTCGCCTATACCTTCGTCCATCTTGGAAATCATAGCTGAATCGGGAAAGTGTAAGAACGGATTTTAGTTATTCTTTATACGAAACAAAACTTACCGGCAAGTACGCGTCGATTTTCGTTTTTTATGTACGAAAAACGCTGAATCTCCTCATCCGGAGCTTGCAGTGGATTATCCTCGTTCCCGGTATGCGGAGCCAGGTGAGTGAGAACCAGAAACAGTGGATCAGTTCGGTTGTGGTCTCTCACTATACGAACAGCTTCACTGTTGAATAGATCGGTGGCATAGGTTCCGTTGACGGTGTAGTCTACCTCCAGGTCGCGACGTATATCTATCCCGCGGGTGGAACTCTAGGAAGAATGGTAAATACGGTGTAGAGGGTCATAGTCGGAAGTTAGACTTGTTGTATAAAATATTTGGAACTATTTAAACTAATAATTTTTGTAACTATGTAAACTATGTGACTATGTAAACTAATGATTTTTAAAAATTTTGACTTTCATGAGAGGTCTGGATATTGTGTGGGTAATCTGCAGATTACCCGGAATTTTTTTGTAGGTCCGCTAGTACAGTTAAAACGGCGGTAACAACTAGCTGAAAGAAGCACTTCCGCACACTGTTAAATGGAGATGACCGATGTCCAAGCTTTGCAGACATGAACACAGAAAGAAGTTAAGAAGGCATTCATTGAGCTGAAAAACGGCAAGGCTGCTGGGAAGGACGGTATTCCGGCTGAACTTCTGAAAGCAGGGAGCACGCGGCAAAACGAAGCAATTCACCGGATCATTGTCAGGATCTGGGAAGAAGAACAAATCCCTGAAGAGTGGTCGGAATAAGTCATTTGCCCTATTTTTAAAAAAGGATATCGACTCGAGTGTAAAAAGTACCAAGGTATAACATTGCTTAATTTTGGCTATAAGGTGCTCTCCCATATCTTGTGCTGTAGACTGACACCGTTAGCGACGTCCTTCGTCGGCGAGTATCAAGCTGGTTTTCGTGTGGGTCTCTCTTTAGATCATAAGTTCACTCATCGACTTTTTGTTAACTTTAAGGCAGCGTACTATTCACTAAAACGAAATAAGCTGTGGCAAACAGACTTGTAAATGCACGCCAAGCACCGGTACCGGTGCTCAAAGCTTCTGCTCCGATCATAACTAACACGCGTCAGAAACGAACGTGAAACTGCACGTCAGTGAAACTTCTTCCATTTGGTGCGGTGTTATATGTGCTCGGAACGCAACCGTGCGGCACCCCACTAAAGAACGACCGCCGAACACCCGCGCATCTTATTCAATCTCGTTTCCTCTTCGTTTCGTGCTATCTACCAGATACCAGATCTAATAGAAAATAACGAAGAACGAAAACATGTAGGATTGTAGGTTCGCAGGCACGGTGGCTACGAAATGCGACCCGAAATTATAGCACGGCGTTCGAGTGCTTGTTTTCTGTGGTGGCGTGCCAGTACGTAGCGACGAAACTTCGTCAATTTTCAAAAGAACCCGGTTGCTGTGCATACATATGTGGGTATGCACGGTTTGGCTCCGAGCGGTGTTTATTACAAGTCTGGTGGCAAATAATGCTATGGTTGACAATATTTTCCGACGGAACTTGTTAAGCCGATTCGTGCGACGTTGGGAATAGATCCACATCATGCGTCAAATTCGTCTCCAAGTGTTGATATCAAGGCGGCCAAGCAGTGCAGGACAATCGATATTCCCTTGAAGGAGATCGCCGACGAAACACGCCTTAGCTTGCGCATTGCGCCTTCCTTCCAGCGATTCTAAATTAGTGAGCTTACAACGACTTTCGTAGCTCGGTAGACTTCGTGAGTCATGCCATCGTAGGTGTCGCAAAGCAAATCGAACAAATTTCCGCTGAACTGCTTCGATCCGATGAATTGCATTTTGGTAAAAAGGTGACCAAACAATGGCAGAGTATTCCAATATAGGACGAACCAGTGAGCAATATAAGGATTTTAAGTATTATACATTCTTGAAGCTTTTAGCAAAACGGAACAGGAATCCTAGTAGCGAGGAAGCATTGAATACTACGAAGGATATGCGATCCTTGAACGTTAGTTTCGAGTCAAGCATAACTCCCAAGTCCTTTACAGTTGTTTCGCGTCTTAGGTGCGTCTCACGAAGTGTGTAATCATGCGATTACATGCGTTTGCGACCACTTAGGATCTCTTAGGATAATCAATGCTTCTAGGCTACAACGGTTTATTGGACCAATGGCGGCAGATATCATTTTTAAGTAACGTAGTCGTCATGGCCGTTGTGGGGTAACCAAACACGTGTTAATGAAGGTAACTTTGAAATTTAGTGAAGAGTTCAAAACTTTCATTGCAAGATTAGAAAATGATAAACATCTTATAACACTATAGTGGGCACAACTTATCGAAGCATCTAACTGCCTGAAGCCTTAGTAAGCCTGTGAGAACTATTGTGCGATCATCGTTCTCAATGCCGCCTACAAAGTGCTAACATTTTCCGCAAGCTATGACCAATTTCCAATATTGGAATTTTTCAAGCTGGTTTCGTCAACACCAGATTAAATATTTAAACTGCGGCAGATCCTCCAAAATGGCCATGAATACAGAATTTCCATGAACCATTTGTTTGTTGACTTTAAAGCTGTATATGATACTATCAACCGAGAAGAGCTATGGAAAATTATGGACGAGAGCTACTTTCCCAGGAAGCTGATCAAACTGATTCAATCTGAATTCAATCACGGTGCTGCACTCTGATTTCGAGTGGATACGATGGGCAGGGCATGTTGCTAGAATACCGGACAACTACCCTGCAAACATGGCGTTTGCTTCACATTTGGTAGAAACAAGACGACCAGGGGCGCAGCGAGTAAGAGGGTTAGACTAGGTGCAGCGATTACACGGTGTCCAAAGAAAAGGAGAGCGGTAGCCTACAACCAAGTTAATTGGAGAAATTTAGTTCTTCAGGCTATGGTTTAGGATGGCAAGCCAATTAGGTAAGTAAAGTAAAGCACTGCAATGAAGCACTGAATTGACTGAATAATTTAAAGATGAAACACCTAATTGTCAAATAAAGAATATATGTTATGCTTATGAAAATATGAATAATTGATATGCAGTTAAAAAGAATATTAGCTGAAATAAATTACCAATATGAGTTAACATTTTAACATTAGCATTGGTCGAACGATCTAGTCTATCATTTTCAAATATAAATAGAAAAGCAACGTAACTTTTATAGCTGAGTAAAGTGAAAATATTGTATTCGAAATAAAAGAAAAACAGAAATAACGAAGTCTAGAGGGTAAAGAAGCAAGTTTAAGAAAACGTTAAAAAGACGAATTCAGGAATCTTATAACATTTTTTCATTTCCTTTTAATGGAATTTAATCACATATTTAATTATATACGTGTCGACTCTTTTGTTGCGAACGTTCCTAACTAGTTGCAACTCCGATTCTAGCATTACTTTCCGGTGAGCCTTGCTGGCAGAACAAGGATTCTGGAATGTACTGCAAGCACTCAGGCATTCTTCACGTGTCTTTGGAAAATCAGCAGAGCAAACACCTGCTATAGCCCGAAACTACGATAATTGCAGAGACGACGCATCTCTGCAATTAGCTTTTTTCATAATCACTGCCAGACAAAGGGAAATAGATAGGACTATCACACAAACACACGTCACCAGTAAAACGAACATCTTAATAACTTAATACAGTTCTACAACTGGCATTTATCTGACTGACTATATGGCGCAGCAACGGCATAATAATTGCCAATCTGATACGAAGATCACCATGAGAACTGATTACAATGCAGGCCAGCACTTTGGTATTTACCGCCGTACCTAGCCAAGCTAAGACAGTAATAGGCTCTGGATAGGGAGCACTTGTCTAAATTCACTAGTGAACTAGCGAGCCGGGAATGGCGATCTTGAACTAGTTGAATAAATAGTGCATGTAGTACAAATGCTTGACAGCCTAACGAAAGGTATCGAATCGATAACATACGTAGCACCGCGGGAGCAGTAACATGAAAAAGCACAAGTCACGTGCGAAAGAACATTGCAGGAGAATAATTAATGGTGCTGCTAGTTATCCAAGCAGATAAACTTTTATTGACCAGCTCAATACGGAATGCGTTGAGTACTGGTTTATGTTGGTAAAAGTCAACTTGTAAGGTAAATCAATGCTGAGGAGCGGAGCCAGCAATGCAATGGCAGGCAGCTAATATATTTGCGTTATCACATATTTAATCATCTGATTGAAAGCTCTAAGTAGAAATAAGTATGATATTTATTATAGCAACATCGTGACTTTATTGGCAACAGGTAATGCTAAAGTGCCTACAGGAATGAATCAAGGTTAAGGGCACCATTGTCGGTGTCTACTGACTACGCGAGAACTTTATCTAAGCCTGAAGTCTTTATATTTTCCACAATTTTCGTAATTTAAATTACCCTGCGTCCACTCCTGATTGTGCCGTATAATAATGGCATCTTTTATCTGTGCATGCTCTTCATTGTTTTGGTATGATGCAAAGCCGTATGCGCTATTTAAAGTAGATTAGTTGAGCAAATGAATAAAAATGAAGTAAAATTTCTCAGATACGACAATCAGTTAATGTAAACAGTTGGGGCTTTACAAGAGCACTGCAGATCCGTGTATTTGCAGATTCGTCTGGAAGTGAACCTTGCATTGTAAGGTTTAAACCGGACTCGAAAATTATCTGAGAGAGTGCGAATGATAAGCCAAGATTGATGATGAGCACTAGCGTGCCCAGACATGAATATGAAGATGGGGCACCCACATTTCAAAAGCATGTTTTTTCTTGAAAATTATCCCGTAATCGTAAGATGGCAGATCTCTATTACGCAAGTTATTTTACTTATCACAAAAATTTCAGCCGATTTGTTAGAAAACTCCGGACTTCTGAGCTTCGCCTAGAAGATATTTTAACAATAAATTTTATAGAGAAGGTGGGAAGTGTGCCGGAGCATGCGCATACACGTGGATTTGAAATTGAATTTAAGAATAAATCTAAAATTGAACCTGATGTGCGACTGGAATTTTGATTTGAATTTGAATTCGAACTTTAACTAGGACTTGACGTTTTATTTAAAATTGTTGAAATTGGAATTAAAATGGATTTGAGTCCTCTTTCAAGTGCGTCGAAAATAGATCGGAATTGAATTAAACTATAAATTGAAACTTCAAACGAGACATGAAATTACACTACACAGTTTTAAGCCATTTTACTAGACTTTAACTGAAATTGAAATTGAATTTAGCTTGAAATTGGACTTGATATTGGAATTTAAATCAGACATTGAATTGAACTTCAATTTGAAATAAAAACTGAATTTCAAATTCTACTTAGAGTTAGATAAAAAATTGAACTTATTGAAATTGGCCTTGAAATAGTACATTGGATTTCAAATCGGAGGAGAATCTGGAATTAAATTTAAGCTGAATTCTGCCTTAACTGAGACATTAAATTAGACTTAAAATCGGAGTTAATTGGACTGGAAATCGCCCTCGAAACTAGACTTGAAATCGAAGTTGAACTTGAATTGGACTTAGAATGGGACATTAAATTGGACTTAAAGTTGCAGTAGAAATTGGAAATAATTTAGACATGAAATTGCACTTAAAATGGGACACTAAATTGAGATTAAAATTGTACTTGAAATGGGACACTTATTTGAACTTAAAATAGGATTTGTTGAAATGGGACATTAACGGGAAATTAGCAGTCATTAACTTTTCGCCGGAAACCCCAATTTCGGAGGCAGTTTTTGTGCTCAAAAGTAGGGTTCTGTTTATAGAAATGTAAATACTGCATTCTTCTTGCCAATGTAAACACAGCGAATATATTTTCATGAACATAATTTTTGTTTCAAACAAAAAAACTGGTTTTGAAATTAGCAGAATCGATGACGACTCATTTCATTTTAAATTGGAATTGAACCTGGACTTGAAATTTAACTTGAAACTGAGTTTAAAATTGCATTTTGGATCGAAATTGAAATTGGACTTCCCATCAGAATTGAAACTGGAATTAAATTGGATTTAAATGGGATATTATAAAATTAGACTTTGGACAATTGGACTCGAAATTGCTCTGCAAATTGGATTTGAGATCGGAATTGAACTTAAAAATTAATTAGACTTTAAATTGGACTTGAAATGTGACATCAAATTGGAACTCAAGTTAGACTTGAAATTGGAATTAAATTTCACATGAAATTGGACTTATATTGTAACACGAAATTGAACTTAAAATTATACTTGAAATGACACTAAATTGTGCATAAAATTGGACTAAAATTTGACTGAATTTCAAATTCTACTTAGAGTTAGATATGAAATTGACCTTTAAATAGGACATTAAATTGGACTTGAAATTTCACTTAAAATTGGGTTTAAAGTTGCAGTAGAAATTGGAATTAAATTAGACATGAAATTGTACTTAAAATGGGACACTAAATTGAGCTTAAAATTGTTCTTGAAATGAGACACTTATTTGAACTTAAAATTGGACTAAAATTGGATTTGTTGAAATGGGACATTAACGGGAAATTAACCGTCATTAACTTTTCGCCGGAAAGCCCAATTTCGGAAGCAGTTTTTGTGCTCAAAAGCGGGGTTCTGTTTATAGAAATGTAAATACTGCATTCTTCTTGCCAATCTAAACACACCGAATATATTTTCATGAACATAATTTTCTATCAAAATTGAAATTGGATTTCTTATCGGAGTTGAAACTAGAATTAAATTGGATTTAAATTCGGGCTTAAATGGGATATAAAATCAGACTTGAAATCGGACTCAATGGTGATTAAAATTGCTCTTCTTGATTTGAGATCGGAATTGAACTTAAAGATTAATTAGGTTTCAAATTGGACTTGAAATGGGACACCGAATTGGACATAAAATTGGACTAAAATTTGACTTGAAACTAATATGAAATTGGGTAAGAAACTGTTAGTCATCAGCGCTACTGTTGGTGTGATCCGGCGAGTGGGGGTCGATACGAGAAAGACGATCTTCAGCAAGAGTAGCCAGCTTCTAGCCTTCGCAAACGACCTCGACTTCATTACCAGAAACCATGGGACGGCGGAGCCAATCTACGCCAGACTAAAAACCGAGGTTAGGAGGAATGGGTTACAAATCAACGCGTCGAACACCAAATATATGATAGCAAGAGACTTTAGAGAAAACAACGTTCACCTCCCACAGATAGTGACTATTGACGTCGATTAATTGGAAGTGGTTGATGAGTTCATATATTTGGGATTTCACCACCGACAAAAATACGAGTTCAACCTGGAAGTCGAGCCTACTTTTCCCTCGCTTTAATCAAGGAGCATATGCCGCCACACAAAGCTGGTAATGTACAAAACGCTAATCGGGCTGGTAGTACTCTACGGGCCTGAGACTGCAACATAGCTTGCGGAAGACATCTAATATATAAAAATGGATTTCTGTCTGTCTGTCTGTCTGTCGGAATGTTCCTTATAGAATCAAAAACTACTAGGCCAATCGGCATGAAAATTTGCATGTAGAGGGTTTTGGGGCCAGGAAAGGTTTTAGTGATGGTTAGAGACCCCTCCCTCCACTAAGAGGGGGGGCTCCCATACAAATGAAACACAAATTTCTGCATAACTCGAGAACTAATCAAGCAAATAGAACAAAATTTGGCAGGTGGGTGTTTT
Organism: Sabethes cyaneus; assembly: GCF_943734655.1. Taxonomy (NCBI): domain Eukaryota; kingdom Metazoa; phylum Arthropoda; class Insecta; order Diptera; family Culicidae; genus Sabethes; species Sabethes cyaneus. The sequence continues at coordinate 16,887,480 of NC_071354.1, read as the reverse complement.
CGGTGACAAGAATTTATTCTATGGTAAATTGAGACCCCTCCCCTCTTTAGAAGGGGAATTATGACTCCACTCCCCTTTAAGAGTGAGGACTTCCATACAAATGAAATACAAATTTCCTCATAACTCGAGAACTAATCAAGCAAATGGAACCAAATTTGACATGTGAAGGTTTTCGAGGGCAAGAATATTTTCTACGGTGAATTAGGACCACTTTCCACTTTAAGAGGGGGAGCTCCTGTATAAATGAAAAATAAATTTCCTCATAACTCGAGTACTAATCAAGCAAATGCAACCAAATTTGGCATGTGGGGGTTTTTGGAGACAAAATTGTTTTTTATGATGAATTGGGACCCCTTCCCGCTTTAGGAGGGGGGCTCCCATACAAATGAAACACAAATTTCCTCATAACTCGAGAACTAATGAAGCAAATGGAACCAAATTTGGCATGTGAAAGTTTTCGAGGGCAAGAATATTTTCTATGATGAATTAGGACCCCTCTCTACTTTAAGAGAGGGGGGGGGCTCCTATACAAACGAAATACAAATTTCCTCATAACTTGAGAGCTAATCAAGCAAATGGAACCAAATTTGGCATGTGGGTCTTTTAAGGGGCAGAAATTTTTTCTGTGGTGAGCTAAGACCCCTCCCCTGTTTAGGAGGGGGGCTCCCATACAAATGAAATTCAAACTTCCTTATAACTTGAGAACTAATCAAGCAAATGGAACCAAATTTGGCATGTGGGGGATTGTGGAGTTTTGAATTTATTTGATGATGGTTATAGACCTCTCACCCCTGTGGTAGGGGGACATGGACTCTCATACAAATAAAACAGAAATTTATGCGAAACTCAAAAACTAATCGAACTTGAGAAATTCAAGACTCTTCCATAAAACATTATTCAATAACAAGACCACAAAAACTATCTACAATAACACTAGATCATTCAGGACGAGACGGCCGCGAGTGTTGCCGGCAACCCGCCGTCGGTAGCGCCGCTCACTGGGGGGAGGCAACTTCCCGCAGAAATCACTACTGTCTAGGTTCATTTGTTTCCCTAGGTCTACCTGGGTTTCCTGGAACGACTTAAATGCTTATTGTCCTACATTTGAATAGCATTGGAGATGCTTATTGGTTACCTGGGTTGCTTTCATAGTTACGAAACTGCCAAAATGAATCATCTAAGGTTGAACTCCTCAGAAACTTGCAAAACTCGAGATTGTGACAAAGATCATCCGAGATTCATGATTTATGTACAACACAGGTTAATTTGTGGCAATACGAAGTTGGTCGGGTCAGCTAGTACATAAATAAAAGCAAAGTCTTGGGTTACAAACATCTCTAAGACTTGACCCATCTTTACCGACAGACCTCGTAGCCGGTTATTACAGTACAGGAAAAATACGGGGCTAGTGCTACGACCTACTGACTCTAGCAGCACCGCCCAGCCAAGATTCGAACATATGATAGCTGGCTTGTTAGACCAGCATCGTACCACGAAGCTAACTGGGCGGTTAGAAGGCATACATGGACTTGCTGTATTGGCGGACTATTTTTTTGCGGAGTACAAACGGAAAGCGGAGAGAGGCGGAGACATATTAAACACGAGCTACAGGCCCTACTTGAAGAGATTCCCATTGTCCACCTGGCGAAAGTTGGGAAACTATGGGTGGGCCGAACGACTGTGCAGTGAATTCTGTTCTCTTAACGAGCCTCACCAGGATCAGGAACTGACTTGTTGTAAACACCGCTCGGTGCGATACCGCTGCTACCTATCAAGGTACGTACGCAGTGCCGCTGCTACATATTGCCGAAGAACGCAAAAACCCGAGCCGGTGCTTTGTCTTCGACTAGGCACGGATGAGCATGGTGCGAAGGCTCTCATGATTTTGTACTTTGTTTTTTTTTCTTCTTTCTTATACGTTCATATTCGGTGTATCAGCTATCAGGTATCAGCATCTTTGGCTCGAGCAGCACGTTCCTCACAATCATGTGGAAGATTTGTGCCTTGCCCATCTTGCCCGTGTCATCATTTACCTGATGAGGACGGGAAGGAAAACAGGAGGAATAGGAAGGGGTGGATGAGGAATTTGGACAAACACAAACATATATATACCGAGAGATTTTTGTACCCCCGAGGGGATACTGCAATCCTTGGTAGTTAACTTATCAAAAGTACACCCCCTGGGGGGTATACTCATGATAAATAAGAGGTTTTAGCTCAATACCGCTTTCGGTAAGGAACATCAAAATGTCTCGTAATTTTAGTTTCCTAAAATCCGATACATTTAAGACGTAGGATCCAAAGATCCTATGACGCAATTGTGCTACTGCAGGACAGTTGCAAATTACGTGATTCACATTCACGTCGGATACGTCGGATTCACATAAATTACAATGAAACGATTCAGCTCGCTGAATCGTAGCCATATGATAATTTAGTCTGCAGTGACCAGTCAGTGATCTGACAAGAATACTGCAATTTACCTTTGAGTGTTGCAAAAGAAATTTCGCAACCTTCTCACAAGGCTTAACAATGAAACTTTTCGTTTGACGACAAGTTTCAAGATTTTCCCAATAACGTACATGTTCAGATGAAAACCAAGATCGAATCTTATGTTTTATCCAACATGCCGCAATTGGTAAAGCAGGTTCCGGTCCGAAAACCGACTTTTCTGCTCCAGATCTTGCTAGTTCATCAGCCCATTCATTTCCGGTTATACCAGAATGGCCAGGAACCCAAACCAGATGAACGGCATTTAGAATGCTTAGTTCTTCTAATTGGGTGTGGCAGTCGATGACTGTTTTAGATTTAGAATTAGCCGCACAAAGGGCTTTTATAGCGGCTTGACTGTCAGAACAGAAGTAGATAATCTTGCCTATCAGTTCTTTCTGAAGTGCAAACTGAGCTCCGCACATAATTGCAAAGATTTCAGCTTGAAAAACGGTGCAGTAACTACCCAACGAATAGGATTCCTCCAATTCCAGCTCACGGCAGTAAACACCAGCACCCGCGCGACCTTCGTACAAGGAACCATCGGTATAACAGACCACATAGTCGGAAATTTTCCTTTCCATGTAGCCTGACATCCAATCCTCTCTAGGAGGAAAGTCACTTGAGAAAGTCCTATACGGGAAAGTACGCATGAGCAAGGGCAAACTTGTCCTCAGCAACAATTTGCGATCACAGTCGAGTATGACCAGTGGAACCGTCCACAGACTGCCAAAGGCCAATCGCGTGTAGTCGATAAGCACATATTAGTGCCTCTTGCTTCAGGTGGAAGTGTAGAGGTTTAATATTGAAAATACCTTCTAGGGCGGCAGTAGGAGTTGTAGTAAATGCACCAGACATTGCCATTAAACACATCCTTTGAAGATGGTTTAGCTCTGTCTGGACAGTCACAACTTCCCCTCTCTGCCACCATACAAGACAACCATACGCCAGTATTGGTCTGACAACGACCGTGTATAACCAGTGTATGTATTTGGGTTTAAGCCCCCAAGAGTTGCCAATTGCTCGTCTACATTGCCCAAAGGCCATGCACGCTTTTTTAATTCGGAAATCAATATTTGTGGACCAGTCAAGCTTGGAGTTGAGAATCAATCCCACGTACTTCACTTCGTTCACAACATCAACATCCGAATCGTAAAAGCGCAGAGCGCGAGCTCCATTGGTATTTCTACGTCTTGAAAATAAGACGATAGATGTTTTGCTCGGATTTACCGAAAGTGCAGTTTCTCGGCACCACGTTTCTACGACACGTAGTGCCTGCTGCATTAAGTCAAATAATGTGCTTATGCACTTTCCAACTACTAGGATGAGATAGTCATCCGCAAAACCATATGACGGATAGCCATATTCGGTGTACGTGACCGAGCTGCTAGCACACTCGGGCTCCGCGCTCTAGTTCGGTGCCGGCTAGTAAGTTGGCACGGTTTCGCTCGCAAAGTAAAAGGACGAAAACACTCCTTGGTGGGATGCGGTAAAAACCTGCGAACTACAGTGGGTGCTTTCCAGCGCTTGTGTTCGGCTGACGTTCTTGCCTAGGTGCCGCCCGGAGCGTTCCGAACACACATCGCTCCGTACCAAACAGAAAAATTGGGCACCAATGTACGGTTTGCTTGCAGAATGCTTGAGCACCACTACCGGTGCGGTGCGTGTATTCACAAGTCTGATCAGAAGTAGAAAGACCCAGCGTGCTAGATGTCTAGACCAGGCTGTAACCGACGCTCGACGAATTAGCGACGAGTAGCGACGAGAACAGTGGAAAGGCAACTCTATGCGACTAGAAACGAAAACTAAAGATATGAAATCATTCTTGAAATTGGATTTGAAATTTAACTTTAAGTTGAAACTTATTTTGACTCATAACTGGACTGGAATCGGTCATAAAACTGGTTTAAAAATCAAACTTGAATTTGGAATTCGAATCACACTCAAAGTTAAACATAAAACTTAATTTGAACTTTGGAACTTACGCGGTTTTTTACACAATTTTTAAACGAACGTTTTTTTTCACACGGTTTTTACCTCTTTAAATTTTTGGAGATTACACGGCTTTTACGTGCCCCATAGTGTACCCCAGCCTGGGCACGCCAGTGACGATGAGAATGTTCTCACATAATAAATTCGCTAAAAATATGTGGCCTTTCTTACTTCAATACAAATGGAGGAAACTGGCGATTACATTCTTGAATGTCGCTGTTATCACAATCAGAAATTATTTCTCATTGTCATACCGTATATATTGATAACGGCAAATTTAAATATTTATTAAACTGTAACAAAAATACTCACTGGAATTTTTATGTAGTTTTTCGACTCATTATTAAACGGATTTGTTTTGCGAATCAACAAGATATCAAACAGCTGCGTATAAAATCAATTTAGTATGCGTGGCGATGAAAATAGCATCGCCAAACCAGCTTCTAATTAAAATAATTAGACTACCTTAGACATTCACGATCTTCCCCTAAAATATTTTCTGATCATGCCAAGTGATTCATCATCTGCCTGATAAACGATTACACGTGTTACACGGAAGGCATGGTATTTTACAGGATGTTAATTGATTGATTTACTTTGATAAATGGTGGTATGAATATTAACAATAGAATATGTACAAACAAAATAAACTTTCCTTTTCGAAGAGCGAATGTTGAACATTCTACTAAGACTCTCGAGAATAATTTGTTATTTTGTTGGCTAGGCGTTCCTCTAACCTACTCAAAAGTCCTTTTCAACTTGAAAAGTAAAATGAAAATTCTCTGAAATTAGGACACTGTTTGGTATCAAACAATTACCCATCGTTTTCAGTTATTTGTCAATTAAATTAGCAGTTTTGCAGTGTGCTAAATATGTGCCAAATATTATACAGCTGATTTTGTGACGCACGTAGTGTTTTGCAAATCATGATCGCAAAACAGCAGATCACGTACCATGCCTCGGGTTCCCAAATGAACTGCCTTTATTGTAAAGTAGATTCAAATCGAAAGATCAAACGCTTGCGCTCTAGATTGCTAGACGCACGATCACTGTACCATTGAATAAGTAAAATTCCAATAAAGTTGTTTTTTTTGTCAGGATAAAGTTTTGACACTGTGTTACGTTACGGTATAGAATCCAAACTTAGTCTTTGTCTTTTTTTGTCACCGCTGCTGTTGACAATCGTTAGCAGATATAAATCCGAAACACACCTTAATGAATTGCACCCTAATTAGTAACTCACGATTTGAAACGGCGTCAAGCACATTTTTAACTTACATTACTCATCTGCAAACTGTGATCCCAATAGTCGATGTACGGTCCAACGTAACCGAAGTGACTTTCGAATCCTCGCTGTGTCGGCGTGTACGCTTTCTGGAAGAACCCGAGATGCCATTTTCCGACCAGACGCGTCCTGTATCCGGCCTCTCGGAAGTACTGTGGCATAAGTTTCTGATCCAACCCCAGGCCCCACGGCTGATCGGACTCGATCACGTGATGTTGCATGCCGATGTTAATTGGGTGTTTGCCCGTCATCAGGGACGCCCGCGAGGGCGTACACAACGGTGGCGTGTAGTGTCGATTCAGTATAATCCCGCTGTAAGCTAAAGCATCCAAATTCGGCGTCGGGATTTGCAACGATCCGTGGAAACTAACGTCATTCCATCCCTGCACGAAAAACGTCCATTAGTATCCGAAAGTATTCCGTTAACCAAAACATCCATTGTGTGTCGTACCAAATCGTCCGCTATTATGATGATAATATTCGGACGGGAAGATGACTTAAAATCCGCTTTCGATATTCCAAACACGAAAAGTATCAACAACTTTAAGCCAACAGTGGTCATTTCGATGACCGTCTTCTATTATAGCCGCACTGCTAATTATTAGGTTAAATAACTCGCGATCACATTCGCTGACGGAGCGACGTTATCCCGCGAACCTTTTCACCCGGCGGAGAGCTCTACAACGAGCAGGTCAAAATCGCCTCTGCAACTGATTTATCTTTTGTTATAGCAAAACACTTTATAATAAGCTACAATCGAGCAATAGATGATCGATGTGGCCACCTTTTGCCGGGAGTCCAGTCGGGAGAATGCAATGTTACTTGTAGTAAAGACTTCTGTGCATCACAGGGCGAGCCAGGGCACGAACGCCTGCCTATATGAATGCAGTTGAGAATGGTCGTGCACATGGTCAGGTAGAGTGTTTACATCAATCCGACTAGTGCCGATCGGAACTAACTAAGCCATGTGGACGCAGAAATTGTGTTGTCATTGCAAAACTAGTAGTATGTACGTTGAAACACGAATAACAAGTAAGCAAGTAAACACAAAAGATCAATTACGTTTTGATAAAATAGGTCGCAATTGGGAACTATTCGGAACTATGCGTCTAAATCAGGTTTCGTAGTATGTCAATTCTGTTTTCAGGTTTTCATAATCAAACAATTAGATGCTCACAATGCGTCAGCTAAAATCCGAGCTCACACGAACTACGTTTTAATACTTCTTCTAAGCGTTCGAACATGTTCTGTCCAGTCAAATTAGTACTTTGTCCAGTGATGCTAAACAGCACGGATCGCTAAAAGCTAAAAGACGAACAAAAACTATACTATAAGGCCCCCGGGAATGTAAATAACACCTCATTCATATAAGACAGATTTACATACGCACAAGTTCCTCATTCTATGCATTTATTGTTGGTTTGATTAGACGTTTGGTTTTCTTTTGCTACCATACAAAGTGTGAGCGAATTCCGAACCATCCGGACCATAAAAGATGGGAAATCTGTTAGAAAATCTAAAAAAATTTTATAAAAATGGCCGATTTTGGTTGCTAAAAGAAGAGATAAGTTTCATATGATCTATGTTCGCCAAACTATTTAGCAGATGTGTCCGTTTATTACACACTAGCTAAGTGCGCGATCTTGCTACCCCGTTTATGTCTGTGCATCTGTTTTCGTTCCAGAAAGTCCCATAACGCAAGAAACAATCTCTTTCTCTTCAATCGAACGTCTACCACCCTTTTGTCTGTAGTATTTTCGGAATTGAAATCCTATAATGAAAGTGACACAAAGCTCTGTTTCCTTATTTGGACCTTTCCCCTTTGCCAGGGATCACCCCTTACTTTGTCGACCCACCATGCTAATTTCTTTATGTTATGCAAAGTTTAATGAAGAAAATCCAGGTATTCTGCAGTTATAGCAAGACATACAAATATTTAATGACTTTTATATATTAGAAGATTATAGGTATCATTCCCAAGTAACAATTTGAGTTTTATTGTACTCTTATAATTGTATGTATGGCCAATTTTGGTCACAAAAACCATTATAAGAGTATAATAAAACCCTCAATGTTACTCGGGATTGTCGTCAATCTTATTCTTGCTGTTTCATAGTTTTAGCCAGCATACTGAACTGACAGCTGTGCACGCCATTTGATTTTAATTTGCAAATGAAAGTGGACTTAAGATTGGACTTACAATCGGAATTTAAGATGGGTTTTAAAATGAGCTTGAAATTTTACTTGAAATCAATCTAGAAATTGGCCATAAAGTTGGTTTTATCCCAAAAAAAACCGACAAACAAATTAAATTCTCCGAACTTGCAGGTTACATCTTGCGAAATTTATTATGGAATAAATCCCACAGACGATTGGCAAGTTTCCTTAACCGGAGATCCGGATTTTGATTGCGGAAGAAGGAAGGAAGGAAGAAGGGAAGTGGAACAAAACGAATCTGAGGAACCACCACAAGGATGCGAAGGTAAAACAAATATTACTGAGGAGACCAGATCTTTCTGTACGTACCATTGCTCGTAAAATAAAAATGTCGCCAAGATTCGTGCACACTCCTAAGCAACGACAAGGCATGAAGTCTTTCAAGGTGAGGACCGTGTCAAACCGTAATGATAAGCAAAATACGACGGTCAAAACACGCGCTCGTAAGCTTTATCACGAATATTTAACGAAGCTTCCATGCGTTATAATGGACGATGAAATGTATGTCCTAGAAGACTTTAAACAGCTTCCTGGTATGTCTTTTTACACTACCATGAAACGGAATGGCGTTGCAGAGCATTTTGGGACAAAGAAGAAAGCCAAGTTCCCCAAAAAATATTTAGTATGACAGGCCATATGCAGCTGTGGTCGAGCGAGCAAAAGTTGCATCACTACGGGAACTGTTAACAAGGAAATATACCGTGAAGAATGCCTGCAGAAATGATTGGTACCGTTCCTACACAGCCATGATATACCCTCACTGTTTTGGCCTGATTTGGCATCCTTTCACTACGCCAAAGATGTTTTGGAATGGTATGATGCTAATGGAGTCCATATTGTACCGAAGGAGGCGAATCCACGTAACTGTCCAGAGTTACGCCCCATCGAGCGATATTGGGCTTTGGTGAAGAGAGAGCTGTCCCAGCACAACCAACATGCAACAACTATAGATAAATTTCGAAAATCTTGGACAAACGGAGCTAAACTCGTTGCCAACAAGTCTGCACTGACCGTCATGGCAAGGGTAAACTCCAAAGTTCGCCAATTTTTCACGCAGACCAAATAAGTAATGTTAATTTATTTGATAATTATTATCAATTTATTTGATATTAATTATACACACATAAATAATATAAAATTGTTTTATTGCAAAATTGAGGCGTCCAGATTTTGTCGCGAACAAGCCTTAAGTGCGCATCCGACTTCGAGCAGTGTAGTCACGTCGTTGGAAAATAAAGCGAAGAGCGATGGTCCCATGTTACTTCCTTGGGGAGCATCACATTGCATTGGTAAAATTGGTATCAGATGAAAGGGTAGATTACAGTTTGACTTGAAAGACTCTGTCGCATAAATGTGAACCAAGAATCCACGACAATAGTCATAGCGAGACACCTAGACGCTGAAGTTTTCGTAGAAGGAGGTGGTACTCGATACGATCAAATGCAGCTTTCAAATCAGCGAAACTACGTTCATTTTTGCTTTTTCCTCAAATAGGATAATGGGAACGAGTAGAGTAGAGTAGTTGAAGTTGAAGTAGTTGAAATAAATCTTCCAGGTATAAACTTGTGCTGGTAGGTCGGTATATAGTTCTTAGTTCTATTGAGAATTGCTGCTGACGATAATTTTAAAAAGATTGGAGGCAGCAGACAAGCTTGTAATACCTCTGTAGCTCCTTACAGTTCAGCGATCACCACTCTTATGGATGAGGGATATGAAAGATTGGTTCCAGATATCAGGAAATTTGCTTAACGTAAAGGAAAAATGACTGTAGGATTTCCATCAGGTCCGGTGGAGAAGGATCGTTTCAATTTACGTGCTGCTTCAGCAACCATTATTGGAGTAATTTCGAAGGTATCGTGGTCCACTACCGTGAGATGCCCTAATTCCGTACGGTTAATTTTAATTCCTAATTCCGTGCACCTGGTATTAAAGTCAATCTCTCAATAAAACATGCACATTTCCTCCAACAATGTTTGAATGCTTGAGTATACGTTTAAACTTTTTTTTTCGAAAAAAATCTGCAAACCGCCAACTTTAGACCAAGTGCACGGAATTAGGCGCCGGCACCTCACGGTAGTCCTTCGCAAACGTTCTTCGCAGCCAATTCAGCTTCGGCATCAGTAGCGAACATATATTAGCGAACACAGAGCAGAAGAAACACGCGAATATTTCACAGGTGTCAGCAGTAGAGTGCGCCTTAGACCCGTCAAGATACACATTAGGAGGAATAGAAGCGCACTTGAGTTTCGAGTTGACAAAACTTCAAAAACTTTTTCGGTCGTTGATTATATTAGAGAACACATCCGTAATACGACTAAATCACATTAAGTATCACTACTTGGAGAGTGATTGGCTACCCGTATATAAAATACCCTAGTATAAACTTAGCTCAATATGCATTACATAGCATCGAACATAATTCATCTACCATTTCACTTTATAGCTATTCAATTGGTGGAATTGATTTCATGGAACCCACTTTAGCGTTATACATATATTTTTATCGCCTAACTTATCTCTTTCCAGTGATACATTGTTCAGTGCTATCTAACTTCAGGAGCATTCCGTTACTTCAAGAGATTCCACTGCATATATGAGCAGGGGACCTTTAACCTAGGAAGATATTGTTTTAAATTGCTACAGGACGTTAAACTATAATGAGAGCTTTTTTATGGATTATTTTGAACTGGTAATATAAATTACCCAACCGATGACATTTACAATACCAGTAATATTAGATTGATTTAAAAACAATATCAACTTACGTTGCTAATCTTTGCATTTTACATGTTTTTTGAAAACAGAATGTCCGTTATCCTTATATGTAACCGTTGGGGTTTACAATAGGATAGTGACCGGGTTCATCAGGAATTTTTGCATCATCAACCGAGGCCAATCGTAATAACTAATCACCTTCATGAGCATGCCAAAATTTGATACACAAATGCGTGTCACAAAATTCACTGCTACCATATCCACTCGACTGGTGTCTTGAACTGCCCATAATGTTATCATTATCTTCTCAAATTTATCATCTGCTCCTTTTCTCGAGCGTTTTCCGTCGTCTATCATCTGAGGACAGAACGATTTTCCACGTGTTGCATCGGACCGGATCAAAACACACAGAGTCCAAAACAAATCTTCGGGCTTCGGTCGGTTCCGCCGACCACAATCCGTCGCCACGTGCGAAAGTGCGCGCGCATTCAGTCTGGTAGATGTGTGCTTGTTGGCGCCTTTCCCGCCAAACAGAAATCCGTACGCAGCCTTCCTTCGCAGGATATGACTGACGACCGCTGGCGCTGCGCTGGGCTGGGACACAGCAATGAAAACGGCGGTGCTCGGTGGGCGGCGATGATGGTGCTGATGATGCTTACAATAATGCAAGCAACGTGGGAAAAGCATTTTTCCCATTCAGCCCTTTCGTTCTACACGGCTGCTGCAAGCAGGCAGCAAAACCGTGAGCTTCTGAGTGATGTTTCGAGGAAAGCGTTCTTCAGTTGCTGTTGTGATTTCCTCGCGGTTGAACGCGGTTTCGGAAAGCTCGTGTGCGGTTTGGACTGTGATTTGGGATTATTAAAGATTTGTGTCAAAAGCTGGTGTGGTGTATACTTTAAAGTGTTGGTTTGTGATGGTCACACTTTTGCTCACCTAAAAACGGTGTCTTTTGTTAATCTTTTTCGGTGACAGAACACGATCGGCTGAAGAACTATCTCTGGGAAAAAGGCACTAAATCGAATTTTCAATAATTGAAAGAACCGGCTTATCCGCTTTTTACTGCTAGAAACGAACCTGAATGAAGTAAATGATGAAAGATTGGTTCTTTTATGTTACAGTTTCATTGGGATGCATCTGGAAAGTGTGAGTGAAGTGAACAGAAATATAACAATGACAAATATGCCGTGTTGAGGACATTGTGGTTTAGTGCTATACAAATATAATATATACCTAATGTGGAATTTTATTTCAAAAGTGACCGCCGTAGTGTGAAACAATATAATTTGGAAAGGTATATATAAATAACTTAAAGCTGGCCTAAATATTTTTAATTTAAACATTGAGCAAATAGATAAAATCAATAGAAAAGGAAGTGTTATGAGGATAATTATTTATTTTAACATGCACCAAATGAAAATCATATATTATTAATAATTAATTTATCAATTTTTTTTTTTCATTCTGAGTTCAATAAGTAAGTTTTTTAAACTTACATAAAACACCTCAATTGCAGCAATTTAGGAACATTTATCAAGATTCGTGAAAAGCTTTTATAATAAGGTTAAAAAAATGTCATAAAAACGGCAAAGCAAAAATATGTCAAATACCTGTGAGTGGTCTTGTATAACATTGTTTCTCGATAGATGTGAATTCATGAGGCATTGGTTTCAATATGTCTTCTGCCGTAACTGTTGCAAGTTGATCAATGTTAGCAACAAATAAACCATTTTTTTTTTAATTTTGCTCTTCACTACAACTCACATCAACGTTCACATTCTCAACTAAAATACATGACATTAACTCATTTGAAGAAAGCCAAGAATTTTCAATAAATCGTGGACGATACTTGAAACAGAAATTGAGAAATGGTAATGAATCATTACTATCTGACCGTTAGAATAACAGTATGCTAAAAGTAGTAAAAATATTAATTTTGATTTTACTGCGCTCATCTTTGCTTCTCAATATGACGAAACACTCATTCTTAATAAAATAGTAAAATAGGTGCTTACGTTCTTATTATTTTTAGGAAGGGAGGAAAGATTTTCTGGTAGTGCAATGCTAGGAGGGACTCGCACCCACAGTCTTTCGATTGGCGCTCGACTGTTTTTCTGATTAAACTACCAGCGACCGTTGTATCAGTTAGTCTAATATCTAGTTTTGTTATCATTCTCTCAAAGTTCTTATTATTCCAACGAGTTTTGCCTTCGTGTAAACATTAATCTTCGGAAAAACAGGAACATATTTCGACAAAATTAGATTATGTTTTCGATATTTGGCACTCACCAAACATCCGGTGGTACTCTGACGAGATTTTTCTAAACATTCGATAGCTTTTACATTGAAAGTCGAAGAACATTAAACATTGAAAAGTCGAACTAGACGGACTTGAGTGAGTTAAATGCACTAGCCTCGTAATTGTCCTGTACTCTAATAATCGGCTGCGAAGTCTGGCGATAAAGAAGGGTCAGGTCTTAAAGTTTATACTTTATACTTTATATTATAGGCTTTGCTGACATTGAAAAATAATTGTGCGTTGATGGAAAATGATCGAAGTTGACATTATCAGTCTACATTCATCCAAATCTGATTAATTTTGAGTGCTGTGTGAAATGGTTCCAGATCCACCGCCTTCTTTGCAAATAACTGGAAAAATATGTGACTAAATGTGACCTAATTTTTCAGTTGTATGACACACTCAGACACACGCTTTATCACATCTATTCATTGTTAAACAATCGTGTGCATAACAAATTTGACAGTTGTATTTGAGTACGGTTGCGAATTGATTGTTTAGTGTCGATGCAAGTTAAAAGTTCATCGGAATGTTGTCGGCATGGTGTGAAATAAAGTGCCCAAGCAACAATGTGAGCTTTATTGTACTCTTATGGTGGTTTTTAAGGCCAATTTTGGTCTTAAATGCCATCATAAGAGTGTAATAAAACCCAAATTGTTACTTGGGTGGGCTATATATAAATTTAAAGAATAATGTATGAAGTGTAAAGTATAAAGTGTTATTAGTGTGGCAACCAATGGCAACCAATACATTAAACAGTTTTGTACGAAAATTATTCGACTTATATTCCACAATTCCTCTTAGCAATGGAACAGATACGTTTGCGCAACTTTTATTCCATAATTATTCCATATTTGCTCTTAGCAATGCTGCTTATACTTTTGCACAATGCTCATTCCACTGTTATTCCACTTTAATCCCACAATTGCTCTTAGCAACGCGGCTGATACGTTTGCACAATGTCTATTCGACATGCATTTCCATGGTTGTCTTTAAGCGACCGGTATTCCACACCTGCTCTTAGCGATGCTGCTGATACGTTTGCACAACGTTTATTCGACTCTTATTCCACACTTACGTAGCAATGTGTAGATGTTGATTAGTAGCTAGAAAAAATATTGGATGTGACGTATAAACAACAGGTACTTCAGCAAATTCGCTTATTCAGCACCCAATGCTACCACACAACCCTTATTCCACACCTGCTCCTTTAAGTGCTGTCGTTTTGTTCCTGCGGATGCTTACCATATCCGTCTTTCAGTCTTCGATTCATTTGATACCCTGTGCTGCTTCTCACAAAAGCACACATGGCCACATGGAAAACGTACAGCATGGGAAAATGAGATACAAAACTAATTGTCGCTTTGTAATCCCGATCAGACAAACATAGCAAAATTATAACAAATCATGATATTTTGATATGACGGTATTTCTAACATGATTTGCTATAATTTTGGTCTCGTTAGTAGTTAAAATATCAAAAATTCTATCAGAAATTCTTAGCAGCAGTAACAAAAATTTAACAAAATTTCTTATGTTTTGAACAAAATCATATCAAAATTTGTTATGATGTTTGTAACAGGCTTTGTTATAATTTTGTTAAAATATAACAAAAACTTCTTTGCCTTTATCTGCTATATCGACATTTTATTTCGGCTAAATTGCCAAAAATAGTACAACTATTTATCAGGAACATTCACAAATAGCAAAAAAACAAAAACAAAAAAACTTTCATACATTTTCAAAAATCCTTCCGGCCTCGGCCGGGATTGAACTCACGATACATCGCACAGAATGCAACAGTCTTAATTTCTGTGCCAGAACTACTCTTGAATGAAGGAAGATTAAATGCTTATATGATTTAGCCGATAGCCCATTCGGGGTTGTCAGTTTTTGCTTCGAGGTGTCTATAAATAGAAAATAAGCGTTCAATCCAAAGCCGATATCAAGAAGACGAAGAAATCGAATCCGTTTTATCAGTGTTGTGCCACTTTTAGGATGTTGCACGAATTGCCATCAAATATGATCGGTGTTAAATCAGACTGGACCAAGTCGCAAATTCAAAAAAAAAAATGATAGCTAGCGATCAAGGCAGGCCTAGGCAAATGTGACATCCGTCGAAAAAAATTGCATTTTCATCAAAAGGCAGCAAAAATATGTTTCTCAGTCATTCATTAGGGTATTGTCGTTATCGTCGGGCCACTGTTATGGTCGGGCCATCACAATTTTACAGGTTTAGCAGAGGTTGGAAAACTCGCAAAATGAATATATACGCCGAGCATCGGCAAACGGTTTTTATCATGATAAAACAGCTACGCGAGTGGTTCAATTCGCCTATAACAATGAGCATCATACACTCACGCTTCATAGCATCGCTGAATATACGAATATCGTGAGCAACGCAAAAGTGCAAATTACTGCTTTCTGGTGCTTGTAAAGCCACTAACACTACTTTAAACTATTCCCTTTTCGTGGTAATATTATTTTGAATACTTTCTGGCGTCCCCGGACATTCTATATCCGATAAATCGAACACACTCAATGTTCAATATTCAATTTTTGAACGAATTCTGATGTTCACATTGAGGTTCTGTTTTCCTTTTTTTCCTTTTTTTCGGGTTATCCAACTGGTCGCTTAATAGCGTATAAAACTCTGCGCTGGGCCCTTTTGTGTTGTCAACAAAGTGTCAGGGAGACCTCAAACATCAGTTCTACCTGACGAGACAGGCACTGGCGCCCACTAAAACACAGGTAGAGCCCCAAGCATAGCCGTCACGCCTATACCCGCAGGCGGAGGCGTTTCGGCCCTGCGCGGACTCCACGAACTGACTCTAAGATCTCTCTGCCAAAGGCCGGAATGTCATATTTTAAATATAATGATGATGATGACGATGATGATGACGATGATGATGATAATGATGATGATGAGAAGAAAAATAATAGATCGAATTTGTAAATGTGCTTTGGACTTTTTGTACCACTCGAGTTGCAATACGCGGTATAGTGAAGAAGTGGAGAATTCGTCAGCCCCGCCTGACACTGGTCTTCCCGCGCGCCCGCTTTTAGTTTTCCAACACAAACAACCACAAATGAACCAATAGATAAGAAATTTCGGAGCAACTCGGATCAACTTATCAGGGCAAATTTAATCTTTCATCCCCTTCACAATGCATTCCCACGATACAAAGTAAATTGAGCGCAGCACAAGCTGGACGTTCGCGGTAGTCGACAGAAGCTTCAAAATATAGAGACTCGCCCGCCGAGACCAAAGTGCTGTAAAGCTCTGGGCTTAAACGTCTCTTTAAGACTCGACCCCTTCCCATAGACAGAGCCCGCGGGCAGCCATCAGAGCTCAGGACAGCCACGGGGCCAGTGCAAAAATCCTACTCTATCTAGCAGCACCGCCTAGCCGAAACTTGAACACGCGACACGAATTGACCTAATTTTCCCATCTGCTACCTAAGAAGTGCTATTACCCGTAATCATTACAGAGTGGTCCCTCGGCATCCAATCGGATCTGGTATCCCGCTTACATCCCCTTACTAACCCTAAGCCCCCGACCAACTGAATCAATAAGGGGCTCTGTAGCCGCAAGGTTACCGAGTCTGCTTTGACAAGCGAATGGTCATGGGTTCGAATCTTAGTAGAATCAGGCCATTCGATGTCAAAGTGACTTTAGCATGGGTTTATTCTCAGGCCCCTCATCGCCCTTCCTTTATGCTGAGTTCTATATTATCCCGATATGGCCTATTGACAGTGCAAAAATGAGACCCTTATAGTAAAAATGCACTGGTTTGCTACGCCAGGGATGACTATAATTGGGGACTGTGCGCTGTCATGTGGAACGAGGTGGGTAAAGTAGAGTAAAGTATTGAAAGAAGGGTACCCAATTACACACAAGCACGCATAAAAAAAAAAAATTCAATAAGCATATCGCTCACTCAATAGCGACTATAGCCAAAATAAATGCAGTGCGGGTTATACAACAAACACCCGGGCGATATCACAATAGATCTAACCATAATGGTCGCAGTGATGAGTCCATACAGGATAAAAAAAACTGAATCAATCCGACATTTTTCGGAGATATTTGTGACAGTTGCTATAAATAGGGATGAATCCCAGAAAACTTCATCTATTGTCAGAGATCCCCATACTGGCCTTATTCTTAAACGGAATAAAAGCACTTTCTGAACAACGCAACAATCACATTTGGTAAATTTTTACCCCGAGTCCCACTTGAAATCACAAAAGTATTTTGATATATACCCACATTCAGAAGTAAACGTGACCGCTGTTCATTTACTGATTAGTTAAAAAGCCCTACACCACGACAAGGTTCAGTTTTATTGTAGGGATGTTCACATTGAGGTTCTGTTCGTGATAAAATTCAAAGCTGATGCGTGCATTATCGCCGAGGCAGGCGAATAGTGTGTGTTCATGAGGGATGTTCATCGATTCAAACGATCACTTTTTCGCGAATTCTCCAACCACTGAGGTTTAGTAACTCATGATATCTATGATACAACCATTGTAAAACTTCTTACTATGATAGCCAACTTTTCACAATATTGTGAGTTTCAATCGTGCATTCAAAACACCCGTACTGAATTCAGTGACTAAATCTTACAAAAAAAGTTTTGCAGGCGCAATGAACTTTTCTTCAAGAAATGATTCATTTAATGCAATTTTCGAGATAAATTTTGAAAATGTATGAAGTGTGTTGTGCTGCAGACGAAGACTATAGAATAATCCCCTCCAGTAAAGTGTTTGGGAAGGCTAAGGTGAAATACTAGAAAACGCTATTTGTAAAGGTCGGGCCACTTGAGTAGTCATGATTGGGCCACCATAATTTTAAGCGCAGAAGCGCAATAATCGCTAGAGAATGTCAGTCACGTAAAATGTGACGAAATAAAGCAAAATTAATACGATAAAAGCCTAGATTTTTGTTGTTTTTTTCATTGGATTTGTACACTTCGGAAAAGGCGATTGTAGCAATATGGATTTTACAAGATCGTCAAAATTTTGCAAAATAGCAATTAAAAATAGGATACTTGTACCTATATGAGTCGTTGTTCACAGAATTCATTCTTTTCATGTCTCTATATAGAATTTCAATACGTATGTTTTAGATTTTCTGTGGTGGCCCAACCTGCACAACACAGGGTGTCGACTCAAATCCAAAAATAAAATTCCCTGACTTTCCCTGATTTTCCCTGATGTTTCAAATATTTTTCCCTGACCCTCAAAACTCGAATATCAAGCTTATTTGGGCGATTTTTGGCTTAAGTTTTTAACCCTTTAGCATGGCTTATGCGAGCTGCTGAAACTACTAACTAAAGCTAGATTTCTTCATGATTTAAGAACATGTATCAGAGATTCTTAACCTATTTCTTACCAGCGTTTCGAAAACGCCCTTTTCTATCGAGTCTAGGGACAGTTATGTTTGAGGTATCAACTTGAATCCAAAGAAACAAAGATTGAGAAATAATCTAATCGACCTGTTTTTGCACAAAGCTTAGATGTTACATACAACAAAATTATAGCCGTGTAAACATAACAAATCTTGCTAATTTTCAGTCAGCTCAAACTAGTAACTTTGCCGCTGGAAGGTGGGCACATGTCTGCGGGTTTTCAGTTAAACTAAAACAAAACTTTCCTGGAAGTTTCAGCTTGTTATCTTTGCTGCAAAAAGTATGGGGTTAAAGAGATGATTCCTCAAAGATTGTTACAAAAATGTGCGTTTTGCTGGCTTCGAGGTACGGCAAAACTTTAGCTAGATATATTGTTAGAAAATGTCCAAATGACAAATACTTTAACCCTCAATGGTGGACAGTATGCGAAGTTAAGACTAAAGCTGTGTGTCATGATTTCGGATTGCAACTATCGAGACTTGAGAGCAACATTGACTCGAAGGTAGTTCGGTGGCCGGCCGTTCGGTCCGATGACCGTATATGGGTGTTGAGAATTAAGGCAAATTCTTCAACTACAGCTTAATAAACGTATAATATAATAAAGCGTATAATCACCAACAAATCATGAATTCGATGATACTAGGGACGAATTGAACCGCCCAGTTAGCTTCGAGGTACGATACTGATCTAACAAGCCAGTTGTGTTCGAATCTCGGCTAGCCGGTTTTTGTTAGATAGAATCAGTAGGATGGTTGCACTGACCCCGTAATTTTCCTGTACTCTAACAGCCGGCTGCGAAGTCTATCGATAAAGAAGAATAATGTCTAGTGACGGTTAATGCTCAAGACTTTGCTTTGCTTTGCTAGGGACGAATTCTATGACAGGTTCGAAAGGATTTATGGGGTGCGCACGACTTGAAAATTCAAGACTCTAGCTCCCAGATTGATCCTGTTTAACGGTGAATACTTTTTGGAAGTCACAATATACAGTCTTTTCTTAGCGACTTTGACCACTATCTCGTCGTAAAATCCACGCAAGGTTATCGAAATCGGCGAAGGCTCGCACTGAGAGGATGTTGCATTTCAGCCAGAAAGCTTGATCAACGAATCGGAGAACAGTATGACGAAAAGGAATAAGACGTAAGTAGGCTATGGAGGATCCGCCATGGCGCCAACAACTACGAGGGAAGTGATAGGCACGACGTGGGGAAGACAAACACCCTTATTCTGCGAGTCACGTGACTCAATACGACAATTGTCACTCGCCGTGATTCGCCACGGCGAGTCGAATTGAGTGCTGTCACCTAAGTGACAACCGTGTCACCTAGGTAACAACCCCGTGCCAGCTAAGTGACAAACCATGTCACCTAGGTGACAAAGTGAGTCACCTAGTTGACAATTGTCACCTCAATCGCGATGACTCCAAATTAGTTACGTCACTTGCCTCGCAGAATAAGGGTGAGTGTAACAGCTTGTTTGATGTCGAATGCCAGAAAATGACAGATGAGAAGAACCAGGCCAAGAGTCGCATGCTCACTGCGGATCACGTCAGAACAGAGAAACATGTAAGCTTTCTGCGTATTACGTAACCAGCTGAACCAGTCCAGAAGGTTGCCAACTCGCATAAACGCAAATTCTACAGAACGTTAATGCTCCCGGTAACCCTTAACGGACATGAATCATGGACACTGAAGGAAGATGATCAATGCTTGGGGCTTCTGAGTGTAAAATTCTGCAATTGGTGAAAATGCTGTAGATCGCGTGTAAATAACAGTCTGTATCCCGCTTTGTGCTCTTGATTTCTGCACCGTGAAGTGCGTAAGGCCTGTCGATTTCGAGCACTACAGCGAGTAAAGTCTGACAATTTTACGGCGCAAAACAAATAAAAAATTTACGGCAAACTGAAAGATAATCGAATCGCCACTAGGCATGTAACAAGTTTTAATTCAACCGATCAATCTGCGTATATTTTACACGAAAATTGATTTGATTCCAAAGTTGATCAACAATATTGCCGGGTAAACAAAATTTCCCTGATTGAATTTCGAAATTCCCTGATATTCCCTGATTTCCCTGATCCAAAAATGAATTCCCTGATATTCCCTGATTTTCCAGGTTTTTCCAGGAAATCGACACCCTGACAACATGGCCCGACTATGACAACATTTTTTGTCTTCACGTAAATGCCTATAACTTTTTTATTTTTCAAGCAATCAGTTCAAAACTTTCTGGAAATATACCTTATTCTTAGACCTTTGCAACGATGTATTTAGAGATTTCCAAAATTCCTTTTGAAACGAAAATTATGGGTGAATTCCAAAACGTGGCCCAACCACGACGACACTCCCCTACTCATCGATTTATTTCGATCTTCGAACTTATTGTTTCAGCTGACGGCGCTTGAAAGTCAGGCACAATTTGTCAATGGTAACTAGATAGACCACGCGTTACATTGAAGGATATATGTAAATCATACAATAACTCTTAAAAGGTTAAGCTATTTTTATAAACCACTTTTTACTTTCAACACGCTTTTCATTTTTATTTTGAGTTTGTCTGACGTCCAAAGGGGAGGGGGGGGGGAGGTTGAGTTTTGTGACACAATCGGACAGAGGGGGAAGGGGAGGGTCTAAAAAAGCAGAAATTTGGTGGACGTCATATTTGAATCGTCCCCTATGTTTCTGTTTTCGAGTCTGCAGACTTTTCTGCTCATTTTAGCTGGGTATAACCACAGAAAAGATTAAAAACAACCATGAACTTAAATATTTAAATGATATGTACGTTTGAAAGCCCCATTAAAAAGTAAATAAATAAATAAATGATGCGTAGAAGAAATTATGCGATCTATTTAGACAATTTTTTTGTTTTGTTGGTATAGGTTTGGAACTACTTTTGAACCTTGTAAACATATATAAACCGAGAATATAAAAGATAAGATTTTATTTTATCGTCCATCTATATTTTATATGTTGTTTTGCTCAGTTATGTTCAGATCCAAGCAGCTAGCAATAAAATATAAGTGTGAGTAAACGAGACATTCTCCAACTACATGCCATTAACTAAAAAAACTGGTTCTCTCATATATGAAATTCTACAATGAAATTCAAAAATAACTCTTTAGATTTTTTAAACAAAGACTTCTGTCAATACGTTCTTTAATTTCTAGTAATAAACTGCATGAGGTTCCTAAACAAACCTAAAACAAACAATCTGACAAAATTTGGTTCAAATCCGTGAAGGTCGATTAGATATCAGACACTTGGCGCAGAATTACCCTAATACGTGACTTTTAGATTTTAAATGTGCAATAATTTGAGAACGACCTAAGAAAAACGTTTATATGACATCATTTGTTCAATATTATGCGTAGAATTTGATTTTATTTTAGCTTTACAAAAACTGTTCAAAGATTATAAAAATTCCGAAAGAGCCGTTTACCAGATTTTAGAGCATTATTTGCGCTTAAAAAAATCTTAAATAAAAGACATGTTTTGAGATAATTCTCAATTTATGATTTTTATCACGTATTTGCAAAGTTTTTTTCTTTAAGCGTAATTGTTTACTGAAAATACGCTTAATTTACTACAATTTTTCCTTTGACGTCATTTTCATAAAATAAATATCTAGTTTTCGAGATAGAATTTTTTGAAAAAAAAATCTCGTGTCTAAATACGCTCTTTTTAAAAGTTACTCTTGACGAAAAAATATATTTCATGGAAAATGATTCGGTGCGTGATTGTAATGTACAGTTGGATTTCGAATTTGGCATGGTACGATTTTGGCATGCCTCGATTTTGGCAACAAAAGTATTCGTTTTTGGCAACACAAGCTATTTCACTTACAAAAATATGCTTAAATATCAACCAGTTTCTGCATACATGCTTAAAATGACGGAAAAATGAAAAAATGCCCTCAGAATGTTCATGAAAAAAAGTTATGAGGTTTCGAACAATATTTTTATTGCCGTAGGACTACGTCTTACCGCAGGGTGTTATCAACTTATTTGCACCGGACGGATAGCAATTGGCGGACTTTTTAAACATAAAATGGTTGCAATCGTTGATTAATGATATTTAGTCAATTTCTAAAGCATTAACATTAAATTTTTTCATATCGAAAAAGGGTCTCTATTTTGGCAACATAGGTGACACGCATTTGTTGCCAAATTCGAAATCCTACTGTATTAGCAAAACTTCATTGCAATCAAAAATAGTCGAGACAAACCGTTTGCAAGCTGGAACAAGCTGAAATTGCTCTGTAACAAAGTTATAACAAATTTTGATATAAGAACAAAACTTGCAAAATAATAATTATTTTGTCTGATCAAAAATATAACAAATTCTGTTATTTCTATCTAATTGAGATACTTTTTTGTTGTATGTTTGTTATAATCATTTACTCGGGCAGTTAATATTTTATTAACACGTCTCATGCAATTATCTTCTTCTCTAACAACTAACTGCGAAGTCTATCAAATAAAAGCAAAATACTAAAATGTCGATAGCGAAATGTGCC
This sequence comes from Sabethes cyaneus, assembly GCF_943734655.1. NCBI lineage: Eukaryota > Metazoa > Arthropoda > Insecta > Diptera > Culicidae > Sabethes > Sabethes cyaneus. Next base: position 16,864,557 of record NC_071354.1, on the reverse strand, counting down.
AAGAGTGCCAAGACTTTGCTTTGCTTTTGAAGCAACAAAATAAATGCACACTTTTCTCATTTTTTTATTTTGATAGCTGAGTTTGTCGCTTGCCGAATGTGTCGAATCTCGGGAAATTCATTCATAGAGGAAAGTTGTTCTACTCTGATTGTTACTCTTATAATTACTCTTCTTCTAGAATCGCTGAAGAAAAACCTGCTTTCTTGCAAGTTTTGCAGATTAAGAAAAATGATCGCAACTCGCAATCAAAATGTTTATGATGGAACAACAGCAATATGGGACAGTTTTGCGTTTATTTTTCATACGGGACAGCTCAGATTTGATATGTTTCGGAGAGCTTTTCGAACAAAGTCCATCTAAATTACAGTTACACAATTTAAGATGAAGGCTTGGCATCCCAGTTCATCCTTAAACACACTGTACATAGTTACTTTCGGAGAAATAGGATGTTCGTCAGTTGGTAAGTGAACGGACGATCACGAATATTGACGGGATGATCACGAACATAGAATCACTTACTGAACGGATCTCTTCCGGGTATCTCAAAAGAAATTGTGCACATGACTCGATACATAAAATCACGCTTCTCTCCCAGGTTTTTTAAATTTTTAAAAATAGTACCTGAACGATCACCGCAAAATTACGAACTGTCGCTTTAGCACAACAACGAGACAAAAAAGTGTGAGAAAATATAGACAATGGCGTAGTCCATAAAAATTCTATCTAATGACTTTTAAAACTCATGACTTTTAATTAATAGACATTTCTTTGCTAATGTTGCCATTAGTGACTATAGACTGCGAAAATAAAATTTTAGCCTTCGGATTGACACTACACATGCATCAATCGAGAGCTTAAACATTACTTTCCGGCTTGTCCTAATTGAAGCAACGGGAATTAAATTAAGACGGGTCGCATGGCGCTCCAGCATGCACAGGCAAGAATGCCTCTGGAATGAAACAATAAAAATTATGAGTCCCATACCACTCTAACAGTTTCTTTATTTCTATCTACTCTCCACTTAGGGTTCTTTTCATACTGTTTTCATATCGCCCTTGTATGAAAAAGTTCCGGTAGCTGCAATATCGAGTGATGTAAATTAATTTACCATCGAGAGAACATTTTGCTCAGCTTTCCATAATAGGATTTTTTCGTGACTCCGGGGAATCGTCTGATCTTTTATTTAAAACTTCCTTCATTACCAGAGTCACCCACTAGCTTCGTCCCACCACAGGATGCACTGCTACACTTTCTACGGGTAAAGAAAACGGCAAATTGCTTAGATTGTGAATGCATTGAAAAGCAGCTTATACAGCCAACCATCCGTTTCTTTGATTGAATAAAAAATCAGTTTAACACCCCGCCAGACAGCCAGCCAGTCAACCAGCCAAAGGCTAAGACCGACAACGGATGGTGCGAAATTGAGCGCCTATTATCGATGAATTCAGTCAGGAAGGAAGCATGCCGTCGTTGTGCTGACGGTGAGGCGCGCGTTAAGCAGGGAGAGAAACGGGTCTGGAGGTGTGTGTGTGTGTGTGCTATCAGGAAAAGAAAATTTTACACCAATCTGATTTGAGGTGTTCTGCTTTATGTCAAAATTTACGTGAGCGGTTTAAACCATTTCCTGTTGCAAACTGGACCGTCGGATGGAGGGAATCCAGAACTGGATTCAACTGTTGCGTGAAGGAATCTAATGTTTTTGTGGCGTGGGTAAGATGGAACGAAATGTTATTGAACAAAATAGAAACAAATATTTAAATAGGAATGAGTAATGAAAAAAATCAAATCAACAACAATATAAGATTCTGTGCCTTTTCTAAGACTTTATGAGAAAACCCAGCGCTGTGCGAGACACTGCATACATACTTTGTTGGGATGCGTTTGAAAGACGAAACATGATGACCAACCAAGTAATGCTAGAAACAGAAAGTCAACCATAAAAAGACGTAACACAATAAGCTCGGTCCACTTCCGCTATTGGAAACCATCGCATCGCAAGGCACCCCCCACAGGGCGATGATATGATGGTCTTGTCCGTTTCAGCCGGTGTCTTTGGTCGGTTCGGTTTGGTTCGGCTCTAATGGTGAAGCGATAAAATAACAGTACTGATGCTGGCTGGCCTCGTCATGATTTCCGGTATGCAAACAGCAGTAGTGCGAGCAAACACAGAGATCAGAAGTCCTTTCTCTTGAAATCGGAGACAGACAGATAATAATTGCAAACATTTCCTACTTATCGTGCTGGGAAGGGCGAAACAAGCAGCTCTCCGTTGGAATTTCTCAAGAATTGTAAGTTATTTTTAGTTGACTGAAAGTGGCAGGCAATTTTTACGAATGTTGGAGAAATAACTTTATAAAAAATGCAAAAATTTTGCTAGTAAACATGACAGTTTAACAATGAAGCATCAGTTTCAATTGAGAATTGAAGTACCAAATATGAAGCTGGGCTATGAATCAAATAACAATCAACTTAACCTGTTCCCCTACTTGAATTTCCGACTGCACTTACAATGCACTTATCCAAAGAAAAGAAAGGTTATCAACGTAGCCACATCTATACAAAGAGGATTGAAAATACTTGAATTCTAAATTGCTTGTAAACCGTTACCAGGAAATTAAATTTCCGCTGAATTGTGGAGGACAAATTAAATGCGATGCAATTCAATGCGGTTCTCTTTTACCAGTTTCCTTACCTTCTGGATGCATTTTTTCATGTTTGCTATTTTGGGATATGAACCCATTCGAAGTTTAACCTACATACGGTTTCGGTTGCATCATAAGTACGAATGAACAGTCACTATACAGCACTGTACTAAAATTATCAAAACTAAGTATTTTGTTCCATGATACTTAATGGGTATCTTGGGCTGCGCCTGCGATTGATATTAATTACCAATTGAATTATTTATAAGCTTTTAACTTCACTTTTTGCACTAACGTAAGAACTGACGACACTATTAACACAAGGCATAACACTTATCGTTCTTACAAACATAAAAAGTATATTTACCTTTTACCGACCGGTTTCGGGCAACTAGCCCATCGACGGGGTAATGCCCAAGTTGGGCATTCTTTTTATGTTTGTAAGAACGATAAGTGTTATGCCTTGTGTTAATAGTGAATTATTTACATTCCGACAAAATTATTCTTAAACCAATATAAAGCAATATTACTCTCTGTACTGTTAGGAGATGACATGTGATAAATTCCTACGCAATTATTTTTAAATATGACTGAGAATACGTCACCACAGTCCTTCGTTCGTGCGAAATTGACATACGTTCCACAATGAATGCGCATAAAATCCGTCATTAATGTCACCCCCGGAGTAAGGGGACAAATTTTCGTCGCTATCATCCATTACAATAATAAAAAGGATATGGATTTCACTTTCACGCTTCCTGTAACCGAACCACGACCCAACTGTGGAGGAATTTTCATTTCATTTTTTTTTTTCAACTGCGAATGGTGCCGTGAAACGTGCTTCAGTGGCCCTGATGTGTTTTAGCAAGCGAAATAATAATCACATACGGTAAAGATTGCTTTATCTCGTCCAGATAATTTTTGCTATTCTACTTAATACGGCCCTACTCTTTCATCATAAAATTACCAATAAAAATGCATGTCATCGCTTTAGATGTCTTTTATATTATTGGATAGAAAGGCTATAAGCCAAAAATATCTCTCTTTACCCCACGGAAATCCTACTCATTAGCATACCAAAGTGAACCAGATTTTTAAAAATGTGTGCCACAAAAACGTGCCACAGCAAGGTCAAAACCGTATGAGTGGGGTTTCACTCTCGGAAGCGATTTATTATTGTTCGCCCTTGAAATAAGCCCTTCATGGTAAATGGTTTTATAAGTACTGAATAGAGTGGATGATTGAAAGACTGTCTGAAATTTTGACTTGCATCGTCATATAGAAGAGTATGTACTAATAACACTCCAAATTAAAGCAAATAGAAAATATAGATGAACTTAATTATGTCTAACACCGATTTAGCACCCTTAAAACACCTTTCCCGTGCAGTCCAGTTTTGAACTGATTACCGCACGTTCGAAGTCTCCGTGTTGAAGTGCTAAACGGAGGAAGAGGAATTGATTTTCACAGCCCGCCAATGACAACTCAATTACAGGTCAATTAATTTACACTCGTTACCGCCAGCAGTTTTATTGACATAAATCCGTGCAGCTGCCAGCCGGCGTCGGGAAAGAAAGCGGACATCGCGGCAGCGCACACTTCCGCTTTTAAGGATTTCTTCTGCGTTGCGGTTCTATAGCATTACCACCGCGTCTCGCACCGTGAACTCACATAACAAGGTCATACAAAACTGCAGGAAGTGCAGTTTGCCTCCCGAGCCAGCGGTATCTAGCGCCTGCAATTTGACGACAAGTAGCAACATATAGGTAGGACTGTCAAGCGACGGATTGGAAACAACTGCAAAATGCAAACTTCTAGAGTGTGACAAATGATATGCACAACTGAATAATTACAAATAATAGCATTTTCCAAACGAGTCGATTTAATTGATTTTTAATACTGTCCGTGCGAATGGGCACAGCACAGTATGGATTTTCGCACGGTTCCAGCCCTTGGACCATCAACTATCAGTAGTTCATTGTTCTTTCCCACTGATTATGGTTTCAGGTTTCAGGATGGGGTTATTTTAAAAATCGTTCGATATTTTCACGAGGACATAGAAAAGTAATAAATGTATTACTTCACCGTTTCACAGTAGAATCAATAATCAAATGTGGAATTGGAATGAGAAATTATGCCACTTTAGTTCAAATCGGAGATGGACGTTTGCAACCGGTGTAGTCACTTGACATGGAATGACTCAAACCCAAAAAGTATCACAAATCTTTAAGCTGTTGCTATCTATAGGACCAACTCATTTCATTTTCGGTAAAAAAGTAAATAAAATGACGAAATTTCGTCACTTTAGTAAAGGTAAAAAATCCGGTCAGGCTCGTGCAAGAATGAGAAAATAGTGTTCATTTCTTATTTCATTACTTGCAAGGAAATTTATTATTAAAAAAAAATTGGTAGAAGTTTTTGAAAATGGTGGGAACTTCTCACTAGAGAATAAATGCATAGATTTTCGAAGTCTTACCGCTAGAAGAATCAGCCTCCTTAAAAGGTTAAATATTACAGGCCTTATAATTTCAAACTCCATTTTCCAGCAAATCCTTGACAGTCAGACTCGGTTCGGTAACTAGCAGCAACTTCGCTGGTGACGACCGGGTGCTGCTCGAACAGCTTAAACCCCGTAAACTCGGCATCGTAGCTCTGCAGGAAATCTGTCGGAAAGGAAAAAAGTTTTGGAAGATCCGCGGCAGAAAAGTCCAGTTTTACCAGAGCGGTGACACTACCAACGAACTAAAAACAGACTTTATAGTGTTGGGCAGAAAGCAGGATCGCGTGATAGATTTGAAGGCGATCAACGAGAAAATGTGTCTATTGATGATAAGGGGTAATTTCTTCAATTACAGCATCTTCAACGTGCACTGGTCGCACGAAGATAGACCCGACCATGAGAAGGCAGCGCTCTACGCGAGGCTGGAGGCAACGTACGACAGCTGCTTGCCACGGGACATCTAGATCGTCATCAGGGATATGAACGCCTAGCTCCCTAGGGAAGAAATGTATAGACCGGTGATAGGACTCTATAGTCTGCATACCGACACTAAGAGGTCCAGGTCCACAAAGCCACCTGGAGATCCACTGACCAACGTACAATGAACCAGATTGACTCCATTCTCATAGATGGTCGATTCTTCCCTAACATCACGAGCGTACGTTCTCTGCTTACTTACTTACTTATGTGTCCATGTCCGCCGGTCCGGCAGAACTAAGGGATGAAATCAGAGATCTCCACTGCTGACGGCTACCCGCCATGGCTTTTACCTGTCGCCAGGACAGGTTCTCGTCTACAGCCCGGATGTCTTTGGCTAAGCTCCGACGCCATGAGCCTCTGGGTCTGCCTCCTCTACGCTGTCCTTGTGGATTCCAGTCGAGTGCTTCTCTGCAAACCTCGTTCGCTCCTTTCCTCAAGATGTTTCCGATCTACTTCCACCTACGTTCACGAATTTCTGTGGCTATCGGCCGTTGATGACACCGACGATGGAGTTCCTCATTGGATATTCAGTTATCAGGCCCCCAGGCACGAATGATGTATCGCAGGCACCGGTTAATGAATACCTGCAGTTTTTGCGTTGTCTCCGCTGAGACGCACCACGTTTCGCAGACATACAGCAGTACGGGTTTAACGTTTGAATTAAAGACTCGGGTTTTCGTACGTAGAGTGATCTGGTTTGAGCGCCAAATGTTTCGCAGACCTGCAAAGGCACCCCTGGCCTTCCTGATCCGTGTGGCTATATCAGTCTTGCTACCACCATCGGGCGTTGTCTGGCTACCAAGATATTGAAAGGCGTCTACCTGCTCAACTTGTCGTCCCGCTACTGTGAAGTTGGTGGAATTGTCAGTGTTCACTACCATAGACTTAGTTTTCGCTACATTGCCTGTGAGACCTGCTGCCTGGGAGCTCTCGAAGAGGTCATCTAACTTGCTCTGCATATCGTTTTGGCGTTGTGCGAGCAAGACAATGTCGTCGGCTAGATCGAGGTTATTTAGCTGCTCCATTGTTAGAGGATTCCAAGGCAATCCTCGATTTGGTCTACTGTCAATTGCTCCAACTAATATCTCATCCATAACGATGAGAAACAGAGGCGGTGTTAAAATGCAGCCCTGTCTCACGCCAGCAGTAACAAGACAATCAGTCGGACAAGACGCCGTCGTGCAAAACCTTGCACGAGAACGCCTCGTACTGAGCCTCTATGAGATGGACTAGCATATCTGGAACTCCTCTACGCCTTAGTGCAGATGTTTTCGTGATTGAGTCGGTCGAACGCCTTTTCGAAGTCAACGAACACCAGCAGAAGAGAGTCCTGGAATTCGTTCATCTGCTCCAATATAATGCGGAGCGTTGTGATATGGTCTACACAAGATCGGCTAGCACGGAATCCAGCTTGCTGCCGCCGGAGAGTAGTGTCGATCTTCTCCTGGATCCGGTTGAGGATTACCTTACAGAGTACTTTGAGAGTTATACAGAGTAACGTGATGCCACGCCAGTTACCGCATTCAGTTAGGTTTCCTTTTTTAGGGACTTTGACCAATATGCCCTGCATCCAGTCCACCGGAAAAGTTGCGGTTTCCCATATACTGCTGAAAATCTGATGCATCATCTAGGCTGACAAAGATGGGTCAGCTTTGAGCATTTCGAACACATAAATGGCCAAGTTGTAGAAGAAGGCGGAACGGAAGTTAACCTAGGAGTGTCCATGGAAGCTAGTAATGTCCCAGTACCCGATGTTCAAAAAGTTAAACGAGAAATCGGGTTGCTGAAGACCAACAAAGGCGCTGGTAAGGACCGCCTAACGGGAGAGATTTAACATAGCCCATAGCCGAGAAACGCTGGCAAAGGCGTTACACTGGGTTATTTCCAAGATTTGGGTGGAGGAGAAGCTACCGGAGGAATGGATGGATTTCCATCTATTAAAAGGGTGATCGGTGCGACTGCTGCAACTATCGCGGCATAACGCTGGTGAACGCTGCCTACAAGGTACTCTCCCAGATTCTGTTACGCCGGCTGTCACCGATAGTACAGGGTTCGTAGAAAATTACCAGGCGGGCTTCGTGGGAGCTCGCGCAACTACGGACTAGATTTTAACCATCCGACAGATCTTGCAGAAATGTCGGGAGTACAACGTATCCACGCATCACATCTTTATTGATTTCAAAGCAGCATACAATACAGTCGATCGTGACCCACTATGGCAGATAATGCATGAGCACGGTTTACCGGATAAACTGACGCGAACTGGATCGAGTCAGGTGTTTCTTGCCCATCTCGGTGACAGTCTCTAGTCCCTTCGAGACGCGGCGAGGGTTGAGATAAGTTTCTTTAGTTTGTTTTTAATAAATTTTTAGGAAAGTTGTGAATCACTACTTGTGGTGAACCATGAATCTACTACCCATAAATTTTATCTCGGCTTACCGTAATAAATTGTTTACTACAGCAAACTTCGACAAATTAATCTCGTTCGCTTTAATCTAAAATACGTATTCAATTGGTAATGTATTACGAATTTCTTTTTCACTGTTCCTTTGTTTCAAGCATTCCTGATTGTGAGGGAAAAACGCCTGCAGATTATTTAAATTTCTTAAATATTTTCCAGTTTATCTCGAACCTGTCGAATAACTTCACACAATAACAGAGAAGCTACCCGGCACACTTTATCGGTTAAAGTCATAATTCCAAACGCTAACTTTATAGACATAACTTTACCCGAAAAGTTTCAAAGGACGATTTATGTTTGTGACAACAGGGCGTGAAGGTGACGAACTGTAAACATTTAGTTTTACAAAACAAAAAACTTGTGACGTGACGAAGTTTAACAACAATCAAAAGTCACGAGTTAAAGGTACCATTGCTATGCTATGGCTCCGCATAGTTGCTTTAGTTATACCTATTTTCGCACAAAAAACTATGCTAAAGAGAGAAGCAGACTCATCCGTTTAACAATCCTGCAGAGATTAGCGATAGGAAATCTCAACTAATATCAAATTTATCACGTCACAACTTGAGAAAACTTTTGCATTCCCAATCCCACTCACTGATCCTACCGAACCACAAGGCAGGCATCAGCAGAAGAAGGTGATAAATTGAGGAAAACATCTGCCCAGAGAGCTTCTGCTTCTCCCATTGAAAGCTTATTATCAGCTCAATTCGCTTCGAGCGATTTATTCATCCGTCTATGACGTTTTGCTGCTGCTGCTGCTGGTGCCTCACTTCCTGCGGATTTTCGCTGGTCTACCTGAAAAAGGAGGATGCTTCAGGTCAGAAGAGAATCTCATTGTATATAATACCAACGTTTTACGGGCTAACTAGCTACTGCCTAGCGTTAATGGTTCGCAAAAAGCTGTACAGCTTTCTCGCTGTTATCAAAAACGGTAGACAGTGACTTGGGGTGACCGAATTTATAACTTCCAATAACTTTGAAATATTACTGCTGACAACTGTAACAACGTCTCATATGAAAAGGTTAGCAACTAACAGAAGTACCCTAAATGTTTTCAAATTTAACTGTTTAAAAACCATGAAAGCCATGGCAATGAACCGCTTAACACTTTTACAACTTCTTCAGAAACTTTTGTACCGTCAAATTCGTACCGTCTCTCCGAGCTCTCGTTATCGTTTTCCCATTAGTCTTCTTCGTACGTCTTCGACGCCACTTTGATTTTCACATGTGATGAATTTGTTACCGAGCTCGTTTCTATGAAAGTGAAGACGACGTGCAAGAAAAACGAATAGATTTGTAGTGGGTCAAAATTAACATACTCCTTCTCGGTGGAACAGGATGAAGAACGTCCCGTGCTGGATGTGATTTTATCTGTTGCTTGTGGCGAGGAAAAGCAACCCCACTCTGCTCTGCAGACGGTCAGATTCTGCCTTGTGATGCACACGGACGGGTACGGAAGCGTTCGCTTGTCCTCCAGGCACCTCCCGGAATCGGAAAGATAACAATATTTATAGCCTTGTGTGCTCTTTCTGTTCGCACGTTGAGCTTCGGCTCATTTGGTGATAAATTGTCCATTTGAATTGCTTAGATTTCCAGCAACTTGTGGGGTCGCAACTGAGATGGGGTTGAACTGCCCGGAGGTGGTTGACGAAATTAGTTTAATCACATTGAACGAACCGATTAGGAATACCCTCCGTAGGCGAGTTTTGTGAATAGATGGTTGCTTCTGAATGAAGTTGGACTCCGTCCAAGGCGGTTGTAAGGCGAAACGATGTCCAATCAAAGAATGGTGTCAATCTGGAGAATGGTCCAACCCACGTGGTTGCATCTTTGAACATCTCATCTTTTTGAAACTATATCATTTATCTACTCCCACAGACTTTACTGGGTTAACAGTTTAAATAAAAATTTTCCAACTCCAAACACTGATCTGCGTGGCCGGGCAGCAATGGCAGTGACATCACAGCAGCATTCCGTTAATGAATTCCACATCTTCGACGTTCAAAAGAGTAAGCCAGCCAGTCGTAACATTTAATTCGAAAGCTATTCTGGAAGTGGGCCAATAAATAGCTAAAAGGATAAAAAAGTATTACATTCCAAAGTCGAAGATCTTAAATAAATTGAATTTTCATCCAAATGTTTGTTCCCTTTAATGTTTATAAACTTTGTCTGTCCTTGAGGCGAGTGAGTACTTTTTAGACAATTAGTAGGTAAAAAAGCAACATAATCAACGAAAATTTGAGACAGAGACTTTTCCTTTCGCTATTGTCAGACAAATAAAAGATATGCACCGCAGAAATCACGAACATATTTAGAATTGTGCAAACACTGCAAACAACATCATCATTATCACCGCATTGTTATGTCCATTACACCTGACGTTTGTGCGGTTGGCGTGCAGACGATCCCGCAAAAAAATAGAAACACCATCCCCCGCGTCGTTTGTGTTTGTATTTCCACTCAATAAACCGCAAAGTCAATGGAACGGCAGTATATGCTCTTCATTCATGAATAGACGTTGTCTTTGCGGTTTCATAATGAGCTCGTTTTGGGATTGTTCCTATTCCATATAAGCGAAGATATTTGAATGGGCTAGCGAAGCATTCGAGACAAAGAAACGGCCATCAGGTTGGGCCGTAATTGCGAGAAATATACTTAATTAATATTAGGTGCGCAACCAAGTATTGTGACCAGGGCTTAAAAAGGGATCGCAAGTTGAATGTGACTGCCGTGAATGCGAACTTTCCGCATTCAAACTCCGATTTTTGAACGATCATTTGACCGTTTTTTTAATCCAGTCAAACTGCCGCTTGCGCTGCTGCCGTCGTACAATTCATGCGGCATCTCAGCAAAAGCAAACAGTCGATCTCCCGTTTTGCTTTGCGCTTTGAGAATATAAACTGCAAACTGACTGGAAGCATACGGTGACGTATTTTTTCGTTTCTCTTTTTGTCTCCAAATCGGCTGCTCAGAGTAAAAGTTTGTCACCCAGACGTCGGTCCGACGCAAGCAAAATATTCGTTTGTATTGGACGGAGTCCGACCGACTTCTTCCATGCACATGTAGTGGTTGTTTTTTTGTGGTATTGAATCATACGATTGTGCGGTTGCTTTTCGTAGCGTGGTGATTACCAGTCATTTGACTGTTTTGCAGTCATTCGCTGCTCCAAACGGTAAAGGCAACTTGATCGAAACGAAAATGTCAAAAAGTTTTAGAAGCCGCAGCGTGCAGTCGGCGTTTGACTGAGCAGAATGCCAGTTGTGTTATGCATAGTATTCGTATTCCACCTCTAAACGGACGGTGTGAACTTGAATGCGCGTTGGTGTGACTGCGGTAGAAAAAAAGGATCGGTCGAAGCCCTGATTGTGACTGTATTGTGAAAATAGCGTTGCAACTGAATTACTGAAAATAATCGAATAACGGGTGAAGCAGGAATTTCCATTTGAGTGTTTTCAAGTAAGATTCAACGGGTTGAGGCAACGTGACGCCGAGCGTTGTCATATTGTAGAATCACTTTTTCCTTCCTCCCTTACTTTTAGCTACAGACGGCAACAGACAGCCCGTTTCTATCGCACTGACCGAGTAAATCTTCTCGACGGCAGAAACAAAGAACAATCATATAAAAAATAATATCGTCGCCGAGGCGAGTGTGTGGGGTGATAGAATTGAAAAACAAAACTACTCAATATAAGGGCACGGCAGTAGTTTGGAGCAATAAAACATTCGGCTTGCAACCGAAAGAGCGTTAGTTACAGTCCCACCTGCAATTGAATAACCCAATATAATTTTGGCCTATATAATGAATTTTTTTAGTTCATACGATTTTATCATTCTTCGCACCAGACACTTTTTCACTTTCCAAAAAAGAGACTGAACTAATAAGATTTGTGCTGGAGTTTTTGTTTTTTTTTCATCTTTTAATTCCATTACTGATGCGAGCAGTGTTACGAAGCCCACACCTCTCGTGGTGTAATTTTCTCGCTCATTCTAACGAACATTCTGGCATAAGCATCCCTTTAAAACTCCCACTTTTATTTCTTCCTGCACTGTAACGAGTTTTTGCGAGTGTGTTTAGCTAACAGCTACAGTTCTCGCTCGTCGTTCATCGGTGCAGCCCGATCTGCTGATACCGATTACTCGCGACGGCTCGCACTCCCGTCCGTGAGTAAAATCGAAGGCGAAGAAGAAAAGAAAAAGTAATGCAAAATTTGTATTCCAGTGCGCCACCCACCAGCCTCACAGGCAGCTGATTCCCCACGAGTTTTTTGATAAGCTATGCAAGAAGACGATGTGAGGATGTGCGTGCGCGAGTGTGTGCGTAGCAGAATGTCTGCACACAGCACCGGCGACTGTTTCTTTTACGCTTGTGTGTGCGGCGTAAGAGTTAAATGCTATGTTTCTCATGCTTTTTCGCGTATGAGTAGGTATTTAGGCATAGTTGACTTCTCACTCGATTCGCAACATTAGATGCGAGTTTTAACAGATGAAACTGTCGTGTTCGAGCGTAAGTGACAGTTTTCGGTTTGAGCAAATTTTGTTACTATCTATTTTTGCTTATAATACACTGAAGTCGCTTTTTACGCGGCTTTTTTACGCGAATTTCGGAATTTACGCGATTTTTTTTACGCGAATTTCGGAATTTACGCGATTTTTTTTACGCGAATTTCGGAATTTACGCGTTTTTCGGAATTTACGCGGTTTTTTTTAAAACGTCCATTTTTCGCGTAGTGTTGAAATTCACAAAGTTTTTTTTACGCGAAATTTTGGTTTTTTACGCGAATTTTAGAAATTACCCGGTTTTTTTACGCGAATTTCGGAATTTAGGCGGTTTTTTACGCGAATTTCGGAATTTACGCGGTTTTTTCAGGTGGTTTTGATTTACGCGGGAAGAATCCTTCGCGTAAAAAGCGACTTGAGTGTATTGTCTTTCTTCACAGTGAAAATAGATATAAAAATGTCGGTATTTATTGAGCTTTATTAGGAAAACCAAATGTGGCCGAGCATTACAAAATTGAAATAAAGCATGCAAATTACGTACAGCAAAATCTTGAAATTCTGACATCATTTTGTTCTAGATGTCCCAATTTTTAAAAAAAGTAGAGTAGAAATGGCCTATGTCTGTAAAAATTTTTTTTTCGCAATTATCATGAATTCTTGTTTTCAAAAGATGGGAGAGAAGTTGGGTTCGAATTTGGTTATAATTAGCTCCCATTATAGCTTGATGCGATCCGCGGATTCCCTAGCTTGGGTAAAGAGGAACGTTATACAAACCTTATAAGCGTTGCTTCGATGTCCCGCCCTTACCTAATTTTCCGTTCGTTCCACTTCACGCCTTGTCTACCCTGAGACACTATTAACACCCTCATTTCATTACTTTCATCTACTGTTTCCTGCGTCGATTGTAAACTATCGTTATAAAACATTAAACATTAACATTAAAGTAAGTTCTAGCATCCTCGTCAACAGTGCTCATCTAGTGGGTACGGGGTTTGCCCCGAAGTCGTCGTGTCGTCGGCCCCGGTCGATTTATCTGCTGAATATTGATTTCGCTGGTTTCTCATCAGGCATCTTTGCTACAGGACCAGCCCACTGTAACCTATCGTGTTTTAGTCCACCTCTTTGTATACTTGTAAAATATAAATTTCGTAATTCATAGTTCATACGCGCTTCACACTCCTTCTTCTAATATAATATATCACCTTCTAATATATTACCAAATATTGACCGCAGGATCTCGTCGGTCGCTCTCTTTCAACGGCTTCATGGCTTTAGAGTACCACCGGGAGAACTTACATATTACTAGTTCCGAACTAGGAGTTTATTAGATTTCGAGATGATGGCACCGCTTCTCAGCATGCCTGCCCTTTGAATAGCACCTTCCAATGCAATATTGAACAGCAAATTCGAAGCATCACAACCTAGTCTGGAGTCCACCCGCTATTCCGACGCTTGATTTTGAACCATCCAGAGTAGCACGTAACAGTCTAATGAGTTTTATTAGAAAACCATTCGCCACAACTCACTTCGTTTAGCTGAATCGAACACCGCCTTGAAGTCTGTAAACAAATGGTTAGTTGATTTCCCGGAATTTATTCAGGATTTTCTGCAAGGTGAAAATTTGGTCCACCGCGGAGCGTCTCTCTCAATTCTGTCACCGAATATTCAAGTCATGGTATTCACGAGCAACCAAGCACGAACCCGAATTTTTCACGGAATGAACAATTTCAGTAACACAAAAAACATACTTCAAATCACCAGTTCTGGCCTTTTATTTCACTGGGTGAAATACAATATCGGTCATTTGTAGTACATTCTGCTATATGGTTGAGAAAAAAAACTCACAAACTTTAAATAACTTTCATTTCAATGTCGCTAACTATTATAATGAATCATCCATATAATTATATTTTAAGTACCTTCTTTTGTTGAATGGCAGTCATAAAAATAGGGAGATTGTAACTACGACTTGGTTGCAGTGGGCTTCGTGAAAAGCAGTAAATGACCAAAATTGTGAATGTCAAAAAAGTACATTAAAACCCCTAATAAAAAGGCGAGTAAACCATTCGTTGTGATTATTGCCTTGTATTATTGCAGGCTGATAATTTTTTTTTTTGCTTCAACGATTTCATTGTTGAAGCTGTATTTTTGTGGTACCTTCGGAACGCCCGCCGCCAATCCGGAGATTTCGATTTCAATTTTCCACCTGACTGTATCGGTTGCCGATCATCATTATTCAGCTCATTGACAGAAATCACGATCCGGTCCGTGTATGCATCGTTCGTCGAAACAATAATAATTGTTTATCGGCTTACCCACGAGCGGCAACAATGAATTATCAATCGACAATCGTGCGATGACGTTGATGCGGTGCCGGCCAACGCTTTCGATATGCCGTAAAGGGTTGTCTCGCATGTAAACCTACACTGCCGGCCGGTGGAAAGTGGACCCTTTTTATGATTGAATAAACGTCCCACTGCACCCTGATCGATAGTGTATGCTGCAACAGCGGCAAAAAATAGACTTTAATCTCTTCTACCCGAGGCAACATAACTGCGTGAATTACGTAAAAAACATCCACTCCCCCGCCTAGTTGGTTTCTTGTGTGGGTGACGATCCATTGTTGGCAGGAAACCTGACTGGCTGGCTGGTTGGCCGGCTGGCTGGCAACGGTGGTGCTCTCACCTGAAAGGATTCACCCGGAATTCCACAAGAGCTGGCGGCTAGCGGCCCTTTTGGCAGCCTGCCACCATCGCCACAGAGCGTTCAGGTATTTACACTACGGAAGATTACCCATGCCGTTGGGAGAAGCGTGTCTGTGTAATCTATTTCGGACAATGGTTTTCCAGCAGGGATAAGCCAAGCCACTTGCAAAGGCCCCGACCAGCCGCAGCACTTGATTAGTTAGTTTCGACCTTAGATGAATAGATGATACTGATTGATTGCACTTTTTGCTATTCCTTCGGATAAAATCTGGTGTGGTGAATGCAGGTCGTAGTTACGACCGTAAGGTTGGACGTATTTAATACCGTGTAGATGCCCTTCTACTTCGATTTGGTGCAATCAATTTGAAACTTTGAAGTTAGTATTTATGGCAAGAACTGGATAGAAGTAATGTATGTAATAATAGGAATTCATAATCGTTGGTGTAAAATTTAAGGATCAGCCTGCACTTACAATGATATGGAACTTAATGGATCTTAATAAGTAAATGCAATATTTCAAAATTGTACATCATTTAGAAGAACTTATGATTGTGAAATTTTTGACATTAAAACTCAAGTTATCAACCAAAACCAATAAAAAATCACTATAATTCACTATCGTAACCACTTCACCACTGGCGGTAGGTATAGTGTTTGGATTTTCTTTTATTGGTACTAACTGAAACCAACTCGAGCTCGATCATCATCACTGAACGTAAAAACGAACCAGAATCGAATCATTTCCTCGGAAATGGGTCCGAAAAGCTCACCGCAAGTGCTTACTACATAAACAGGTCCTGAGCCAGCTGTTCTTTACACCCTTCAGCTTGATGCACTGAAATGAAATCATCTGTCGAAATTGGTGCAGCGTGTTCGAAGTGTAGCTCTCTTCGGGAAGTACATCAACATCAGTGCGCTCTGTTGCCTCCGTAAGCTTCGATAGCTTGTAAACAGTGCTGTCGTTACCTTGCGTTGCAGGAACACGACGACATGAGCTATGTACCTATGTAGCAACATAACTCTGGCTCTAAATCAGATCAAAGCGCTGCGCTGCTTGGAGTTTAGCCGAAAAATTGTACACCTTGTCAGAAGAGCACCTCCGAAACACGGTATCTTCAATCACGTTCGAAATGTGTAGCTACGAGCAGTGTATGAGTTGTGGGAAACGACGTTATCTCGCAGATATCACACCCTTCGAGAGATGACGGTGAATCAACGGTGATTGAATTTTTTCTGATCGGCAGCGCGGGGCTTCTATACAAGGATTTTATTTCTTTCGTAGATAAGTACAGTAAACTCTCGGAAAAGTTAATCGATTGGGGAATAGGTCTATTAACTTTTCCGAAATATTAACTTTTCTGAGTAGTCCTGAAAATCATTGAAAATAATTGAAATAGGATACACATTTTTATGTATTTTGAAATTGTTATGAAAAGAAATATGTAGCAAGATCTTTATGAGTTCCTTTCAGTAAGTTTAAAATATACGGTTACACTAGTTTACTTTTGTTTTTTTCGTATAGTCTGCGACTACGTTTTGATAAGGTTCGCGCTTATTTTTAGTTTCTTACGGTTCCTTCTTTTGCATTTAAAATTCAATCTGAGTTTGCACTTTTCCAGTATGTTATCAATAATCCTGAAGTAACTATGTGTAACTAGCAAATAGTTCAATACGCTATTGTTGCAACTATCCGGTACAAGAGTTTAATTTAATTCCAGTTATGATGCGACTCTGTATGACTGTGGAAAGGCGACAATAAACCGAAAAATGAGAAATAAAGATAGAATGTAAACACACGTGTGTGTACCAACGCTTGGACACCCAATAAATTCAAACTCTCAGAAAAGTTAAGGTAAAAATTAACTTTTTAGAGCGTTGCATGAGAGCCGATATTCGCTTAACTTTTCTGAACAATTAACTTTTTAGAGAGTTAACTTTTCCGAGAGTCTACTGTATAACTTTTGGTTCTTTACCATTTTTCCAAAAGGGCAAATTTCAAAAGCCAGTCATAAAAATTTAAGCCGGAATGCATACAAGCACACAATAAAGTTTGAGTGCAAATATAGAAGCTCGATACCGATGTGACATTTCACCTTCCAAACACACCGTAATCGAAATGCGATTGAACTTGTTAAGCGGTGGTAAAAGAAATGTCATGTGAAAATCCGCTTTTCGAAGTATTTTTACGGCAGCTATCTTACGTAGGTACCTACGCCAAGCCAGAGCGGCGACAATAGTGTGGCCTGCGGTGCACATGGAAAATTCACATTGCTGATTCTTATTTGATCTATTCTCGCCCGTTGCCAACAATCTCACCCCTTACGGGTGGGTGGCGCGGCTGGTGGTTGGCAACGATGGAACAGTAACGAGGTGATGTTCTGATGTGGAAATATCTCACGTGTTATATCTCCCGCACGCCAACGGAATCTCATTGCAGCTGAAAAGTCACGCGAGTGTACTTCACGACATCTGATTTACCCGATGGTGACTTCCTATCGCCTATCGGAATCTTAATCCAGGTGTAACGAGAGCTTACCGGAGTGAACGAACGTAACTGCAAACGGCAAAGAAACGCAGGGCAGGGAGGCGCACGAGAGTATTGGACAAATACCAAAACAGCATTTATTTCCATCCATATCCAACCTTCAATATTCCCACGTTTGCCTTGTTGATTCCAGCTAACTTGCAGGAGCTGCAGTTTATGCTTCGTTCCACGCAAAATGCTCAAGTTGCCACGTTTTACAACTGGATGGATGACGGATTTGAGCAAGAGAGTTTGCTATAAGAAGATTGTTGGTGAACATAAATATCGACACGGAAATAGTTTGTTCTGCTTTCCCAGTGCACTGCATTCATCCGATTAGCTCGAGTGGGAAGATTTTATGCTAACACAGCATAGGATAAGGTGGCGTGTTTGCATTGCACTCAAAGGAACAGCTTGTGGAGATAAAGTGTAAAGTGACAGAATCGTTCAAGTGTTCATTGTGACCAGAATCAAAAAATTAAAGTTTCGGTAATATCTCTGCGTTGAGTTCAGTCGGAACCAACAACTCTTTTTCATAGAATTTTGTTCGTCTAATCGATCTACCTAATAAAGTATTTTTTTGCAAAAAAAGTATTTTTTATATAGCTTCTTATTAAACAAAAAACATTTAACGTAACAAATTTTTCTGGATCCGGTATAGGCATTATTCAGCCGTTTCAGAAAAGTATAGAAGTTCGCCAAAAGATACCACAGAACACTCAAAATTCAAGCAAGCAAATGGGATTGCTATTTGTGAGCTTCACTGGTTTACTGGCAGACTGACTTTGTGGTTAGTGATGCTAATCTATTTGTCAAGAACCTGTTAGATTGTGGGATTGGTCATTTCAAGGGTTCCAATGTCGAACCGATAAAGTTACTGGAATGCTATAATATATCATAAATCATCACTTGGGAAGGGTAACAAAGTTCGGTTCCAGCGGATTCGTTCCAGGTGTCCTCAGTCGGTGTCTACTTTTCCCAACCAGATATGAGTGAGTATACTCGGTGCAAGGAGAATAAGGCGAACAACACCTGCTAGAAAGTAACTCAAATGTACCTTTATTTTGGAAATTCACGTCAACTCTCACCATTTCCCACATATAAACTGTCACTCACTTTTTGACTTAAACCAAATCATCTGACAAAATTTGGTTCAAAAACGGGAAGAGGCTGACACACACACACAGACACACTCAAACATGCGCGCGGGCACGCGCACGCACACGTACACACTCGTGCACACGCACACAAACACGCGCGCGCGCACACGTACACACACACTCGCGCACACACACACACAACCGTCTCTCATTCTATTGCTGTTGACAGACTACAGTAAACATCTGCGCAGTATAAATTCTCCATCTGTTACGGTCCACGGCAACTGGTCTCCAGTTCCACGGGCACCCAATGTTCGCCAGATCTCGCTCCACCTGGTCTTGCCACCTCGCTCGCTGTGCCCTTCTCCGTATTGTTTCTACCGGATTCGATGCGAAAATCATTTTTGCAGGATAGTTGTCCGGCATTCTAGCAACATGTCCTGCCCAACGTATCCGTCAAGATTTAACCACTTTCATATACTGAGTTCGCCGTAGGGATGCGTGAACTCGTGGTTCATTCTTCGCCTCTATACACCGTTCTCTTGCACGGCGCCAAAGATGGTTCTTAGCACCCGCCGTTCGAAAACTCCGAGTGCTCGTTGGTCCTCTTCTAGCAGTGTTTACGTTTCGTGCCCCTAGAGGGCAACCGGTCTAATTAGCGTTTTGTACAGTGTGCACTTTGTACGGGGGCTAAGATTGTTTGACCGCAAGTGTCTGTGGAGTCCGTGGTAGGCCCGACTTCCGCTGATAATACGCCGTTTAATCTCACGGCTTGTATTTTTGTCCTCTGTTGCCTGGGAGCCAAGGTATACAAACTCGTTGACTACCTCGACTCACTCCCGTCGATTACCATGGGACTGCCCAAGCTGGCCCTGTCGCGCTCGGTCCCGCCCGCCAGCACATATTACGTATCGCATATTTAAAAATTAAAACAGAAGGTTTTCATAATCTCTACTAGTTGAATGTTCTCTACTGTTCAGAAAACCGCGAATGCATTCCATTGGCCAGTGCGAAGAGGTTTAATCTTTGTATTAGTTCTTTGAGTTCTTATATTGCACAGCTCTAAGATGTTGTACATAAAAGAGTCTTAGCCGGCAACTGAAACAAATAGTTTTTATGCTCGCATTAGATTTTATTTAGCTGAATAAAACCATTATCTCCACTGTGCTGATTCTACAGGCAGAGGTGGCATAAACCGCTGCGCAAACCAAAAGACACATATTCTTAAACAACACAACACTCGCCATGCGGTGTGTGTTCGCCCACAAATTCCCTTCAGTGTCTCTTTTGCTAAACATGATCTTTCGTGTTTTACGCGCACCAGGAAAAGGCAGTCGCAAACGCAGAGTGATAAATTTGCTGCGTGCTTTACCACACCAAAAGCCGCACTCTGCGCGGCTGGATTGTATACCCTGCGCTGGGTCAGTTGAAGTGGTGTGATTGAAAAAAACATTTTTTCTGTTGCGTCGCCTGATCCGTACTAACTTAGCATAGACCATATTAGTTGTTCAGTGCAGCGTGTATTTTCACTTTTAAAAGAGCAGAAAATTTGTAAATACAAAACAATTTTTTGTGTTAATTCCGCACGGAGTGTGGCAAAGGGCAGCACCAAGTGCTGTTTGGATGATCACTCACTGGGCGATTTTCACCGAGTGCTGTCGATCGCTCCCACTCCGCTTTCGCTCGTACGCTGTGTGCATATTAGCTGTAGGTGTGTTGCCGAACCGCTCTGTGCGACAAGACATAATATTGGAACATTGGGCGCATAGTATGAGCGAATGACAGCCCTGTCTACAGGTGTAGAAAATGGCACTTTTGTGTGAGTGGCTCTGAACCGTCCATTCATTTTATGGTCGGTGTTAAGTCTGGTTCTGACTAGACTTAAGAATTAAGAATTCTGACTTCGAGAAAAACGCATCAAAGTCGAGCAGTTGAGTCGATCAGTCGAATCAAACAGTTTAGTAAAGCAGTCTAGTCGAGCAGTCGGGTCAAGTGGTTCAGTCGAGCAGTTAAGTCTCGCAGTGAAATCGAGCAATTGATTCGAGCAGTTAAGTCGAGTAGTCCAGTCGAGCAGTGCAATCAAACTGTTAAGTAAAGCAGTTGAGGTTGAGTAGCTAAGTCAAGCAGTCTAGTCGAGCAGATGAATCAAGCTCCAGTCGGGAGTTAAGTGGCGCTGTCCGGTCGAGTAGTCAAATCGAGTAGTCTAGTCGAGAAGTTGAATCGAACAATCGGATTTAACAGTTGAGTCAAACAACCGATTCCAGCAGTCCAATCGAATAGTTGAGTCAAGCAGTTGAGTCGAGTAGTTTAGTCGAGCAATTGAGTCGAGTCGAGCAGTTGAGTCGAGTGGTCCAGTCTAGCAGTTGAATCAAGCAGTTGAATCGAGCAGTTGAGTCGAGCAGTTGAACCAAGCTGCCCAGTCAAGCAGTACAGTCGAGCAGTCGAATTGAGCAGTTAATTCGAACAGCTTAATCGAACAGTTAAGTCGAGTAGTCCAATCAAGCAATTTAATCAAGTAGTTGAATCAAGCTGTCCAGTCGAGCAGTTGAGCCGGCTGTCAAGTCGAGCAGTTGAATCGAACAGTCCAGTCGAGCAGTTCAATCGTGCAGTTAAGCCGAGCAATAAAATCAAGCAGTGTAATCGAGCAGTACAGTCGAGCAGTCTAGCAACCAGTTGAGCAATTGAGCAGTCCAGCAGTCGACCAGTGATGTGACTGAGAATAGAACCCATTGCTACGAAAGCGTGACGTCCTGTCAGGAGCCTGCTTTCAGTTACCGGTAAACCTCTAATAACATGCTGTCAGATACCTGGTTTTGGCTACAGACAAGCCGATTATGCTTTTCACTGCTTGACAGCTTTTCGCTACAGAGCTATAAAGCATACAGTTTGTTCTAGTGAAAAGCTAAATCAGTTCGCCAACTTTGTTAACGTGAAAATACATTAATGAGCAGAAAAGGTAAAGTTTTACTGTCAGATTATCCTGATCGATTTGGTTTTTAGCGATCATAATAAATTAAATAAAGAATAATTAATAAATTTTAGCAGCCTCCAGTGGTTTGCAGCCTATGCGCATTGAATTTTATCGTGCATATTGATATGATAGGTGAATAAAATCAACGCGCCATCAAAATTTTGCAATTTTCGAAAACTGGTTGTTTTAACAAAATAGATATACAGTGGTAACCCGATTTTGTTACTCCCCGATTTTGTCACTCCCCGATTTTGTCACCCCCGATTTTGTCACGTTTTTGACCCGATTTTGTCACGTTTTTCCCGATTTTGTCACGATTTTGATTTATCAAAAGCTTAGTTTGAAAATCATTTTCAAACATGTCAAATGTGTTTAAGCACTGTGAAAAGCACTGTGTTCAACAAGTTGATTATCGTGGCGTTTCCACAAAAGTTATTTCTTATCTCCACAACTATAATAGCTAGAAGGTCACTTTCTTTGAGAAAGTTCTTTATAATAATCTTCTCAAAAAATTTGTAGGACATTGTTTTGCTCTATCTCTTACTGCTTGAAAAATAAATTTTCTATCTTACTTTTAGGGGGGTCAATCACAGAATCGTTCATACCATAAGAAAGAGCATTTTACGCTGTGAAATTTCTCTGAATATAGTTAACCAGTATAATCAACCATTTCGGCGCAATTACAAAACGCGTGTTTTCATACCTGTGGGACCTGTGCTGTAAACAGGTGCCAAATGTCCACAGAGAGGTAGAAGGAAGTGCGAAATGTCCTAAAAGTGATCAGAATGAAATATCTGTAGTTCGTTCTAAGTTATCTGCAAAAAAATAAAAATTGAAAAAATACCTGATTTTGTCACCCCTAAATTCATCATGGGGGTGACAAAATCGGGTCATTACTGTATTCAGTTAGTCAATCTCAATTTCTACAAAAATCAGTTTGGTTGCTTCTTGTGACAGGAAAACCGGTTGATAATAACTGCAAAACACTTAACTTTGCTGAATTTTTGTTTGCGAGTTTGCTAATATTCTTCATAAAAGCAGCAATAAATCTGATTGATCATGGCGTTACCGTTTTAATAGCTCTATAAAACTAACTGATTTATTGCGGTTTGACAAGCAACCTTAATAAGATCAATTTCAATTGGTGCGCCATATTGTGTTGCTACGCCACACGTA
The DNA here is from genome assembly GCF_943734655.1 of Sabethes cyaneus. NCBI lineage: Eukaryota > Metazoa > Arthropoda > Insecta > Diptera > Culicidae > Sabethes > Sabethes cyaneus. The sequence goes on along the minus strand of NC_071354.1, from coordinate 16,841,498 downwards.
TGGTAAGTTTATAAAAGACGTATTACAGCCAACTAGTTTTATTTTGGTAACATAATCAACCACAATAAATTTGCTTTATTAACAGTTTTATTATGGGTTCATAACTAGCTATAAGTATATTTTGACGCGTATACTCTTGGTATTGCGTAATACTACAATAAACCCAGAGGCAATGATTAATGCCGCAATAAAACCTTTAGAAAATTCAATTAAACCAAGTGGCTTTAGAATTGTTACTTGGGCTATGATCAATAGACATTTGGAATAAATTATAGAATCTAGATATGTAATTCCTTTTCTTGATAATTTTACTGCAGTTAATGGTCGCACTGGAAATAGTTATGCTGTTGTTGTCGATTTCTTACTAATTCTTTTGACGACCAGCGTTTTAAATTGGAGATTTTAAAATTTACGATGCTATATATACAGGCCGGACTCGATTATCCGGGGATTCGATAAACCGGGGATTCGATTATCCGGGGATTCGATTATCCGGGTTTTCAGACTCGATTATTCGGGTGAAAAATAAATATTTTTTTTCGATGATTTATTTTAAACCTTAATGTTATAGTTTTCATGCTCCATGATGATTCTTACTTGACAAGTTTTGATTCACCTCCCTAAAGCTACAAAATTCCTTTCTTATATCACTTTTATCGGCGAACAAAACAAAAATAAATCCTGTGGTAATGAAATCAATTTTATTACTTAAAAATCATCATCGTCATCATGATCATCATCATCTACGATTTAATCATCTACGATCATTAATAATAAAATTCAAAAAAGGTATCTTATGACTTTAGGGAAGATTGATCAATAATAAAAAAATCATTTACAATACCTAAATATTGAAAATCATAACACACAAAATATAATTTTGTATCAAAAGGAAATCATCAGTGGAAAAAATCGTAAGAACGGAATTTTCTGACTTTTGGGAAGATAGATCAATAATAAATAAATCATTTATCTATACCTATAAAGAAGGATTTCTGTCTGTCTGTCTGTCTGTCTGTCTGTCTGTCCGTATGTTCCTTATAGAATCGAAAACTACTGAACCAATCGGCGTGAAAATATGCATGTAGAGGTTTTTTGGGGCCAGGAAAGGTTTTAGTGATGGTTAGAAACCCCTCCCCCCACTAAGAGGGGGGGCTCCCATACAAATGAAACACAAATTTCTGCATAACTCGACAACTAATAGCACAAAATTTGGCATGTGGGTGTTTTCGGTGACAAGAATTTATTCTATGGTAAATTGAGACCCCTCCCCTCTTTATAAGGGGAATTATAACTCCTCTCCTTTTTAAAAGGGGGGGCTTCCATACAAATTTCCTCATAACTCGAGAACTAATCAAGCAAATGGAACCAAATTTGGCATGTGAAGGTTTTCGAGGGCAAGAATATTTTCTATAGTAAATTAGGACCCCTCCCCACTTTAAGAGGGGGGGCTCCTGTACCAAAGAAACACAATTTTACTCATAACTCGAGAAGTAATTAAGCAAATGGAACCAAATTTGGCATGTGAGTGTTTTTGGAGACAAAATTTTTTTCTATGATGAATTGGGACCCCTCCCCGTTTTAGGAGGGGGGGATCCTATACACATGAAATACAAATTACCTCATAACTCGAGAACTAATCAAGCAAATGAAACAAAATTTGGCACGTGGGTGTTTTTGGAGACAAAATTTTTTTCTATGATGAATTGGGACCCCTCCCCACTTTAGGAAGGGGGGCTCCTATACAAATGAAATGCAAATTTCCTCATAACTCGAGAATTAATCAAGCAAATGGAACCAAATTTGCATGTGAAAGTTTTCTAGGGCATAAATATTTTCTATGGTGAATTAGAACCCCTCCCCACTTTAAGAGGGGGGGTCCTATACAAACGAAATACAAATTTCCTCATAACTCGAGAACTAATCAAGCAATTGGAACCAAATTTGACACGTGGGTGTTTTTGGAGACAAAAATTTTTTCTATGATGAACTGGGACCCCTCCTCACTTTAGGAGGGGGGGCTTCTATACAAATGAAATACAAATTTCCTCATAACTCGAGAGCTAATCAAGCAAATGAAACCAACTTTGGCATGTGAAAGTTTTCGAGGGCAAGAATATTTTCTATGGTGAATTGGGACCCCTCCCAACTTTAAGAGGGGGGGCTCCTATACAAACGAAATACAAATTTCCTCATAACTCGAGAACTAATCAAGCAAATGGAACCTAATTTGGCACGTGGGTGTTTTTGGAGACAAAATTTTTTTCTATGATGAATTGGGACCCCTACCCACTTTAGGAGGGGGGGCTCCTATACAAATGAAATTCAAATTTCCTCACAACTCGAGAACTAATCATGCAAATAGAACCAAATTTGGCATGTGGAGGTTTCTGGAGGAAAAAATATTTTCTATGGAGAATTAGGACCCCTCCCAACTTTAAGAGGGGGTGCTTCTACACAAATTAAATACAGATTTCCTCATAATTCGAGAACTAATCAAGCAAATGGAACCAAATTTGACATGTAAGTGGTTTTGGACGCAAGATTTTTTTCTATGCTGAATTGAGACCCCTCTCTTCTTTAGAAAGCGAGTTATGGCCCATCTCCCCTTTAAGAGGGTGGGCTGCCATACAAATGAAATGCAAATTTCCTCTTATATCGAGAACCAATCAATCAAATGGAACCAAATTTGGCATATGGGAGTTTTAAATGGCAGAAATTTTTTCTATTGTGAATTACGACCCCTTCCCCTTTTAAGAGGGGAGCTCCCATACAAATGAAATTCAAATTTCCTTATAACTTGAGAATTAATCAAGCAAATGGAACCAAATTTGGCATGTGGGAGATTTTGGAGTCTTGAATTTATTTTACGATAGTTAGAGACCTCTCACCCCTGTGGTAGGGGGATATGGACTCTCATACAAATAAAACAGAAATTTTTGCGAAACTCAAAAACTAATCGAACACGAGAAATTCGAGACTCTTCCATAAAACATTAGTCAATACAAGACCACAAAAACTATCTATAGTAACGCTAGATCATTCAGGACGAGACGGTCGCGAGTGTTGCCGGTGACCCGTCGTCGGAAGCGCCGCCCACTGGGGGGCTTGCAAAACTCGAGATTGTGACAAAGATCATCCGAGATTCATGATTTATGTACAACACAGGTTAATTTGTGGCAATACGAAGTTTGTCGGGTCAGCTAGTGATACATAAAAGTCATAAAACTTGACATACCAAAAAAAAAATTGTTAAAAATATAATGATTCAATTATCCGGGTGATTCGATTAACCGGGCTGAAAATAAAAATGAACACCCGGATAATCGAGTCCGGGCTGTAATAGTGTAATAGAGCTTTCTGACAGCTCAAGCACCCACACTAGCGAACACGAAATACATGATGTTTACCTCATTTTGGGGAATAGCTGATGCTGGAGGAACAAACCGAAAAATAGCGATTACTAGTTGTGTTTCTCCGTTTGCCACACTGCAGAGCACATATTTCGGACAAATTTTCCATCCTGTTCCAAATTTAAGCACATATTTTGAAAATTTGGTATTTAAGCCAGCGGAAGTCGAAATTCATTCTGTACCTTGGTGACAAAGGAATGTATCTCTTTTGTTTACAGTTCTTTTTTGCCTCATTTTCAAGCACCAATACAGACATAACTGGAAAGCTCTATAGCAACTTAAATATTATAATAGTAACACACTCAACGAAGCTTTCCCTGAAGGTTCAAATAATTCATCAAAAGCTTCCAAAAATTTCAAAAAATGTGCCTGAAAAATGTTATTGGTTTACGATGACGTCTCGCTATCTATTACAGGCTGAAGTTTTTTGGAGCGTCTTAGTAGTTCGAAAACAGACACTGATGAAGCCTGCAAGTCGTAGGCGAAATACGTATCTGTCACGAATAAATATAAATACAGTAGTAGAATTAAACTGGCAAGGTTTCTTTTTTATTTAGTTTCAGGTATTTATCTTCTGATTTTTACTGTTATTACGATAGCAGTAATTATTACACAAAATGTGTGCATTTTGTCAACAGATTCCTGGCTAAAAATATATCATCGTTATTATTACTAGCTTGTAAAGTCGATTTCAGCATGCAAACTATATAAAACTTTCACTTTCTCCAACGAACGTTTATTTAGATGACTAACTTATCGTCACACGAAGTAACCGCTAACTCTATCCACTTGAATACACCCTAAACCGCCTAGTTTGGCACGCTTAATTGGAAACCACTATAGTAGCAGCAAACGTGAATAGAAGAGACACTGACAGACTACCAGTTTGTTTATTCGAAAGCCACGATCCGTAAGTTGAACTATGCTACTGCTGCGACGACTATATTTATTATATCAACTGCTGAAGCCATGTGCTATCATAATTCGAAGACAGCTAGTCGAACCCTTTGTTCCTTCCAGTAGTGGATCGGCTTTGTGCTATTTATGAGTGATATGGAAGAGACCCTTTGCACAGTAGGTACAAGCCATAATCAATGTCCAGGATACGGAATAGTCTGCTTCGGATTGACGAGGAAAGAAATTGCTAAACTGTAAGTTTATCTAGTTATCCATCATCTCTTCCGAACGAGTAACGCTGCAACGCAAGGACCAACTTTCGCTATGATTCAATTTGACCAAACACCGAAACGGATTGTATGAATTTAGTTACAGATGCAATAGCGAGGAAATGAGAAACAAATTGACTGCTGTGTCGAGCATTCGAACGATTCAACGAATGTCGGCAGCCGGTATAGCAAGCTCTACTAGTCCACAGGAAACTAACATTATGCTAGTCACACGGGGGAGTGTTGAATAGAATCTGTTGTGTGGGAACTGTTTGCCAACCGATTTGCTCGTCGTTGCTCGATGTGGCGAAGGATAATGCTGTTTGCATGAGTGAAAAGTTAAATTTCCTGTTGCCAGCTTCGACCGGGAGTGAGTTGTTCAATGAAACGTGTGCGAAAGCTCATGCATGGGACCGAAACCGTTCAGAAATAGATCGTAGAATTTTTTTGCTGGATTGCACTTAATTATGGAATCACTATCGATATTAATACCACTAAGGATACTGTTGCAAGACTGTCGCTAAAAATGTCCTTCGAGTTCAAGCATGGCAAACAATTGTTTACTCACCAATGTAGATGAAGACCACACAGACAGAGTCGATGTCTTGGTTCTATGCTGTCGCTTGCTCTTTGCAGCATGAAATTGATGTAGACATCGGGGGATATCCCGGTGTCTGCGGGGGGACGGACGTGACATCAAGTAGCCAGATCAATGACAGTACTTTCGTTCGGTTCTTTTTCTTTGCCTGGCCCTCGTGGCGCTTGCCACTATTGCTGACGACGGATTTCCGTGTAATAGATTGAGTGCCTTCGCACTCATAGTTGAAGGTCAACAGTCTTCTTCAAAAAAGGCAACAAAGGATCAGACAGAAATCGATTACCATCGTCCAGTGGCTTTAATCCGTTGAAATTTAATGCCACTGTCGGTGTCGTGGTTGCTGTCGATATAATGATGAGCATTGCAAAGTAAAATTTACCGATTCCGTTAATCTTTTTATTGTCTATGTCAGCGATTTACTTTGGGGAACGGAGAGGCTAGATCCCGCGAGGGCGGATAATTGCTATTAGTTATTTCCGTGGATTTCGATATGTGTTTGGGATGAAGCGCTCGACAAGAGCAGAAAGGACCGAAGAAGAACTGAGACAAGATGCAGCTGAAGGAAGCTTCAGTCGAAAGTATCCTGTTCCTGTTTTTCAACCAGATTTCCTCAATGTTGTCAACCGAATCATTGCACGAATTTTCATTCGCTGATTCCCAGATTAAATAACAAAATTGAATACTATTTGAGGGGAATGGGAACACACTTTTCTGGTTGTTTATAATGCTTTCGAATTTTTCTATTATGGTTAACAGCAGAGGTAAGAGATTTACATTGCAAAGTTATTCAATGGAGCTGCAGAGCGAAAGGAGTGATCCCAACCGGCGGTTTCGGGAAAACAGGTAAAAATGCTAATTAGGCAAAGTGAATATCAACTCGTCTGGTACGCTTGACAGCTTTCCCGGAATTCATTGAAAACAAACGAATCGGAACGCGAGAGTGGCAAAATAAAACAATCATCACGCAGAAAAGTTGCAGGTTCCGGGGGTGTCCTGGCCGTCCTTAAGGTTGTAAGCGCTGACTGTTACGACGGCAATGAAATTAAAACTGAACGACAATAGCTTTTCAAGCAATGGAGCGCTGCTTTTCTGTTCCGTCATTCAAACTTTTATATGAGTCTACCTAAAATATGATTGTTATTGTGTACTCGTCATATAGCATCAGGCGCCACGTGTTCCAGGAGAAGTTTTGAGTAATTTCCCGTTTCAAATGTTGACAGACAGTTTGGTGAAAGCAAAGCTTTTGAATGTCACTTGATGTCTTTAACATTCATTAGAGTGGATCTCTTGAAATTGTTAATGGGTTTAACAATATTTTATCCGATTCTACCCGCTAAATTATTTATCTTCTAACTGCTGCAATCATGGATGATCTGGTTGAACTAAAAACCCTGATCGAGACCATTATTCAACGTGCTTCTGCAATTATGCAATTTCAAGCTTGAGAATTTACGACACTTCTACTGAGAAAAATTTAATCATAATATCCACAAACATATAGAGCAATTCAACAACTGGAACCGTCATACTATGAGCGGGAGGTAAAACACCAACAAGCATAATTAAAATGCATAAAATGTGATGTGTAAATATTGAAATCAACTCCCATAATCGTACGTTCACTGTCATACCATGCACTGCAATTGCGAAACTGCAAACAAGCCAGCTTGGAAGAAAAGTTTCCGTTTGTTCTCCGTTCCGTACCGCAGGGCCTCGAACTTTTTCCACCAACCGAGTGCAGCAAGTGAGAAAGTTACCAGGGAAGACAAAAAAAGTGGCACGCCGCCACCGCAGAGACAACTATAGCAAAAGTTCAAGCTGACAAAATTCGTCTGCTTAACTGTTTGGAACGAAATAAATAAAGCTGACTCTAACTCTACCTAAGTAATAAAGTGAAGCTTGGGGAAATAATTTATTTCGTCGAGCAACCACGCTAACTTTAGAGTGTGGTGACAGTTCTAAGAAACTTACTAAAGAAGTCCAGCAGCACCGTCCCGCTAATGATGTTGACGTAGAAACCTTTAATATCCTTTTTGATCCTAACATGATTGTGTGTTTATGGTATGGTGAAAAAGTTTCAACCGAAGTTAAGATTTTTGAGATTTTTTTCGTAGGTTATATTTAATTGAACAATAGTTTTTTTTTCAAAAAGACACAGTAGTCAATAAAAAATGAGTTCTGTTAATTCATAGTCATCTTAACATGTACATTGGATAAAAATTCACTAATTTTTAAATCAAACGTAATCCCACACCAGTCACGTCAGTACAAGTTAGATATAAACTAATCCTTTTTTTCAATGCGCTTTCCGAAAAGTTTTTCCTGTTTGCTTTTCGCTTCTCACGCCATGAAGCAAAACGATAATCAGCTGAAAATCCTCCAGAACAAGCGATAATCGGTTTTACTCGCCCAGGTGCCGGCTATACTGTCGAGCGGAAGCCGACCGCAACCGTCCGACTCCGACAACTAGACAAACAAATGAAATGATCAAAGCCATGACTACGGTCGGTCGTCGGTGTAGTCGAGATTTCTAACAGAGTTTGCCAAAACCGAAATCGGGTAGGTACTTGTGTTTATGTACATAGCATGTCCTACTACCCGTTACGGAAGGAAAACGGTGAGAAAGAGAAAAAAAATCCTTCTTTGCGAAGGTTGTACTACATACTACACTTTTTGGTGGTTAACCAGGAAACCGCCGACCGCACGCTAGCTACCGCCAGGACACTGCCGGAAGCGCATAGCCGAACAAACCCGGAAGGAAGCCAACGTGTTTTCTAGCACTTCGCAGTGGCTACCGGCGATGATGACGATGGATCCGATGGGATAGTATGTATTATAAGCCCCAACCGCGTCGACCAACAATTACATCTAGGTAGTAGCAACCGTTAAAGAATCGAAAACAAAAGAAATGAGGAAATGTTCCAATGAAATACATACATATTCAATGTCCTGGAAGCCCCTGATTGCGAATGTCAGCATGGTAGGATAGTAGGAATACGCAGGGTGAAAGCTTCCTCAAACTGCAGGTATGATTTGTAGTTTGAAATAAACAATCGCAGAAAGTATTTTTCCTGTACGCTATATACGAATTAATTTTCCATTACTAGGAAAGCAAAATAATTAGGCTGGCTGACCCCTTCGTCATAGCTAAACACAATTCATACTTTATTTTGGGGGTTTTAAAGGAAGTATACCTGCATCTAAATACACAATATTTTGGAACGAGATTAATTCTACGCTTTTTACCGGTATACTTGTACAGTCTGCAGTGTACAATGTACACCCATTTAGACAGATAAAATATTTCGGAACTTACATATTTGTTAATGATAATGTTTCTTATGATAATATTTCACTATAAGTGTAGCTGTACATAATCAGTTTGTAAGAAAAGTCTACATGTTGCATATAAGCTATATATAACTCACTTTAGCTTACCGGCTCTAAAAGTATTAAGAACGGTATTTAATTAAGTAATAAGGTAGGTTTTAGGTTTAGTGGTAAATTTCAGACAATCAGTAACAAATAAGTAAAACTATTGATACTATTTGCACTGAAAATACGGAGGATTTCTTCTACTGTCGCTTAATTCTGTTTCCGTCTGCGCATCCAGAGTATACGAGTAAGGGTAGGTGCGCTCATGGCCAATACGCTTCATTCGCAGCACCTTGCACATACGCTCTTCCAATGCAATTCAATAAATCCGTCCTCTTACCGATATCTTAGGACCTATTCCGAGTTTAAATCATGAGTAATTCTCGTTGAAACGGGGCCATTACTGACACGAGGTTTTAAAATATTTGTACTTAATTGGTTGAAAATGGTTAAAAAATGAGAATTATATTTTTAATACCTCGACATAGTGGACCCCTCGTTCGCCAAGGGGCCTAATAGTTTCTAAAAAAGTTGAATTTTCAGCAAACCTTGATATCTATATCATGTGATATTTCATAAATTTGCAATGAAACAACTAACAAATGGCCCGGTTCTGTAAAGAAGACGAACAGGGCTTTCAAATGGAGTAAAAAATTTTTTGGCAGTCATCTTGGATTTGGTCGCCATATTACATATTATCAATGAAACGCCGTTTTTATCATGAGCCCCCTGACCGATTTTCGTTTTAGGATCACCATTGGAAAGCTGAGAAAAAAATGCTACAAGAAACATTCATAAAGTCAGGTGTGCAATTGCATTAACTGAATAAAACAACCAGTTATCTCTAGCAAGGTTCACAATTCTCATATAATTACTAGCTGACCCGACAAACTTCGTATTGCCACTAATTAAACTGTGTTGTACATAAATCGTGAATCTCAGATGACCTTTGTCACAATCTTGAGTTTTGCAAGTTTCTGGGGAGTTCATGTGTGTTTTAATATACAAATTTTCCTCACAGTAAAGTAGAAAACAACTCCCCCCATTTCTTAGCCTGATAAAATAAAGCGGATAGTATTTAAATATTCACCATCATTACAAACCATTTTGCCGAATACCATTTTGCGGAACACCAATTCTCGGTTGACCATAACGCGGAATATATAGTTTCGCAGAATACCATTTTGCGAAAAACCTTATGCGGGATGTACCATTTCACGGAAGATCTTTTCATAGAAAGTAACCATTTCGCAGGGGTGACCCAACTGAAGGAAAGTAATAGAGGTCAGTAGATCTAGGAAAATAAATAAACCTAGATAGAGATGATCTCTACTGGGGGCTGCCCCCCGCAGTGGCCGGCGCTTCTGACGGAAAGTAGTCGGCAACACTCGCGGCCTGTGGCCGTCTCACGCTGAATCATCTAATGTTACTATTGATAGTTTTTTTGGTCTTGTTATTGATTAATGTTTTATGAGAGTCTAAAATTTCTCGAGTTCGATTAGTTTTTGAGTTACGCAAAAATTTCTGTTTTATTTGTATGAGAGTCCTTATCCCCCTACCACAGGGGTGAGGAGTCTCAAACCACCATTAAAAAAATTCCTGCCTCCAAAACCCCCCACATGCCAAATTTGGTTCCATTTGCTTGATTAGTTCTCGAGTTATGAGGAAATTTGTATTTCATCTGAATAGGAGCTTCCTCCTAAAAAGGTAAGAGGTCTCAATTCATCATAGAAAAAATTCATGCCTGCAAAAACACCCACATGCCAAATATGGTTCCATTTGATTAATTAGTTTTCGAGTTATGAGGAAATTTGTATTTCATTTGAATAGGAGCCCCCCCCCCCTCCTAAAGTGAGGAGGGGTGTCAATTCACAATAGGAAAAATTCTTATCTCCAAAAACACCCACATGTAAAATTTTGTTCCATTTGCTTGATTAGTTCTTGAGTTATGCAGAAATTTGTGTTTCATTTGTATGGGAGCCCCCCCCCCCTCTTAGTGGATGGAGGGATCTCTAATCATCATAAGAATCTTCCCTGGCCCCAAAAACCCCTATATGCAAATTTTCACGCCGATCAGTTGAGTAGTTTTCGATTCTATAAGGAACATACGGGCAGACAGACAGAAATTCATTTTTATAGGTATAGATTGTGATATTTCCAAAATTTGCTATGAAACAAACTATAAACGAAACGGCTTTGTAAAGAGGAGAGATAGGGTTTATAAATGAAGTGAAAAAAAAATTGGCTTATAAATGAAGTGAAAAAAAGTTGGATTTTATCCAACCGCTTGGCGAACGCCACTATTTCGAGGTATTAAAAATGTAATTCTCATTTTTTAACCATTTTCAACTAATTAAATGCACAAGTTCCAATATTTGAAGACCTCGTGTCAGTAGTGGCTCCGTTTCAACGAGTATTACTCCATCCAGGGTAGCACGATCACCTTAATTATGGAAAACTCATTTTGCTTAACTGAATTGTAGACGCTTTGAAGCCTATATAAACAAATGCGGGGCCTGCAAGTTGAATTCACGGAATTTAATGAGAATTTGAAAAGAGAGAAATTAGTCCCAGTTCCATCGTAGAGCATGTCTTGTGTTTCAAAAAACGCACCAGTATACGCCAACAAAGGTTTCTTGTAACGACCTCAATCCATGAAACAGAATACGGGATAGAATTTTTGTTATTCCGAAACGAGGAGGGTCACGTCACGATAATTGCTGCATTCCAGACGAGTCGAGCTTTCTGTAGATAGGGCCTGTGAGACCTTCCAATCAGTTCACAGGCAATTCCTTCACAATCCATACCTTTAGCATAATCTGATGGATCGCACAGTATAACCTTTCGTTCCCGACTTTCAGAGCATTCGCCGAAACACAGAACCGAATTGATTTCATTGATGAAGCTAGTCAACGTGCACTTCTATATTTTATATTTGCTGATTTTTTCGTTGAAACAATCAACAAATATAAATACAAAAAACAGAAGTTCAACAGCACATCGAAATGTTATTTCCAATACCTGATCACCACCGATCTTACAATAACCAGGATCCCCTTTTTGTGCATGGCACACAATAGGAGTTGGCACGGTCCGGTTGCGGATTTCTTCGATCGTTTTAAAGAACATTCTCGAATCTTGCTTTGCGAAGGCGAATAGGCCTTTGCATTTGGGTATTCAGGTATGCTTCCGAGAGTTGCGTTGTTCAAAATAACTACTACAGACGACCATTTCTCTGGCTACGAGGAACGAACTTCAGATCGTTGTTGTCGTTTGTAAAAGTATGGAGGCATTCTCTAGTGCACAGTGACGAACGAAAAAAGTCTTCACGCTCAACCAGTGTATTTATATCGCAATGCCGATCTTTATGTCACATTTTGGACTCTCACCGTATGTCATTTCAAGAGGCTCATAGAACTCCTCTTTTCACGACATCAGGTTTGTCGTTCGTCGGTGCGTATGCATTGATCATGCTGTAGTTAGACAATTTTCCCTTAATTCTCAGTACGCATAGACGGTTGTTAATGGGCTTCCACCTGATGACACGCTTTATTTATTATCCATGTAGTGCGAATCCAACGTTATGCTCTGCTTTATTTCCGCTACTGAAGTTGATGTAGTACTCGAATGCGTGCTCGCAATGAGATCTTCTTCTTCATCTTCTTCTTTTAGCAGCAAAGAGCCGAGGTGGTTCTTGCCATAACAAGAAAGCTCTCCACTGTACTCGGTTCTGGTCTGGTTCCGAGACTCACGCAAGTCGGCTTTAACCTAGTCGAGCCATCTAGCACGTTGGGCCGGTTAAGTTCTTGAAGAGGCTGGATTTCACTGCACAGTCGTCCGGCATGCTTGCGACGTGGATGGCCCACCGTAGTCTCCCATTTTTCACCAGGTGTTCGATAGAAGTCGTCAACAGTCACTGTGCGTGGGAGGCAACCTAGTTTTCTCTGGGACCTCTTCCAACCATATATTTGGTTTTCGACGCATTGATTTGCAACCCAATCCTTCTAGCTTTCACTTTTAGTCTGGCGTAGATTACATCCGCCGTCCCAAGATTTCTAGTAATGTTGTTGAGGTAGCCTGCGATGATTAGAACTTAGTTTTTTTTTTGTTTTATTTGGTCGGCCACCAGCACACCGAAAGGCTATTGGGCCATGTTAGAACTTAGGAGTTGGCTACTTTTGGTGAAGTTCGTACGTTTCATTTCATTGTCCGCTCACCGGATTACCCCTTCAATAGCGATGTTGAAAAACACATAGGATGGTCCATCCCCTTCCCGCAACCCTCTGCGCGATTCAAAAGGACACGACAGCAATGTTACAAATCGAGCGAGAAGCAAACGATGCCTACTCTCACGTGAGTGACCAAACCAAACGCTTATGCCACCGACGTTAAAGTACGACAAACAGCCACTGTTACAGCAACAGGTTTCATATTCTACTAAGACGCTCCAAAAACTTCAGTCAAAAACTTCAGCCACCGTTGTTGTGTGCAGACATTCTGCTACTTACACATTCGCGAACGGACAGCCTCGTAGCAGATTTGCATAGCCCACTCACAAGGCAAACAACTCGGGAGCAGCCAGCTGCCCGTGAAGGCTGTCGGCACACAGGTTACAGGCACATGATACAGATTTGGCATTACTTTTGGTTTCCTATTAAAAGTAGAACAGATTTTGTAATCTTTACAACGTTTCAACTGATTTCAGTCTTCGACAGTTGAAACGTTGGAAAGAATAAAAAATTTGTTCTACTTTTAATAAACTGACAGCCAATTAAGACGAGGACCTTTTGTTTCCTTCTTTATCTTACGCCCTTGATTCTACACGAGGGTGGAGCGTGAGCCCTCGCGAGTCATCAGTTTCAGATGTTCGGACTGCAATGACGAGTAAGAGCGACGTCAGTGGCTGTTAGCTAAATACCCATTCACAAAAGTCATTGTAGTGCATGAATAAATAAGAACGAATGTACGATAGGGATGTTAGAACGAGTACGCGTGGTTGAGAAAATTAGACTACAGGAGTGCGAGCTTCACAACGCTGCTCGACAGTGCCTCCGAAATACGCACATAGCACATCACTCGCTTTAGGGTAGCTTTGGTCAGCCGCGTCATTTTGTCCAGAAACCCATTCTGTTCTCATGCAGTATCTGCCAGCTGTCGTACTCGACTGTATCGTATGCTGCCCTGAAATCCACGAAAATATGATACGTGGGCACGTTGTACTTCGACATTTCTGAAATATTTGTCGGCGAGTTAAAATTTGATCGTCGGTAGTATGGGTCCGCATAAAGCCCGCCTGATAATATCCTAAGAATTCTGTTGCTATTGGGAATAAATGGCATAATGAAATCTAAGAGAGGCGTTGATCAGTGTAATGCCGTGGTATTTATAGCAATCGAGCCGATTGCCTTTTTATGGACGAGACAAACTATACCTTCTATTCACTCCTTCAGTAGTTTCTTCTCCTCCCAAAACATTGAAATTATCCAGTGAATGGCCGTTGCTAGTGGTTTCATGTCATTTTAGTAGATTTCAGCCGGGAGTCGGCCCTTTCCGGTGACTCTATCCAGCTGACCGATTTCTCACCGTTCGGTAACCGGCACTCCATTACCATTTGTAGGCACTTCTAGGTTAACTTTCGTTCCGTCTTCTTCTGTTATATCGCCATTGAGATTCCCATCAAAAAGTTGCTCTCATCTCTCGACCACGACCGTGTATTCCCAACAAACATTTTTGTTGTAGAACAGTTTATGAAGCGCTTATTACCTGGTAATTAGCTATACAAGGGCTGAATAATCCACTATTCAACAAAATTTTTTTTGTTAGATTATAGTCATTTTAACACTTTTAGGTCATTCGTGACTTCTGCGGGGTTGGGATTTGAACCCGGGTCCTCGGCGTGAGAGGAGTGAATGCTAACCTATACACCGGGAGTGACCTCTTGTTTTTTTTCAACAAAATTAAACAAAATTGTTTGTCTGTTTCTGTATGAGATTGGTTTACCTTCTTCTAGAACATGCGTGTCTCATTAACCTGGAACAGTTGTTCTTGCTCTTCACGATCTCTGTTCTCCTTCTGGTGCTTTTTCCTTTTCAGGATCGTGGAACTCATTCCGCGATCGTTGATACTTGACCAAATTTTCCCTTGCGGCAATGCTTAGATAGTTTTTCCAAGCTCTTTTCCTCTCCATCGCTTTGTAGGGATGGTATTGGGCGTGCACGTTATGATGCTGTAAAAAAATGGAACTTAGATAAAAAATTAATTTTTCGTTGTATGAAAAGTAACTTTTATGACATAGTTTTTTTGCCACAAAAGACGATCATTAAGACTGTCGCAGTGGCCTTTCAACCCAATGCCCTTCTGGCATACAAAAAAATTACATAGTTTTAACAGTTTGTCAACTTTTTTATGACTTATATAATTGCAACATTGTTTCATTACAAAAACGAAAAAAAGGAAATTACTCGAACACAAGCTCACAAAACAAACTTTTCAGTTGAATACAATACTACAACATAAAATAAATGAAAATTGATTTCAGCATAGTTGCTATTAGGAGCAAGCCTTAAATAGCTCAATATCAGTTACTTCAGCTACTGTAGTTCGCATTATCCCCCATGCCCTGCTGCCTTGTTACTGAGCAATTATTCACCCAAGCATCATCCTCTTTTTCTTACTCAACAGCTCATTATCGTATAAAGATAAATTCGCCACATCAGCATCTATTACGATCCTCTTAGCGAGAAGCAACCGTGACCTTCTTGACCACGCAAGTCCACGTTCGCGTCGCCAGCCAGCGTCGATGGAAACAGCGTAAAGTTTACATACTTGAGGCTGGGAGAGCTTCCGCCGGGGCGGTGTCGGGAACAGTACAGTAGATAGTGTAAGCTTACGGTGCCGCAGCAGAACGGCCACCGACGCGGGCAGATCCACCACCGCGGTATGGCACCGTGGCCACCTCCAGCAGCAACCGCGTGCAGGAGGCCCACTCCGCCGATGACGACCGGCTTAATGAAAGCAAATTTATTCATTGCCATCAACCGAATCATCTTCAGTTCCTTCAGCAGTGCCGTCTTCGGAATAGGGACGTCCTTTCTGTGGGCATCGGCACCGCCAACCGGTTCCGGTAGCGGCTCCAGTTTTATCGTGGTAGACTGTGCCATTCGACTGACGCAACGGAACAATCATGCCAACATTTCCGAACTGCTCGATAATCTATTGCGAGGATATGACAACAGCATTCGACCGGATTTTGGGGGTAAGTGAAGGCTCGTGCTTGTGCTTCTGATTGGGTGGTATCCATTAGATGTCGTTTTGTTGGAAATCAAACTGAGCAACGTTCTGACGAATCTGAATGGTTTATCTGCTTGTTCAAGGACTGTTAGAAACTATCAGAGTTGTTACAAGGTTGAGAAATGTTGTTTATTACAATTGCGATTAGTATTGGCCTGCTTTCTCGCTCTATTGCCAAAGCTCTACAACTTTTCCACTCAACTAACTGAATATTTTTTCCGTGCCAGGGCCACCAGCTGTGATTGAAGTCGACATCATGGTGCGAAGCATGGGACCAATCTCGGAAGTTGATATGGTAAGTGAATGAATTTGTTATCGCCATCTGGTATTAAAACCACCAGCTCGTTATTAGCATTTCATGGAATCAACATGAAATCAGTTTAACACTCACAACGCTTCTGATAGCAATTCGAGTAGGAAAACTTTTGCAAGAAACTTTTCCCATAACTCTAGCACTTCACTGCCACCGGTCATACATAAATGCTTGATGTTTACCGAAGGGTATCTTCATCAAATGATTGAGTCGTTGCTAGGATTTCACGTAAAACTGACGAGCCACCAGATTTAAAGCAGGTCGGTATTGTTGTTTCGGGGCAGAATGCAAGTGACTGTTTAATTTCGGAGAAGTTATCAACTTATCCAATTATTACCGAAAATTGCACTCAATTGCGAGATGAATATTATTGGAAACAAAGAACTAAAAAATTGTTCAAATCACTTTTAGCTGCACGATTTATATGTAGGTACATCGTTTAATGATGCATGAATAAACTCAAAAGCAAAAAATTGAGACATTTTCTTCCTTCGTTTACGAGTATTTGCCCCATTCCTTCCAGAGCTTCATGTTTTCCTTTCTGCAATCTTGCCTTGCGTTCTTACGTGCTTCCTTTTCCGAGGCAGCATATGCAGGCAGTCGGAAAAAATGTGTAAAAATTGCGCGGGACAACCCACTCCTGCATTTCTTGTTGAAAGCGTGAAGCATGCAGGGAAATACCTGCGATGTTCTTTTCCTCGGTGAAATTCCCGCCACAAGACAGGAAACAATCAAGTGTTATTTAGCACGAAATATCCTGAAGCTGCTCGAAGTGATAAAGGCGCTTCTATCCATCTGGTGGGCGTGTAATCTGGCAAAAGATGAACCATTTCAAGGAACCGCCTTGCTTGGCGAAAGCAGACAGCGGAAAACCACTTCCTGGTGACAATCGAATAGCTGCTTTGATGGTTGACTCATTCCGACCGGCGCACGGTGGCGACCGGTGAGCTAGTGCAGTAGTTGAATATAAAGAATTTGCTCCGAAAAACAGCACTGCGAGTATGAGGTGAGAATTGTTCAAGGACTTTGAAGTACAGCGAACTTCAACCACTCGGTTCACTTCCGAACGCATTTCAGACAGTGGAAAGTTACGGCAGAAGAAGAACAAATGTTTCTTCCGCAGCTCACGCTGAGATCAAACAAACTTCCTGGGCGGAGGAAAAGTGAAAAAGTGAACTTGAAGTAGCCTCCGAGAAGAAAATAACTTTACGAGTGAATCAGGTTTTTATGCTGAATATGAATAAAATAAGAGTTTTGTTTAAGAATTATGAACTTTTTTACAAATCTACCACAGATAAATTGTGTATACACAAAACTTTCCAACAATCGCAGTAGAAATCAAACTGTGAAGATTATTTATTTTGTCGTTTTTTTCGCAGACTTACTCTATGGATTGCTACTTTCGTCAGTCTTGGGTCGACCGACGACTTGCATTCAGCGGCACACAGGACACCCTAGCACTCAGTATTTCTATGCTGGGGCGCATTTGGAAGCCGGATACGTACTTCTATAACGGAAAACAAAGCTACCTGCATACCATCACAACACCGAATAAGTTTGTACGATTGCACCAGGACGGACGAGTACTGTACTCCAGCCGGTACGTAAATTGAGTCACTATGGATTTTCTGTTTCGAAAAATTACGTTTATATTTCCTGTCACGAATGCAAATTTTAACACTACAATACTCAGTCATAACAAAATCGAAATTTGTTAGCCAAACTCCCAGCTTACATTCCGCTGTAGGTTCTGAACCCAGTGCATCATGAAATTCTCCACTAAGCAATATCCGAAATTGAACATGTCTCCTCTGTCGGCATCAAAACTACGAACTGTCGTCTGCTAGGTGATGAAGAAAACATTGCGAAAATTGAATTGCCCGTTTACCCTTTCGTCCAGCCAGCTCTATCGCAGCGTCGCGCCACGTCGATCTGCACAAAAGAACTAAATTCCGGAATGGAAGTTCCAGTTCCGAATGTTCTCTCTCGGTCGTTAGTGGTCGATTTCCCACCGCACACAATAGAAGTCTGCATGACATCGAGACCAAACAGCTGAACTGCAATCGAGCTAGACTGGTCCAATATATGAGATAAAAGTCATGCAAATTTAAATCCAATAAAAAATAGTATCACATTGAGCCATTTAAATGTTTGCTTATTTTGATCCGTGCAAATTTAGTTTCCATTTTGTCCGGACGAGGTGCTCACTGTCTTTCACTTAGATTTTGCGAACACTAAAAACAGAATATTGATCACATTTACAACGAATATTCATTCATTCTACCAACCGAGAACCGGGGAGGGGGTAGGGGGGTCTATTGCCGTATCAAGGATTCCGCTCCAGCTCCACTGTAGTCGATCCTCGACTACTCCTCGCCGATTCGTTGCACGTCTCGACAGACGCAAGTCGGCTTCCACCTGGTCGAGCCATCTAGCACGTTGGGCCTATTCCTGGTGCCGGTACGGTTCTTGAAGAGAACGGATTTCACTGCATAGCCGTCCGGCATCTTTGCAACGTGGCTGGCCCACCGTAGTCTCCCAACTTTCGTCAGGTGTACAATGGGAATCTCTCCAAATAGTGCATGTAAATCGTGGTTTATACACCAACGCCTTGTGGCGAATTCGGCGATTAAGACCCCGTAACCATAAAAATGCGCTTACGCTATCCGTTTGTACTCTTCCAAAAATATACGTACGTCTTTGAACTATGGTCTATATACGGCAAGTGCACGTATATCTTCCGTAAGCAAAGTTACTGTCTCAAGTGCGTAGAGAGTACCGGTCGATTAGCATTTTTTGCATCGTCAGCTTTGTGCAGCGGCGTATGCTCCTTGATCGAAGTGTCTCGTTTGGAGCTTGAAACTTGAACTGCGTTGATCTGTCACCACTGCTGCATACTGACGAGGGGCAATCGTATCTCCTTATTCGAGTTGTTGACAACTGTTCAAACAGCTGGGGAACCCACGAACCAAACTGTAATGAGAGCCAATTATTACCGAATTCGAACTTGTATTAAAATGAAAATATATTTTGTCTGCATTGCAGCAAAAAAATCATTTGAAAAAAAATCGAAGATCATCCAGGCCAAACTCTAAAAAAAGTCGGCAAAACTATGTGCTACTGTATGGAAAATTTTTAAAATATGTTTTTTCCTGTTCCACATTCTAAATTGCAACAAAAATCACCCTTTCACGGACCAGTCTAGGCGCAAATACGTGCCCGCACAAGAGCACACGTGCCCTCGAACAGTAGCAGCAGTACGCCGGAGCGTCACCGGTTTTGTCACTTTCGTTCTATCGCAATGGGATTCGCTTGTCGGTACAATTATTTCGTGAAAGATGGACAGATGTCGTAAAAGACTGGCATGCCGTATGTATTCCCATTCAACAATTTGCCGAATCAGACTTTCGGAATCGAACTGCCGGCCGGCCGGCGAAGGGGAAAGAGCGAGTTAAAAGGATGAAAGAATTGTAATCATATTTGATCGTTGATTACTACTGAGATCGGAATACCGAAGATGAGCATTTGCGTCAACTTCTCTAGCTTGAAGCCAACCAATGAAATCGTCTTTTAATCATCCTCAGCTATTTGCTACTGCTTCAATGTCTATCGCACAGTCGAATCATAATGACAACAAAGCTTTCGAAGAGTATGTTTAGATTGAGCAAATTTTACTTCCATGAGGTAGTCCTTAAGGATTACCGCGTAGCACACCAGCCGAACAAACTCGGTCCAGATCGCCCTGCCACAGCAGGTGGAAAACCTATTGCAGTAGATAAATGGATTACATTTTCATACCTGCTATGTCGTCTGGTCCACTACTAGATTGCACTTCCAAAAACCACATAATCTGCGCGATTGTTTTCATTTTGTTATAGCTTTCGATATGTAGGGTAAAAATGAACCTCTACCGTACAATTTGAATGCGGGGTAGCTTGTATAAAGTTGCAATTCTTCATATAAAAATAGGTGAAGGAGGTACATTCAACTAACAGAACACTATAGTGAGGTCAAATAATAATTGTCGAGCTAAACCATTTGCTCAATGTAGCATGTACAAAGGGATTCTAAATCCCGTTTTAAGACCAATAAATATAATTGGAGTTGTTAACGTTTATTTATGAACCATGATGTTTTATTTTTCTGTGGCAGTACAATAAACTGGCGACATGTATGGCTGCTAACAGTGTCAATAATAAGCTGCACGCGCAAGAAGTAGGAAGGAAGCCACCGTGAAACCCCCGCGATAGGAAACGTTAGTTTCATGAAATGTCACCGCGCTTTTTAGAGCCATAAGCTAAAACGAATACCAACTCCAATCTACCTAACAGTGAATTTATTTCCCACAAAATTTTCGTTTTGTTTTCCTGTAATACCTTGGTAATACCTGTAGAAGCACAGGGTTATATTAAAAACAAATTTAATCGAATTGGTGTAAGTTGTTCAGTTGAAATGATATACATTCAATTAGTCGAGTCCAAGCCAGCCGAATCGATAAAATCAAACAAACGGTGTACTTAGACATAAAATTGTAGCCTTTCCTGTGAAAGGAACGTAAACCGAATTATTTATATCCATAGTGTAACCGGAAGCAACGCTTAACTTTCATGCGCTACGGTGTTTTTCAAAAATTCATGCAATTAAATCAAATGGATGTCCACCATGTTTTCCAGCAATTCCAAAAAGAATTAAAAAACGCTCGACCATTTTCAGATTCAGATTTTCAGAGAAGTATTGCATTGCAGTTTATATGTAACTTAACGTTAATTCTAAGAGAATTTCTTAAAATCAAATACACAGTCGGGTAGTACCATGGATGGACAAACTTTCATCAGTAAATTGTCGTCAAACCACAGAAAAATCCGTGCTCAGTCATAACAACACCTCCGGTCAACCACATGCGGTCATATGGCGATTAGTGGTATGAGCTTTCGGCAGGGAACCGCAACTGGCACTGGCACTGGTGGTACTTTCAGAACTGCTACAATATTAACCACACACTCACAGGAGGAAGTGCAGCGGCAGGCAGTAATAATTGCGGTTAGCTGGCTATCAAATCCTGCTGCTACTACTCGGGCTGTTTGCAAGTATCCTACTGGGATTGTCTGCAACTGAACGGTCAAATTAAACATGCGTAATTATCGAAATGGAACCGCCAAACGACTCCCGCTCTATTCAAATACAAAGGCAGGAGAAGGGAATTCAATTACTATCACTTGGTTTACATCCATCTGTATACAGATTGATGTGTTGCATCCAGTTGACGCACGGTGGGTGAATTATGCAGCCTTAATTATCCGGCGATAGAAATTTTACCGGGTTTAGGGCAAGATGCATTCAAACAAGTCCACACCATTGGCAGAGTCATAGCCGCGCATATCATGATACTAAGAATTACCATTTCATCATATCTAATGGCTGAAACTTTTCCGTATAATGTCAGAATTAATTGGACCTCATGTTGGTCAAAATTCCTGGAGAACCCCCATGCACTTGCGCTTCATGTAAATTAAGTTTGCTGTTCAATTTTGCATTAGTGAACAACAAACTTCTCTGTGTACGCTTGCAAATTTGCTAATGTTGAAGCTTATGTTAGCGCGACTATTCGTAGCTGTATTCCATCAGACAAACGAAAATTGCACGGCGGATCAACTAAAAGCCGATAAGAAGTACAACAGTCCCCCAAATAAGGCGGTTTCGAATAAGAACGTTTCCAATAAGGACGGTCTCGAGTGATTCCATTAAGGCGGTCGAACGTCCTTATTGGAGTCTACGTAGCATATGAGAATTGACTTAACTGGTTCCAACATGGAATAACTTGTGAGCCTGACCGTATAGACGATTGGTGTCTTCGACAAAGTCGAAGGTTCGAAGCTGGCAGTCATTTGAATTACTTTTCCGAACAATGCAATTTTCTAGGTAGTCAACTGCGCAAGATACAACCTATTTAGAAATCTATACCTATAAAGAAGGATTTCTGTCTGTCTGTCTGTCCGTATGTTCCTTAGGCGTGGTACACAAATTACGTAACGCAAAAAATCCGGATTTTTTACCCCCTCCCTCCCCTATGTAACGATAAGTAACGCTTGGCATAACCCCCCCATTAAATTACGTAACGTTGGCCAAACCCCCTCCCCGCTTGGCATTGAAAAAAATGCACATAAATCGTATAATTTTAATAAATTGAACAAAATCATGTTAAAAACAACAATCAGGCACTAATCCATGTTGAGGTTAACCCCTCTAAGGTCTACATCATTTTTAGCGCCACGAAATTCACTAAAATGGCCATAACTTTTTTATTTTTCAATATTTTTTCACCAAATTTGGGAATTTTGTCGAAAATATTTTCTATTTTCATAATATCAATAGATATTGGCCATATGCCATACGATCCCGGAGTTATTCCGAAGTTCCTTGGGGGACCGAGATATGGCTTTTTTAGATAAAGTTGCCAAATATCTAAAATTTGTTTGAAATCTGTTGATTTTTGTAAACATATCATCGACTGTGGACATATCAGTTACTTTGCCGCAGTTATGAGCCATGGTGCGCGCCATCCGGATCTGGGGGGACACTATAAATCCGGAACCGGTTCCCGTAACGGGGCATTTCAGCTTCAGTAAAACATGTCGTGTCGCATATCAAAAAACATCAGCATTCGATAAAATAGCGATTGGCGATCATCTCATGTCTTTCAGAGGCCATATGGCCGATTCCAGGTCCCGGACAAGTTCCTCCGAAATCCGTTCTGTGCTTGAATCAGAAAAGAAACCCTCCCCGGACCCGGAACCGGTCATACGGCCTCTGAGAGACATAAGATGATCACCAATCGCTATTTTATCGAATGCTGATGTTTTTTGATATGCGACACGACATGCTTTACTGAAGCTGAAATGCCCCGTTACGGGAACCGATTCCGGATTCATAGTGTCCCCCCGGATCCGGATGACGCGCACCATGGCTCATAACTGCGGCAAAGTAACTGATATATCCACAGTCGGTGATATGTTTACAAAAATCAACAGATTTCAAACAAATTTTAGATATTTGGCAACTTTATCTAAAAAAGCCATATCTCGGTCCCCCAAGGAACTCCGGAATAACTCCGGGACCATATGACATATGGCCATTATCTACAGATATTATGAAAATAGAAAATATTTTCGGCAAAATTCCCAAATTTGGTGAAAAAATATTGAAAAATAAAAAAGTTATGGCCATTTTAGTGATTTTTTCGGTGCTAAAAATGATGTAGACCTTAGAGGGGTTAATTGGTTTTCAACCATAGCATTGTGTCGCCAGTAATAAATTGGACTTCTGGAAAAACGGCAAACGATTTTTCTTCCGTACCATACATTAAACCTAGTGTCGGAAGCAGGGATGGTTCGATCACTTTGACTCAATTTTGATTCATTTGACAATACCGTCTCAGCCGAGCAAAATTTGACAAATTGATGTATGGGACATTTGTAGATAGTAACTAGATCTACAATTTTGCTAAATAAAGTGTTGCTGTAACTTTTGTAGTTACGGCGCTACAATGCTAGTACCTCTTTAGTAACTAAATGAACGTTCATTTAGTTACTAATGAGGTACTAGCATTGTAGCACCGTAACTATGAAAGATACAGCAACACTTTATACTGCAAAATTGTAGATTTAGCTGTTATCTACAAATGTCCCATACATCAATTTGTCAAATTTTGCTCGGTTAGGACGCTACTGTCAAATGAATCAAAATTGAGTCAAAGTGATCGAACCATCCCTGGTCGGAAGTAGTGCGCTATAGAAAATGAGACGTGCTATACAGCACACTACTTCCGACACTAGGTTTAATGTACGGTACGGAAGAAAAATCGTTTGCCGTTTTTTCAGAAGTTCAATTTTGTCCTGAATACACAATATTTGGAAATGTAGTAGGATCGTCTTCATCAGCTACAAACTGGAATTTTGAATTTGAATCTCCATCAATCTAAATCAACTCACTGTTTCACACCATCAACACGTCCTTTCTTCGTTTTGCAGCTGTTTTTTGGTATTCATAATTTTGTTACGTAACTATTCTTCGGACTCCCCCTCCCCCTATGTAACAAAAAGTAACGCAAACACTACCCCCCTCCCTCCCCTCCAAGCGTTACGTAATTTGTGTACGAAGCCTTATAGAATCGAAAACTATTGAACCAATCGGCATGAAAATATGCATGTAGAGGTTTTTTGGGGCCAGGAAAGGTTTTAGTCATGGTTAGAAACCCCTCCCCCCACTAAGAGGAGGGGCTCCCATACAAATGAAACACAAATTTCTGCATAACTCGACAACTAATCAAGCAAATAGAACAAAATTTGGCATGTGAGTGTTTTCGGTGACAAAAATTTATTCTATGGTAAATTGAGACCCCTCCCCTCTTTATAAGGGAAATTATAACTACTCTCCTCTTTAAAAGGGGGGGCTTCCATACAAATTTCCTCATAACTCGAGAACTAATCAAGCAAATGGAACCAAATTTGGCATGTGAAGGTTTTCGAGGGCAAGAATATTTTCTATAGTAAATTAGGACCCCTCCCCACTTTAAGAGGGGGGGCTCCTGTACCAAAGAAACACAATTTTCCTCATAACTCGAGAAGTAATTAAGCAAATGGAACCAAATTTGGCATGTGTGTGTTTTTGGAGACAAAAATTTTTTCTATGATGAATTGGGACCCCTCCCCGTTTTAGGAGGGGGGGATCCTGTACACATGAAATACAAATTTCCTCAAAACTGAAGAACTAATCAAGCAAATGGAACAAAATTTGGCATGTGAAAGTTTTCGAGGGCAAGAATATTTTCTATGGTAAATAAGGACCCCTTCCCACTTTGAGAGGGGGGGCTCCTGTACAAACGAAATACAAATTTCCTCATAACTCGAGAACTAATCAAGCAAATGGAACAAAATTTGGCACGTAGGTGTTTCTGGAGACATAATTTTTTTCTATGATGAATTGGGACCCCTCCCCACTTTAGGAAGGGGGGCTCCTATACAAATGAAATGCAAATTTCCTCGTAACTCGAGAATTAATCAAGCAAATGGAACCAAATTTGGCATGTGAAAGTTTTCTAAGGCAAGAATATTTTCTATGGTGAATTAAAACCCCTCCCCACTTTAAGAGGGGGGGGCTCCTATACAAACGAAATACAAATTTCCTCATAACTCGAGAAGTAATTAAGCAAATGGAACCAAATTTGGCATGTGGGTGTTTTTGGAGACAAAAATTTTTTCTATGATGAATTGGGACCCCTCCCCGTTTTAGGAGGGGGGATCCTGTACACATGAAATACAAATTTCCTCATAACTGAAGAATTAATCATGCAAATGGAACAAAATTTGGCATGTGAAAGTTTTCGAGGGCAAGAATATTTGCTATGGTAAATAAGGACCCCTCCCCACTTTAAGAGGGGGGGCTCCTATACAAACGAAATACAAATTTCCTCATAACTCGAGAACTAATCAAGCAAATGGAACAAAATTTGGCACGTGGGTGTTTCTGGAGACATAATTTTTTTCTATGATGAATTGGGACCCCTCGCCACTTTAGGAAGGGGGGCTCCTATACAAATGAAATGCAAATTTCATCATAACTCGAGAATTAATCAAGCAAATGGAACCAAATTTGGCATGTGAAAGTTTTCTAAGGCAAGAATATTTTCTATGGTGAATTAGAACCCCTCCCCACTGTAAGAGGAGGGGCTCCTATACACACGAAATACAAATTTCCTCATAACTCGAGAACTAATCAAGCAAATGGAACCAAATTTGACACGTGGGTGTTTTTGGAGACAAATTTTTTTTCTATGATGAACTGGGACCCCTCCTCACTTTAGGAGGGGGGGCTCCTATACAAATGAAATACAAATTTCCTCATAACTCGAGAGCTAATCAAGCAAACGGAACCAAATTTGGCATGTGAAAGTTTTCGAGGGCAAGAATATTTTCTATGGTAAATTAGGACCCCTCCCAACTTTAAGAGGGGGGGCTCATACACAAACGAAATACAAATTTCATCATAACTCGAGAACTAATCAAACAAATGGAACCAAATTTGGCACGTGGGCGTTTTTGGAGACAAAATTTTTTTCTATGATGAATTGGGACCCCTACCCACTTTAGGAGGGGGGGCTCCTATACAAATGAAATTCAAATTTCCTCATAACTCTAGAACTAATCAAGCAAATAGAACCAAATTTGGCATGTGGAGCTTTCTGGAGGCAAAAATATTTTCTATGGTGAATTAGGACCCCTCCCAACTTTAAGAGGGGGTGCTTCTACACAAATGAAAAACAAATTTCCTCATAATTCGAGAACTAATCAAGCAAATGGAACCATATTTGGCATGTGGGTGTTTTTGGAGGTAACCATTTTTTCTATGATGAATTAGGATCCCTTACCTTTTTAAGAGGGGGGGGCTCTCATACAAACGAAATACAAATTTCCTTATAACTTGAGAACTAATCAAGCAAATGGAACCAAATTTGGCATGTGGGACATTTTGGAGTCTTGAATTTATTTTACGATAGTTAGAGACCTCTCACCCCTGTGGTAGAGGAATATGGACTCTCATACAAATAAAACAGAAATTTTTGCGAAACTCAAAAACTAATCGAACTCGAGAAATTCGAGACTCTTCCATAAAACATTAGTCAATACAAGACCACAAAAACTATCTATAGTAACACTAGATCATTCAGGACGAGACGGTCGCGAGTGTTGTCGGTGACCCGCCGTTGGAAGCCCCGCCCACTGGGGGCTTGCAAAACTCGAGATTGTGGCACAGATCATCCGAGATTCATGATTTATGTACAACACAGGTTAATTTGTGGCAATACGAAGTTTGTCGGGTCAGCTAGTATTATATATATACTAGCGTCACGTAGTTATACAGTTCCGAAATACTACAATCCAAAAAAATGCCCTTGATCTGCTGAACAACTTTGTCGAAGTCACCAACCTTCTATACGTTCAGGATCACGAGTTATTTCATGTTGGAACCAATTAGGTCAGTTCCCCTATGTTACGCAGACTCCACGAAGAACGTTTCCATTAACGCGGTCCCTATTAGACACATTCCAGCGTTACGGGACACAATTAGCACCCATGGTTACCCTGTGAATCGTCTTCTATTTCACCAAATTTTTGGCAAATACCTTGTAAAACAGTTGTTAAAAGAGTACTTCATTTTCTACTAGAATGCCAGGGATTTAATGAAACAGGAACCGATCTGCATAGTAGGGATAATGTCCCGTAACGCTGCAATATGTCATTAGCGTTCGTATTGGGAGGATTGCTGTATCCCCAATAATTTTCATTGAGTTCTCATAACGATGTGGGTGACGCATAAAATTTATCAGTTCTGTAAGAGAAAGGAGTAACTAATTAGCAAAGGCCAAGAAGAATCTCTTAAGATTTGAAGAAGAATATGAAATCCGTTTATTAAAATATCGAATTTGAGTAAAGATAAAAAAATCCATCAAATAACACTACTTGTAGTAGCAGAATTAATGTATTTATAGAGGAAGGAATGTTAGTCTAACACTTGTCTTATACGAACCAGTAAGAACTATACATTGGAGATCTTTCAGCATTAGGCCCCTATTTAGGATAGTAAGCTACGACGGGGCAAATGGGAATACGGGGTTGAACAGCAGGCTCACTATATCCAATGTCATGAAGCGCCTGATTTTGGCCCATTCAGCGTGGCACGAATCAGCTTGACTAGTTTACTCGGAAAACCGTGTTCTAGCATTATCTGTCACAGCTCATTTCGTTTGACTAAATCATACACCGCCTTACAGTCAACAAACGCATGACAAGTCTGCAAGTTGTACTTCCAGAATTTGTTTACTAACTGACGCATAAACAATTTTTTTGAAAAAAAAACTATTTTTTGAAAAAAAAACTATTTTTTGTACATTTATTTTCATACTAATGTTGTAGCGGTCCAACCACGGAAAGTGACTACTAACTACTAACTTTAATCAAGTAAAAAACAAAATAAGCAACGCAACTATTTACTATAGGGTATAGATGATTAAAAGTTCTTTCTTCTCCTAAGCGCAAATGCGAGACCTATTTACCGTCCAGTAGCAAATGTTTTCTAGATGACTCCAGGCGAGACGCCGTCGGTAGCGCTGGCCTCTACGGGGGGACAGGGACAGACCCCCCCCCCGCAGAAACCACTACTATTTTGGTGCATGCATTTTCCTAGGTTTCCTCATTAGTAGGGATCATCCCTTAGTTAAGTCCGAACGAGCGGCAGCGAGCGTACCCAACGTTTGTGCAGGTTGAAGGCCGTGAATATTTTCGGCCAAATATTAAGTTCGGTCATTCGTGTTTCGGCGTTTTGAGATTCGGTTATTTGTGATTCGGCCATAAGATATGCCATTTGTGTTTCAGCCATTCGTGATTCGGCCATTTGTGTTTCGGCCATTCATAGGTAATCCAAAAAAAGCCAGAATTATTTTTTTTCGTTCTTTGTCAAGCTTTGTTTCGTTTATAAAGCTCAAAAGTTACTCTTTTACTTAGTTGACCTTATGTCTTACGACAAGGCCAAAATAATGTATTTAGTCCATCTAACTCGGTCTATGACAGCTGGTCTTCTGTTCCGCGGACATCCTGTGCACGCCAGATCTCACTCTACTTGGTTTGGTCATCTTGTTCGCTGTGCCCCTCTTCGTCTTGTTCACCGTAAAGATGCGTGAGTTTGCGGATCATTCTTCGTTTCTATACACCGTTCATTTGCACGCCTCCAAAGATGGTTCTTAGAAACCGACGCGAAAATCGAAAATCCGAGTGCTCGCAAGTCCTTTTCTCAGTGTCTACGTTTCATGTCCATAGAAGACAACCGCCTATGTTTGTGAAGTCCGACTCCCGCTGATAATACACTTTAGGCCTCACGACCTGTCGCATACGGTCCCGTCCGCCAACATATACTTTATCTTAGATGTATTTATCTTCAACCCAATCTTCTCTGTTTCGCGATCTTTCACCACCTCAAATGTACTGCCGACAGCATCCACGTCGTTGACAAAGTAGATAAATTGACTGATTTCATTAATATTCATGCTCCGCATGTCGATCGCCGCTCGTCACATTCAAGTGCAATGTTGAATAATAGGCAGCAAAGACCATCTCCTTGCTGAAGGGCTCTGCGAAATTCGAATGGATCCGACAACCACACATCATTGGACCTCATCCCTCGCAGCAAAAATAAATCTAGTAAGCTTGCCCGGAAAACCGTCTCCGCCCAAGATTTTCATAGCTCTTGTCGGCTTACACTATCAAATGCTGCTTTGAAAACAATGAATAGGTGAAGCGTGGGGATTCGGACTTCGAAGCACTTTTTAAGGATCTGTTGCATGGTGAAGATTTGGTCCGGGTTAGACCAACCCTCGATAATTTCCCACGAATTTACTAGCTATGGGCGACAATCGATGGAAGATTACTTGGGAATACACTTTGAATGTAGCGTGCAAGATATTGATCGCCCGGTAGTTCTCACAATTTAGCTTATCGCATTCCTTGTAGATAGGGCAAATCTTTCCACTCCTCCGGTAGTCGTTAACAATGATTTGCATTACAAACAATTGGTCAACTTGTTCGGGCCAATTTTGATAAGTTCTGCTCCAGTACCATCCTTTCCTGTGTCTTACAGCAGCTTTGGTAGACAGTATGACAATCCCTATACGTACGTACCATCGTTTCTTTCCAGCATACCTCCTGTAGCTCTACGATGTCGAACTTGCAGCTCTTCACTTCTGCAGAAAGCACATGGGTGCCTTCGAGCAAATTTGAAGACCGACTGCTCCATGTTCAACTATGGTACGATTCAATCAATGCCGTCAAAGAATAATTAAGAGTCGTGGTTTCAATATGCTGCTTTGCGGTACCTCGAACCAACGTCATCATTTCGCTTGATGTGCAATCTTAAATGTGAATGAGATTTGTTGACTATTATCGCTTAATTATTGTGTACACAAAACGTCTACCATTAGCTAAGACCACAGACAAGCAGACATAATACCAACTGTCCTATTCTTCGCACGCTGTAAAAGAGATTCCAAATTAAGTGGTGGTTGGGAATGTCTTCGGAAAAATGCTTCCTTGTCCGAGGGATGCTTCTGTTGTAAAATGTCTGTATGGCAATGTCCGTCATAAACGATGTTAGTGTTCAGGCAAATTGCATGATATTTTTTGTGAGATTTTTTTCTCAAAGAGTTTGATCTGTTTGTCTGTGCTAGAACTTTGAATCCATTTTTGATTGGGCTCGAAAAATAAAAAGAAACTTTTGATGTTTTTTTTTTCAACCGATTATTTGCTGCCAAATTTCGAATATGTTTATAGCCAAACTAATGAGCAAAAATTAAAAAAAAACTGTGCTGTGATGGCGCCTGTTAAATGTTCAACTTTCATTTAGTTATGGAATTCACATGTTTGAACAAACCAGTATTCAGTTGACTGACAGTTGCCTTAGACATCTGTTTGGGGCGCCGAGCGAGTAATTTCAAAATTTAGCTAATAGGAAGCACAGCCGTTACCGGCCATAGTGCCCAAAAAGGGAACAGTTGTTATAGATTTTGAATGGCCCCGCATAGACACATTCAATGACCTAGCCCGTGGCTCAGACGATGGCAACAAGCAAATCTTCGGTAATTAAATTCAATTGCAATCACAGCGGGGATCATCTGGTCAGCAGAGCTGGGCACATTGTGACGCAGATGTAAATAAAGAAGTGTTCGATACTCAAACGCTAAAGCAAGGTCGATAGAAGAAGGTGAATAATGAAATTTTCAATTTCCAATTCAATTTTTCCTCTCTAGTTGTACATCTGAAATGCATTTCAGATCACCCGGAATAAGCATGTGAAAAGCAATTTTCAAGAATTGACTTAGTTCAGAGAGTTATATCTAACCTACCTACAACGGAGCAAGTGCACTTGCACTGATTTCGTTAAATCTCGACTTCTAATTGATGGATTCGCGAGATGGTGTCTCAAGTAGATTCGATTTTATCCACTCATTTCATGTATTGTTCACGTTGCTTCAATCCTAAATCCAGTGTAGGTACGTAGGTACGAAGCAATCTGAAAACCCGAAGGAGCTAGCAAATTGACAATTAAGCCTTCATTTCGTAACGGCAGTCCTCCCAGAAGGCGCCCGGCAACGTGACGGCCAAATGACAGCGTAAAATCATTTCGGTGTGCTGGGAATGACAGGAAATTTGATAAAGTTTCATTTGATATCCAGCCTTTACGGTGTGCGACAAAGCGAATAGTTATAAGATCAACGAAGATAATGATGCACTCTTTTTCTCGCCTTGTTTTACTCATCATTCTCACTTGCAGGCTCACCATAAAGGCGGGCTGTCCCATGAATCTGGCGGATTTCCCGATGGATATTCAGCGCTGCCCGCTGAAATTCGGATCCTGTAAGTATAGCATACTAGAGCGTACGTGGGATGTTCAAGTAGAAGAAATGGATGAATATGAATTACACTTTTCGGTGCAATTTTTGGCGTGATGTCAAATTCATGAAAAGTTTGGTTCGAAAACATGTTTTCTTTTTATTTGATATTATAGTGGAACCCAGATTTTAACTTTTTATAGGAAATATTTAATTAATAATTTATAGAAAGCAATTAAATAGGCACCTCCATCGAATGCAAACTAATGGGGAAGTATGGTTATTTGTGCTAAAAGTACCAAATTTTCAAACTCCATTAATGGCAGGAAAGGTCTTTATGACTTGATGTGTTATATTTTCTAGGAATCAACCAGTAAATAAAAGCGAAGAGTCTGGATTTTTACAACTTCTATTGCTCTACCATTTGTGTAGAGTGCTCGTAAAGGAGGAATTGCCGAAATTACGCTTGAATATAGTCGAAAAAACATATGTATCTGTTCGTTCTTCAGCGGATGGGATATAGAAAAAACTAGTAAGTAAAGAACATTTAAAAAAGTTACTTCAGGAAAAAACGAATTTAATGTTTTTACTATTTGCGACTGAATTTGACGAGCACTTTAATGCGAGAATTCAACGAACCGAGCTAGTAGAGCAAAACAACAGCTAGACATGTTCTGCTTGTTTGGAAACTCAAACGGAAGCCAATATATTTCAGTCCGGATGCAACTCCCTCACCTTATTGTTTGCTGCCGCGGGTGCATATGTCACAGCCGAGCCGAGCCAGAAAGTGGGGACGGGGGGTCAAACGGCAACCATAGAAACATGAAAAGAGCATAAAACCTTATCTGCTCTGCTAGAGGTGGGATACCGAGGTCGGTAGAACGTTTTGAGAGCAATACTCGTAACTCATAGGATGCCAACGAGAGCCGGAAACCGGGTAAGTTTCCGAGAAGTCCACCAGTGTAAGGTCGTGTTTTATGGCGTTTTGTGGTGAATGTTTACTCCTTCGAGGTGTGCAACTTTATTGACAACAGTGGCAGTACACGATAAAGCATGTGCAATTGAATGTGCTCTCTCTGACAACACTTTTAAATAATTTCGCTGCTGCTAAATCAGTTAGGGAAATTATCACAGAAATCATCACCGACAGCTTAAAAATGAACTAAAATAGCACCACGAACTATTCGACACTTAAAACAGCAGCTTGAGTGCCGGAAACATAAAACGATGCAAATTTTATCCGTAATTGTAAGTTTGGCAATTCGTTTTTTAGTAGAATTCAGGTTTGATATTTTTATTCCTTTACGAGCAGAGTTGGAACAATAAAATGCCGTATAAAAAATAATAATATATTACACTTCAGAAGAAGAGCACTGGACCATATTTTGGCGTTGGATTCAATGAACTCCGATCAGTACCGATATTTTACCTCATTTTTCGCGATTTTTAAACTGCCAAAATATATTAAAAATTAAAAACATGGCTTTAAAGATTATATGGCCGAAAGTGAAAGAAATACAACAACACCTTTCCAAAAATCCATTACGTGCCACCAAATTGAAACTAAACGAAATTAATCTTTCCTCTCGGATGCATATCAAACCATCTAGACTATAATTTTCTAAAGCTTTTGTAAAATTACCCACTGCATGCATGCATGCATGCATACACCAGTTGAAGTGCAGTTCACTTGTTTGTTTGCCGACGGGATATCCGCCGACTGTCACATTGGTGTTGAAATCACTTCATTATAAGTTACAGCTCCGTAAGCTCCACTTTCAAGTTTTCCTTTCGACGGAATTCGCCCTGCAAGGATAGGTAGTAGAAAGTTGCACTCATCCACCGCACGACTTTTAGCTGATGCACGTACGTGCGAGCAAGTCTTGGAAAAGATGAATGGAGATTATCCCTTTGCACAGTCCTTTCGTCTTCGTGGATACCGTCGTCGAGCAGCATCGAGGTAAATTTTAATTATTCATAAGTCTACAGCCGTTTAGATAAGTATGAATGGAACTCGAAAGCTAGTAAGCGCATCAGCACAACATCGGATTACACGGGATGAACGATTAGAACTGGTTCAAGGGCATGTTTGAAAGTGAGTTTAGAATCACATCCGACTGGTTGCTTTCGACTTAATAACAAGCCGAACACTCATTTTAGATACTCTCCAGAAATCCATTGGCCAACGCCTTGGTTAATTACATTAAGTATGTACAATAGAAATGAAATTGCTCGGCCACTTCGGACGTCATTTGCTAGCACAATTTCAGCAGCTCTAGAACGTCTGAGCACAATTAAATTCATTACCACCCATTTCTCTGCGAATCCAAATGCAAACACGCTTCTTGCCAAACGGACACGGCCTGTTCTTTGAACGTTATCCTTTCATCGTCCTTTCAGTTGGCTACTCTTCAACCGACGTGCTGTACCGATGGAACAGTGACCGCTCGGCGGTGGCCATCGCGGAAGACATGAAGCTGTCCCAATTTGATCTGATAGACTGTCCGGCGGGAAACGCCACCGACCGGGTGGTACACAGTACGGCTTCGGCTGGTGCGGCCGTGCTGAGCACCGTCGATGACGTGAACGAGATGGATCCCGACACTAAGCTGTATGTATGTAAGTAGTACTAAAATGTAATCAATGTTCGAATTTTGATTGAATGCATGTTTTTAAAGTTTGTTTAGCTGGTGTTCCCGGAAAATTTGGGAAAATATTTGGATGCCAATTCAGGCGGTGATCTCCTAAATCTAGCATTCCGCATCTTTTGATGGTAATAATGGTAATGATGCGTACTGGCGGGTGGTTATTATAATATTTGCCTTCATGTCTTGTCCCACCACAGGGTTAGTATAAAACACCTTTGATTCATTACTTTCGTTTGTTATAAAAATTTAAAAAAAATCTGTTAAACATTAATGACTGAATGCGTGCCCGATCATGCTCTTGGCCACCACCTTTTTGTATCCCCATCACTGGTACATACGGTTCCCATAATTCCCATGACTGATCTTTGTTATTGAGGTAATAGTCAAAAAATGCAACTGGCCGGGGCAAAAAGCACCGATGCTCATTTTGTATCAATTCATAGGAATATAATCAATGAATTCGACAACAGTCACTAGATAACTGATATGTCATTTCTGTTCTCCCTTCTTCTTCCTCTAGCAGCCTAGAACCAGGATGGCTCTTGCTGTTTCAAGAAGTTGTCCCCATTATACTCATTCCAGGGCTATTCGTCGCCAATTCTTTAAGCACTCCCAAAGCAACTTCAACCTGGTCGACCCATCTAGCATGTTGCGCCTCCCTATTCCTGGTGCTTGTGGGGTTCTTGAAGAGAACGGATTTCACACGGATTTCACTGCACAGTCATCCGGTTCCCTTGCGACGTGGCTGGCCCTCCCAACTTTCGCCAAGTGTAAGATGGGAATCTTTCCAAGTAGTGCCTGCAACTCGTGGTTCATACGCCAACGCCACTCCCCGCTATCTGTTTGTACTCCGCCAAAAATAGTTCGCAACACCTTTCGTTCAAATACGACAAAAGTACATGAGATAAGTTCCCAGCAACTCCTACCCCTACCTTCTCGTGGTACCAGCCGGGATACGAGCAACCTCGGTGAAGATCGGGTAACCAACCCCGGTGGAAGCCAAGGTCGTATGCTGACAGGGGATGAGGGCTCCTTCGAGCTACGCTGGCCCTCCAGCGATACTGTGGGGTTGGTTGCGGGCTTTGCAAGCCTGAACCACTAAAAAATCAAAGCAATGGACTCCGTAAGTAATAATAACTCTAATCGGAACAATCGGCAAAGACCCAGGCGACGAAAACGGACTAACGATTGGAAATTAGGAACATGGAACTGTCGGTCTCTAAATTTCCTCGGAAGTACCCACGTGCTTTCTAAAGAAATGAAGAGCCGTAAGTTCGACACCGTAATGCTGCAGGAGGTATGCTTTTTTATATTGTTTATGCAGGGAGAAAATCTTCATAGATAGCATCTTCACGGTGCCGATAGGATTCGCAAGGTGCCAACATGCGCCTACCTACTAAACACTCTCCTGTTGCCCATTCCTGAACCCCTCCCGGAACTACCGTTTGGTTTTACTTCAGGCGGGAGGACGTGCCTGAGCACTCCGACTTATCCATTGCGTGTATGGGTTTGCACAATACCCTTATCACTTCATATCGCCACTACCCTTCACCCAAGGCCTGGGCTGCCCAATCAGCTCATTACTGACCCTAGCTAAGCTATGTCACGCCCTGTCGTTGCAAACGTTCTAGCCGTTGCAACTCCGTTAACACGTCAGTTGCTGCCCTATCGACGGCACCCCATGCGCGCTGTTCAGCGCACATTCTCTGCACGATGTTGTCGGCGTTGGTGTCTTCCCCAACGACCGCAAGCATCACCCGCCGAGTGGTCGTGAAACGCGGGCAGTGAAACATCACATGCTCCGCCGTTGTCTCGGCTACCGAGCAAACGGGGCAAAAGGGTGCGCCTACCCGCTCACGCGTGTGTAGATACTTCTTAGAGCATCCATGTCCCGACAGAAACTGGGTAAGGAAGAAGTTTACCTCACCATGTCTTCTACCGATCCAGGACGATATGTTCTGGATCAGCCTAAGGGGTCCACCTACCGTCATCGGTGCGATCCCATTCCGCCTGCCAACGCCTAATAGAGTCCAGCCTAACTCTAGGTACAGCCTAACAGCTGGAGGTATGCTGGAAAGGAACGATGATACGTACGTATAAAGATGATCATACCATCTACCAGAGCTGCGGCAATACACACGAGCTGGGCACAGCTTTTTTAGTGATGAGCGAGATGCAGAAACGGGTGATCGGGTGGTGGCCGATCAGCCCCCGAATGTGCAGATTAAGAATCAAGGGCCGATTCTTTAATATTAGCATAATTAACGTGCACAGCCCTCACCTCGGAAGTACCGAAGATGACAAAGATAAATTTGAGACGCAGTTGGAGCGTGAATACGACCGCTGCCCAAGACATGATGTCAAAATTGGCATCGACTGTAATGCTCAGGTTGGTCAGAAAGAGGAATTCAAACCGGTGATTGGACGGTTAAGCGCACACCCGCAAACGAAAACGGCCCAAGACTTGTCGACTTCGCCGCCTCCAAGAACATGGCCATACGTAGTAGGGTATTGTCGTTATCGTCGGGCCACTGTTATAGTCGGGCCATCACGATTTTACAGTTTTAGTAACTCATGATATCTATGAAACAACCATTGTAAAACTTCTTACTGTGATAGCTAACTTTTCACAATATTGTGAGTTTCAATCGTGTATTCAAAACACCCGTACTGAATTCAGTGACTAAATCTTAAAAAAAAGTTTTCCAGGCGCAATGAACTTTTCTTCAAGAAATGATTCATGAATTGCAATTAACGAGATAAATTTTGAAGATGTATGAAGTGTGTTATGCTGCACACGAAGACTATAGAAAAATCCACTCCAGTAAGGTGTTTGAGAAGGCTAAGGTGAAATACTAGAAAAGCGCTATTTGTAAAGGTCGGGCCACTTGAGTAGTCATGGTTGGGCCATCATAATTTTAAGCGCAGAAGCGCAATAATCGCTAGAGAATGTCAGTCACGTAAATGTGATGAAATAAAGCAAAATAATTACGATAAAAAAGTAGATGTTTGTTGTTTTTTTCATTGTAGTTGTACACTTCGGAAAAGGCGATTGTAGCAACATTGATTTTACAAGCTCGCCAAATTTTCGCAAAAATGCAATTAAAAATAGGGTATTTGTACCTATATGAGTCGTTGTTCACGAAATTCATTCTTTTCATGTCTCTATATAGAATTTCAATACGTATGTCTGTGGCCCAACCTGCACAACATGGCCCGACTATGACAACATTTTTTGCCTTCACGTAAATGCCTATAACTTTTTTATTTTTCAAGCCATCAGTTCAAAACTTTCCGGAAATATACCTTAGACCTCTTCTTCTTAGACCTTTGCAACGATGTATTTAGATTTCCAAAATTCCGTTTTGAAACGAAAGTTACGCGAGAATTCCAAAACGTGGCCCAACCACGACGACACTCCCCTACCTTCTTCTAGCATAACCTCTACCATCGATACACGTGGAGATCAGGACTGTTGAAATGCCGTGAAAACAGCCATTAGCAGCATAGCGGAGAACCTCCTAGGTCGTTTGGAACCGAATCGACGTAACGAATGGTTTGACGAAGAATACCAGCAGATATTGGCTGAGAAGAACGCAACGCGAGTACAAATGTTGCGTAGAACCACCCGTCAGAATGTGGAGCGATACAAACAGAAGCGGAGACAGCAAACCCGACTCTTCAAGGAGCAGAAGCGCCATCAAGAGGAGAAGGAGTGCGAAGAACTCGAACAGCTGTACCACTTTCACGACACACGGAAGTTCTATCAGATACTCAACGAATCTCGCAAAGGCTTTGTGCCGCGATCCGAAATGTGCAGAGATAAAAATGGAGGTATCTTGACTGACGACCGTGCTGTGATCGAAAGGTGGAAGCAGCACTACGATGAACACCTGAATGGCGTACAGGCGGAAGACCATGATAGCGGAGGAAGTGACCACATTGGTGTAGCAAGCAACGAAGATGTGCCACCCCAATCGATAAGGGAAGTTAAAGAAGCCATCCAGCGGCTGAAGAACAATAAAGCAGCGGGAAAGAATGGCATTGGAGCGTAACTTATTAAAATGGGCCCGGACAAGTTGGTCGGTTGCCTGCATCCAGTGATTGTCAAGATTTGGGATACCGACCAACTACCGGAGGAGTGGAAAGACAAGGTTATTTGCCCTATCTAAAAGCAAGGCGATAAGTGGATTGTGAGAACTACCGAGCAATCACTATCCTGATCCTACAAATTGCTGTCCCAAGTCATCTTCCATCGACTATCGCCAATAACTAATAGATTTGTGGGAAGTAACCAGGCCGGCTTCATGGAGGGTCGGGCTACAACGGACCAAATCTTCACCCTGCAGCAGATCCTCCAGAAGTACCGCGAATTCCGAGTCTCCACGCATCGGTTTCAAAGCCGCATATGATAGCGTAAACCAACAAGAGCTATAGAAAATTTTGGACGACAACGGCTTTCCGGGTAAACTTACTAGACTTATCATGGCTACGATGGATGGGATCCAGTGCTGTGTGAGAATCTCGGGTGGATTGTTGGACCCATTTCAATCTTGCAGGGGACTTCGACAAAGGAGATGGTCTTTCCTGTCTGCTATTCAACATTGCGCTTGAAGGTGTTATAAAACGAGCGGCGATCGAAATGCGGGGCACGATTTTTAATAAATCCAGTCAATGTATCTGCTTTGCTGACGACTTGGATGCTGTCGGCAGAACATTTGAGGCGGTGGAAGATCAGTACACCAGACTAAAACGCGAAGCAGAGAAGATTGGATTGAAGATAAATACGTCTAAAACGAAGTATATGCTGGCGGGCGGGACCGAGAGCGGCAGGGCCCGTTTGGGCAGTACCGTGGTAATCGACGGGGATGAGTTCGAGGTAGTCGACGAGTTCGTATACCTTGGCTCACTGGCAACAGAGGACAACAATATCAGCCGTAAGATTAAAAGGTGTATTATCAGCGGAAGTCTGGCCTACTACGGACTCCACAAACACTTGCGGTCGAATAATCTGAGCCCCCGTACAAAGTGCCCACTGTACAAAACGCTAATTAGACCGGTTTTCCTCCACGGGCATGAAACGTGGACACTGCTAGAAGAGGACCTACGAGCACTCGGAGTTTTTGAACGGCGGGTGCTAAGAACCATCTTTGGCGGAGTGCAAGAGAACGGTGTATGGAGGCGAAGAATGAACCACGTGCTCGCGCGTCTCTGCGGCGAACCAAGTAATTAAGTTAATTTTTTTATTCTATAATTTAGCGTGAACTGTGGAGCGACTGTAATAACATTGTCATACTTGGCTCGGTTGAGACGGTACTGTCAAATGAACCAAAATTGAGTCAAAATGATCGAACTTGTTCCGAGCATCTACACAAAAAGTTGAAATAAAGTTTTAGTAACTTTTAACTGCAATCTTTGAATGTTGAGGAAAAGGACAAAATTGGTTCTTGCCATTTGAAACACTCAAATAGCAAATACCTAAAAATCAAAACTAATAAAGTCAATTAAAAGGCCACACGTGCTTGCACCATACCCATAGAAATTACAATAAAGCAGCCTCCCGGCAATGCGGATCAAGAGGAAGCACGCATGACGGATTGAGCTGCACATTGAGGAAAAACTTCATTCAAGTGCATTGTGTGCGACGGGTAACCCGGATAACACAGACACACAGCACACGGGCGGGCGGGAATCAATGTCAAGACTTTCGAAGAAAGACATCTCTCATTTCCCATTATCCGGTGTAAGTCGACCTAGCGAAACATTGCACATATTGCACCTTTCAATGCTCACAGCATTCACCGCAAAATTTCCATTCTTGTGGTTTCGTACGGAAGTATACGTATGTGGTGTTTCCCGAATAGGGATACACTGTGGGTGAGAATGGAAATGAAAGGAAGATGAAACCACCAACGAGCGAAAATGTTCATTCAAATTCAACGAGTTCTTCTGCTGAGCCCACCGACGAAATGTGGCTGAATATGTTGGAGCACGAAACTATTTTATAGCGAAAACATGTTGTTTGTTGGAAACTTGAAGAATTTAAATAACAAAAAATGTTTCATTTAATTTTTGGCAGGTTTTAAAAACCAATGTGAATATCTCGCAAAAAGTACACAGAGCTCGTGAACTGTCATGTTCCAGATGGGATTTGGAATCACAGCTAATCGAGAGCAATCAACAACTTTCAACACGTTATTTACATTTGGTTAGTATAGTATCACTGCTGCTTTTGGAGAGCAAGTGCCGGATGTGCTGCTGATTGATTACATCGAGCCAATCAAAAACACACTCCAGATTGCGAAGTACACAATGTTTCAGCGCCAATTTGTATTCGCCTATACAAATAACCGCTGATGCTCTCAAAACACGGGACTGGCACTAGTCCTTGAACAAGAACAGTCAACGGCCCAATTTGTCGGAACTGATCTGGCTGGCTAGTGCTCGTACATGACCACCATCAGGTTTGTACCTAGGGGGTGGATTTACTGTTGTTTTTTTTTTTGGAATTAATGAATTCGTTTCGCAAACGAACGATGCCTTTGAAGGTGTTACAATTTGATTTACCTAGTTCAAAACCAGTATTTGAAACAAATGATAGCGAACCCAAGAATTCAGAAGAACCAGAACCAGAAAATAGGAGACCATTTCCGTAATTATTATTTTCGGTGTTGATGGCTAATTACGATATCCCTTCTCTGAAGCTAGAAAAAATTAATACCGGTCTTTCGAAATTTGAATAAAGATTCGATTTACAGCCTGATTTTTGTACCCTTCCAATGCTAAAGAAGCCAACACGCACAAATACATTTAAACCACCCGGACGTACGATGAATTTGATTGATTCCTCGTTTGTGCTTTCGAAAAATGGCATTGAGCATACGTAGTTAGTTAACTGGCGGGGAAGCTGTAACGCAACGTTTACAGCCAGCGTCATGTGGAACCGATGATAGCGCTGCGCTAGGTCGACAGGGGGAGGGAGAGCACTGTCCGTCCGTCGATAACAATATGTTTGATGTAGGAACATTTATCCGCGATTATACATAAAACCCATAGCATTGAATTCGCTCGTCTGGACCATGGGAGATAATAGAACCGTATACAGAAAAGTCGAACCCCCCGGGTTGGGATAAACGGACAGGATTTGACTGTAAAGGATGCTGCTGCCACTGGCAGAAGTGTGTTATGCGGGAAAAGAGTTGACTCTTTTTCGATAAAAGAGCTCCAACTTGTTCGTTTAATTGAGGCACGATGGATTGAGGTTAAATTTCGGTGGCAGTCTTCTCTCACTTTAATACAGTGAGCTTGCTTTGCTGGAGCTATTCAAATGCGTACCATGCCATCAAAGGATCCAAATTGCATCGAATTTTACTTGTGTTTAACGATGAAGACCAAGTAATAACCAACCCGTTGATCGTTTCGTAACCAATATCAGTATTCATGGAATGCATATGAATTCTCCTTCTTCCTTTCACAGCGGAATATTCAATGCTGTTGGTGAGCTTCCATCTGCAACGCCACATGGGCAACTTTCTGATACAGGTGTACGGTCCGTGTGTGCTGCTGGTTGTCCTTTCATGGGTTTCCTTTTGGCTAAACCGGGAAGCCACCGCAGATCGGTAATGTATTATCTTTCCTTCAATCCATTTGCATAATCAAGAATGACTGTTTATAATATAATACTCTTTGCAGTGTTTCACTCGGAATTACTACAGTGTTGACAATGACCTTTCTGGGACTGGAGGCCCGTACCGATCTACCGAAAGTTCCGTACCCAACGGCACTGGATTTTTTCGTCTTCCTTTCGTTTGCATTTATTTTTGCAACCATAATCCAATTTGCTGTTGTTCATTACTTCACCAAGTACGGTTCGGGAGAATGCTACTTCAGTGCAGAGGAGTTGACCTCGAGCGAGGACGAAGATAGCGACTTGGACTGCGTCACCGGCGATAACGTTCACCTTCATTCCATCAGAATCTCCAACGATTCATCTAGGCACTGTTCGGCGGTAACTTCAATCAGTGGAAGCGGCAAAGCGGATTCTAAAGTGGTTGAAGTAATTCCTCTTTCGATATGTTCATTTCCGGTTACACCCGTTCGAAAGACCACGAAGTCATCCTGG
Source organism: Sabethes cyaneus (assembly GCF_943734655.1). Lineage (NCBI taxonomy): Eukaryota > Metazoa > Arthropoda > Insecta > Diptera > Culicidae > Sabethes > Sabethes cyaneus. Next base: position 16,799,140 of record NC_071354.1, on the reverse strand, counting down.
GCGGATTTGTCCTGTTTCAGTGGGAAAGATGAGGAAGCTCCAAATTATGCCAACTCCTCGCTGTCGACACCAACGGCAACTGTCAAGCGAAACTCTATTCAACTGCTCGCTGGAGGCAATGTTCCCAGCGTTTCGCAACCAAACCATCATCGGCGCCGGAAACGGAGAAAACGCACACCACGCTTCAATTCCGTTTCTAAGATCGATCGCGCCTCGCGAATCTTTTTTCCGTTACTGTTCCTAGCAATTAATTTGTTCTATTGGTTTTTGTATCTGTCACGAAGCGAACGATTACCGCAGCAGCACAAACTGTAAGCCATGGCTAATCAAATTACATGTGTTCATGTCCTGAAAAAGAATTCGATGCAGTTTTAGGTCGGATTCCCAAACTCAATGAAAAACACAGATTGATGTAGATGAATAATTAGCCAAAACAATAGGAAATTTGTAGCCGAATATGAGTGTTTAAATAGATGTTACCAACAGTAGCACCAATAATGTATAGAAAAGGAAAAAAAAACAAAGCCAAGCTATATAGTGCATTTGCTATCAGTCAGTAGCTGCTAGATGCAGTAATTTAGATTTCAGTGGGACCACATACGCTTATTCGACGATAGGGGGATGCAGAAGGGTTAACCGGCGAATGTATGAATAGCAAAAATTGAAAACAAAAATCGCAATATGTGATAGATGTATACTAAAATTATTGAGCCCCACTGCAACGTTGTCAAATATAAACATAAAAATATGAATTGATGAATAGTAAAATGATACGAAAACAAAAACCGCACCGAAATGTTTTATTTTTGCGATGACAATATGAAAGCTGTGTGCAATCAGTCATTGTGTGAGTGACGTAGGCAGTGCTCAGCAACAGTCAAATTGAACATTTTAGCAAAATTCGGGATTCTCTTCGATCTTGTTCCATTCTGATAATATTTTATCTACTTAACGGGTGGCAACTAAAATTTTGGAAATTGCTTCTCAAGCTGTCAAAAGAAGACAAAGCTATTTGAAGATGATCTGATTTACTGAAATTTAATTGATTCTACCAATAAAAAGTTTGCAATTCATGGTTCTTCAGTTATTTTTGAACACCAAGGAGTACAAAATCCCGAAGAAATCTTCGATTGGGTGGCTCTAAGGAAGATTTGTTGGGTTTTAGTTATTGAGTATAAATGGGATCGAATTCAGGGACTGTTGTGTTTTTGGTTTAATGCGATGATGCTTTATCCGGCCGAAACACATATTGTCCATCTGCATGTTCTTGTAGAAATAGAAACAGGATCAAAATTTTCTTCAAACATTCGTTCTGGTACACATCTTGATTGACAGACAAACCAGAGGGCTTGAACCATGATTTAGAAATACCTCTCTCCTGAAATGTACAGCATCACTTTCTGTAACTTATGTTTAAATCTGTATTTCATGTTCGGAGATGCAGCCGAACTGTTCATGGAATAGTATCGATCAGGGATAGAGGGAAGTAACTTTTGTCGTCCAAAACAAAGCAATTTCCGGAATATTTTTTTAATAACCAGCGGTATTGAGGTTTCAGCGTCGGAATCTGTTTCATAGTATATTCAGGGGTTCTTATCTTCTTTCGCCACTTTATTCCGACTCTTTTCAATATTTTGCAGATGTACTGGTGAGCAGGGATGCCACATATAATTCTGTGTTTTTTGTTGGAAAAATCTGACAATCTGTACGGCGAGGAAAAATATCTGTGCAAAAATCTGTCCAATGCAAAACAATGAGAGTGAAAGAGATAGAGAGTCATTTTGCTGACTATTTCCGTCTCTTTCACTCTCATGTAAAAGCTCAAAAATCTGTTTAATCTGTGCAATTTGGCGAAAATCTGTATTCTATGCATACAGATTCTGTACAGGCGATTTTTTTCAAATATCTGTTAAACACAGAATAATCTGTGCATGTGGCAACCCTGCTGGTGAGAACAGTTAAACTTTTTTGTGACATCCCGTTGACACACGGAATCCTTGTTGTTGAAGGTACGAGAAAGAGAACGAACTCCTTCTGTATTCGTAATTTTGGCTGGTCGTCCACTACCTTGCTTGCGAGTAGTTGTTGGGGATCTTAGGATATGATAAAAAGTTTAAGTCGCAACATTTTCGCTTTTAAAATGTTGTACCGTATACTTTTTGCCGAGATCTTCGTGCAATTCGTAGAAGTGTATAACGCGCTCACGGAATGCTTGTTGTTTTGACGCCATTTTAAACAAAACTTGGCAAGCATAAACAAAACAAAAAATTATTGGCATAAAGAGGAGAGAGAGAGCTAACACATACACACTCTTCCCAAGTAACAATGACAAAATTTTAATTGCCACCCGTTATAAATATAGATGCGAAATTTCGTACCATTTCGGCAACAAGAAAATTTTTTTGTTTTGCTAAACCTTAACAATAGATTCGTTGAATGTATTTAATAAGTAATCCGACATATTTGAAAACAGCGGCTAGGGTTTTGGAAATGGAACGCCAACTAGTTAATATACATGGAGCAATACACTGCTGCTGTATGCAAACAAGTTCTAGTTTGGGAAACTAAATATCCATGAAGCTGAACAGTTTTAGAATAATTGAAGTGGAAAAATTGCGGCCGACGATTGCTGCAATAAAATCATATACTGCCATCCAGGGTGACATTGTTCCACAGGGGTGAGATTGTACCAAAAAGTGAAAAAGGTTTTTTGTAAAATTTAATTAAATTATTTAGAAAATCAATATGATGTGAAATATAACTTATTTATTCATCACTAAGAATGGAACACAGATAATATTAGCGAATTGTTTAGCTTAAATAGGATTTCAAACTTCGGGTCCAAAAATAATTGAAAAAAGCTGTACTACAATATGTTCCATTTCCCAATCCAAACAACAAATCGCATCCACTGGCTATTCTGATGTCATATAAAGTATTCATTTATGTTGTATTGAAAGGTTGTAATGATTGATCCAGTATGTGGATTTCACACGCAAAACAAAAATACGTCAGATTACACTAATACACTTGCACTGTTTACTAGCGTGCCCAATATTTTGACAGATTAGATTGCATTATCCATCTTCAAGCAAACAGCATCGTAATCCTGCTACGTAATTAAAATTAATTTTTACTTTTTCTCTAGAAATTTCAGATCCTCTGAAAAACCCCCTTCAATAGAAGATAAATATCTTATACCGAAAATTTATACCAATGGTTCTAAAGAGGAGGGGTTACGACGTGTTATGCGACTGCGAAATCTCGAATGAAGTATATGACTACTTACTTACTTTACTTTACTCTACTTTAGTGGCGACGGTGCGTTATCGACCATGCGCCGAACGAATTTTGATTCTCCAGTACGGCCGTTGGTCCTGGGCTACCGGCTACCGTTTTCCAATTCCCTCCTTGAAGCACCAGCTGAACGTACATCGCCCTCGAAAGCCTAGATTCATCGGGTACAGGATCTGCCCCGAAGTCTACAGCCTCTTCCTAGTTCTCTGCTGAAAATAATTTTGGCTACTCTTCCGATGGACATTCTGGCCACGTGCCCAGCCCACTACAGCCTGAAGCAGAATTTTACGCTCAAAAGCCATATCCGTAAAGCACCACTGGGAGGGCAAGTATTCTGTGGAGCGCAGGTTTCGTGCGAATGTGCAAACTACGGAACTTCACAGGCTGCGTAATCTGTATAAAGCCCGATTCGCAGCTAGAATTCTCACATGTCACGAGCGTACCAAGGTATATGAATTCCTTCACTACTTCATTTCGTTTCCCCATCCAGCTCCATCTCGGCATTTACACCATTTCGTGAGATGAGATTTCGTAATGGTAGTCCTTTCCACGTTTACTCTTCGTGTTGTACCTTCCAAGGCAATGTTGAATAGAAGGTAAGAGACGCCCTTGTTTTAGTCTATCCATCGTCACAAAAGGAACTAAGGTCTCACCCGCTATTCCGATTCATAATTTCGACTCATCCAACGTCGCACGAATCAACATAATAAGTTTCGTCTAGCATTATCTGCCACAGTTAGTCACGTTTGACTGAATCGTGCGCCGCCTTAAAGTTCGCAAACAGCTGATGAGTCTGCAGGTTATAGTCCCGGAACTTGTCTAGTAACTGGCGCAGGGTGAACATCTGATCTGATCTCTGGAGTGACCCTCATGAAAATTAGCTTCGTACTCGCCAACGGACTTCGCTAACGCTTTCGGTCTTCAGAACAGGATACGGGAGAGCACCTTATAGGCAGCATTGAGCCATGTAATGCCTCGATAGTTTTAACAGCCATACCGTTTCTCAGTTCACTGATTACCTTCTCAACTTCCTTCAGTGTTGGTAGCTCCACTGGCCTGGTTATTCTCCTCTGCCACCCTCTGGCATTTGGCATCGAACCAGCTGTTACGCTGTCTTCCACGCCTACCACCACTATCACAGTTGTTTCAATGGCACCATGGAGGTTCCTCCATAACCCACTTATATCTTCTTCCTTTACTTCCTGCTGTTCTGCGATTCGTTGATCAAACCTTGTAGCGTATTACTCTGTCACGTCATCTACCGTCAATTGCTGGATGTTGAAACGTAGCGTCCTCTCAATGTGAGCTTCGCCGCGTTCGACAACCTTGCTCGAAACTTACCCAAGACAGGATAGTGGTCAGGGTCGATATTTGATCCCCGAAAAGATCGTACATCTATGACATCCGAAATGTGTCGACCGTCAATCAGGATATGATCGACCTGAGAGATAGAGTATCCATTTGGAAGACTCCAGGTGTTTTTCCGAACATTCCGAGTTATCTGTAGGTGCTACAGACGGGCATTCCTCTGGTGGCGACAAAATTTATGAGCCTCGAATTTATGGGCCCTATTCTGTAAGTCACGCCGAGCAACTCGGCTCGACTCAGTCACTGTCGAGTGTCGAGTGCAAGAAGAACGGGCAGCATAGCGGCTCAATGCAGGACCAAAACAAAGCTAGCTCAAGCGTCACTTGCTAACCGTTTAGTCACTAGCTTTTTGGCGGTGGACTCAGTCGAGTTACTCGACAAAATCGGGTCGCATGTGAGTTACATAATACCAAAAGTCGACTAGTCGAGCAAAGTGACACTCGACGTGACTTACAGAATAGGGCCCTATGATGTCGACAGGTGAAGGCTATGTCTGCCAATCACAGGACCGAAGTATTTCTCCCTCCCAATCTGAGCATTTGCATCTTAGATGATCATTTTCACGTTATGTTTTGGGTACTCTCCATAGGTCCTCTCGAACCTGTCGTAGAATTCATCCTTAGCATCATTGCATTTATCACTTATCGGTGATTTATCGAAGACGTTGATTAGGCCATAGTTGCAGGATTTGCCTTTTTAACACACATGTACGGGCATCTACGGGCTTCTACCAGATAACTCAGATAATGCTTTCCCAAACCCCTACGAAACTGACTCTATGTTCTGCTATTCTCTCGCCATTGTAGTAGCTGGGATACTTGAAAGGAGTATCTGCAATAGGATCTACTGCACGGAATTCTGTGAATTTGGCCCTCGAACTTCCTGAATAGTAGCGATCTCCACACCGAGTCGATGTAGCTTTCGAGCAAAAAAGCCAGCTCGTGTCGGTTCATGGAGAGTTCTGACATTCCCGGTACTGAGTTTCCAATCGTTGTCACGACGCCTGCATCCCAGTGATGCGTTTTCCATCTTAGGTATACTGCGTTTCATATTCAGGCTCTCGCTTCGAGACAGACGCTTCTTTAGCCGCTCCTCACCGTGAGAACAAGCACTTAAGGTCGCACCTTCTAGCTTGGCTGCTCCAGTACGTACATGGAGCATTTCCAGGTATAACCGTCGATCGTCATCGTTTGACTTAGATCCAGATACATTTTAATTAATCGTAAAAATCAGATTTTGTCCAAAACAACATGGAACGTGGAACATGTTCATGGAAATCTGGCACAACCACGAGCAGTCGATTTGAATGCTGCAATCATTATTAAACAATGCAGTATGTTCGCAGAACTAGCCACGATGTCTATGGACAAAATAAAAGGGATTTTTAAAGATTTTCATAAGAGAAATGCATTCATGATCACACGCAAAAACTATTAATTTTTGCTAAAACATAAAATAACCCAGCGCCGAATTTATCTCTAGCAGTTAAGTTGCATTTAACTACAATTAGAACATAAATTAATAGTAGTATGTACCTATTTCTTCAGAATCGTGTTGTACGGGATGCTGTAACAAACAATATTTTGTTTTATCATTAAAACACTGGATGTATTTACTTATAACAAATTGTTTTTTCAGCAGCTAGGGGTTTATTGTAACTCTGCTCAATGCGATTCTATTCAGCTAATTACTGATATTTAAGCAAATCTGCATCTACTATAAACTATATCTTTAGAGATAGGGTAGCAGATCTCCTAGTTTGCTAGCATACACATCAGGCACCAATTTTCTAGTCTCGGGATCGTCCGACTCGGCGTACTGCTTTACATCCGCAGCTTTATGAATTCCCGTCTCTACCAGCAGCGTTTGAAAACCGCAGTTTTTTCCAAGCAAAATATCGGTATTGCATCGATCTCCGATCATTAACGTACGCGCCGGATTCACCTTGTACTGCTGTTCCAGGATGTCGCAGATATATTTATTGGGTTTTCCCATCACCGTCGGCAATCGTTCGGCACAGGTTGTGACCGCATTGACGATGCTACCCGTACCGGGAATTACACAATCCGGCATCGGAAAGCGCTCGTCAGTGTTGGTTCCAATGAACAGAACTTCCGCATTGTTTAAATACGAAGCCGCCTTCATCATTTTGATGAAGCTAAAATGTTCATCAAAACCCACAACGACTGCCCCGACTTCCGGGTCCGGATTAAACTGCTGAACTGCTTCTGCCAGGGAGCCCTGTAGATTATCCGGCCCGATGCCGATGTGCCGAATTCCAACGGCATCCAGCTCCCGCGTGATTCCAGTAGATCCTATCACATATACCTTTTTGGTAAAATTTTTGGCTTTCAAGTACTGGGCCGCCAGATAGGCAGTAGAGATGATGTTTTCCTTAAACGATAAAGCGGATGAGCATGACACCGTGGTTTGTTATCAGTAATTTTTGCAGTGAACCGGTTCATTCTACTTTATCTCAACAAAAGCAATTGTCATGTACTCAAATATTGATTCTCTGCATTGTAGTTTGCAATCTAAATAATCAATAAGTACAAATTTTGCTTTTTTGAAAATGAACTAGACATGGAATAACTTACAACACCAACATTGAAGCCGAGCTTCAGAGATTTTGCTACGAACTCAGGCCGCGTCTTGGTAGAATTGTTGGTCACGAAAAACAGCTGTTTGCCATTGTCGATGAACTTATTAATAACATCCTTCGCCAATGGTAGCGGCTCGTTGTCTACCCAGATAACGCCTACAATTTTAGGTTCAACAATATTCAGAACACATTTAATATGATTTTGACGAGTATACCATCACAATCCGTTAGCACTGTGTCAAACGAATCCAACCACTGTTTAATATTGGCCGGATTTAGAGAGGCGAAATTAGTTCCGGAATTCTTATACATGATTGAAAGTTAATCGGGTCTGTAAATAAAAATATGCATTACTTCTGCACAAAAATAATAGTTAAATTTCGCTTACATTTTATACCTAAAACTTATGATTATCTAAATCTAGTACGAAATAAAATGCTCGAATTAAAAAGAATACATCTTGGAAATTCTGCCGAATTCAGTTCAACTGGAATGACATACTTGACATTGAAAATGACAAGAAAAGTCACTGGTTCCTGCTATGTCAAAACAGCTGTGGAAGACGTCCCGGGGGTTGTCCTCCCTATTAGACCATTTACGAACTGACAATATTGCTGATATTGATATTGCTTTCCCATGTGGTACCTTGCGTTATGTCAAGTATCAGCACAGGGAAAGTGCAACATTAATGACACAAGCAAGTTACCATATATCCAGGCTAAAACTCATCTATGAATCATGGTTTGACAAAAATGGCTCACAAGAAATGGAAATTTGATATTTTTAAGATCCACAGTGAATTTAAACACGATTGTAATCTACAACCCAGAAGTCATTTGAACTGTCTTGTCGCGGCATTTAACAGATAATATTCTTATGAAACATCCAACTATAATTTGCATTTTATGTAATTTCATTCTACTTTTCTGCTGCAATTTTATTCTACTACTCTCCACTTGAACTCTGAGTATAATTAGTCCCCATAAGTGAGGTAAAAGATCTATCTGCGAAAGAAAGGTCTTTATTTTAAATTTATACTTAATGGTTACTCTTTTCTCTTATATTCTGACGTCATTAAATTTTATAAACAATTTTAGTGAGGATTTTCGGCAGTACAGTCGGTTATCTATCGAAATCGGCTATTTTATACTGCCAGACGTTTCGGTTCTCGGTTTTGGCCTTAATAAACAAATGTATACCTTTGCCGGTTTTGAAGTGTTTACGAGAAATATCCAGCATGCTATAAAACGTAGTACTAGCTCTGAAATTATCTATAAGCGACTAGGAAGAGAAATCATATTTTTGTATTTGTCATCACGCACATGCTGGCAGTTTCTTATTAGATTTTATGAAAATATGAATAGACTGTAAGCAGTCTTTTAGTTTCGTATAATTATGACTGACGAATACTGGAAAATATGTATGTTTTTCTTCCAAATGCCAAATGGGTGGTATGGGACTAGAATTTCATCCGATTTTGAATCAGTATTTTTGTTTGTTTTCTGCAGATAAATCTTTTTAAATTCACTACCTTTGATAGTAGCCTCGTTTACAGGTTTAAAACATGTTAAACTTAACCAATATTCTTAATTATGGTTCCAGAACCGCAGTCTCTTTAAAATGTTGCTTGTAGTTGTTGTTGTAGTTCGTTTTACTGCAGAAGGATAGTCAATTTTACAACACCTCTAGCGAATAAAGCTATTCCGTAGACAGATGTATTATTTGTTGGAATCACAAAATTTTGCACACGCCGATCCTGGAGTGGAGGGAATTTTATGAACGAATATTTAAAAATTTAGACTAACTCTTTGAATGTAACACGATTACTTTTCGAATGACGTTGGACGTTCTACTCCTGTCGAGAATCTACTACTACCTACTCTACTGTTTGCAAATCGCAGCCAACTTCGCTTCGTCTCGATTGCCATGACACCAACACATGCGCAAAGGCAACCTGTCAAACAGGACGCCAAACAAAATGCATAACTTTCATAGTAGTATTTGTTTCGCCAACCAGCCAGCCAGTCAGCTAGCCTAGCGCAGTGAATGAGAGTACGGGTAACTGCTCTTTGCGTAGTTTGCTTTGCCTTCAGTACATCTTTGTCTTTCCTCTGCCGTGGACGAACCGCGGGTGGTTCCGTAAACGCAACGCAGTTTGATAGATGATAGGTACTGAAAGAAGAATCAGTTATCGAATAGGGAATATTGGTGCATTCTATCAAGGACGTTCAGCATTTCGATAATAAAAAGGCTAAATTCATCGTGATTGTAGGCTACCGAGAAAAGAATTGCCTCGTTAGTTCAGGTGTCACACAATATCGATTGTGTCATATTAGAGCGTGCACGTAAAGGGTAAAGTAAAATAAATCTAGCCAACATGGCAAGTAATGGAATGTGAGTAATATCAATACCTTGAGAGTGATACATAGGCTGGAAAAACGACCAATAAATCAGATAAAGTGATGCTGCTAAGATGAAATAGCGAAACAGAAAACGAAGAAAAAATAAGAGGAAAGAAAATCGATCTTGAATTATCCAAGTTGGATCCTTTCCCTGCGGAGAGAAAGAAATCGTGAATGTTTGAGTGAAATAATATAGCATTTATATGCTACATATTACGCATGTGTGTTGGTAGTTCGCTCATGGCTCTCTATTGTGATGTTTGAAGTGTAGAGAAGAAACGGCAAGAAGATTCTGTTTTGATCAAGAAGGTCATCCGATTGTTGTCTTATGTGCATGCTGTGTACATCTCTAGCCGAGAGCGTGTAGTGTATTTTTCGACTACTCCTTCATTCACTGCTAGCTCCTCAACTGCGAGGAGTTACACTATTCGTTCGAACGTTGTGATGTGTTATGAAAAATTATGTTATGTGAGTTGTAAATGAAGTAAATAACCCTGATTGCCGAATTGAGGTATTGTGCATTGGAAGCTCGAAATTGCACCGCGCGCTTACGGTTGCGGCGTTTAGGCTTTGCCATCCCCCTTCACAGTAGTGTACGCCACGATTATGAGCGATAAATCCTCCAATGGGCTCGCTAGTAACGGACATGCCGGCGCACCCCAGCAAGACTCCGGCGATACTGGTGGGGCCGCAGTGCGAGCCTCCAGCAGCCTGACCGGTTCAACGACCAGCCTGGAGAGCAATGGCAAACCGAAAGGCCTGAACGACAGCGTCCAGCAGCAGTTCAGTCGGTTTGCTGATTATTTCGTGATATGTGGTTTGGACCTAGATTCTGGCCTAGAACCGGACTTGTTTGCAGGTAAGAATTGGTTTTGCAATGACCCTATATACCAGCTACCTTCCAGAGAGTCGTAGTCCTACGTCAAAAACTTGTCTAGCAGACTCGATGGACATTCACAGTTTACCCTCAAGATCTTTGCTGTGGTCATCCAAAGCGAACTGGTGACCTTTGAGATCGCAAAACGATATCTTTTTCATTTATTTCCACTATAAGGTGTCTCGAAATGACTTTAATGAGCATGACTTTAAAATGACAGAATAGAAGCTGTTTTTGAGCAAAATCTGTTTTTGTTTTAGTTTTATGTTCTCTACAATGAATGAACTTTTCAGCTGCAGCGCCGACAATTTTACTATGGTTTTGGGCACTTTTTTCCCAGGCTTCTTCAAAAGTTGCAATGAAATCCACTGCCTCGATTGGCCTAGGCCCGGAATGCTTTGGAGCATTCATCGTCTTTGGTACGAATTCGACTCCATTGGCTTTGTACCAGGTTAGCGCGTCTTTTGCGTATTACATTGATGCTAAATATAGTCAAAACAGTATTGGATCATCATGTTCCCGAATCATGGGTAACAGGTCCAAGCATTCACGAATCTAAACATCAACTTTAATTAGTTTGTTGTTACGAGTGGCTTCGAAAGCATTTCACACTCACAAATCGCTTGCCACATCATAGTCTTTTTGATGAACTTTTCCGTAAAAATGCACTTCTCGGCATCGTCAATGCATTGGCCATCACAAACGATATTAGAACTGGTCATCTGGAAGCGGCTTGATACTCATATTTCACAAGAGTTTCATCAATTTATCAACCATAACAACGCACACCGAGCTTTCATGTTCCCGGCCCAGTCTTCGTGGCAGTAGACCTTCGATGCAGCGTTCGATGATCCAAGCTGCACCACAAAATTTGTGTGTGAACAAGATACTGTAGTGCCCTTTTGGTCTTGTTCCCAAAGCCCCAAGATTGAGAATTCCTCGCGATATGTAGCAAACCTCCTTCCAGGCTTTGATAAAAGTTGCTTCTTGGTAGTTCCACTGAATTCTCATCCTTTTGCTAATATGAAACGATTCATCAGAATTTAGGACCCCTCGGCATCCCAACTTGAAGCATCGTTACAGGTGGTTCTTGAAGCTCTTTGCTGCTGCACATAAGCAGAGTATCGTCAAAGTAGATGATAAAGGACGAACTCTGCTCAGCTAACTGATAAAATACTGCTTGAAGACGTCGTCAAAACAAGAAATTCGGTTCTGCGGCGATGCTCAATAGTATTCGGAACGTGACTTGACGAACTACAGGACCGAAGATTGAATCAAAGTCGGTTTCGTACTTTTGTAAGAAGCCAGGAGCGACCAACTTTGTTATGTACCGGACATTTCTGTTGACGTCGGCCTTCTTCACGTGCACTCCCATCCAACAGGCTTATCGTTGTATGGCAGATCTACTGTCTCCCAGTGTTATTCTCCATCAACGAATGAACCCCTCGTCCATTGCTGCCATTCAGTACTCATGCTTGGGGTCATTGATGGATTCGTTCTAGCCGCGAGGCTCACGACCAACGCTTGATACCACACCAACTGCCTCGCTGTAGCGCAAATCCGGGATACCTTTCGTTTGACCAGTAGACCTTCTGACTTCAATTGCTTTTTCCCTATAGCATTCGATCAATGTAACATCTCCAACATCCGTTTCCGTATAGTATTCCGTTTCGACCGTAGAGCTCTGTACTATGGGTTTCGGAACTGACAACAGGTTCATCTCCAGTCTTGGATTGCAACAAACAACACATTGCTAATCGACACCAGTGACAGGAAATATTTCCAGCTCTAGCACCTTGCAAGATCGCAATTTTTCTGTTGGTCAGTCACGGTTACCACGGTGTTTTGCAGGACTTTCTCGAAGAATTCTTGCAAAAATAGTACGTTATCAACTTCTTCTTTTTCGGGAATGCTGCTTTCATCGCCTCACTTGAGGGTCATGGATTTCATCTCTTTGCCACTTAGACTAACAGCTTACTCAGTTTCTACTCATCATCAGACCGGCTCGTCAACGTATCGAACGAATCGGACCAGTTCCTAAGAACGAAGGCAACAATCAACTGTTCGCCCAAGTCCATCCCAAGTAACACACAAAACAAGTTAGAAAATAATATTCATGGAAACTAGTCATTTCTATAAACGTACTTTGAAAACATATGTTTTTATTATTATTATTGAGATGTTTTGTGAATTTATTTGACAGGTGACAGCTTATATCAAATGAATAACAATTGTTTGTTTTTGAGTTTTTAAGTTGTCAACATGTTAACACGAAGTTTTTATCATATCTCCATTACTAAATTTGAATTACTGGAACAACAAGTTGTAGCTTATGCTATAATAACGTTTTATATTGGTATGAAACAACTTGATGCATACTTCTTTCAATTGTCGTTTCAATAGACTTCATTTTTTTGCGCTTTTCTGGTAATAGAGAAGTTCTGATATATGTAATGTTATACTGTTCTATAACAAGCTGGGTTGCTTGGGATACCAACGCACAGCAGCTTCGCGAACAGCTCTTCCAGCTCGAAAAGATGATTCTGCATGTCGTCCCCATCGCCAAACGATTTGTTGCAAATCCATTTGAGCAGCGCAACTTTGGAGCAAAGAGATGTTTTTCATGGTGATTCTTGATATTTCCAGGCTACCTTAATGTTCTTCGTGTCCCGAATCAGCGCAAAACTGGACGATAAATCTCAAACAATCAGAGGCGAGAGGGACGGGAGTTTGAAAAACTCCGAATTTCGATATTTAAATCGTCGCTTATCGTGAAAAATGTATTTATTACTCAGCCAGAATCGAACCAATTAGCGTCTGCTCTGCTTTTCAGTGTTTTTCAACGCGTGAAAAACTGCACGCAGCGCGTACGTAGAGCATGAAATTCGTAAGATCTTTCTTGAAGACGTAAACAAGTTTGGTGAAGACTGAAAGCTCTATTTTCAACACTTTTTGTGTTACAATACGTTTGTGACGACCACATGCATTGGGTATTTGACCAATTGAGGGTTAATGAAAAGAGTGCATAATCTTTCTTATATAAAAGTTACCTGATTGATGACTTCAGAAACAATATGCATTCATATTGCTATAAATGACATCCGAAGAAAGTTTTTTTGAGAAAGTAAATTGAAAAAGCTGTAATACCAATTTTTTTCATATGCACTCTAAATTAGACTTAAAAACTCAATTATGCAGGAAAATATTGCCTGAATTTGTATAAAAAATATCAAAGCTATTTTTTGCACACGTCAAATGGATAATCAGTAGTTCAAATTATATCAATTCAATAATAATTGAGCTGGTAAAAGTACGTGAAAGAAATAGTAAATGATCGTTGCAGAAATTCAGAAATTACACTTTGTCATGATCGTAAGCTTATTTTAAATCCATTTGTTTCAACTTTCCTGCGCAACGTTAATGCTTATCCGCCTAATTGAACATCATTCTCGCGCTGAACTATCCTATAATCAACGCCTAAATAACACTACCAAAACAAAGAAGCAGTCAATTCTATAAATCTCCCGCAAACTCGACCAAGCGAGATAATTCCATGAGTTTCAATCGAGCAAACCGCGATGTGAGCCTGATCGGATGCAAAACTCGTTTCAGAACACCTCCACACAGCACCAGTTCGAACCGGTCACCGGTCTAAGCATTGATTAATCTACGCCCTCTTCTTCGGAAAAAGTACGCGAGAATCGAGAAAACGCTCGTCATCGCTCCTTTTCTGGGCTGTTAAGTATTCAAGTGTGCAGATGCCTCCGCGGTAGAATTATTGCTAATATGTATGAAGAAAACTACTACTATGTACAACCTCTCAATTGGTGTGCGATAGTGAAACGCGAAACCAGGTTGAAGTGCAACGTCAAAAACCTCTCGTTGATGTGTTTGCCAAGAGCTTTTGCATCAAGTGGATGCTTTAGGAAGACTCGAAGTATGTAATTTCCAAACACTCCAACAAGAATTCAAAATTGATTACAGTGAACAGCAACAGCAGCTGGGGGTGATGACGCCGAGAGGTGGAATGTTTCCTGGTTTCGAGCTCCATAAATATCTAAATTCACTCACTAACAAATGATTGATGCTGTGTAGTGATCTGGTAGATGAGTTACATGACATAGAAAACATGTTTATACACTGCTTCCTGATTGAAACCATATTCTTGAGTGTAAACGGCAGAACACCAGCTCACAATATGACACTAATGGACCGGTTCGGATAGCTGAAAATAACCAAGAAATGTTTCCATCCGTAGAGAAAGATGACTAGTGCTTTGGCAGATAATCAATATTCCAGATAAATTGACCATTCTGCTGTTTGCTCAAGTGTAGTGCAATATAGCACATGTTTTCGCCTTAAAGTTTCCATCTTCCATTATATTTATAAGTGGTCGTAACTGTGGAACAATGACAGATAAAAGTAAAGTAGATAAGAAAAAATAACTATGAATCTCTGCAAACTTCATTATAATCACGTAATTTAGACTAAATTGCACGAATGATGCAGTACCCAAACGAAAGATTAATGCCATAGGATAAATATCGGTTGAACGACCCTTATGCAAACCACAGTCAGAAGGATGTATATAATGGGAACAATTGTTTCTACACGTTCGCTACGTTGGTTTCAGCAGGCGGCAAAGGAAACCGGTCGAAAGGCAACGAATTGTAAAAACAGACCGCGAAACCGCGGCAGCCGTGCGTACGTACTTGTTGCGAGTTAGAAATATCCGCTGCCGCCGCCGCGCCACGATTGGATGCATAGGCAGAGCATACGTACACAAATATTGCATCAATGCGAACGACCCAGTTAAATTTATCGGTGTAATATTAGGAAGATGGTCCGAACATGCCGTCAATTACGCTCCGCATCTCATCTCCCGCCCAGCACTCGCATAATATCCGACTGCAGGCGCATGTGAAAAATATTTACCGAACTGACCGGCCGGGCCGGTAGCAATTAGATTTGAAAGGGAATTTTTCCATTTTTTTCATCATGGCACACAAATTTATCATCTAACAACATCATTTTGGAAAAAGATACTTCAGCTGTTTTGCAGCTTAAACAGCAAAGTTCATCTGCTGATGAATGCAGTAATTAAACTTCTACAGCATTTGAGCACGTCAACAAAGCCCGCCACGCCGCTGATCGGTCGTCGGCGGGTGTTGTGTTTCCATTCCGTGCGCTGCATTAATTTTGCACTCTCGGTTTCTCCATCGAAAGCAGCACAGCAGCGACTGACCATTAGGTGTGAACCTTGAAACGGTTGCTGGCTGCCAGCCTGGCTGCCTGACTGACTGGTTGACTGGTCTTGAGGTTTTTTTAGGCACACGTTCAAATGGAGCTGTTTTCTTCGCACTGCAAATTGGGTGGCAAACGTTGGATATAGTTTAAAAACAGAAACTGCTGAACCTTGTAACGTTTCGGCGGTGAAGATCTTCAAAATTTTCCGCTTACCATTCGCGCCATTTACCACCAGTCAGTGGTAGATAGTTTGCCGACGATGGAGGAAGTAACCAAAGGCACATTGCACTTTCCATGTGCATGTTCAGTATCTCTTGCTTAATCCGTTCGGCTCGTGTTTAGGCTGTCGGAAAGTCCGTAATAAAAGAGGATATGAACAGCAAAAAAAAAAGATATACAGCGGAATCTAAGCGCAGTTTTTTGAACAACTGAAAGATGATCGGATTAGAAGGCTTAGGATTAACAGAGGTGTACTGTAGTAATGGTTATTTATAAGCGGTATTATGGTGATGGCTGCTTTTGTTTAAAAATTGTAAACTCTTATGCATGCAGCGCACCTAATTAAGCGAATGGTAACGACGCGTTGAGAAACTGCTTGTACACTTTTATGTAAATTATACAGCCATTTTTTTAACAGTGATTTAATCTTCAGTAAAACAGCAAATGATGAAAAGCAATTAAAAATCTTGAAGTTTATGGCATCCGAAAAAATACCGAGTACTTTATGAATGATAAATTTACGATAAAATCATTGTGAAGGCAGTCAATCTACATGTATTCAAAGTTTAGAAAAAGTATCACTATATGCAAACTTTGTGAAAGCAAACGTTCACACATAATTATGGAGAGCTAAAAACAAAACAAAAGAAATCTGAGAAGAAAGAAAAAGTCTGAAGATAAAATTGTGTCTTCTTTTTTTTCCTTGGCAAAAAAACTAGGTTAAAACCTGAAAATTGGTCCTATGAAACTTTAAACTGTTCCTCTTAAATTATAAAATTGATCCTTCGAAACTTGTAAACTGAAACTTGTAAATCGGTCCTCTAAAATTTGGAAGTAGGTTCTCTGTAATTATGCAAACGTAACTATATAAATATAGAATTTGATATTCTAAACATAGAAGTTGGTCACCTATAACTTAGATATTGGGTCTTTCAACAATTGTAAATTGGTCCTCTGAAATTTAGAAATTGGCCCTGTAAAACTTGTAAACCAATTCTATAAAACTAGACATTAGTTCACTCAAATTTGAAAACTGATTCTTTAAAACATTTAAATTGGTCACCTGTAAATTGATTCTCTATAAATTGGAAATTGTTCCTCTAACATTTGGTCCTCAAAAATTTGGAAATTGGTGTTCTGAAACCTAGAAGTTGGTCACTTGAAACTTAAAAATTGGACCTCTGAAACTCCTTTCCTTTGAAAAATGTAAATTGGTTCTATGAAACTTCAAATTGGTTCTCCAAATATTTGGAAATTAGCTCTCTGATTCCGAGCAAGTCGGTTTTCTGAAACTTGTAAATTAGTCCTCTGGAACTTGGAAATTGTTTCTCTAAAATGTGGAAATAAGTTCTCTGAAATTACAAATTTGGTCATCTAAAATTTAGCAATTGGTACTCTGAAACTTAGAAGTTGGTCACTTTGAACATGTAAATTGGTCCTCTGAAACTAGTGAATTGGTCCTATGAAACTTTTAATCGGGTTTTTAAATTTAAAAATCGGCTCTCCGCATCGGTCTTCTAAAATTGATCCTCTGAAACTTGGAAATAGTTTCTGTAAAATTTGGAAATAGTTTATCTGATGTTATGAATTTGGTCGGAATTTGGTACTCTGAAACTTACAAGTTGGTTCACTGAAATTGGTCCTCTGAAACTTGTAAATTGGTCATATGAAACTTTAAATTGGTCCTCTAAAATTTGGAAATTGCTACTCCGAAACTTGGAAATTGGTTCTCTGAAACTTAGATATTATTCCTATAAAATCTGAAATTGCTTATATGTAATTATGAGTCTGGTTCCCTAAAGTTTCGAAATTAATCCTCTGAAACTTAGAAGTTGGTTACAAAAGCAGCAAAGCCATGGGTACGTTCTTAAGAACTTGACCCGTTTTGACAGACTTCGCAGCCGGTTATTAGAGTGCAGGAAAATTACGAGGCTAATGCAAAGATCCTATTAACTCTATAGCGGCACCGGCCAGTAGATTCGAACATACGACGACTGACTTGTTAGGCCAGCATCGTACCCCGATGCTAACTGGACGGGAAGTTGGTTACATGAAACCTGAAAATAGACGCTCTGGTAATTGTGACTTGGATTTTTGAAACTTGTAAGTTGAACCTCGAAATCTTGGAAATTAGTCTTCTAAAATATAAAAATGGTCTCCCTGAAACTTGGAAATAGGTTCTCTGAAATTTGGAATTTGACCCTCTGGGATTTGGAAATTAGTTCTCTGAAATATGGAAGTCAAACCTCAAATAATAGGAAACCTTCAAAACTTCAATTGGTTCTCTAAAATTTAGAAATCATTGTCATTGGTCATTGAAACTTATAAATTGATTCTTTGGAACTTGGAAAATAGTTCTCTGAAATTATGAATTTGGTCCTCTAAAATTTAAAACTTGGAACTTGAAAATTGGTCACCTCAAATATGGAAGTTGGGCCTCTGAGCCCAACTTGCTTCGAGGTCCGGTGCTGGTCAAACAAGCCAGTCGTCGTCAGGCGGTGCCTGCTAGATAGAGTCAGTAGGTGTCAGTGTCAGAAACAGTGCCCCGTAATTGTCCTGTACAGCCGACAGCCGACTGTGAAGTGTGTCGAAAGGCCAAGTTTTTTTTTCCTTGTTGGGGACCAGTGGTCCAACTGCGACCAGTTCTTTGATCTATTGTGGTGTAAGGTCAAGTCTTAGAAAGACGTTTAAACCCAAGGCTTTACTTTTAACTCAGAAACTTGGAAATTGTTCCTATAATATTTAGAAGTTGGGCCTCTGACTAACACTTGGAAGCTAGTTCTCCAAATCTTGTAAATTGCAATTTCTCTGAATCTTTCTCTAAAACTTGGGAATTATTCAACTAATATTTGGAAATTTGTTTTCTAAAGTTTTGAATGAAAAATTTCTAAAATTTTAAAATGTTGGTCCTTTGAAACTTGGAAATTAATCTTCCAAAACTTGGAAATGGTCTCCAATGCTCGATGAAATTGACAGCCCTGTATGGAGGCCAATATAAAACGCCTCTTTATCTGTCACCACACGGACATGACTACTGAACTGCTGACAGTGTTTGTCTTTCTCAGTTTGCTACCCTTCAAAGCAATTCATTAATGAATGGCAGTGCTGAATGATTGCTCGACTAACCTGTAAGTCAATTTTCTTGCTCTTAACCGATATTTTTAATCTCAGAGCTTAGTTTTTTAAAATGTCTGATTTTTAAAATCAAGCAAATCCTACTTACCTACTCAAGCTTACGTTTATTATAATCTCGTTTGTCGTTGCGGGCAGTTCAAAATGAATCATTGATTCACATTTGATTTCATTAACTATTGTCGAGAATGAATGAAAGTAGAGAACAACATGAACATGAACACAAGTGACTCGCTCGAACCATTGGTTTCAGGTTGGCAGTGCTGAGTTCATTTCATCTGTTTCTAGTACAACAAAGAGTGGGAAGTATTTTGCTTCAATTCAGGACAGAAAAAATTGAATATGAGATTTCTAAGCACTGACGGTTTCTCTGAAACTTGAAAATTGATCCTCCGGAGTTTAGGAATTGGACCTGTAAAATTTTAAATATGGACCTAGGAAAATCGGAAATTAGTCGTCTACAATGTCCAATCGAGTTAAAATTTCGATCAAAGATTATTGTTGGATCCATTGTTTTACCATATCTTTGCATTCTTTCCTTTCGGTTTGTGAAGTTTTTTATCAGATTCCAAAGATTAAATCTTTCTTTCGTATTTCTAAATGAAAACTTAGTCAATTGAAGTCGATACTGTTAATTTCCTGTCCTGTATTTGGCGGTGAATGATGGTAAAAGAATAATAGCAGAGATTTGGCAATTATCATGGGAAGCCAATATTCTGTAGAAGGCAGTTTTCAAGCTTCCATCTCATAAATTTTAAGTTTATATCTTCGTAACGTTGTTTACTGACAATATTTTTAAAACTTGTCGCCGGTACTGTTAATTTGGTGAATTAACGCATGAAGATCTCGTACAAGTATTTTTGGAGCCAGTCTGCTGGTTACCATCCCATTGTAAAAAATAACAATAGCGCGTTTATTCTCCACTCCACGAATCACGAATTGTTTCTCCAATTCAAGCAAGAGGCACGATATTCCTATTTAAAAATCATTCGTGTGCAACCTGATTTTTGTATAAACGGATTAAGTTTGTAAAATGTTAGGTACACACAACGCTAATGAATATGTGATGTGAGTAAAGCTATCAATCTTATTGTGCATCGCTTCAAATCGTTTGGCTAACCAATTGCATCGCTAATAAATCGTGGAAATTAAATCACGATCCATAAATGCGAATCATGATTCATAAACTGCAAATTGCTTTTCAACTTGATGGGTATACCGAGCAAAATTTTAGAGCATATTGAAAACAAAATTTGATATCTTGATGACATAGATTTGGATTGATCGACGTCATTTCTACGACTTATGCTTGAGCTTTTGCTATAAAAAATATCAATGGAACAGTAATCTTGCTGTTAAACAATAAAAATAAGAAATATTAATTAGTCTTCATTATGCTCAATAATCATCAACATGCTAATATCTGTGTTAACAAAAAAGCAAACTCTTGGGCATGACCGTCTTTAGACATCACCCTTCTTTATCGATAGTCTTCACAGCCGGCTGTTAGAGTACAGGACAGTTACGGAGCCAGTGCAACAATCTTACTGACTCTATCTAGCAGCACCGCCTAGCCGAGATTCGAACATACGACGACTGATTTGTTAGACCAGCATCGTACCTCGAAGCTAACTGGGCGGGTTTTATCTGTGTTAACATTTAGCGTAGAGCTTTTTACATGTACAGTCAAATTTCGTTAATTGGGCTAAGCTTATCACCGATTTTCACAAAAACTTTCATTAATTGGGCTGTGCTGTGATAGGTAACAGTTCAATTGATGTTCATGTCATCTATTGAGCCTCCCAGTTGGCTTCGAGGTATGACGCTGGCCTAATAAGCCAGTCGTCGTATATTCGAATCTCGACTGGGAGAGGCTGTTAGAGTCAATAGGATCGTAGCAACTGGCCCTGCAATTGTCTTGCACTCTAACAGCTGGCTGCGAAGTCTGTCGTATAAAAACAGAAGGTCAAGTTTCGATAACGGAATGTAGCACCAAGGCTTTGCTTTGTTTTGTCATCTATTGACTTTATTAGATCAGCCCGATTAAGGAAAGTTTTTCTCAAAATCGGCGATAACCTTAGCCCAATTAACGAAATTTGACTGTATAGTTAGGAATATTTTAATGGATTTTCGATTGTAAATCAAAAGACGCCACAATTCTCTTAATTGATCGGTGAAAGAATTATTTCAGACACAAAAATGCCGTGGTCGGTGGAACTATCATTCCAGTGCTGCACAAAATCTCCGGAGAATATCTGTTCAGTTTTAGTTTTTAGTGGCTTGGCGAACAGAACACCATATACCTACTAAGTGTACAAGATTCACTTACCGTTGATGTGTTTGTAACATGCAGAAACATTAGTTTATTGAAATTAGTTTCAATAAGTCGGTTTTCACTTTAACTCTCTATCCGCCACCCGCCAACCGAAACTTATATGATTTGGTGTTCTTTGGTTTGGGGGATAAGAGGAAATAGGTTAGTAAGCGGTACTGAGTTTTCTCATGTCCATTTCCATTAGCATAAAACACAGTAGTTCATCCGAAAGCAAGGGTCGAAATTGCTCAATATTGTGTTAATGGATTCTACTAGACGACCCAACATCCACCGAAATCTAGAGCAAACGGATGCTTGGATGTATGCTTGTATAAGGATAGTTCCCCGCCAACATGTTTCAGAGCTTTGTCCGACGGCGGAATTTCAAGTGAAAGTTAAAACTAATTTTTGCATGTTCACATTCGTTTTGCCTTCATTGTGAAAATTATAGTGGAAAACTTTTTAACAGATTCTATTTTGACTGAAGTTTTTGGAGCGTCTTAGTAGAATACGAAACCTAAAATTAAAATAGAAGAAAACTTATCCAATTTAATTCTACTATGTATATTTTATTCACGACAGATACGTATTTTGCCTACGACTTGCAGGCTTCCTCAGTATCTGTTTTCGAACTAGCCTGCAAGTCGTAGGCGAAATACGTATCTGTCGTGAATAAAATATACATAGTAGAATTAAATTGGATAAGTTTTCTTCTTTTTTAATTTTAGATTCTATTTTGTTACTACCCAAGTCGTACCAGAAGTGGCGCATTTGGTAATAAGATTTCAAATTTTTAGGCAAAAAACAGTGATGTCAGAATAAATAAACATGCATTAGCACACGCTACTCACTTCATATTTTCGACAGATTTGAATTTCGCAAATTCAAAAATAAATAATATCATGATTGGATTTACGATCTACCACGATATGATCTCGACCGGTATATTCTGTGCAAAAAAAATCTTAGATGTACTCTAGGTGAAATTAGTCGTCATCGATTCTGCAAATTTGAAAGCAGTTTTTTTGTTTGAAACAAAAATTTTGTTCATAAAAATATTTTCGACGTGTGCAAATTAGCAAGAAAAATGCAGTGAATACATTTCTATAAACAGAATCCCGCTTTTGGGCCCAAAAACTGCTTCCGAAATTGGGCTCTCCGACGAAAAGTCAATGACTGCTAGTTTCCCGTCAACACAGAAACACAACAATTGTGTCAAAGGAATAATGATTACCTGCTTGTAATCTAAAGAAATATTGCTGGTTAGCTGTTTAGGTGAATCGAACTATAAATATAACAAATTTCGACTTACAAACTACAATGTTTACGAAATGGTCTTCTATTGTATCATCCACGTTGGTTTGCGTTTTTATGCTACATGTGACAGTTCTCGAACGTAGCATGACATTAGCATAAGTTGAACAGTCACTTGTCACTGTCACTGAACTGGGGATCACAAGGGACGTACTGGTTATCAAGATTGCACAGTGGGTTCCGTCAACAAGCATATTTGCATTTTATCTCATAAAGGGCGTATTTTATTCAAGTACCGCCACCATTCGTACTACCACCACTCAGGGTACACTTAACCTAATTTATAAATCATAACTTCGTAGTGCTTATTCTATTCGGTAGTTAACCTCGTTAGGTATCAGTCTTGGCTGACACTATTAATTGGTTTGCAGAAACATCAAGATCTTCCGCATAGTTTTTCACTTCAATTACAGGATTCTTATCGACAACTGTATTGTTTGTTTTCGTGTCTCTATACGGAAGTATCTTTACTGGAGTATTCCTGGTTTTCGATTCCATGTTGATAAAAATGCATGAATAAAAAAATGAATACAAAAGAGTAATACGCTAGAAGTAATTTTTCGTTGAAATAATCGTAACGTAAAACGCTACATCGTTAACGTGGTAAACGCCTGGTTGAAAAATGACAATTATAAATTTATCAGCAACTTTCTTTTGGAACAATAACAATGAATAGGCGGGTGTTGAACCTTTTATCATTAATGTAGGAATCTTTACAACGTGCTGCGGCACAAGCTTAATAACAATGACTAAACAATTACGAATTGTGTGACACTTTTTGAAGATTAATTAACGTCTGCAAGCACCTGCAGGGAGGTAATTTTATTTGCAACCACAAATAAACAACCACGATGATCAACAAAGTACTAACAACCGTGGGTAACGGGAAGCAGGAAAACTGACCTGCCTGCCGGTGCTGTTTTGGACAAAATTAAAATTATGCACCTCTGCAGTGGTTAATTTTGCACGGAAAGGGTAGCACACACGAGACTACATAGCTAATATTTATAAACACGGCCAGTTGAAAAACCTGTTACTGCGCTAAAATAACCAGGTGAATACATATGCCAGTTAGTTAGTTGTCAGTGAAAGTCGTGTGTGAACTAGCAGCTGTGGTTACGGTATGCAAACACAGCAGCACTAACTAACCAACTATTGCAATTGAGTTTCTCATATATGTACATGTATTTCGCAGCGGTCGCTCCCTGTGAACAACAACGTGTTGTGCCGGTTCTTATTGTGGTTTCAGTTGGCCTCCACTCGAGGTGAGAGTTCACTGTTCACGGGGTTAAACCGTTTGGAATTTGTTTTTTGCTGTTCAATTTGTTTTGTAAAATACTACCGTCGAGTACACTATGTATTTGTTGGAAGATTTTCCAATGTTTGGTTTCACTGCATTCGGCAGAATTTTATTCCACCCATTGCTTCAGCAGTTGTATTTATGGTTTCTTTTTTCGAAATCGAATGGAAATCCTTATCAGCACAAAAGAGCAAAGTCTTCTACCTAGTGATTGGCAATTTGTTTTTTATTACTCAAAAGTAATCGCAGACATTCGCGCGAAGCTCGGTAACACAAAGGCCTATGCTAATATGCAATGTGCTAGAAATTATTCGTGGCGAATAGCAAGGCAGTCGTCGTCGAACACTTGAATTGCAAATAAAAAGATGGTGATCGTGAGGTTCAAAAAGTTCATTCAGCACAACGTTTTGGTTTAATTTAACTACCCAGCCGTTCTATTGATGGGTATTGAAAGTTATAAATAACGTTATAAGGTGTTTGCTTTGAAAAAATATCCTTTCACTTCAGAACGCATAGTTTCAAAATCTAATCTGATTTGGCTTGTCAGATAACATAATTGTTCTACATTTTTCACCCATATTTCAACGATTTTAATTGACGCATTGTCCAAAATATCTATTCCACTTGAATTGGTACAGTTCGTAAGTACCTTTTCGTAATTCGTTGTACAGCTAATGTTTGTCTAGTTTTTTACGCTTGTCAATGCTAACGAACGAAACGACCATGTACATATCCGACCGGAAAATCTGTTCATCTAGTTGCCAAATCACCTGCCGGACTGGTCGGAGAGTTATCCAATCATTTTTCTTCCTCTGTTTTCGCTTTCCGTTTCCAAAAGCAATCAACACGCGATTAATCAATAATATTGGATAATATTTCCATCCCTCGAAAAGCGCACCATATTCCTCAACGATACGTTGAAACGGAATGCACCTTTTCCGATAAAATTTTCTTCCAAATGAAAAATCTATATTAGCGCACGCCTTTATTCGTTAATATGGTATTTTATCCATGAATCGTTCCTTACGTATCCCCTTCAATGGCGCACCTCAAATGGGGCAGCAAAAAAACAGACGAAAATTAGTTCGGAAATGCCAGACGAACGTACTGGAAGAATGCGGACCAAGGTTTATGTTGCCTCTGACGGCACGTCTGAATAAAACCTTGACATGCCATCGTATGATTTGCCAATTTTCCCATTGATGAACAAAAAAAACCGCTGAGTATCTGCCGAGTTATTTTTACAGGTACACGGCCAGTGACTACATACCGAAAGCAACCCCATTATGTCACGTCTCTCGCGCTCGGCATTCGGAATCACTTCAGTGCTATCAATTTTTCATATCGCAAGCAAGGAGTGAAAACAACAACGATGGTGTCAGTGGCACGACGACGGTGGCGGTGGTGTGGTGTCACGAGACAGCTTTCATTTCTTGACCTAAGCGAAACCAAACAACTCGCACTCGCCAAATTATAATAGGACACCGCCTCTAGTTTCTGATAATAAATACCAGAAGTTGGCGCCAGTGTTTCATCATGCGCCATGCGTGAGACTATGCTTGGAACTATCAATGTTTCCCTGTTGAATACAACAGATGTTGTTACTTCGTAGCGCATAGTGTGCATTTTCGTAATATCTGAATTTTGCGCGACAATAAATTAACTGAAATCAACACCCTTACTCTCTGATGCTTCTCAGTTTCTTTTGTGTTTATCGCTAATCGTTATGTAACGTTTGACACCTGAACCAATAAATAGTTGGTAAACATTATTTTTATTTATTGCGTTCATGTTGCGAAATTTAATTTTTTCGAATTGAAATGTCGCAAACATACTTTTCATAGAGCCCTATAAATGTATCTTTATAGGGCTTTAGCTTTTTATAGGGCTCTCGGATGACTGGTAGTAAGATGCTATGGAGAGGTATAGGAAATGTTTGTTTTTTATCAAAATTAGGCAGAAATCATGAAAATTAAGTATAACAGAATAACTGTACCACAAATAAAATATGATTAGTGATTGTTTTTCAGGTAGGTAAACATAAATAAGTGAGAAATTTTGATTTTACTACCACTAGAAAAGCGCCATCTCTTGAAAAGCAGCGGTTCGTATGGTGTCCTATTACGAATTCGTGCCGTATGAATTTGTGACGGTGGTGCTGAAATTTCTAGCAGATTTTCATTCGGGATGGCGAGCCAACTGAGCACTGTTGCATAAATGATTTGTAGGTTTTTAGTTGAAAGTGTAGCAGCAGCAAAGAGCTGTATGATATCCTCAAACAGAATCGATGTATGAAAGAAACTTGCTGTGAAAATCGAAATCTAACTTGATAAACCCTACCCTATTCAGCGAAAATAAAATTGCGATAATCAGAAACAGTTGCGTTGAGAAAGTGGGTTTAGTAAATATTGACGGATTCGTGTTGAAATGAGTCAGAAGGAAATCATCGCAAATAAAAGAGTTAATCGTCTATTTTACGATATAACATGAGTGATAACAGCAAAACTCAGGCCAAACTTTTATTGGAGTCCCAGTTTTGACACAAAACTTATAAAAGTTAAAGGAAAATAATAACTATACAAAACATCATAATCGTATTCCCAACGATGCTACTTCTTCCCGGTATGAATATGAATAAACTGCAAAACTTCAACGTTGTCATAATAAAAAAACGGACGCCTTGGAACACGTATAGTTTCTACTGTGGTTGTAAAATAAGTTCAACGAATTAATGTGTAGAAAAACTCGATGCAAACGCTTCGTATCAGCTTTTGTTGATTATTCGCTCTGCTGCATTAACGATCAAACAGAAATTCAACATCCATGTATGTTATCTGCTTACAACTAAGGAAGCAAGAAATGAGTCACTACCTAATTCTTATTCTTAAAAAAACGATTTTATCTTTTATAAGGTAAAGTTTTTTTATTGTATAAGTTTGGGACAATTGGTCTCATAATGCTAGGGATTTATTGTTATGGTTAAAGTTTACGAAACTCTGGACGAGTAAAAATTCAAAAACTGGGTTTGCCCTTTGCCGAAAACTTGATAAAAACCCGTCTACCAATGTGCTGAATTGTTTGAGAATCGTGCAAATTGTGCGGATTGTCCATCTATTAGATCTAACACAATAAGGGCCTTATTCTGTTTGTAACCAAAACCAGTCCCCGAATAGGACGTCATAGTTTCGTAGTAAGAATCGCAGCTCGCTCCCTATATGTTTTATACAAAGTTGAAATTGATACATGTGCCACCATATCGACAGCCTGTGCGACCACCTCATGAACACTTTGCCATCGGAAGCAGGATTTGTTGTGGTCCGAAACAGAAAAACATAACAATACACTGAAGTCGCTTTTTACGCGGTTTTTTACGCGGTTTTCGGAATTTACGCGGTTTTCGGAATTTACGCGGATGTGCTCATAACGTTTGAATCATCTAAGGTTGAACTCCTCAGAAACTTGCAAAACTCGAGATTGTGACAAAGATCATGATTTATGTACAACACAGTTTAATTTGTGGCAATACGAAGTTTGTCGGGTCAGCTAGTATAATATGTATATGTACCAATGATGATATGAAACTGTGAACCTTGCTACAGATGACTAATTGTTTTATTCAGTAAATGTCATTGCACACCTAATTTCATGAATGTTTCTTGTAGCATTTTTTCTCAACTTTCCAATGGTGGTCTTAAAATGAAAATAGATTGGGGGTCATGGTGATTTACTGATAAAATCCAATATGGCGACCAAATCCAAGATGGCCGCCAAAAAAATTTACTTCATTTAAAGTTCTGTTCTTCTTTACAGAACCGGGTCATTTGTTAGTTGTTTTATTGCAAATTTAAGAAATATCACATGACATAGATCTCAAGGTTTGCTAAAAATTCAACTTTTGTTGAAACTGTTAGGCCCCTTGGCGAACGAGGGGTCCACTGTTTCGAAGTATTAAAAATGTAATTCTCATTTTTTAACCATTTTCAACAAATTAAGTGCAAAAGTCCCAATATTTGAAGACCTGGTGCCAACCCCGTTTCAACGAGAATTACTTAGAAAAACTTATCGTCTTACTCGGAAAAATACGAGACCTTCAATCACACTAAAATTCAAAAAACTGAATTAAAGCGAAATGGGTCAACAATTTTATAAAAAAAGCATGTATCAAACTTTAAAGGTGCTTCGTTTTTGTCCAAATTTTGTGAACTAATTCCATTTCAGGAAATTCAGAACCGTATTTTGTTATTTAGCCCCCCTTTCTAAGTTAAGGTGGTCAAAAAATCGTTCTTGTTTGTGCGCTTTTTGAAAGAACTACCTGAACCGACCTTACCAACAAATAACATGATATAACAAAAGTTCCTTTCACTACGAAGTGGATTAAATCGGTTTTTCAACCAGACTATTCCCTTCATACACAAACTTATTGTTCCGTCGTCAACCACTTACTGTACTGCGACGAGTTGTAATTAAAACTTATTAAGACCAATTTAGATTCAATTGGATGTCGTTTTCGTTCGTCATAATTGACATTTTGTGTCTGTCGAAACCCTAAAAAAATGTACTGACACACCGGGTGGCCACCAGCATTACACTTTCCTGTTATGGGCGGTGTGTGGCGATTCTTGGTCAAACTTACACTATTCCAACGAAAGCAATAGAAACTTTCAACTTTCTCCCGAAGTGCGGCTTACAATAAAACAATCAACACGCAACTCAACCGGTTGCTTCCCACAGCCGAATGTCGCTCCGAACGCCGACGACGACCGGGTAAAATGAATGCAGTGAGAATGAAGTTATTGAATTTAATTTAATTAGACGCACTCATTGCGGCTTGTGGTCGATCTTCGCTTCGTCAGCGCACTTGCAAGCAAAGCCTTTCGTTATGGCAATACAAATTTCGCTGAGGAATTTCCGCGCAAACAGAAACGAACACGCGAACAAAAGCCCATCCATATAGGCGGAACAAACATTTCTTTTATATAGGCCCTCTTCAGCCGCCTTTCCACAAACCCTCATGATTAGGCAATAAGAATTCATTGTTAGCAAATTAATTCGAAAATGACGTGTTTTTTCTCCGTGTTGTGGTTTGGTTCATCGCCATGCAAATAAATTTTTCAGTGTGCACACTGAAGAAAGAAAACGATTTATCTTCGTTTGTTATTCAAGAGCTGAAATGGCCATTTTACTGTTACATACGGTTATTATATCGTGTACTAAAAATAGGATTTCTAGAACCACGCTTATCCACAACTTAGAACTTCCAATATATTTCGCAGTATATACTTAACTATATTAGCCTGGTTTGAGAAACCCAACTGCGCCGGCAGCAGAGAAGATAAGCCCACATGATTATTCAAAACAATGCCGGCTGATGGGAAAAGAAACTATTACATCTACACGGCCGTGGATGACGGCCAACCGCCCCGACCGGATGATGTGTGCTGCAGCAGTGGTGCCCGGTGGCTGGCTGGCGAGAGTGAAATGGACATTCATTGGTATAGCCACAACCATGGGGAAGGCTGTTGAACTCGCCGCGAGCAGGTCGTGGCACATCAGTCAACGGGCGACGGAATCTCGCTCGTCCAATTGTGTGAGTGTAAGTAATCGAGAAAACGATTGCTGGCGCTGCTGCTGCTGCCGGACGGACGGACGGACGTAGATATTTTTTCCATTGAGATAAACATTTTTTATGTCGTTACTTCAATTGGTCTACACTCAATCCAGCATCGTATACCTCATCAGCAGGGGAATTGATCGAGATTGACGATTATGTGTTTGTTCTAGCACTATCCACAACATGTTCGTCACTGTTCGAGTTGGATGGACGGCATGTTTTTGATGATGAAAGTTAAAGGAAGGCAGGTTTAATTCGTATTTTTTTTAGAAAGAAGAATTGATTACTTTTAAATATTTTTCATTGAAAAGTCTTTCAGTACTGTCGGTCGTAAGCTGTAGTTCTCTCGAACACCACAAGAACGTCCATCATCCTCGACAATGCAACGGGCGCGGGATTTGCCCCAGAGTCCACGACCTCTTCCTGGTTCCCTGCTGAAAATACTTTTGGCTACTCTCTCGTCGGGCATTCTGGCTACGTGTCCAGCCCACCGCAACCTGCGACATTCTACTATCTTTACTATATCAGCATATTTGTTGCAGCGCATGATTGATGCGTTTGCGTCATTCTCCGTTTTCCATCTTGCCACCAATAATTGATCGCAGAATTTTACGGCTTACATCGTAGTCACATGTACCAGCGTAGGGTATATTCCTCCACTACTTTATATCGTTCCCTATCCAGATTAAAAAGGCAAAGGGTTGTGTAAGGGTGGTACAAATTACAGGGGGCATCCATAAAGTACGTCACGCTTATAGGGGGGAGGGGGGGTTGACCTAATCGTGACGATTTGTGACGTAGGGGGGAGGGGGGGTATGAAGTTATGTGACGTCACATGAAAAAAAAATCAAATGGAAAATTTATTCGGGAAATTATAATTTAGCCTTCATTTGAAGATACAACTATTGAAGGCTTCTATAAAATTAACGTACTGATAGATTTTAAAACAAATAGTTAAATTTTTTGAATGAACACTTTTTTGAACATATATGTGTGAACAGGACTCATTTATTCTATGTAGTATGAACTCTCCATTAAGGCTTTACAGAATATGCAGTACACCGCTGAAAAGCTGCTTGAGTACCGTCCTGCCTAAAAGATTTTTGCAACCGCAAATAGCAGTCGCACAAACTCCTGAAGGGTTACGGGATCCTACCAGAGACCCACGGCAATGTTTTCCCTTGATATTCGTGCTGAACTCAATCGATGAACAAAAACTCATACCGAAGTTCCACGGCTGCTTTTAAGGTTTTTCGGTATAATTTATACTGCCCCTCACTCAAAAGTTCTCTGAAGGATAGGGTTTAAGCCACTTGCGGATTAAATTTCGCATCTAAGGTAGTGTTGAATGATTACACAATTGAAGAAATACACAAAATGACAAAGTCCCTCAGAAAAGTTCTTCCAAGGGTGTTGCTGCAAGACGTCAGCTGGAAGTCCTGATTCTTTCAACTAGATCAGACGAATTTGAGTGGATGAATGTAAAGGGCGTAGATAAGCGCTAAACATTAATCGACGGCACATCAGCGACTTCTGAAGCATATCCGATTGCAGCAATTGAAGATCATCTTCAAAATCCGTGAATCGATGACTTATAAGCTCGAAAATTTTCCTTTTTTTTTATTTGCTGAAATTCATTTGATAGCTTTAAATAAAAAGGTTGGAATGAATATTTAATTTTTTTGTTGTGAAGGGGGGGGGGATTGCCGTGACGTGACGTACTTTCTCAGGGGGGGGTCACGAATGTGTGATGAAATGTGACAAGGGGGGGAGAGGGGGTTGATTTTGGTCAAAATTTGCGTGACGTACTAAATGGATGTCGCCACAATTGTAATTCGTTTTTTGGGTCACTGATTCTCTTTATTAGAATCAGTCGTAAAACCAAAACCGAGCCATTACGTAAATAACTACCACAAGGCTGCCTCGGAGGAGGTCCAATGCGGAATTCCAATTTTTGGTAGAGTAGAGAGGGGCATAAGTGCTATGTTTGAAGTTGTCATCAATTTTCGTGAGATATAAAGAAGAACAACAACATAATACATTTTATAGTGATGCAGTAACTCAATGTCTTCAAATTCAACTATAAATCATCTGGAATAACAGTGTTATACAAAATAAATTCTTAATTCTTCTGATCAAGTGCCGATTTGCACTTTTACCCCATTAGCGGGGCAAAAGTGCGAATACCGCGGGGCAAAAGTACGAAGCTCGAATTCATGAAATTAGCACAGCAGTAGCTAACAAAACCATATTATCTTCAATCTGCGGTATGTTTCGGTAAGGAATGTTCTCAATTTGCACCTTTCCTATTTTGCGCTTGTGTATTGCAGTCTCCGTTAGATCGAAACCTTTCCAAACGTTTGTTTTTTGTTTCATCAGCGGCTGTAGAGCACACAGTTTTCTGCATTTCTTCCATTTCTAATATCTGTAATATAGTGCCCTAAGCAGTTTATAATTAGCTATACAGTTTTGCCTCGTGCGTGAATCGCACTTTTACCCCGCTGCCGCTTGACGGGGTTTGATTAAATTACGGAAAAGCGAAATATATTTTGTAAATTCTTTTCACCGTATTTTCAAAACAGATATGTGAGTGATGTAAAACGCTGCTACAAATTTTCAACAAGTAATATCCTCTTGTTGATATCGTATTTGCTGTATAACGAAAAATTACATCAAAACCGCCCTAAAATAACATTTGCACATAGCTCCGCAACTATGTTTCGTGAGCAACCAAAGTTTACGTTAGATTCAAGCTGTCAAAGCAGTCACCCATCCATACCAATGTAGTCAATCTACTCGGTATCTGCACCGATGAATCATTGAATCGCACATTTAACCAACCCCATCGCACTTTTACCCCTCCGTACTCTAATATTTTGCGTGCTGCAATTTCAAACAAGTTGAAATATTCATAAGAGAAGATTCCTTTTTGTGACTGGTTTTAATTATTTTGTTCGGTAGTTTGGCTACTAGGGTTTATTTCTAATTCCCGTCGAAGTAAGTAAAGCCAGTCTAATTTTCATCATTTGTTGGATGGATTTAATGAATACTCCAAAAGCTCTTGTGCTGATTTGACTAAAACACACTTACCTTCCGTTCCGTGAATTTTGAAACCACTGAAAACGATTATTAAAGCAGATTATTGAAATTACGCAACTGACTTTATTTCTTAAATTCGTCGTACCGTTTTAAAATCCATTCATCAAAATTTTTCATCGTCGAACTAAAAATCACAATGTTTACGAAGCTAACGCGCATGTATTTGTGTAGGATGGCATGACAAATGTTATACTGCAAAATTCCTGCAGGTCAGGCAAGTTTTCCTGGCTGTAGAATAACGACAATGCCTTGCGTGAGTTATTTTCATTTATAAATTGCGGAAAAATTAAAACGATTAGTCGATATTTTCTTCTTCGTCGCACGACAAACGTAGGAAATTTGGCTGGTAGAACTTCTTTAATGATAAAAAGCATTTAACTAGCTCTTAGCTCACTTTGATTGATCGCGTATGATAGACAACAAACTAAAATATTAGGAAATAACTAGTTTTGCATTGTGTGTCATAAAAATGCTGATATTTTTAATAATTTGTGTTGAATAGGACGAGAATAGGCAATTACGACGAAGCCTATATCTTTTTTCCCTCTTTGTTCGCACCCACTCACACGGAGGTTCCTCGACTAAGTCAACTAGATAAATTACAGCAATAATTTCTGATATCAAATCACTGGAATAAGCGAACAGTGAATAAACATTAATGATTTATGTAGTCATTTCTAATGCCTTTAATGTTACAGACCTGAACAGACCGTTGAGGTATGTTCAAAAATAAATTTTACGTAGTACATACAAACCATTTGTTGATCGTCATACTTTACCATATATGTTCAGAACATTACCAAAATGAATTGTGTCTGTATATCACCAAAACTAGAACCCGAACCAAGAGGTTAAAATATGCCATCGCTTAGGCAAATAGCCGCCACGACGCCGGGCCGGGATTGTAATTTCTACTTCTGACACAAACCAAATCCAAACGATTTTTTTTGCGTCTCACATCCGTAAATGTCTGAGATTTGGTCATAACTGTTTCTCGCATCAATGGTTACATAAATCTTACGACCGCCGTCGCCGCCGTTTCAACGAGCCGCACAACGTGATGGCTTCCAGTCAGTGCAAGCTTCTCGCTTCTCGGAGAGCTTGGCTATGTCTGCTTGCAAAATATTCAGACGGTGTCGTAGCCGAGCCGAGAGAAGGCGTTGTTGTTGTTGGTTCGACTACCACCCAACAT
This sequence comes from Sabethes cyaneus, assembly GCF_943734655.1. Lineage (NCBI taxonomy): Eukaryota > Metazoa > Arthropoda > Insecta > Diptera > Culicidae > Sabethes > Sabethes cyaneus. The sequence continues at coordinate 16,765,166 of NC_071354.1, read as the reverse complement.
GGTCCATGAGATTGTATGTTGCTGCTGCACAGGTTGTACGAAATTATTGTAATTGGTTTGTGGAAATGACGGCCATTACGAATCGAACTCAGCGAAAACAGCGAGTCAAACGGCTCCAATCAATCTAATTGCCCATTTGAACGATGGCAAAGTTCATCGACATCCGTCCATTGGTATTGACCGAAGCTGCTCGATTTATTTGTATTGAGTTGTTGCTTACGAATAAGGGTGCCGACTGCTATTTTCGAGGCCACCATAACAGCTTTACTCAAAGAATCAAAGCAGTTTTGGTTTGTTATCAGTACTACAGCATGTTGTTTAACCGCAGTGCAGCTGCGTGGAAGGTTTGACTAAACAAGCATGAAAGCAAAGAGTAAGCCAATTGAGGAATTGCTGTGGCGTTGACTGTGGCAATGTACTACTCCGTAATCAGTCAACGTGCAATGTCGTCCGAGGGGAATGATACACATATATCACAACGAAATTACATGCCTGCTGTACACTCCACCACCATACACCGCCGCTTTATAAGCAGAACATTGGTCACACAGTAACGAGGTGGTATCCAGGAGGATACATTCAGTTTTTTTTATGTTCAAAAATAGCAAGTCGTGTGAACTGAATTACATATTTCTAAAATTAATTTCGGAAATGTTTTATGGGACATTTTTGTAGGCATACTACAACCCTGGAACGATATTTCTTCCGGGTGCAGATAGCTTCATTAATCTATCTAGACAGTAAACAAGCTTTCACCATGGCCGGCTGAATGTACCGTCGTGGGATAGTTAAAACCTGACGAATTTCCGCAACTTCGAAACATCTCAGTAACAACTTCATAAAAGTTTTTTTTTCACTGCACCTCCAATTAAATGCCATTATTACTGTCCTGATTTGCCAAGATAAATAAAGTGCGAAGTACGTTGTTGAACATTCGCATACAGTTTATTATCTTCAAAATTAGCTCAACTATGAGCGTTCCACTCAAATGAAGCATGTACCATGATGGGGTATCAGCAAAATTTCCGTTAACGTTTGCCTATTATCTAATTGCTGAATGGTATGCCGGCAGTGCCTTATCAACATCGTGCATGACGCCAATTGTAGCGCACATTACACATACACAAATACATGTGCAACCGAGGACTGAGCAGATCTTTATCTTTCGTCCACTGTGAACAATAGTACAAACTGCAACTTTTGGATAGTACTCTTTTCTATGGCTGCCGAGTCAGCAGTTTGGTGGTGAGCAACAGAGTATGATATCATCCCGCTCTAACGTCAAACCGGAACAGTGCGAGTTGTTCGAGAGGACGGGTTAAGGAACAGGGAGGAGCATTGCAGCAGCGTAATGCGAATGAGACTAAGTGGCGCCACTGTGGTTCCGTCACAGCGAATTTAAACAGCCAAGTTACGTGCTTGACGTCGCTAGTCTGGAAGCAAAAACAAACGAACTACAAAGGACACAGGGAAAATATGAGTAGAGAATGCTTCGATGTTTCTGGTGAAGCGATTCCCAGTGACGCTCGTCCGTCGATAGTGGGTTTATAAACAAGGCACGTGGTGGACTATCTTCGGGGTGTATGTTTGCCTTGTCATATGCGAACAGTGAAACAGTAGGACAATTAAATCGTTGCACGTGCTATGAAACCTACGGTTACTGCATTCTACTCTGATGATAAGAATGGAAAAAACAATCAAATTATTGCTTGTTACTTTAATATGCGAAATTTTGTGCTATTTAATGAACTTCGTTGATGAACTTCTCAAAGTATATTTCATCGTTTGTCACAAGCAAACCAAAATACACCCAAGCTTTATTGGTTTTGATTGTTACATTTCAATTTGTTCTGCCCTCTATCGCTGATTATTTTTAACAAACGAATGTCAGTGAGTGAATCAGGCTGGAATTTGTTTTGCCTATCATTTTTGAGGTAATTTACGTCTCTTATTCCAATAACAGATGAGACCCTTCCAAAATATATTGTCAATAATATGAACGTGACTAAGCTAGACAACCCAGATTTCACAAGTTGACTGCTCTTCATATTTCGAATCGCTTTCTTTTATCAACAAAAGACCAAACAATTCGGTCAAACTGAGTATAACGTTCAAAGCGGTGATTCTGGCGACCGTAGTAAATAATTTATGCATGTGAGTCAGCGACGGTCACACACAAGTGAACGACTTTTTACGGCCTTGAAACCAGCCATAGATTAATGCCACCAGAGAAGCGTTCCACGTGAATCGATCCGAAGCGACCTTCTTCTGTTCGGCTAAAAATATACAAGATTATTCTTCGTTGTCGTAGGAAGAAATATATTGTCACAACCTGTTAGTGTGTTATTTTAAATAACGCCTTGTCATTGAAAAGGGTGTACGTCAATCAAATTAAAAATCAAGGAACAACGCAACCTTTTTTCAACATTTTTAAACGCAGTCTGCTGCCAAAAACAATGTTGCGTATATACGAATAAACTTCAGATAAATTATAAATGGGTATTGTTTTCGAGTTTGCTATTATCAATTTCATAAAACTGCTAATAAAACTATGAGCTCCACCAGGACTTTCTGATGACCGCTATACTGCCTTTTGACCAATTGGCCCACTCTTCCGAAGGTTTTTATAACGTCTTTAAGAATCACGTTATAAGCTCAAGTAGTCATATCACGCTTTGCTGAAAGCGGCAATAAAACCGATTAAGCTTTCGCTGCTTCACAGCCACCGCCATAATTTAATAAAGCTTTTCACTCTGATAAAAAGCTAAATCAGTTCGCCAGCTTTGTTAATTTGAAAATACATCCGTGAGCAGAAAAGTCAAAGTTTTACTGTCAGATCATCCTAATCGATTTGGTTGACAGCGACAATAATAAAATATAGAACATGCAATCTCCGTTGGTTTACAGCATGTCCGCATTACATTCTATCGTACATATTGATGTTAATGATGATAGATGGAAACTCGCTGTATACAAGTCAATGAGTTGTTTCGTCCGTAGTTGGTGCGTTGAAAAGGTACCCTCAGCATTGAGTTGTTCCGCAGTGCCCTGGGAGGCACGTTTAGATCAATCGCCCCAAGAATAACAGGACAATCAATTCTTCCCTGCAACAGGTCGATATCAAACAGAGATCTTGCGATGTTCCTTCGTGTCTGTAGTGTCTTCAAGTGTATTAATCGGCATCGAATTTCATAACTCGGCAACTGGAACGGATTTCGCCATGGTAGACGACGGAGAGCAAAGCATAAGAAGCGGCGTTGAACTGATTCAATCCTTTGTATCCCGTTTTGGTAATATGAATGCCAGACAACGGAACCGTACTCAAGAGTCGAACGGACGAGTTCACAGTATAATGCCTTGGGGCAATGGACGTCAGTGAAGCTCTTAGCGATGCGGAAGACAAATCCTAATATTCTGGATGCCTTGTCCACAATGTAAGAAATATACCGTTTAAACGATAACTGGCTATCTAAAATAACGCCGAGATTCTTTACTTGGTCGACATGTTGGATTTCTGTATCGCGTAGCTTGTAGTTAAAAATGACGGGTTCTCTGATCCGGGCAAAAGAAATAATGGAACACTTCTCAGGATTGACGAGCATGCAGTTCAGATTGCACCGATTCGTAAGTCTCAAGCTCTTGTTGAAGACAAATTGCATCTTGAAGACAAATTGCATCTTGAAGACAAATACATCTTCAAATCGTCGGCGAAGGATAAACGAGGACCTCTGAGTACATAGTTGACATCATTGAAGTACAATAGGAAGATTAACGGTCCCAAATGACTACCTTGTGGGACTCCAGATGAGGCCGGAAACGCATTTGATTGAAAATCTGCAACTGTAGCAATCAGTTTGCGACCTACGAGGTACAAACTGAACCAAGGCAACATACTGCCGCTGATACCGAGTCTTTCCAATTTAGCAATCGCAATGGCATGATTGATTTTGTCAAACGCCGCCGACAAATCAGTATAAATGACATCCGTTTGAGCACGAACCGCTAGACTTTCGGCAACATATGTTGTGAGACAAAGGAGGTTCGTAGTGGTTGATCTGCCTGCGATGAATTCACGTTGGTCGTCACTCAAGTAATGTTTACAGTGCGACAGCGACAACTGGCATAGTGCACTATGGTCAAAAGGTTTAGGTGTGTTCATTATTTTGTTTCTAACCCAATGCATTTGGAGCTGTTAAAATTTGAATTTCCTTCCGTTGGCAATCAACGATTAGACAAGAAAACGTAACCATATTACCTTTGAAAAAGGCCAAAATCAAAGGCTGAAACGTCAGGCAGTATAAAAAAGCCGTTTTTAATATACTAACTGGAAAGCCGAAAATCCGCAATAGAAAACACTATAATATGACAATATGGCTTCGCATAAAAAAATGATTTTGGTGTTGAATTCTAATATTCTTCAAATAGCAGCAATCTGTTTGGTCAGGGTGTTACCGTTTTGAAAGCTCTATAAAACTATCAGATTTATTGCGGTCTGACAAGCAACCGTAATAAGATCAATTTTGATTAGTGCGCCATATTCTATTGTTATACCACACTTATGGCAAGTTTATAAGAGACGTGGTGCAACCAAGTAGTTTTATCGTGGTAATATAACAACCACAATAAATTTGCTTTATTAAGTTTTTTATAGTTTCATAGCTAGCTATTAGTGTTTTGACTTGTATTCTCTTGGCATTGCGTACTACCATAATAAAACCAGAGGTAATGATTAATACCGCAATAAAATTCAAGTAAAACCAAATGTTTTTAGAATTGTTACTTGGGCCACCACAAATTGCATTCCATAATATCAATAATATCGTTCCCTTTTCATAAGGTTAAATTTAATGGCCCTGCGAAAACATGGAAATTCTAAATCAATCCCACATATTTTCAAAGATTGATCTTGTGATTTGTTATCATGGCGAATGGAAGACGAACCGGAAATAGATTACCGGAAAAAGGATCTAAGGATAAATCGGTTGAGATCAGGGGAATTTTTGGGAGGATGAGAAATCTTGAATTTACCTCTGAATGTCGTTGCTTGAATTACGTTACTCTTTAGCTGCTTCACGTCCAATCTTGTAGCATTACATAATTTTAGTTGATTCAGCTTCCGGAGCATGACATTGACCGATCCAACCTTGTAAATTATGTGACGGAATCCCAGGCGATTCCAATAAATTTAGGAAGTTCGTTACTTCTTCTGGATTAGTCACACTATGAATTGATTATATGCTTTGTTTAACAATGAAGTTCGTAAAAGATTTTTGCTTTTGCTAGAATATCACTGGATGTCTGTTCAGGTTCCAATTGCACTCAAGTCGCTTTTTACGCATAGGATACGTTCCGCGTAAGTCAAAAATCGCGTAAATTCTTAAATTCGCGTGAAAAAACCGGGTAAATTCCAAAATTCGCGTAACAAAAACCAAAATTTCGCGTAAAAAACTGCGGTTTTCAACACTACGTTGAAAAATAGACTAATTGAGCATATCCGAGTAAATTCCGAAAATCGCGTAAATACTGAAATTCGCGTAAAAATTGTCACGTAAGAAACAAACCGCGTAAAAAGCGACTTTAGTGTACTATATTATTTTCGTCCTCTTCGAGTTGCAAGTAAATGTAATGATGAAGTATGGATGTCCGTAATTCCTCATGTATGTCATGGCATCTTGAGCGTGTTTATTCATATTCCGTGGACGTTCAATATATGTGGACGGAATAATTGTCAAACGACAACATTATTGCATGTTGACTATATACTGCTGGAATAATCGACGATATCGCAGCAAATGGTTATCAACATCCTGCCTAATCAAACGATATGAGTAGAAATTCGTTGAGCTGACCCTCTTGTTTTGTTTCTTTACCTTAAACACAATAAAAATACATTGTAATATTTTTTTTATTCATTTACACGGCTACTCACCTGTCAATGGATCCAACATGTTTCGAAAATGATGTCCAGCTCCAGGGTGAAATATAACAGGATATAGTGTCGTATGAACGATAGGTTCCAGCAACACGTTATACTTCTAAGCAAACCGGGCGATAATTGTGCTAAAATAAAATTTCTAAAAATAGGGTAAAGAACTAGTTTTAAGCAGTCTAAGCGGGTCACTGATTGTTTTACCTTATTACAAGCGATGGGTTGACTAAGTGGGCGATATCAGCATACCAATCTTCTTGCTATCTTTAGTTCTTCAAGCTGTTACCATTGGAAGACACTATTGTTGAGCTAAACTTTTGATTTTTCGCTTTAAAAGTTGGAGCGGCGGAACTAATTTTGAACAGACCGAACCTATTTTCACCCGCAAGGTGCTTTTTTAAGCAATCCTGAAATCTGAATTTTTTTACGTCCCCTTAAAAAATCCCTCGAACTTTTCCCCCTATTCAATAAGTTCGCGTTCCTATCCGCGACCTACTAATCGGCGTCTGATGCGTAATCGGCATAGCGTATCGGCATAGATGCGTAAAATGCCATCTGTCTAAATTGTTTATCGGGGCATACACTCACCGCACCGTTCGGCAAACGGTATTCGTCGGCTCTTTTATTCTCTAGTGTTCTTATGGAAAACTGCGAGTTTGACGTCTCACTCGCTGTTCATAAGGATGGTGGGAGAACAAAAGAGGTAAACATAGCAGTACAAACGATCCGACTCAGAACAGTGTTGTCAAAGCAAATAACATTGAAACACATCATTGCTTTATTAAATCACTGAGAAAATCTTTGAAAATTATTGAAAAAGCTGTCTTTTGTGTTGTTTTTAATAAAGAAAAATTAATTATGAACATACATTTCTCTTGAAAGTATTGAACCCCGTTTTCACCATTTTCAGTTAATTTCAAACTTAAAATTCTTATTTCCAGAACCGAAACAGTGTCTTGGCAACACGATAGTTCATCAGTTGTGCTGCAGCTGCTGCACTGGTGAACAGGTTCCGTCAATTCAGAATTTGCTTTCAGTTTTGTTAGAAAATAATAAAACTTTCGGCTAGTGACAAAGCCTTAGATTATAGAAAAAAAGAGAGTGGATAATATTGAGAGAGTGGATTGTGAAGATGATCCTATCAAAAGATTTTGAAAATATGAATAAAAAAGTGCATTTTCGGCTCATTTATGTTCAACTGATTAAAATAGGTGACACTACTTATCTCGTTCCTTACCCTATTACGGAATTTATATACTTCGAACGTTGTATGTACCAGTAAGGACCTGGTGCAAGTTGATAATTTTCAAGGCTTCTGTATATCTCCATTGGTCGGAGTCTATTGTAAATTTACTACCTAACTCAAAAAATGTATTGGCAAACATCAAATATTAAAGTAAAATAAATACCAGCGCTAATAATAAATAATGATCCATCCAAACGTAACCAGCTGAGCAATCTATTTATACCCTTAAACCTATATAACTTTTATACTTATATTCTGAATATATTTTGAAGTGATAAATAGTGCACATCAGCATCATCAAAAAAAATTCTCTATCGCAATCGAAACCATATACTAAAGGAAAATGACAATAACTTGCTTTTCAGACCGGGTGCCTATTATGGTATCGATCAACTCGTGAATTCAATTGAGATATCGTCTTTTTTGGCACGTTCTGTATGTTGTGGGATAAGCATGACACACATCGTGCTTCGTGGCGCCAACACTCCCTGAAGCCTGATCAACAATTCCACTGAAAGTAACAAAACAATATAAATTTGGAATAAATTTATTTCTAGTCTGACTTTTTAATGGAGCATATCTAGAAGTGCGAACAAACCAAGTGATAGTTTATTTTTTGCATTTATATTTTTCATAAGAATGTCTTTATGTGCGAACTTGAAACGGCCTGTAAAACATCGTCATACTGATGGTTTGATCACTTTGGCTCAATTTCGATTCAACGCTAGCATTAGCATTGGAAATGGTGCTTAGTTTTCGATTCAAAGCCATTCACTGATTCGATGAAGTTTTTTCTGTCAGTCTGTCAGTTGAACTTTGAATTTACAATGAAATCGATTAGCATTTAAATCAAAGCAATTTAAAAACAGCTAAAGAGATGTTTTCTCGTTGGGAAAACTAAAAACGATTTATCACAGAAGCCAGCAAAACAACTTGCACAGCAATTTCGACAGTATTTGGACCGTAGAAAACGACGTCGTATCCCAATTTCTTTTCCCAAGCAGTCAGCCAGCGGCAAGTCATGCCGCATGAACAGTAGCAGCAAAAAAACTCCACTCACAGAGTAAGAGTCGCAGACAGTAGACTCAACAGACAACGTATACAGTCAATAATGTGATGATTTGGATTCGATGGACTGACTACCCGTGGCTTGACCTTCTCGAGTCACATACAATTGAATCGATTCCGACATCAGAAGGAAGCACAAATGCTACTGCAAATCTCCGCAGCTACCAGTGACGTTACTTATTCAGTAGCCAAGTCAATAAAAAGTTGAACTGTATGTGTGACGATCGTTCAATATATGGTTATTAGAGGTTTCATAACAATAATTGTGCTCATTCATTGCTTTGCTCCGCACCAGCAGTTTGTAAGAACTTTTCACATTTTATGCTGAACCCCGCTTACACTGACAAAGTGCAATGTTTACCCTCTGGTTCGCAGTCAGCAGTTCTAAACAAGACCTCACTCAACCCCAAGTGGCATTGCCCCCCACAGGCTACCCAACAAACGATTTACCGAACGCTTGCTAATATACGACCACCCATATGGGAAACAACCATCAATGGCTACTTTCATGGCTATATCTGTCGTTTGACTCACATATCGGTTACACAGGTACGGGGCCCTCGTATGTATCAAGAAACTTGTTGCCACAGCAAACACTTGTCCGACAAATATCAAATTACCATCAGCATATAGTACTCCATTGAGGGCTATTATTATTGCACATTATTCTCATGTTTCCTTCTTTTTCCTTATGTTCGCAGGTGACAGTCTGCACTGTTCCCCGTTAGACCGAGCGTATAAAAGCAAACCGTTGGCACACTATCCGGAAAATGTCGCGTGGAATCCATTCGATGCACATGGTATCTGTATGCTATCGCTGCCGCAGGGTTTGCGTTTTCGAACGCAAAAACACAACATAGAGCCACGATTTCACGCTTTCGCCACCACGCGGGAGGACGGCAAGCGGTGCTACGGCTTCAGTCTCGTGTTCTACGAAGAAGTGCGCAATCGACAGATATGCAGCGCCATGCATACGCTGCAATCGATGTTTATCACTGAGATATCAAGCTCGCAGCAGCCTCCGCCGGCGACGCTGCGACGAGTGAAGGAAAGCCCCGTGAGCCGTTCCTTGCCACGACATTTCAAAATTGCCGCCCAAGCTCCGGCGTCGGCTCTAAGCTACTACGATATTACTAAGGATAAGCTGTACGTGGCGAAAAGCATTTCGCTCGTTTGTCAGGTGCCGTACGCTCACGTTGCTGAGCTGTTTCTTCAGAATCTCTACAAGTAAGTTTCAGTCGATGCCGTTCTGACGAAGGAAATACTTTAAAAGCATTATTTTTAGATGTCTTCCCCGCCATCCCGGTTCTCGGTTGAGTCTCGAGAGCTACGTGTACAACTTCCTGTACGAAGTATCTACGCCCCCGCCAGGAAAGTCCATCCGAATATACATACCACCGGAAGAACCTCATCTACCTCCGATTGCCACAATCCTGCAGCGACCAGCACTAAAAGACGAGCTTCCGTTTATGGACTTTCCTCTGCGGCTTCTATTTACCTATTTGAGTGTGGACTGCGCCATTCAACTGTTCACTTGTGTGCTGCTCGAGAATCAAGTGCTTCTTCGGTCGTCCGACTATCAGAAACTAACCATCATAGCGGAATGCATCACATCGCTGCTATTTCCCTTCCAATGGCAGCATGTTTACGCTCCAATACTTCCTGCCTCATTGCACCACTTTCTCGACGCTCCGGTGCCGTTCGTGATGGGTCTCCACTCAGATTCTGATAGCACGCTGCGAATCGGCAGCGAAGCGAATCTCTGCTACGTGGACATCGATAAGAAGTCCGTTCAGCTTCCGGAGGAACTGCCCGCTTTTCCGCACCGCCATGACTTCATCGCGGAAATAACCGCCATTCTTGATAAGTACCAAGTACCTCGTGATAGATCCCTGGATCCACCTTCCATTCTCAGTCCAAAGAATCTCCTCAAAGATCACGACATGATGACGACGAGTTGCACCCTACCATCCGGCATGCACGCCCGACGAAAGCACTCACTGCACGACGTCCTCGATTGGGATCGACCAAACTCGCCCGATCTGCCGCTACCGGCTACGGCAGTACCCTCCCGGCCGGACGTTCGTCAACGGATCGTGGACATAGTCCGTCGCAGCGGCGGCGATGAAATCGATTCCGGACCGAACGAAGTGATGCCAAGCACAAAGCAAAAGCAACCGCTCAGTACGCTCGATCAGTACTACGAAGATCTTCGGCTGAACAACTCCATCCGGGAGATCTTTCTCAACCGCTTCGTACAGATGTTTGCCGCGTACGAGCAATTTGTGATTCTGCCCAATCAGGTGGGATTTTCTACTTTTAGAATGGAATTTTTAATTGAATGTTTTAATATTTTCGAACAGGACAGAGAAGACTGGCTCAGCAATCGTGAATCTCTGCACAACTTCGATAAGGCTTCGTTCCTGTCGGACCAACCGCAACATCATCGGCCGTTTCTGTCGCAGTTCCTCGAGAGTCAGATGTTTGTTACGTTGATCGATAACAAGATCATGCTGTCGTGGGGTGACGACGGCGGGAATGGCAGTTCCCTCGATAGTCTCAACGGAGACGTGGAGTACAATCTTAAGTTGTTCGACAATCGCATCCGAATCCTAAGGTACTGAACTGAAATTCAAGTGATTAGTATGTTCCAATAATTTCTCTTTTTTTCGAAATAATTATTGTAGGAAACGTTACGGCGGGGAAAGCATGATCCGAACCGCCAATTACGAGCCTTGCATACTGGCCAGAGAAACCCAAAAGCTGTTGGATAAAAGGCTCGGAAGCGTGGACATGGAGGTAGCTCCACCGAGCGAAATCCTGGACAAACGACCGCCGTATTATCGAAGTTTTCCATTGTTGGAAAAGTCCGTCCTGAACCAGGAGTGCGCTTCGAGGTACGCAAAGGGCGTTTTTGAGTGTGTTGAAAAGCGGGGTTAGGCAGAGCGGGAGATACGAAGTCGGGGAAACAATCCGTAGTGCTTCGTTTTCTGTTTCTGTCGACAAGTGCGAAAGGGTTTCGCAGCGTCATGTCGCAGGTTGAACGAAGTTCGCGGGTTGTTTTCTGTGCTTTGCAATTTGTATTTAGATGGAAAACTATCAACAACCATAGTTGACATGCGTACCTATATTGTGATTAGAGTTTAGTTTTCTGTTTGTTTGTGAGTTACGTACTGTATGTTGTGTTGTTTGACCGATTTATGGTGCCCTTAGGTTGTAATGATTAGATCTAGATTTTCAAATTTTATTGCACGTTGATTAGTTGCAGGTTCTGCTGATTTATTATATTACACAAAGTACGTAACCTGACTCTGTCTTGTAAATCAAAACTAAACCGCAACTAGTTAACGTCAGCCTACACATGTGTACACTGAACCGATCCTGACGAGCCAGGTACGTTGAATTTCATCGCTTTTGGTATATGGTAGCAAAACTTGTATCCTATATGGTTATGGTTCACCGATCGTTGTTGTACAGATTGATTGGCTGCTGTTGTTTGAACGCTTAACGCCTATGTTTGCGCTGCATCGATGATTTGAGCTTTGCCAGTTGGTGGCGGCATTCGTCGGTACATACCGCACAAAGCACCTCTTAAACAAAACTCGCCCAACCAAAACGATCGACAGTCAACCTGCTTGGCTCATTGGGTAAACAAACGATAAAATAAAATTCAAACACATACTTCCTTCCCAGAATTGAATGTAGCAGAAAATTATTTCCAATCGTTAAAACGACTGAATATTCGCATGGTTGCATGACCGTAAACGAGTTGTATAGTTTATAGTTGTTCCATATCGATGTAGTCAACAGTTTTCCAGTGTGAATTTGCGCGAAAAAAAAGGAACCGGTAATGAATATACTAAAACCTCACACTTAAGCTACTAACTTCCAAACATGTCGGCGGCACTGGTTGCGAAGAGGAATTCATAGACACAATCCCAGACACGCGATCGATGAAAAGCCTGAAGACTCGTGTTCACATGCGCGCATTGAAGACTCACTCAGCTAACTCGTTCGAAACGCCAAGACAACAAATGCTTTTAGGAAGTCACGCAAGAATTAAAAAAAAAACTAATGAAATGTCCCTAATAAATAACCTTTAATTAGCTTAGCTGTTAGTGCGGTTCGTCTCGGTATACCTAGGTATGCGCAGCAATTGATGAACCCTTAGTGATGGAGCTCCTCGGTGCTCAAGCGGACGTGATTTTTATTTTCAATTAGAATTTGCTCGTTATTTTATATCTAACATTATTATTTTAACAATTAGCAATATTAGTTTATTTTTTATTTGTTAGACTCTAATATCGATTTTCGAAATAAACGATATTTTTATTTATATGCCCACGTTATTGTTTGATTTTCTTGGCTGCGATTCGTGATGCTAAAATTAAAAAGACAGTGATTAGAAAACGCGAAATTTCACCAAAAAAAATGAATTCATTTACATGCGAGTGTCTAGGGGATAGATCGGTACTGTTTTTATTTGGCGCTAAAGGGCCCCTTCCTGAATTAGGTCCAAAAATCATCATTTTACAACCTTTTTAAAAAAACAACCATAACTTTTGACCCAACCAACCGATTAAATTTTTTTTTATAACCGTAGCCTTTACAATAGACGGGGGGAATGTTAGAAGAAAGTAGTGAAACAAAGATGTTGATAGTATCTCAGGAAGGGACAAAACATGAAGAGAAAAGTGCGGCAAATTAGATATGGGAGGGTTATTGAAGCATCGCTTATTAAATTTGTATAACGACCCTCTTTCATTGTTGCGAATCGAGCGAGAAGCCAACGATGCCTACTCTCACGCGAAAGAGTATGAGAAGCATAGCATTCAACGCTTACGTCGCACACGCAGGCGCAAGACAAACAAAACAGCCGCCGATGCAGTGTGCAGACATTTTGCTACCTACACACTTGCGAACGCACAGACTAACATCGCCTTTTTCCATAGCGTACTCGCGAGTCAAATAATTGGTGAGCAACCAGCTGCCCATGAGACCTAGAGGTGCACTGGGATACAGGTTTTTCTTCATCTTCGTCTCCCGATCCTACTCACGGGCGGGAGTGCGACCCTTTGCGAGTAATCGGAATCAGCAGCTCGGGCTGCAATAGCGAACGAGAGTGACGACCGTAGCTGCTAGCTAAATACATACTCGCAAAAACTCATCGCACTGCATGAATAAATAAGAGCGAGAGTCCGAAAGGGATGCTTATGTCGACGTGTTCGTTAGAATAAGTACGCGTGTGTGAGAAAATTAAACCACACGAGTGTGAGATTCGCAACACTGCCCTCTTTAGCCAAGTTGGGGGGTCCGCGGATCGAACCAAGCTATAATGGGAGCAAATTGTGAGTCGCAAATATTGGTGTTCAACGCAAGTGTTCGGAGGAAGGCTCCGTCCTTATGGATTAGACCAACCTCATGTTTTGTTTTTTGCTGTTTTGGGCTAGGGCTAGGGCCCGAGCTTAGGCATGAGCATGGATTGGAACTTGAACTTGAATTTAGCGGTGGTTGGTCGATTTTCATACTTATAGACGTAGGAAGTAATAGAATCAAATGTGTAGCTTGTATGGATGTCGTAGAAACGATAACATAGCCCTTCTTCGGCGAGTACCAAATCCTGAATGTTCCAATGTTCGATTCTTTCCATTTTTTTCATGTGAATGCTTGCTGTGATCATGATTAAAGACTTGGTTTGAAGGTGGGATATGGTGAAGAAAATTTGCTCTCGCTTTCACTATGATTTAGACACCGAAATTTAGCAAAAAAAAACGTTGTCACTGTCAAAGTGAAGACGCAACCATTTTTTTTATTAATCGGCAAGAAAAATTGTCGAATAAGGAAAAATTGTCGAATAAGGAAATATGCCAAGAGAATGAATATAAAAATAAAAATATAAACGATAACGAAGTCATTAGAAATTTCTCGTATTTATAGTTGTGATATAATTTAAAACCATATACGCTCATTAATTTTGTACATTTGGTACTGTTTATTGATGTCCGTGTTAGGAGCAATAAGCTATTGTAAACACGGTCATCATTTTCCATTTCTCATGAACAAACGATGTGCATGGGGTTTACTAGTACTGACGATCGTTTATACATAAACATAAGACCATTGTCGCATTTTTTTCTTTAAAAAAATCCAAACACTGTGACGAATCAGTTTTGGTATTACACTCCATTACTGGGTTTTCGGATTACAAATTTCGCGTTTTCTGAGCTGTGCTTTTTGTTTAATTTGCATTCAACTGAGCTCTAGGTTTCATGTAATAGAAAACCTGTTCACACAAACGAAAGGTAAGGAATTCCATTCGCTTGTAAATACACTCAACACGGACACCATCGGGAGGACCACACTGAGGAATGCATGTGCAAACTACTGAATGTTTCTATTTTGTTTTTGGTTGTTTTTTTTTCTATGGATGGCTTGCGCATCAAAATGCATAAATTTCGGGTGAAGTTAAAAGATTGAGTAAAGCTACGAACGCGTGCAAATTTCCACGGTCGTCTTTTCTCTTTTTTCAATTTTCAGGGGAAACAGCCTGCGAAGAGTTAAAAATGGTTCCAAGTGGAAGGTGAAGGAAATTTCATTGGACGGCGGAGGAGGCGGTAGCAGCAATAAAGAAAATGACGGCGGAGGGAACAAATCGAACCGGAACTCAGCGAATCTGTCCGGGACGGAAATCAGCCCGGCACTATTGGCACAGGCCAATTGGACTTTTGTGGAAAAATTGCTGAAGGTACGTTTAAAACAAACATTAGTTTCCTTATATAAACTAACCAAAACCATAAAATTGCAGGACTGCAAGAGCAAAACCAAACGAATGCTCCTGGAAAAGATGGGCACCGAAGCCATCGAGCTAGGTCTCAGCGGGGAAGCCTCGGTAACGGGAGTGGAAGAAAACACAATGATTGCTTCGCTTTGTGATTTGCTGGAGAAAGTGTGGTCCCACGGGCTGGTCAACAAACAAGGCAAATCGGCCCTTTGGACGCATCTGACGGCCTACCTAGAGATTAAGGATTGCCAGAATCCGGGCAAGCAAATTGATACAAACTATTTGACCCCTGGTAAGTCGAGCCGTTTCGTTTCTTTTCAAAATAAACGCTTCTAAATCAGTGAGTCGTCGAAATCAAAATATGTTGATGTTAAAGTAGCTTTATGATATCCTTGCAAACGAGTAAAAACCCAACAAATAGGATCGCGACGACTCACTTGTCACTGCTGTACCAAACTGGGAGTCCCCTAAAAACTCTTACCTTTAACATGCAGCCTTGGCGTGGACGGTTATGAGAAAACGGATGGATTGTACGTGTAAAACTAAATGTTTCTATCAAATGCTTTTCTCCCTTTCGAACTCTATTAGATGTGTTTGTTCTTAAGTTTCTAATTACGTGTACCGCTGTTTATTTCCTTCTTCACTTCATCAGTTGTAGCGAGTTGCACTACTAGTCCCAAAAAAACAAGCTTCACTAGCAATGGCGTAAGCTCAAAACTCACCATTAGTCCTACTGCAACATCCGACAGCAATAACGGTGGTAGTTGTTCCAATAGTAACAGTAACGGTAGAACCAAGTTTAACAATATAATTCGTCTCAGACGAAACTCCGGTAAAACTCCGAAGGTAGCACACCGCAACGAACCCATTTCGTTGTCCTCACCGGAGATGTCCCCTAACGCCGCCAGCCGGTTAAGTAATTTCGTATTGCCCAGTATAATTGCTAACTTAGTCGGAACAAGGTATGCAAGTGTGCCCACCTGTGAGAACGCTCACGGGAGCGTCAACGGTAAGTTCGGTTGACCCGGAAAACCTCTCGATAGACAGCTGAATAGAGCAAATATTAACCACTAGCGGTAACTAACACACCATCCGGGATATTGCACGTGTACTAATGCGTATGAGTTTTATACTACTACTACTACCACTACAGGGCTTGATAATCTAACATATGCTAAAATATAGCAATGCTACTATATCTTTAGTTCTTCAACTGGTGCCGGTACATTTTTCTCTTAAAACTAACGGTTTAAACTTTTCCAAAGATTTGTCATCCCTTGCAATTGAACCGGAGATTCCTTCGTCACCGACACGAGGCCGGTCAAAGTCTCGCGACCGGAAAAGCTTAGGACCTGAGCAGCTACGATCGTTACCTGAATCTCTGGAATTCGACATTAGGTTCATATCAAGCTAATCACCTTAATCGGCGTTGTCCATTAAACAACATTCCTTCTACTCAACAGGAATATCCTGTCTATGACAGACATCAAAACCCACATTGGTTATGCGCGGGCGTGGGTGCGACTGGCACTGGAGAAGAAGCTTCTGTCGCGTCATCTTCGATCGCTTTTATCAGATACGGCCCTCCTAAGACAATTGTACAAGCGTTCCGCATTCGTGCGCTGCGACGATGAGGTCGAACAGTTTTTGTACCACCTGCTGACGCTGAATGCTGTTGATTATTTCTGCTTCACCAATACGTACCCTACGACTAAACTTCCGTATAGGGTCGTGATATTCCCCTCGAAGAAAGGATCGGCCGCTACCACTTCTGCCAACGTTTGGATTGCCATTTCCGGAACCCTGGGGGAAACGCAACAGATTAGCATCCCCCGACATTCGCTGGAATTCGTGTTTCACGTAAGTAGTTTAATTCAGCACTAGGTTACAAGCATCCCCTAATGGACTTTCATTACAGCACAAAACGTTGGGAATACTAACATCATTACGAGTAGGACATGATGATACCGGAATGTCCTCCAAGTGGTTGGTCGAACACGTTGTCGTCAGGAATGAAGTTACAGGTCACACCTACAAGTAAGTCAAATGATTTCATTCTTCAAACATCGCCTTTCACTGCAAATATCGCTTCAATTTACAGATTCCCCTGCGGTCGCTGGCTCGGACGAGGCATCGACGATGGATCCATTGAAAGACTACTGGTTGGACAATTGGTTCCCCGAACGGTAGACAGCGAGGAGCTTGTGGAAGCTTGTCGGACGCCACCCCGAACACGTAGTCCCAGCATTCAGCGACCGGAGGTACGACCTTCGGACATTCAGCACATGCTGGGCGACTGCGTGAACGCAATCGTCAAATGGCACTACCGGCCGAGCCGTGAACGGGACGCCAGTTCTCTAACGAATCTACTCTGCGGGGAAAACGGCCTCGTTAAGTGTTTGGAGCAGGCTTTCCTGTGCGGTTTCCGATCGCAGCGACTGTTCGGAAGAAATCTCTATCTGTGGGATTATTTCGTACGCGTTAAAGAACAATTCGAGGTTAGTTTGATGGAAGAGTCGGTGGAATTGGTTCGCGGTGGCGCCTCCGTCTGTAATTCTCCACCGACCAGTGGTTCTAGTCCGGAGTCGCCGCCCCAAGGAACAGCAACCGTTCAACCTCCGGTGGCACGACAGGAGCTGTCCGCTGTCTGGCGATGCTACTGTCATCTGATGGATGAAATCAATAACGTGAAGCAAACACTGGGAAAAGACGGCCGTTTTCAGCTGTTTATTTGTCTAAGCATTAGGTAAATTTTTCCGCTTCTTTCATTACAAAACCGTTAACATTCTGTGGTTTCAGGGAGCACCTTCTCCACAGAATGCTAGTACCGATGGCCTACACACGTGTTACTACCGAAATGTACGAGGAACAAAGTTTCATGCGCAAGAAAGGTCTACTGACATTCCTTCGGCAGATATTGGAACCACTGGATGAGTTCCACATAGTGCTGGAAAACTCCATTACCCAGGGTATTGGATCTCACTGCTAGGCAGCCAATCCTCATTGGAAACATAATACTCACTCACACTACTAGCGCTAGGTTCTCTCATCGTCGAAACTCATTTTTCAACCCAGACAATTTTGATAAGGCATCTGCCGTTTGTTTTTCTATCTTTCTCGCTTAACCAACTGAGAAACGGTTAAGCAAAACTAAATAATCGAAATCAATGGCCAAAGATATTAGAGCAATTTTTTGTTCCTGAGATGTTGTTATTCGTATTAAGGTTATTTCTCCAATTTGTTTTACGTTGTAATTCTACGGGAATTTGTGATTTTTAGTTTGATTTGTTGAACCTTTATAGTCTTGGTTTGTTTTTAGTGGTTACGCTCCATGTTTCCGTTTAAGTTAAGAAAAGAAAAAAAACTATTTCGTTGAAATAGTGTCTGTGCCAAAATTGAACTGAAGAAAATAAACAGAAATACCCCATAGTTTGGCAAGGGCTGAAGAAGTTGAAAACCAAACTTCAGACCTACAGTTGGTTGTGTGATAGTTTGTGTGGGACAGAATGTGGGAAATTATGAGTGATTACATACCGGAATTAGAATAAGTTTCGCGCAAATGAGTTCAGCTTATATAAAATTGACAACACAGCTCGACAAAACAAGACAATTCTATACTCACAGAAACATACTCAACCATGATTAGAAAGAGAGGGACAGTACGAATTACGACTAGATTTCTAGAGGAAACGATTCTTCACTGTAGCCGAAATGTAGAAGATCTGTTACTTTGCTTTGCATGATCTTTAAACAAAATTAATCCGTCTTTCGAAGTGTAAGCTGTAGACAGCAAACCTTGATTCCAGACTAAAACGCTAAACTATAACTTCTAGGGAAACCTGAATTATCAGCCTTTCGTGATCGTTGAATAAACATGACATCTCAGCCGACCGAAATTCTTATTAGCATTCAGCAGGCACCAGTAGAACTTCGCTTCAATTAACTGATTATATGTGTTCGTTGTAGCTGGCAGTAAAACATAGGTTTACGACTTTTTTGTGGTTCTACAACCATATAGGTGGATCAAGTGAATAAACGCTGATATTACTATCTGATTTAACCGGACAACCGCTGCTTTTAATTGATCCGAACAACAAACAAGTCTATCAGTCCAAAATAAAATATTTGTCCCCCGACAAGAACGCGTATAAAATGAGGATCATTACTTCAATAAAACATTATTAAAAAGTCGTTCGGATTTGAACGAATTCGAGGGTACTTTTCACTTTGGCAACGTATCCCGATACCAGAGAGCTGCGAAAAGAACGTGAATTCTTCGTGAAGCTACTTTGCATATTGAAATATTTTGGGAGCACCCCTGGAGATAACCAAATGGAGAGACCTGCTCTTTGGTCGAACACATACTGTGATCGAGAGCGTACATCGTTCAGACGTTACAGACATGTGCTATTTGCAGGATAAACGTCGAGTTAGATCACCAGCTCATAAATCAGCGAAGGATTGCTTTGACAGTCACAATGCGGAGAGCAAGCTATGTGACGAGTAACATTTCAAAAGGTCCAATGTGAAAATGAGAGATTCTCTTTGCGTCTCCTCACTTACGCTTATCACGGCGGCATAAATGCACTTGAATACGTCTATATAGCATGAAACGGTTACTGGCGTTATTGGCTAGCTAATCTATACCTATAAAGAAGGATTACTGTCTGTCTGTCCCATGTTCCTTATAGAATCGAAAACTACTGAACCAATCGGCGTGAAAATTTGCATGTATAGGTTTTTGGGGCCAGGAAAGGTTTTAGTGATGGTTAGAGACCCCTCCCCCCACTAAGAGGGGGGGCTCCCATACAAATGAAACACAAATTTCTGCAAAACTCGAGAACTAATCAAGCAAATAGAACCAAATTTGGCATGTGGGTGTTTTCGGTAACAAGAATTTATTCTAGGGTAATTTGAGACCCCTCCCCTCTTTATAAGGGGAATTATAACTCCTCTCCCCTTTAAGAGGGGGGGCTTCCACACAAATTTCCTCATAACTCGAGAACTAATCAAGCAAATGGAACCAAATTTGGCACGTGAAGGTTTTCGAGGGCAAGAAAATTTTCTATGTTGAATTAGAACCCCTCCTCACTTTAAAAGGGGGGGGGGCTCCTGTACAAATGAAATACCAATTTCCTCATAACTCGAGAACTAATCAAGCAAATAGAACCAAATTTGGCATGTGTGTTTTTGGAGACAAAATTTTTTTCTATGATGAATTGGGACCCCTCCCCACTTTAGGAGGGGGGGGCTCCTATACAAACGAAATACAAATTTCCTCATAACTCGAGAGCTAATCCAGCAAATGGAACCAAATTTGGCATGTAGATGTTTTTGAAGGCAAGAATTTTTTCTATGATGAATAAGAACTTCTCCCCACTTTAGGAGGGGGGGCTCCTATACAAATGAAATACAAATTTCCTCATAACTCGAGAACTAATCAAGCAAATAGAACCAAATTTGGCATGTGGGTGTTTTCGGTGACAAGAATTTATTCTATGGTAAATTGAGACCCCTCCCTCTTTATAAGGAGAATTATAACTCCTCTCCCTTTTAAGAGGGGGGGGGGGCTTTCATACAAATTACCTTATAACTCGAGAACTAATCAAGCAAATGGAACCAAATTTGGCATGTGAAGGTTTTCGAGTGCAAGAAAATTTTCTACGGTGAATTAGGACTTCTCTCCACTTTAAGAGGGGGGGCTCCTGTACAAATGAAATAAAAATTTCCTTCTAACTCGAGAACTAATCAAGCAAATAGAACAACATTTGGCATGTGGGTGTTTTCGGTGACAAGAATTTATTCTATGGTGAATTGAGACCCCTCCCCTCTTTATAAGGGGAATTATAACTCCTCTCCATTTTAAGAGGGGGGGCTTCCATACAAATTTCCTCATAACTCGAGAACTAATCAAGCGAATTGAACCAAATTTGGCATGTGTGTGTTTTTGGAGACAAATTTTTTTTCAATGATGAATTGGGACCCCTCCCCACTTTAGGAGGGGGGTCCTATACAAACGAAATACAAATTTCCTCATAACTCGAGAACTAATCAAGCAAATGGAACCAAATTTGGCGTGTAGGTGTTTTTGGAGGCAAGAATTTTTTCTATGATGAATTAGGACCTCTTCCCACATTAGCAATGGGGGCTCCTATACAAATGAAATACAAATTTTCCCATAACTCGAGAATTAATTAAGCAAATAGAACCAAATTTGGCATGTGGAGGTTTTTGGAGGCAAAAATATTTTCTATGGTGAATTGGGATCCCTCCACACTTCAAGAGGGTGGCTTCTACACAAATGAAATACAAATTTCCTCATAATTCGAGAACTAATCAAGCAAATGGAACCATATTTGGCATGTGGGTGTTTTTGGAGGCAACCATTTTTTCCATGATGAATTAGAACTTCTTACCTTTTTAGGACGGGGGGGGGCTCCCATAAAAACGAAATACAAATTTCCTCATAACTTTAGAACTAATCAAGCAAATGGAACCAAATTTGGCATGTGAGAGTTTTAGATGGCAGATTTTTTTTCTGTGGTGTATTACGACCCCTTCCCCTTTTAAGAGGGTGGGCTCCCATACAAATGAAATACAAATTTCCTTATAATTTGAGTACTATTCAAGCAAATGGAACCAAATTTAGCATGTAGGAGATTCTTGAGTCTTGAATTTATTTTATGATAGTTAGAGACCTCTCACCCCTGTGGTAGGGGGATATGGAGAAATTTTTGCGAATCTCAAAAACTAATCCAACTCGAGAAATTCGAGACTCTTCCATAAAACATTAATCAATAACAAGACCACAAAAACTATCTATAGTAACTAACACTAGATCATTCAGGACGAGCCGGTCGCGAGTGTTGCCGGTGACCCGCCGTCGGAAGCGCCGCCCACTGGGGGGCTTGCAAAACTCGAGATTGTGACAAAGATCATCCGAGATTCATGATTTATGTACAACACAGGTTAATTTATGGCAATACGAAGTTTGTCGGGTCAGCTAGTCCTTAATAAAAATTAGGTGCATTTATGCCGCTGTAATAAGCATAAGAGAGGAGACGCAAAGAGAATCTCTCATTTGCACATTGGACCTTTTGACATGCTGGTCGAGATGTAATGTGTGTAACGACGAGGATAACCCGATTATGAACGGAAAGAATTCTCACTCGCATCGTGTTCCAAAGATTACAGGAAACATTTGTTAGTGAACGCTCAGAGTGCGATTTTCGAGAGAGACGTTCCATGACAGACCAATAAACAGATCATCAATGAATTTTGAGCATTCAGTATGTAGACACGCCATATGCTTATAGACTTCAAGGCACCGTATGATTCGGTCGAATGAAAAGAGTTATGAGTATGTATGTCCAACAAAACTGGTCCATGGTCTGATTCCATGCTACTAGAATTTGTGAATGATATCGGTGTCGTTGGCGTTAATCATAGAGCTGTGAAAGAGGGCCTGGCTAAAAAACTCAAAAGGACAGTTTCAAGAATTGAGGGCATAATAGCCTTTGCCATAACGAAAAAACGACATAGATTGACTGATGAGAGAGAAGTCCTCAAGGCCTACGCTTCACACAGAAGTCTTGTCCATTCAACTAGGCTGTCGCCGATCTTGAGGCCAGTGAAGTATCAGCAAGTCGGTTATCATTTGATAAATCCAACTTATCCGCTGCTCGCCTTGTCGGCACGTTTCTGTCGGGCCGTGGAAAAAAACTATTTTCACTAGGCTGTAGTCAGACTTTCTTATGACGTCGCAAGTCCATCGCAGCCCACCGGTTTACGCGGTTTGGACGATGGATGGTTCTCCCAGCAGCTAATGCAAACGATTCGTTCATGTCTACACTCCATCATAGAGGGCGGTAGAAGGATACCGGTCTAGTCAATATTTTCAATATGACCGACTTCCCGGAGCGGTGAATTTTACTCGAACACCTTCCTGAGTAAACACGATTTTCTGCCATAATGCGTCTTCGTATTTCTCTACTGGTATCACCATCGGCGGTTACTATTGAGCTCGTATATACAAACTCGACTATCACTTCGATATTGTCAAATCCTTGATGGCAGGCTTGTCTCCTTGGAGCTTCTTCCTCGTATGTATTTTGGGTTCGACGCACTGATGGCAAGGCCAACCGGCCTCAGTTATTAATCTGGTATAGGTACGTCTCCGGCATCGTCTCAAAGTGACGCTCGTGACGATACCTGCTCATGAAAGCCTAAAACGTTGCTCTAGTCCTCTTCACAATCTGAAGGGACCTAAAGACTGTCCCTTTCCCATTGGTCATTTCATCGTCACCTTGATTACTCGTGTTATTTTGTCTGGTAGGCCGCGTTCGTCTTAGGCCGATATTAACCGTTCTTATTAATTACCTAAAGATCGGGAACAGGAAGCGAGCACCGTCTGTACATGCTGCTATAACCATCACCGTACCAAAATCTTGGCACATATATGCTTGTGACACCTAGCTGTTAACTTACTTAGTTAGTTTGCCTGACATCCTACGACAAGGTTTGCATAACGTAATCCCGACGCTCAGGTCTATGCCGATTGATCCGATCCGAATTATTCACCTCGACTCTACATTCCGATCGGGCCTGTTCCGATCAGAAATATCTCGATCGATATTTGTTATAGCATATGTTGTATTCCGATCGAAGCGCAATTTCTGATCGGATCCGGCTCTGATCGATATGTAGAATAGAGGCGATTATATTTTTAGTGATGCCGAATGGCAAGGCCCACGACCAACCCCATTGTCTCACAGGAGAACCATCGTAATGTTGTTATCGACACCTGGGCAAAGCCCACAAACTCCCTTCCTAAGAAAAAAAGCCCCCTTCTCCTGATATCACAAGCCAACCAGCGGTCACAACACAGTTGATTACCCGATATTCTTGTTGGTTATTCACAACCCAGTTAACCCACGAAGAGAGAGGCGTTCAGTAACTAAACCCGGACTGTATTGCGCCAGAGCAGTTAAGCTTCTGGAAACACTTCCTTCCGTCGTTTGTATGGCACAGTTCTTCTATCGCTTCAAGTATGTCATAAATTATCCTACCAGAACCTGAGCATTTTACAATTGCATGTTCCAAGGCAACCGTGGCTCTTACCGATTATTCAAATCCGCCGCCCATTTTGCATAATGCGGTTTGGCATAACGCCATTTGGCATAATCCTAAGGGACAATTTGGCATAATTTCTCAAACAACATTTTAAGATCAAATGGTCGCTTTCCTAGATGATTCGTTGTGTTTGCCGATGACCCGCCGTTGGAAGCAGCGGCCACTACTAGATTTACTGACCACGGGTAAGTTTTACTTAGTTCTCGCTATGACTCGTCTTTGGGAAACAACAGTTCGGCGTAGCGTGTAAAAAACAAGAGAAATACCAAACTAACTAAGCTTTCCAGTCCGAATTTCGTTTTGCTGCCATCAAATTCTGTACAGCCACCTCATCCACTTTGTTCGCTGCAGATCGCCAGATTGCCTTAAATTGCTTCTCGCATCCAAAAATTTTTTTGGGTTCTGTATAACGATGCTCCAATATTTTGAATTAGACACAGCTCTGGCGTACTGAAAGGACTCTTATCCTAGTACACTGTCTGTACGTGTTTATCGGCGTACCTTCTTGGTTTTTGTTCAAAATTCAAAATACAAAATTCGACCAAAACAGCACGGAATAATTATGTTTGGACAACTCATTCACTTGAATCTCTTTTTCCACGTTCCCAATTGTAGTGAAAATGTCGCTTTTTCAGTCCCAGATGCAGATAGCCTGACAAACCCGATATTTCTTAGTGAACTTCGACAGTTTCATATGCTTGAAAACATCTGCCACCTTTCTTCGGGTCGGCACATAAAACTTCTGCCCAGGAAGCTGTTTGAATCGAATTTCTTCAGCGTCGTCGTAAACAGTTTCCGGGTTTGTATCTTGGCCGTTTTATTTTGTTTATCGTAGCGACTCGAAGTTACTACCTTCTTGTGAGCCCGCAGTCCGGCTCCTTTTTAGCACGATGCACAAGCACGACTGTGGATGACATTCCCAGCTTGTTTGCGACATCTCGAACGGAGAGGTAGAGATTCTGCTTCAAAGCACTAGCCACTCTTTTTGTCGTCGCTGCAACTTACGGCTTTAGATCCAGGTTCCCGGCTGTCAACAAACGTTCCTCGAGCTTCACTACATTGGTGGCAGTTTGTTTGACCATTTTGAATGATCTCGCTAAAGCGACGTGTGATTACACTCAAGGCTCTTTTTACGCGAAGGATACGTCCCGCGTAAATCAAAACCGCGTAAATTCCGAAAACCGCGTAAAAAGCGCGTAAATTCCGAAAATCGCGTAAAAACCGCGTAAAAACCGAAAACCGCGTAAAAACCGAAAACCGCGTAAAAATAGTCGTGTTAAAAAAATCGCGTAAAAAGCGACTTCAGTGTAATTCATATTTTCGCGAAGCGCGAGTGAAATAGTTATGCCTTGCGTTCCTCCTCTTGGATGGATGGACGAGATAACTTGATTTGTAAATAAATTGGAAAAAAAAATTGCTGTGTAAATACGTAATTGAAATGTAATCCTAGTGGATATATATCCATATGTGGTTGTCTAGCTTCTCTAGCTTAAATTTTTATTAGTTGGCAAGGCACGGTTATAAAAAAAATGTTGGTCTTATTTTGGTACATGCAGAATACCGAACGAAATACGATCAAAATTTTCGTATGTGACCGAGAACTCCCAGTATTTTTTAATAAGTTTTTTTTTTATTTTGCTTTCCTAGCCATTTCGACAACTGAAGAGACGATAAAAAAAGAAGAAAAACAAAAAGTTGTTTATATCCTTTAATACTACTACTGTTTAATTAAAGGATATAAATAACTTTTTGTTTTTCTTCTTTTTTTTTATCGTTTCAGGTATTCTACTAAGACGCTCAAATAAACATTAGTTAACTGAAGAGAGATCAGAGTGTTTCCTAGCCATATGATATAAATAGGAATTAATAATTTTCCAAGAAACAAAAACATTTTATTCAGAATTCAAAGCAAACATTGTAATTTTTATTTGACTCGAACTTGGAAATTACACATTACACTGACTCTAACTGCCCATTTGAACGACGGTACTTCACTTCATTTCATCGAGTCCGATGTGCTCACTACAATTAGGCGAGCTTCTCACGCCGCCCTGCTCACTAAACTCGCGGAGCGACCCTAACAAATGACAGAACCGTCATCGACACAAGATAATATGCGGGTGACAGTCAGCTGACAGCGAACCGCTTTCCACGGTGTCAACCTTAACATTAGTATAATGCAGTGTATTATAATTTGCACTACATGTTCACAGTCAATACATTCATTCATAATGCAAGAGCGGTGTAGCGAATTTGTATAGTAAATGTGTGTATAATTTCCAACAAAAGAGGCAAGAAAAGTCGCTTTTGATACACGTCAACAAAATAGAAAGAGCCTTCTCCTGCTAGTCGCGGCGAAAAAACGGACAGTCGAAAGAAAAAAAAACACACAGATTGGCCACTCCCGGTTGCAGAAGTGAAAACCAGTTTCTAGACCAGAATTTAACAGAGTGTGTCAACTGCACACAAAGTAGCCAAAGAACGAATCGCGAGTTGCGGAGGGCACGATCGAATTGTATATATAAAGGAGCCGTTCGCCAGTGAAAGTTTTTTCAGTGTCGAGCCAATATCGGTACTGAACGGTAACCACCAAGCAGTGCGCGCGCGGATTCTGGTTCGGTGTTCCAGGACTAGACTTGCGGAAAAATAGCCACAAGTTCTATCAGTAAGCCTTTTTACGTACACGACCACATCCTTCACTAGGTGAAGGTGAGAGAGCGACCGATCGAGTGCGGCGAGAGGTGTCCGACTAACCGAAGTACGTGTGCGGAAAACTGGTAACCGAACGCTGCCTTACCAAAAGCCAGTTGGGCAAGTCCCCGAACGCGAGAGAAGATAGTGTGGCGGTAGCTCCAAAATCTCCACAGAAATAAGGTGGCGATCCGTGGCAAACGGCTCAGTCGCTTGTGTTCCGCATTCGTGAGTGGTTCGACGTGTTGATAGTGGTGAGGTACGGGTGTGCTAATTGTTGAATCAAGTTTGGCGTGGAATAGGCTCATTAGCTGCTGCTAAAACGTTCGAGTAAGTGTGTGCTCGGGCAATAAACATTGAAAGTGGCATCGTGTGTTTTGCAGTAAAACTACAGACCATTTCTGATATCAGTTGATAAAATGTGTGGAATTTTCGCATACTTGAACTATCTAACACCGAAATCGCGGCGCGAAGTGATAGATTTGCTGCTGACGGGTTTGAAACGTTTGGAATACCGTGGATATGACTCAGCTGGCGTTGCCGTTGATACCGCAGATCAGAAGGGTATTATAACGTTCAAGCGTACAGGAAAAGTTAAGGTCCTGGAAGAGGGCATCTTGGAGTCGATTAAAAACGAATGCTACAGCGATTGCGTCGACACGCATGTTGGCATTGCACATACTCGCTGGGCTACCCATGGTGTCCCCTGCGAGCTCAACTCGCATCCTCAACGGTCGGATGACACCAACTCCTTCCTTGTCGTTCACAATGGCATCGTTACGAACTACAAGGACATCAAGAAATTCCTCGAGTTGCGCGGATATGTGTTTGAATCGGACACCGACACGGAAGTGATTGCTAAGCTGGTACATCATCTGTATCTTCAGCATCCAAACTATTCGTTCCGGGAGCTGGTAGAGCAGGTTATTCAACAGATCGAAGGAGCATTCGCATTGGCTTTCAAGTCTAAGCATTTCCCCGGCGAGTGTGTCGTAACACGTCGTGGTTCACCGTTGCTTGTCGGCATTAAGGCTAAAACTAGCTTGGCTACCAATCACGTGCCGATTCTCTATGGTAAAGGACACCGTCACGGCTCCACCGGAAACATTCAGGTTGAACCATTGCCGGACAACACTTCGGATTTCATCAATCCAGGAGAGGAAGTTGAGTACTTTTTCGCATCCGATGCATCGGCCGTTATCGAGCACACAAACCGAGTGATCTATCTGGAGGATGACGATGTAGCTGCAGTGAAAAATGGTGCACTCGGAATTCATCGTTTGAAGAAAAGCTTGGACGATCCACATGCCCGTGAAATTACAACACTAAAGATGGAAATTCAGCAGATAATGAAAGGAAACTATCGTTATTTCATGCAGAAAGAAATTTTCGAGCAACCAGAGTCCGTAATCAACACAATGCGAGGACGAGTTAATTTCGAAACTAAAAAGGTTACACTTGGAGGCATCAAGGAATACATTCCGGAAATTAAGCGCTGCCGCCGCTTGATGCTGATTGCTTGTGGAACATCGTATCACAGTGCAGTGGCCACACGACAGCTACTGGAGGAACTTACAGAACTGCCAGTGATGGTTGAATTGGCTTCAGACTTTCTCGATCGCAACACTCCGATTTATCGTGACGATGTGTGCTTTTTCATTTCCCAATCCGGCGAAACGGCTGATACATTGATGGCCCTGCGGTACTGCAAACAACGAGGAGCACTCATTGTTGGAATTACAAACACTGTAGGAAGTTCCATCTGTCGCGAATCACACTGCGGAGTACATGTTAATGCTGGTCCCGAAATCGGCGTGGCATCCACCAAGGCTTACACTTCGCAGTTCATATCGTTGGTGATGTTTGCACTGGTGATGAGCGAAGACAGGTTGTCTCTGCAAAACCGACGTGAGGAAATCATTGAAGGACTTCGTCAACTTGATACACACATCAAACATGTTCTCAAGTTGGACCAAAACGTGTTGGAAATCGCACAAGATCTCTATCAGCAAAAATCGCTGCTTATCATGGGACGTGGCTATAATTTTGCCACTTGCATGGAAGGTGCGCTTAAAGTGAAGGAATTAACATACATGCACAGTGAAGGTATTATGGCGGGAGAACTGAAACATGGACCGCTCGCTCTGGTGGACGACACGATGCCGATAGTGATGATCATAATGCGAGATCCGGTTTATGTTAAATGTATAAATGCATTGCAGCAAGTCACAGCTCGCGAAGGACGACCAATCATTGTCTGTGAAGAAGGTGATACCGAAACCAAGAGCCTTGCTTCGAAAGCTTTGGAAATTCCACGTACTGTCGACTGTCTACAGGGTATCTTAACCGTCATTCCAATGCAGTTGCTGTCCTATCACCTGGCCGTTCTACGAGGATGCAATGTTGATTGCCCACGGAACCTAGCCAAATCCGTGACGGTTGAGTAAACTGACAATTTAATTGTAATATTCGCACATATACCCGCCCCCACATACGAAACAGTATCAGTTTGCTTTTATTTTACTACTATAAAGTCACTGTTACTTAAACCAGAAACTCAGTTCTACACCCGCTCGATGCGTACTAGAATGCAAAGCAAATATTATGGCGGTAGCTGGCGCAAAACAACAGAAACCAAGCAAAACATCCACGTCTGCAAGGTTTCGCTAAAAGGAAACGAAGAAGTTCGCAGAACGTCGTACCACTACAGTGAAATCACAATTCGAATGAAACGACCGCTTATCAACAGGCTACCTTCTCCCGACTGTCCCCGTTCTTTCCCTCCGCGCACGTGGACAGTAATGATCGAAATGCACGCAGTAGAAAAGTGGATCTTAATGAAGTAACAGTTTGTGCAGTGAGCGTCACTAAAATTAGCAATGATTTTTTACCTTAGCTGTGGATCGTGATCAATATAATCGATAACATAACATTATATCAAACATTTATTGTTTATTAAGGGGCAAATCCCACGTAAAAAAACAGAAAGTCAGATAAATTTTCGTACTACTGTGAGACAACAAGAATTCTTTATATATATACACGAAAAATGAAAAATAAAGTATTAGTTCATAGTCCTTTACCCAACGCAAACTTTCATTTTCCACGGCCAAAGTTGACTGCAAGTTTCCCATAAGTTTAAGGCACGGTGCACCTACCTCTTATTACGTATTCATGTGGTGTGCATAGTTATAAAATTTGAAAAAAACATTCACGCCGCACACACATTGAACTGCCGCGCCGCCGGCCGCCCGCTGACAGGTTTGATTATTTTTCTCTCTCGCCCACCGTGCGCGGCAGCAACGTTACTTAATCGTCGCTGCTCGATCTTTGCGGGTTGGTGTCTCGTTTCTAACAGGCCTCTAACCCACTGGCGTCGAAAAAAAAAAATCGATCTGTGCATGGCTTTAGAGGAGTAGGTAAACATCTGAAAACGTGTTAATTGTATTCATCGCATCACCAATTATTGCAATTTTTAGATTTGACACAGTTTTGAGACGCGTTATGACGATAGCGTATAGATCCGCTTAAATTATCAATAAAATAAATTCCCACACCATTAATATACAAAATCATCGATGGTTAGTATGTATGTTGAAATGTTTACAACAGTGGCGTTATATTATGAAAACGAGAAACCAGTTTTACCATAGGTAGATAATCAAAACAGACAGCAAAGGTTGGCATGTTCAACCAAATCTTCAACTTCCAAAAACGTTTACCTCTATTATAAGGACCGCATATAAAAATTATGCGCCTTATGTTGAACCATACGTGCATACAAACACGAAGCAGCAGCTCCAGCAAGCGACAAGAAAAGTGACAGAATTGCCGCCGCGCCGAAAAACAAAAACACAAAACTCGAAACTACGTGACTGCGAAGCCGCGTAGTGTGGTAATGCTTCTGGAATTAACTACCAACGAGCAATAAGTTAGCTCATCGAACAGGGGATGGAAAGATGGGGGCCGGTCGTATAAATTGGACCCTGCCCGGCCAAAACCAGGTACCGTTACAAGTGTGAAACAATCGAGAAATGTCTAAATTGGTCTTTGCTTACGAACAGTAGTGATTTTGGGTTTAAAAGCAACACATCGAGAATTGATTGCTTTTAAGTGCATACAATGCAGAAATGTGATGTGATTCTGACGGCATCCGATTATGTTATTACATAAAATGGATAAATAAAATAAAAATGGATGGTTGGTCCATCCTTGGTCGGGATCTACTTTTATTTAATTTGTGAACGAAGAAGGATAGCTGGTATCTATGCTGATTCGGAAGCTAAGCTAGCATATGCAATATTATTCCGAATCAGAATCTATTAAAATAATCAGATTTAGAAAACTTCAGTCATGATTTCACATATATTAGAACGAGTTAACAGTTTCACTTAAGACTCAACCAGAACATCTATAATTCTCTGCTCTTAAGCATAAGCATAAGCATAAGCATAGGATATAATTCTCTGCTCTTTTGTAAAAACTCCATCGAGTGTTTACCACATTAAAAGCTTCTGACGCCAACATTATAAACATAATATTTGAATGAAACATGCAATCGCAATTAACGGACAAACACCGTTCGAAATTAAGCTGATTCATACATACGACTCTGTTCTATAAACCCAATCAGAGGTAGAATCTTATCATACTGAACACGACCCAGACTTTATTTCGAGTTTTTAAAAGAATTATACAGTATCCCCCCGCTAATCCGACACCCAATAATCCGACGACTCAATAGTCCGGATCTCGCTAATCCGGAAAATTCCGAATTAAAACGTATTGTACTTGACTTCTTTCAATCGAACACTACCTTCGTTTGGCGTCTCCGTTAAAGTCAGAATGGCACTCTTTAGAACTAAATGGAAATGGTACATGGTGCTGCTTCTAACTACGTTCACTTTTGCCATGGCTATAATATTTTCATTGCTATTCTCAATAGACTGATGTGCTTGCGCTTATTTCGACACTAACTAAGAATTTCAAAGTATTTTATTGACGAAATTGAGTATTACCGAGTATAAAACATAGTTATTGCGTACTTACGACAAATATTTTCAAAAATTTCCGGAGTTGTTTACGTATGGATGTAAACAAAACCACATTTCAAACTCACACTGACGTCAGGTTGACTGTCGGATTATCGAGTCAAAATTCGCTAAACCAGCTATAAATTTGTCGGATTAGCGGGGCGGTACTGTATCTGTAAGTACTTAAATTTTTGCCACATGTACACTTAGACAGATAAAATATTTCGGAGCTTACAATTTTTAGTGAAATAAAGCTTCGGTTCGTCATACCAAACTTCATTTCGTAATATGCAAAAATTTTCTTTATCATAGACAGAGGGCAATTATTTACTAAAATTGGATTGTATATATTCGTTAAGCCGTGTGTATGAGCTGCCTAACGTACTCAAAATTAAGTGTAAGTAGTTTGAGTCACAGTTCAAAATTTTAAGTAATTACTCCGAGTGACCAGCAATCAAGAAGACTTTTATGTAAAGATAGTGAAAAATAGTGTTTCGATAATGAAGAATTCTTAAATCTTGACAAGAAATAACAGCGGTCCGAGACGGCCCCCTGCGGAACACCGTTAAAAATGATGAAAAATTTTCGAAAGAAACTTGTAGATATATTCATTAAGGTGACGATTTGACAGGTACGACTTGATCCACTGAAGCAATGATCCTTCAATTCTGAGTGTTAGTAAATTTCTTTACATGGAGCATTTGAACATGAATCCGTGCTGTTCACCGGCATCGGATGTACTGCTGGACGAGAGAAATATGATAGATATAGTAACCTTAAAATATCGTCAAATCGGAACAAACAATCGGAAGATATCAATACTGCACTTCAGAAACATTGAAACCAAACTATCCAGTCCAACGGAGGTGGAGTTCACAGAACAGAAGTGGAAGTTCGAACAACGCGACCGTCAAATATGGTAACAGAGCCTCTTTCGATTTTGTTTTTCTTTTGGAAGGTTTTCATAGAATCAGGCCATTCAATGTCAAAGTGACTTTAGCATGGGTTTATTCTCAGGCCCCTCATCGCCCTTCCTTCATGCTGAATTCTAAATTATTCCGATATGGTCTATTGACAGTGCAAAAATGAGACCCTTATAGTAAAATGCACTGGCTTAGCCACGCCAGGGATGGCTATAATTGAGGACTGCACGCTGTCATGTGGAACGAGGTCGGTAAAGTAGCGAAAAGCATTGAAGGAAGGGTACCCAATTACACACAAGCATGCATAAAAAATTCAATAAGCAATTCGCTCAATCAATAGCGATTATAGCAAAAATAAATGCAGTGCGGGTTATACAGCAAACACCCGAGCGATATCACAATAGATCAAACATTACTGGTCGCAGTGATGAGTCCATACCGGAAAAAAATAGGCACGAATAAAGTCGTAACAGACGGACTGTGAATCTTCAGTCATCTTGCTTGCTGTAAGCTGATAGATTGTAACTAACAATGCTGGATGATGGAGAATCCATCTCTATCGAGTGGAACAAGTACCAGCATGGATTCGCATGGAATATTAATACTTACTTTACTTTAGTGACAACGGTCCGTTACCGATCCTGCGCCAAACGAATTATGGTCCTCCAGTACCGTCTGTCCTGGGCTGCCGTTCTCCAATCACCACGAGCACCAGCTGAACGTGCATCGTCTTCGACAGCACACACCCACCGGGTGCGGGGTCTGCGTCGGAGTCTATTTTACGCTCAAAAACCCCAAGCACTCGCCGATCAGCTTCCTTTAGCGTCCATGATTCGTGTCCGTAAAGGGCCACCGGGTTGATTAGTGTTCTGTAGAGCGCCAGTTTTGTGCGAATTTGCAAACTACGGGACTTCAGCTGGCTATGTAATCCGTAGAAAGCCCGATTCGCGGCTGTAACTCGTCGTTTCACTTCGCGACTTACATCGTTGTCACATGTCACGAGTGTACCAAGGTATATAAATTCCTCCACTACTTCATATCGTTCCCCATCTAACTCCACCTCGGCATCAACATCACTTGGGCTCCCACGTTCCCTACCAGCAACCATGTACTTCGTTTTGGCGGTATTAATGGTAAGTCCCAATCTCGCAGCTTCCCTTTTAAAAGGCCTGAAGGCCTCTTCCACTGCTCTACGGTTGATTCCGATGATATCGACGTCATCCGCAAAACCAAGAAGCATGTGATATTTCGTGATGACAGTTCCATTCCTTTCCACGTTTGCCCTTCGTAATGCACCTTCCAAGGCAATGTTGAATAGCAGGTTAGAGTGTGCATCCCCTTGCTTCAGTCCATCCAACGTCACGAAAGCAGCTGAGGTCTCATCCGCTATTCTAACGCATGATTTGGATCCGTCCAGCGTCGCACGAATCAGCGTAACTAGTTTCGTCGGAAAACCATGTTCTAGCATTATCTGCCACAACTCATTTCGTTTAACTGAATCGTATGCCGCTTCAAAGTCCACAAACAGATGGTGTGTCTGCAAGTTGTACTCCCGGAACTTGTCTAGCAACTGACGCAGGGTAAACATCTGATCCGTCGTGGAGCGACCCTCACGAAAATCAGCTTGGTACTCGCCGACGAAGGACTCCGCTAACGGTCTCAGACTGCAGAACAGGATACGGGAAAGCACCTTGTAGGCAGAATTGAGCAATGTAATTCCTCGATAGTTTTTACACTCCATTCGATGTCCCTTTTTGAAAGTTGGGCAAATGAAGCCATCCAACCACTCCTCCGGCATTTGTTCTTCCTCCCAGATCCTGACAATGATCCGGTGGATTGCTTCGTATAGCCGCTCGCTCCCCGCTTTTAGAAGATCAACCGGGATACCGTCCTTCCCAGCAGCCTTATCGTTTTTCAGCTCACTGATTGCCTTCTAGACTTCCTCCCGTGTTGGTGGCTCCACAGCTTGACCATCGCTTACAATTTATATCCTGTCCCTACTGATCTCCGCATTTACCTCTCCATTCAATAGTGTCTGAAAGTGCTCCTTCCACCTGGCTGCTACCACCGTTTTGTCGGTAAGCAGGTTGCCAGCACTATCATTGCACATCACAGGATAGAATATTAATACATGCTACCAAATAGGTGCGGATATTTGCATTTATTCTACCCACGTTTTGGTAATAAAAGTAGATATTTTTATATTTATGCGTGGGTTCTGGACAGGAGCTGAATGTGGTACTGAGATTAGACGGAGTCCCATACCACTTCCAAGCGGCTGTCGGTATATCTCGAGGTCGAGGTCAGCAAATAAACACCCTGAAGGAACGACTGAAAGTATTAATGAAAAACATTTTTCCGGCGAAGCGTGACGTCGTCATGGTTATAGTAAATGAGGAGACCTACTTGACACTGGACGACAATGACTGGCAGGGGACCGAGCACTTTACGCCCCCCACCAAGGAAGTAAGCGATGACTCCAAATATATATCCCACATCAAGTTCCCGAAGATGATCCTTTTATGGCTGACGATCAGCGAGAAAGGACGTCCAAGCCGCTGTTCTTTCCTTCGGAGCTTGCGGAGAACGGGAAGATATACACTATATACAGTACGACGTAACTACCAGAAGCTATCGCCTTTATCGAGAAGTATCGCGAAGAAGGATGTGGTTTTTTGGCCTGATCTGACCTTGATCCATTATGCCTAGAGATGGACCGGTTGAAAAGAGGCCAATTATAATCGAATTCGAGCCCAAGTTTTCTCATAGGCTCCTATGATAGGCTCAGAAAGTACATTTTCAAAGCGAATAATTTGTTTGGGCTCCATTAAATATGACTGAAGTCATTTCAACGGATATCCGTATTTTTTGTCCCAATAAGAGATACCAATACCGAGAAGTATATCGAAACCCGGTTTTTTCGGTAAAGATATGAAAGAAAAAATAAATTTTGTATTTCACTTTTAAGGGATCAATCCGGTCAAACAGAGGGTTTTTTTACACCAAGAAATATTTCCAAAGAAACCATAGGCGATATTGGAAAATAACACGGTACCCAAGGAACTCAAGGAACAACGTAAGTTTTATTATGCTCTTATAGAGATCTTCATGACTAATTTTGGTCTTAAATGCCATCATAAGAGTGTGATAAAACCCATAATTTTACCTGGGGAGATCTTTGTTGTATAGCAGCCTATTAAACGCTTGTTCCATTGGTTTTAGCTATACAATAGTTGAATAAGCTACTCTTAAACAAAAATGTCTGTTGGCTAATGCAGATGAAACCGGTATAGCATCAATAGTCCCAGTCTTAAAAATAGGGCTAAATGCGAAGAATGCGAAAATCGGTCTTTAAGAATGCTGGGAGACACCGGCAGACCAATGCTAGTCGTAAATCAAATCAATCGGAAGAAAATAAATGTTCAAATAAGCTAGAAAATACTTTTCAACAGAAAAAATGCCCTCAACATCGAAATAACCAAATTACTGATTAATTTGATGAGCTATTTTCTTAGCTCACACTCAATTTAAGCCATATCAGCAATACATCTCGTGGCAATTGTCCAAGAAATCTGTTATCAGAAACCAGTTCACTTAGGGTGGGGTGACGTTTGACGTTCGGTGTGCTGACGTTAAGCTGGTTAATTCAAGATCCATATGGTCATGAGTTAGGATTGTGAACACCGATAACCGATAACCAGTGGCAATAAATAAATTTTCTTTGCAGCCACCTCAAGCGTGTGCCTCTAGCAGGATATATATGCAATCTGGGTTATCTGGCCGGACTAGCTCCATTGTCTTAAGAGAGCCGACGGCACTTAAAAAAGAAAATGGATTAGATGAGTTGATTGGAATGATTGCCACGGAATTGCTAAATTTTTTGTTCTTTCTAAGCAAAGGACATCAGATAATAGACGCAAGCCACGCGTGCACTCAAATCCATCGTCCGTTGTTTCGTTCGGAATTTTCCGTTGGTTCGTTCAAAAATTTATGGGTTATCAACTCGTCGGTTCGTGCCTTACTTTATGACGTCGTTTCGGAGAATTCATCATAAAAATACCAACTTAATCATTTCAAAATACATGGCGAAGTGACAGTATAATATGAATTGCTTGATAATAATAAAAAGGTATCCGAAATTTATACTGTGAAAAGAGAATAACATTCTAATCGCTACAGCTTCTGCGTATAAGTCTATATTAACTCAAGAAAATCAAAGCCCTTTGCTTTGTGATAGTTCTGGGCACCTCAATGCTTTATAGACAGCTAATAACAGCGACTTTAGCGCACGCCATGACATTTCTCTTTCATGTAAATACGATAGTAATAGGTTACGTAAAAACAAATCATAACCTCATGGATGGTGCACGAGCGTGCGATGTAGAAGTAATCAAAGCTACTCCACTCCAACTGAGTCAACTTCCCACAGATGAGGGTATGTATCGTGTTTAAATTGAAGCAACAACAAAAGTTGAACGTAGAAAAGCAGGCAAATTGTCGATGAAGCTAAGTCTATATTTTGAGACTACATTGCATCAGTTTCGTCGGGTACCAATCCCGTCGAAACTAGCACCGGGTTCAACGAGTAAAATGAGATAGATAGGTGCAAAAAATTGGGAACCGTCGAACAATGGCTAGGGGAGTGGCCGAACAAGTTAACCCATTAAGAATGTCTAGTGTATTGAATTAATGTAGGTACAGACTTGCTTGCACTAGATAAGAGTAGGTGGTTGGGTGATTGCGGCAGGATTCGATAGAGAAAAGGCAGTTACAATTGAGTGGAGTTACTTTCGACTCATTTTTGACATTTAAAATTTCAAAATATTTTTCTAGAATAACGTGTAGCAACCGACAACTTAAGCTTACTGAAGCAGCTTCAGGCATTTTCAATATTTTTTTTATATATTGACCTATAATACATACATCCCAATTACATATATACGCTTCATTGTTTCAAATACTTTCCAAGCCAAAATAACATTTAATTAAAGTAATTCGGTCGCGCTGCAAACCGCAGTATCACTGACCACCTTATGACGTACGACTCACATTGTTTTTGAAGAGTACGAATCGAGTTTATAAAACAAGTTCTTTGGATTTTGTGCAATATAGAATTTTAAGAAAATGAACTTTTGCAGTCTCAATATTAACATATAAGTGAATCAAAACAAGCTCTACGGGACGGTAAGGTAGCTTTCAAATACTGGATACTAGACGAAGTGGCCCATATGCAGCGCAGAACAGAAAATAAATCTTTTCATTAGAAACCCGTGACCAAAAGCCTTTCTATATTATAACACGAAAGTAGGCGTCCTTCACACTATCATCAACCATGTAGAAT
The DNA here is from genome assembly GCF_943734655.1 of Sabethes cyaneus. NCBI lineage: Eukaryota > Metazoa > Arthropoda > Insecta > Diptera > Culicidae > Sabethes > Sabethes cyaneus. Next base: position 16,727,022 of record NC_071354.1, on the reverse strand, counting down.
AAATAAGACAATATAATGGTAATAAATTTTAAGGCGTCAGACGATAGCTGGAGAATAGTAGAGAATGTGGAGAATTTTACACAGTATAATCATCAGTTTCATTATTATTCATTATTACTTTAATACAATTTTGTATATTTTGAGTATGTTTACATCAACGATTACGGGTAATAAAGTAACACCATTCCTGGAAGATTTCCAGAGAAATCAATTAACGTATTTGGATTTTACAACAACTTTATACTGGATTTGAAAATACTCTCAGCAAGTTTTTGATTCGAAATCAGAATTAAAAATCGAAGAAATTCAATTTACGAAGTGATTATCACAAGACGTCTCAAACTAGTCGCCAGGCTACGAGTCGTTAATTATACAAGAAGATACTGAAAACAAAGTCCAACCTCGAATGGCACAAGCAAAAACCTGTATCGGTATTCAAACTACGAATGACCTTCTAAGCTAAGCCACTTTTCATCTTCTTCGTGAGGTCGTCCTCTTGTTTTCCAAAGCAACCTGGAATCTTACGCAACATCGTTCATCGATCGGTTCATCGGTTAGCTGAATCCTAAAGCGTTGCATTAGAGTCACCCTAGAGCGGTACCTTCTAGCTGCTGCAGTAAATCGGTCAAAGTTCAATGACTTCATACTGGTTAATGCAATCGAAAATCGTGCAACTGCTAGACAAGCTGGCTGAACCAGCTGTACCTCCGATGATTTGGTCGTGTCAAGAAAAAATAACAGATTGCAACCAGCTGAGAGTACAAACTAAGCCCGAAAGCGACACGATTCGCTGAAAGTTGGACCCTTTGCTCGGTTTGGAGCCTACTTTCAAACCATTGCCAATTGCCCAATCAAGTTCGACTGGCAACCGGCTTGCGACTAACAACCGGACCGGACGGACAGGGTAGCAATGGCCGTTCTAAATTGGTTCTGCTTCAATTGTGCATTCGTTAATAGACCATATTGCTTGAGTTGATGACTGTTATTTGTTGCACAAAAGCACTGCTGATCGGAATAAATCATTAAAATAACTTCGCACCTGGTAAGTGCAATGCATTAAACTATGAATTTTAAATATACGGGTAATGATATAGAATCATTATACTCCACAAGGACTCAAACAGGTCTTCAATAAAAAAAAACCGTTAATCCGCACAGATGGCTATTTAGATGCCTGATGCAATTTTTGTAGGTGCATATGTGAACTGCACTTCACACAACATAAGCCAATAATATTAGCAATAGAATTAAACAGAAAATCTGTTCTCATATATCTAAGATTCCTCTGAAAATAGTAGGTGAGCTACAAAGCCAACAGTTGGCGGCAGAAGCGTCGAATTTCAAACAGTAGTCGACAGGTAACCTGCTGCTCATACTACGTGGATACGCGTGAGAGCAAGTGAACTGGAATTAAGTTTCAATGCCAACGAGCTTTTGCTTTCTGTCTTCTTAGTATGCTTTTTCATTGCGGAACTGAACTGGAAAACTATCGTAATGTTTACTTTTATTTGCTCATTTACAATGATAACACAACCGTTGAATATTAATTCAATCATTAATAATCATTAGAAGAATATTGGCGACTAATTCCCAGTAGTCTGCGAAAAAATCCTCGAGTAAACTAGAACATTACAACTCACCATTGTAAGCTAAATATAACTTGAAGCTTTCAAAATCTTTCAAATCAAAATTCGAGTTTAGGTACATACAAATCCTGCTTCTCTCTAAAGAATGACGATACTGCAAAAAATCTCCGCTGCCAGCTTAGTGCCACGCCATCAAACGTAAACGTAATAATGTCTCGTATTGCGAGACCAGTTTCGACGAAATCGTCGCCAAGCCAAACAGGAACCAACAACATTGGCAAAAAATTCAAATCGATTCAACCAGTCCAGTTGTTGCTTGACTTCCTTGATATCAACCAAACCGTTTGCCGGTGGTGTGCTACTGTCGACGTGTCTGTCGCACACTTTTAGACTGACCTATTCCTCCAGTTGGGTTCTTGTTTTGGAAACATGCAGGTGTGCCAATAATCTGTGCCGAAGAATTTTTCACATTATACGATTTTTATGCAAACGGTTTCGGGTTTCTGATTTCAACGAGAATGGATGCTTTTTATTGTACCCGTTGCAGGAGTTTCACAAGCTGCTGCATGGTCAATTAAAAAATTAGCCTTGATGCTTAAATCTTTTTAAAAAAGTATTAGGTACTGACGGATTTGGCGCCAACTTGACCAGCGGTGGCATAACCCTTTCAGAATCAAATAAAACTTGGTAGGTGTAAACACCTCGTTTAATTGGAAAACTTGGCATAACATGTTTTTCTGAAATTGGGGAAGACTAACTTTTGGAAAGGGCTCCATGTTTTTCTCGAAAATTATAAAACCTACAAAAAATGATCTAAAACTGACGGTATCCGCAAACTATTGTAAATCTCGAAATATTTTAGAAAAACTAGAAAAATTTTCCCGACGGCTGCATTTGGTGTCATCCAAAAATACCTCTCTGCCAAAAACGTTCTCTCTCTCTCTCGTTTTCCGTCAGTCACATTCTCACACACACTCTCTCTTACACACAAAGCCAGGCTTTGGGTAATAACCGTCATTACCAGACGGACATTATCCTTCTTTATCGACGCAGCGAAGTATCTGCCGGTTGTTAGAGTAGAGGACAATTTCAGGGCTAGTGTTACGATCCCACTGACTCTAACGGGTGACAACTAAAATTTTGGAATCTTTTCGAGGCCCTTACGAGCTCAGGGAGAAATGAGAGTGTGTATGTGTTAGCTCTTTCTATCCTCTTTCTGTCAGTATTTTTTGTTTTGTTTATGCTTGCCAAGTTTTGCTTAAAACGGCATCAAAACAAGAAGCACCCCGCGAGCGCGTTGTACACTTGCTACGAACTTGCACAGAAATCTCGGGAAAAAGTTTATGGTACAACATTTAAAAAGCAAATATGTTGCGGCTTCGACTGTTTACCATATCCCAAGATACTCAACAACTATTCGCAAGCAAGGTAGTGGAAGACCAGCCAAAATTATGGACGTAGAAGGACATCATTCTCTTCCTCGTTTCTTCAACACCAAGCCCTCTGGTTTGGTTATTAATTAAGATGCACCAGACAAATGTTTGAACAAAATTTTGATCCCGTTTCTACAAAAACATCATGCAGATGTACAATATGTGTTTTGGCCGGATATAGAGCATCATCGCATTACGCCAAAAAAATACAATCGTTCCTGAATACCCATTCGATCCCATTTTTACCAAAAAATCACATGTGAAATCTGTCTCAGTGGGCCCAATCGAAGATTTCTTCGAGATTTTGAGTTCCTTGGTGTACAAAAATAACTGGAGAGCCACGAATTGCAAACAGTTGATTGGTAGAATCAAGAGATGCATTCGCAAAGTTGACCTGACGGCCATACAACGCTCCTGTTTCGACGTCAAACAAAGCTTCGCCGAACAGCCGATTACGGACCGTTTTCAAATGTACACTAATTTTTTCCAACAATGGATAATGTATCTTTAATTTCGGTAAATCAGATCTTCTTCATGGATCTTTGTCTTTTTTTGACAGCTTGAGAAAAAAATTCCAAAATTTTTGTTGTCACCCGTTAGTAGCCCTGCTCAGCCGACATTCAAACATACGACGACCAGTGCCTGTATGGTTCAAAGGTTCATTAGTAGCGGCGGGTCACAGGCTCTGGCGAGTGTTGTGGGTTCGAATCCGGTTGGTAGCTAATACACCCCGCCCCTCCTCACCTTTACGCTCTTTCACCTTCACTCTAAAAATTATTATTGCTTTCTTCTACCGTCCCTTCGTCAATTGTAAAAGAACTACCATAAAATATCATTACGACGACTGACCGAAATTCGAACATCGTACCTAACTGAGCGTCTCTCTCTCTTTCGTTCTCTCTCTCTCCCCTCTCTCTCTCTCTCTCTCTCTCTCTCTCTCTCTCTCTCTCTCTCTCTCTCTCTCTCCCTCTCTCTCTCTCTCTCCCCCCCTCTCTCTCCCTCTCTCTCTCTCCCTCTCTCTCTCTTATCTCTCTCATATCTCTCTCTCATATCTCTCTCTCTCATATCTCTCTCTCATATCTCTTTCTCATATCTCTCTCATATCTCTCTCTCTCATATCTCTCTCATATCTCTCTCATATCTCTCTTTCATATCTCTCTCTTATATCTCTCTCTCATATCTCTCTCTTATATCTCTCTCTCATATCTCTCTCTCGTCTCTCTCTCTCTCATCTCTCTCTCTTTCTTTCTCATTCTTGATCTTCCTATCTCTCGTTCTCTTTCTTACTATCTTTCTTCCACGGTTATCTGTCATTCTCGTTCCTCTCTCTTTGTCGTTCTCTCTCGCTTTCGTTGTCGTTCTCTCTCGTTCTCTTTCGGTCCAGCTAACTCTCATTTTTATTCGCTATCGCACTCGTCCTCTCTCTTTCGTTCTATCTCGCTGTTGCTTTTTTACCCATTCTCTGTGTTGTTTTCTTTCACTTGTCAGTTCATGAAAGGTTACAATTCAACGAGACATAAAAAAGATCTGAAACCTTCCGAAAAGCGTTAATGCTGCAGGTAGATAACAGGGATCGAGATATGGCAGTGAAATCAGCATCAGGAATTTAGTAATGCAAATTACAATGTCTATAAATTGCATGATGCTGCCTTGTGGGACATTTTGGTTATTTGTAAAATGAGTTATGCAATAGCAATTAAGCTTTACATACGAAACTATTCTCTAGTAATTGTAATGGTCCATATACCTGCCTAGCGCCTCAACGAAATTTATTCATAAATGGTTCGTTTGCAAAAATTTAAGTTGTCTTGCACGATTTTCATGACCAATTTTGGTTACTGTGGGTAAACGAAAAAAGAACCACTAAAGCAAAGTTTTGTTAAGAGTATGGAAGGAAATATGTTATGATTCATTAACGGGTGGCAACTAAAATTTTGGATTTTTTTCGAAGCCGCTATGTGCACAACAACAAACGAGCTTAGAGAAAAATGAGAGTTAGCGAGAAATGAGAGTGAGCTCTTTATCCTCTTTCGGCCAGTATTTTTTTGTTTTTTGACGTAGGACTACGTCTTTGTTCACTGTACTGGGACTGGGTAGCACTTTGTGAAAACGAAAATAGAAGTGTAACGTTTGAATAAAAGATTTCAAATGCTAATAACTACTAAGCTACTGTACCAAACTGAACAATTTATATGTCGTTAGATAGATAAAATGACCAGCAATTTTATGGGGGGCTGAAGGCCAATTTTAAGGAAGGCGTAAGACGGGGGCTCCTATTCAAATGAAAGACAAATTTCTTTAAAACTCTAGAACTAATTAAGCAAATTAAATCAAATTTGGCATGTGGAGGTTTCAGAAGGCAGGCCTTTTTTCTATGGTGTACTGAGACCCCTCCCCTCTTTAAGAGGGGGCTCCCATACAAATAATATACAAATTATCTTAAAACTCGAGAACTAATGAAGCAAATAGAACCAAATTTGGCATGGGGGATAATTGTCGGCATGAATTTATTTTATGATGGTTTGAGGATAAGGACTATCATACAAATAAATCAGAAATTTTTGCGTATGAGCCATATTTTCTGCTATGTAACAAGCGGTAAGCTGTAAAAGTAAACTAGTAAAATCTTCTTGAAGCAAAAGACAGTGAATCGACGCCGCTAGCGTACGTGCTTGTTGCCATTCATGTCAAAAGAGAAGGACATTCGAATGGCGCGTCATATTTGCGATGAACGTGCTTTGGCTTTAATGTTATTTGTAACCAATGGCTCTTTTAAAGGCCACAAGAGAGTCAAAGTAAGATTATTGAAACATGTCAAACTACGCATAATTCTATTCAATACAATAATCTGTGGGCTGGTCGTTCATTACCATTTCAACCTTTATGATGTAGTCAAATGATTTTTAAAATAAATCTCTGTCTCATTGGTTACAAGCTTTGTACTTATGAACCCCTGTCCACGTATTTTCAAAGCGGCCATTGTATTCAATAAGAAAAATTAATCTGAATATTTCGCTTTTCTATTTTAAAAAATCAATTCAACAATGGCACTGACAGATTCTTATAAACATTGATCTAATGATCTGATATAGTCCTACGTCACCCTTTCGTACAACCCTTAGGACTGTATACCTTGATAGCTTTTTTTAATGCTAGCCAAGTTTTGCTCAAAATGGTGCCAAAACAAGAAGCATTTCGTTGTACACTTCTATGAACATAACGACCTGGCAGTTATCTTGAACCCGCAGTTAACGTACAAGGAGCATATCTCATACATTGTCGCTAAAGCTTCGAGGTCTTTAGGCTTCATTTTCAAGATTCCAAAAAAGGGAGGGTATTTTCAGCCCATTAAGCGATGGCATCTATTTTTTAGGTCTATGACCTAGTTCTAGTGGAAGAACAGGTGGTTTTGACGTTCTTTGAATAAAAAATAGTAGATTACTTACAGTCTTAAGGAAATAGTTATAACATATTAAAATTGAATGTCGGCAAAGTATTTTTATTGGCGAAAGAAAAGGCAAATCGGTTGAACCTGCTGAAAATAAACTCCCGTACCCTATATTGCCTAAAGTCACTGTATCTGCTGGTGCAGTCCATCCTGGAATACTGTTCGCCCGTTTGGAATCCTAACTACAACAGTACAGACAGAATTGAATCAGTTCAGCGCCGCTTTCTTCGATTCACTTTGCGAAGGCTGCCATGGAGAGATCCGTTCCGTCTATGTAAGCTGCTGTGAATTGATTGATTTAGAACCTCTCGGTGTTCGTAGAGCTGCCTCTAGAGCTTTAATATTTTTTTGAAACGATGATTCTACAGTCACGAGTTTGGTCAATCTAGAGCTTTGTTTATTGCGGACTGCCTGCAGGGTAGAATAGACAGCCCTGCGATTATGGAGCAGATTAACATAAATGTGTAACCACGAGCACTGCGTAATAGTGCAATGCTAAGACTACCAGTTCGTCGCACTAGATACCACTTGAATGGCGCTATCGGTGCAGAAGATTTGCAAGCTTTTTTTCGGGAGCAGTAAGCCGCAAGTGATGTAGATTTATGTTTAAATTGGTTTTGTACTTGTATTTCACTCACTTGACTGTATTTTTATGTAAACGTCTCGCCGAACAACCGATTACGGACCGTTTTCAAATGTTCACTAATTTTTATTTCCAACATTGGACAATGTATCTTTAATTTCAGTAAATCAGATCTTCTTCAAATACATTTGTTTTTTTTTTTGACAGTTTGAGAATATTTTTGGCAGCTCGAGAAATAAAATAAATTTCAAAATTTTAGTTGCCACCCATTATATGTTGCAAACACGGTATGGAATTTCTCATAAGCTGGTTCACGGATTTCACTGAATAACTTACTACCACATATTCCTTTAGCCTGCACTTCGATCCCATTTTATTTAGCTACGAAGCTGTTGAGTAAAACGTTCAACACGACGAGTGCGTTGGTTCAGCGACCTCATTGAACAAGCATACCAACACATTACTGCTGCTACTAATTCAGTATCAATGATGAAGATAAAAAGAGATTACAAAACAACTTCTTCTTGGTGTAAAAATAGAGCGCGTTTGGCATATCTACAAGAATCATTCATAAAATTGTCTCATTTGGATTAATACCACATATTGTTGGTGGTGTTTTGCACCATGGAATATAGAAGAAAAATTGACGTTAGAAAAAAGTGCAGTGCCACGTTCTGTGATGAGGGAACTAAAATTGATCTTCTCAGAGGTTTGAAAGCTAAGCAAACTGATATTAAAAAACAAATTTTGAGGCTTAAACGACTTTCAAAGACTTGACCCTTCTTCATCGACAGACTTCACAGCCAGCTGTTAGAGTACAGAACAATTACGGGATTATTACACCGATCCTTCTAACTCTATCTAGTAGAATCGCCAAGCCGAGATTCGAACATATGATGATTCGCTTGTTAGGCCAGCATCGTACCTCGAAGCTAACTGGGTAGCATCAGTAACTGATATTAGATTTGCAAAATACAACAGTTACGGTGGAGCGTTCCTTTTCTGCCTTATCGAAGAAAAAATATATGAAGGTGACAATGGGGGAAAACCGACTATTAGGTTTGATACTGATGGTAGTAGAAGGTGAGCTCCTTAAGGAAAAATATTAAAAGCTGCGATGATAACAAAAGCTACGTATTGATTTGTATTTTTCACTTGCTGAACGGATAAGGTAAGCTTAACACCCACCAGTCTCCACTGCCTGCTTCATTTAATTAAATTTAATTGTAAAAATATTTTTTTCACAATAACTTTTTTGGGAAACGCGGGAGCTCTTGTGCGCATCATACCATACAATTGACATATATTGTTAGCCTATAATTTATAATTTAAATAAATCTATACAACGTAAACTTTAACAGCAATGCTATATCACTGCACTGATTTAAATTTAATTGCCGATATTTAATATCATAGCGACAACAAAACTTTTTGCCTTGATTCAACAAGTTACATTTTAAGTTTAGCACATACAAACTAATGCATCTATTCGGTTCGCCCGTTAGAGTTGGTGTGGCTCTAAACTGGACCCATTATTATATTTTCATCTAATTTATTCAAATTAAAAATCTAGCTGACTTAGTTTAGGAATTATGTTACAAACGACAAACTCCATAATTTTTCGTCCCTCGAAGCACCATTTAAGAATATATTCGAGTATTTAACTTCATTATTTATTTAACTTTAATAAATATGATTAACCTATTTTTAGTAATAATTGCTTTAATTCTGTTACGTCGATTTTCAGAATAAACGAAGATAATTCAAGCCACCCTACCGTGCGTATCTTATAGACAATGGATTCCAGTTTACTGAAATGCTCGCGTTATTTTTGCAGCATGTAAAAGGGTGGCACATTGGCGTCATCACCATCTACAATGGCGGTAGAGTGCGAATAAAAAAAATGTCAAGGACAGCAAGAAAAAGTGAAAACTGGTCTAGTGTGACCGGTGCTGCCCACAGCTAAGCTAGACAGTACCTGTTCAGGTACAACTGGCAATGTGAAAGGATCGGTTCTGAGCTTACAGGTATCGTTCAAACAATCTGAATAGTAATAACCGGGAAATTATAATTAAGAGGGAAGCCGTTTTATAACGACAGACCAAGCCTTCCAAAATCGAGACGGTCTTATCGCTGTGATTCCATTAAGGTGTATTTACCATTATGCTGTTCAACTTTGAACACTTTGTAACAATTCACCGGTGGGTATAGTTGAGTAGGTATTTGCTATCGATTTAATGATCGTTCCGCTGAATAAGCTGGCCTAAGTTTGATACCCATCAAGTATTTGTTATTGATAAACGACATCGATTAGAGGTAATGAACAGCCTGCAATAGTTGAACGAATCGAGGTCAGATATGCATCAGAAAAAATGAAACTACATGAAACCTGTCTGCGCATCTCAATAAACCAGTACCAGTTTCGTTTCTGTTTCTGAGTCAAATGTGGAATTTGTACACATTAAGAATGTACAGTGCGGGGCAGATAAAGCAGGATTCTTGGTGGTTTTCCTAATTGCATTGCATCTATATTCGCTTCATTAATAGATATTTCACGAAACAATGAAAAAATTTATCCTATAAAACAAAAAAAAATAGGTGAAATATGAAAAGACATATTGAACTACTTCCAAGGAAACAGGGATGGCACAATCACTTTGACACGATTCACATTCATTTGACAGTACCGTCTCAGTCAAGCAGAATTTGAAAAAAAATATGTATGGGAGGGTTGAAGAACTAGTTATTATCTACAATTTTGCTGAATAAAGTTTTGCTGTATCTTTTGTAGTTAAGGAGCTACAATGCTAGTACCTCATTGGTAACTAAATGAACGCTCAATTAGTCACTAATGAGGTACTAGCATTGTAGCACCGTAACTACAAAAGATACACCATAACTTTATACAGCAAAACTGTAGCTATTACCTAAATCTGCAAATGTTGCATACAAAACTTAGTCAAATTTTGCTTGGCTGAGACGTTGCTGTCAAATGGATGTGAATTGAGTCAAAGTGATCGTGCCATCCCTGCAAGGAAGTATTGGCACCGTAGATAAAACTTCTTTACCAAATAGTATGATTTGGCCTTTCAACAAAAGCAATTCATCTATCATGAGCTTCCCGGTCTTCGCTTTTGAATTCGTTTGTATGATGCAACATAAGCCACACGTAAAATGCGGCATCTTTACACATCAATCGAAACCAGGAAGGGAAGGTTACAACAATGTCTAGTAGTGCCATGTTCGACGGTGAGACCATCAGCGCGCAAAAGATCAATGCACGTATCGTCTGCCTATTCGTCTTTACCGCTTCTTGCCTGGCAATATCTGTACCATACGGATGCAAGTATGTGCAACAAAAAGCATCGAGAAACACTGGATGGGTGAAGTAACGATTGCTCTCCCCTTGTCTTGTTACTCCGAAAGAGTACTTTGACAAGGCATCCTAATAAAACAAAAAAAACTTGCTGAGCACTTTTATACCACCAAACATGGCTGGTTATGGTCTTCGGTGGTTTACGAAATCGCTATAATTAACTGCAATTTTTCAAATACATTTTGTTGACGAGACTCGAGCGCAACTGGGTTACTGCGTACGGGCGGGAAACACAACGCGGGGGAGCCGCAATTTCCACCCCGAGAAAGTAATTACCAGCGCAACCGCTGTACAAGAATCTTATCTGCATCTGCCAAGATGGCACTTCGATGATGTTTTAGTGAGCTGAGTGTCGGTGGTGGTGAGAAAAAAAGAAACACGATAATGTACCTGATAAGGCGCAGGGCTTGGTCGCACCGGAAATTAACGAGCCAGTGCGGATTCATTTGAAGGAGCACTCTACGAAACTACACAAAGCTACGGAGTTGAGCGCGAGGGTCAATAAAATGAGTCACTTAAAAGCCATTCAACTGTAATTGACACTGCGAAGCTAGTTGGGTAGTTAGGAGAGTGTCATTGGTAAGATTACTTATAAACAATAAAAGTAAATCGTAATGGTTTAGTAGACAACCAACTTTTTATCGTATCCTTTACTTCATCAATAGTTTTTTTTACAAACAAGTAATACGTAACGAAATAACTATAATTAGGTACTATTGCATTGATTTACATAAAGTATGGGTCATTAAGTTCCAGTACTAACCAATAAAATGTTTTTGTTTCGCTCAATTCGACTTTGATCAAAACAGCATCACTTTTTATAGCGATACAATCATTCCAATGTGTTACTAAACTTTCGATACATTTTCTACAGAAAAATAGGTCTCATTTGCGACTAATAGCTAATCATCTGATGCTCCTCATTCTTTTCCGCATGTTTTTGAAACATGCAAACATGTGGAAGAAAGAATAGGGCATCGCTTTTATCCACTGAATCGGTGAAAGTGTATTGATGAAAGCACTTTTTCAACTCCTGTTTTGCTTGATTGTGCATTACCCCTTCAGCTTCAGCTAATTAAAATTTCCCCCTATATGTTTATTTTGTAGCATCACAAAAAAGCATATTTTTTCGGTTTTTCTAAAAAACACTCCCAATCAAATGCACAATCTGATTTTGTATTCTGTATTTTCTTTGAAGTCAAAAATACTTTTAAAATGCTGATTAAAGAATATAGATACAACAAATCGAAGTTATAGACCGCTATAAACTGTCTATAACAGTGTTTTAAATCGATCTGTAATGAGCGCGACAGCGGGTACATGTCCTGGGTTCAGAGATTTGACACTATTATAGTCGTAAATTGCTATTTTATTTCCGAACACACTCGCATGTTCAGGGCAAAAACATGGGTGCCTTCCAAATAGTAATCGAAACGTATCTGTAATGATCAAAACAATTCGAAAGCCATTAATTATTAGAATTTTATAACAGACCGCAATTAATCATTATCTATAAGTTTATTAGATTATTACGCAATACGCAAGATGAACGAGTCATATAAGATACAAATTTATTTCGGTTACTGATATTACCACGATAAAATATAAAATATTTATAGCTAGCTATAAAACGCCAACTTTTCATAAAACAAATTTATTGCGGTTGCTTATATTACCACAAAAAACTACCTGACTGTGCGATATCTCTTCTAATAGTATATTAAGTATTCTTACGAGAAGGTGTTCCAATACAATATAGTCTAGCAATACAAGATTGAACTCTTTGTGGTTGCTTGTCGAATCACAATAAATCTGTTAGTTTTATAGTGCTATTGAAATGGAAACACCCTGACCATCCAAACTTGTTGCTATAGGAGAGAGTAGTCAACAGTGAGTCAACGGGAATAGCTACGTCATAAAATATTAAAGATCCATGATATTTTCAGACAAAGTCAAGTTTGTGAACCTACATTGCACAATGTAGTTTCAGAAAAATTTGTTGATTTTTTAACATATTTTTCAACAATAATTAGGTTTGGGGGGGGGGGGTCAAAGTAAATTTTGTTACAATCATTTTCATCAAGTGATTTTCAACAACAAAATACATATTAAATTAAAATTAAAATTACTACATGGCATCACATACTAGTAAGAGTAAATATTTGAAAAAATATGACAATCGAATTGTTTGCTAACTCCGCTAGTTCACTATTTTTCATAAAACATTCCTATTGGCAACGGTGAGACACAGAGTCGTGGGTGACACTGAGACATAGCTTTTGCCATGCAAATATTTTTGAAATTTTTTTTCTGTGTTCAATTGCAAATCAATCCATAGGAATTGACTGTAAATGAATTCTGAAGTGTAAGTTAGAAGTCAGATGTCCAGGATTTGTCCTTTATATTAGCATAAATGTATGTGTGAATATAATCGGAATTTTCAATCATACCCATAATAATGTATGCTTTATGCACACAATAAACAACACGATACAATAAACATGTTCTTTATTACCCAAAAATATGGTTTAAATCGATTTCAAATTGGTGTCTCAGTATGCAATACTCGTTGTCTCACTCTTCCCACCTGTTGGTTAACAGTGAGACAAAAATACACCTCCCCGTTTGTGGTTGTAACTAATTTAGCTTATAACCAAAACGGCTGAAACTTTTTTTCAGGTAACTAGAAGGATACACCTTTCAAATAGATTGAAGAGTGCGTTGGTAGCTATCATCAAAAAAAATTAAAATTTTTGGAAAAAAGTGTCTCACTGTAGACGTCTCTCCCCTACTGGAGGTTAATATCGTAAATATTTTTTTATGATAGGCAAAAATAGCAAAACCGTGATGCTACATTCCACTTGCGGAACTTGACCCTCTGTTTTTATTCTACATACTTAGCAGCCAACTGCTAGAGCACAGCACAATTGCGGAGCTAGTGCTATGATCCTATTGACTCATATACAGCCTCTCTCAGTCGAGATTTGGGATTTCTACATACATATTTACCAGCAGGCAGTGCCGTGTCAGACTCACATTCGAATACCGTCACTGCGCACTGTTTCTGTATAGAAAGTGTCTACTGATAGCCTACACTCTTGAATGAATTTACGTGTGAATAGATTTATTTGAGTTAAAACTTGGATAAAACTACTCAAAATGTCCTTAAAGTGTACAAAGTCAGATTCTGAGTGGTTTTTCAACCAACAAGCTGGTAGAAACTAAAAAGACTATGTTATTTATTACAGCGAATAATTCAATTATTAGGCTTCAATCCCGGTGGTAGTAGTGGTAGCATTCACGCCTCTCACACCGAGGACCCGAGTTTAAATCTCATCCCCGCAGAAGTCACGAATGACCTAAGCTGTTAAAATGATTGCAATAAAAAAATGTTTTTACACTTCAAGGACATTTTGAGTAGTTTTAAGTATGTGTTAGCTAAATCCAACATCTTCCTCTTCTTGTTAAGTGGCTTGCCGTCCTAAGACAAAGCCTGTTGAGCAAGGTTTGTCCAGATAACTCGGTTGTGGGCTACCGATCTCCAATTCCAACACCGAGTACTCTCCGCCAGATCTCGCTCCACCTGGTCTAACCATCTTGCTCGCTGCGCTCCTGCTCGTATTGTTCCTACCGGATTTGAGGCAAACACCATCTTTGCAGGGTAGTTGTTCGGCATTCTTGCAACATGCCCTGTCCATCGTATCCGTTCAGCTCTAGCCACCTTTTGGATACTGGATTCGCCATAGAGCTGTACGAGTTCATGGTTCATCCTCCACCTCCAAACTCCGTTCTCCTATACACTACCGAAAACCGTTCTTAGCGCTCGTTTTTCGAAAACTCGCAGCACTCGCAGGTCCTCCTCGAGTATTGTTTATGTTTCATACCTATAGAGAACAACCGGTCTCATAAGCGTCCTGAACAGGTTGCACTTTGTATCGGGACTTAGTCTGGTCGATCGCAATTGCTTGTGAAGCCCATAGTAAGCACGACTTCCGCTGATAATACGCCTCCGAATCTCACGGCTGATATCATTGTTTGCCGTTACCAGTGAGCCATTGAATCAGCTTGATGAGCTTCCTGGGGAAGCTGTTCTCGTTCATGATTTTTCGTAGCTCTTTTCACTTGATAGTATCACATGCGGCGTTGAAATCAAAGAACAACTGGTGCGTGGGAACTCTGTATTCACGACCCTTTTGGAGGATCTGCAGCAGTGTAAATAGTTGATCCGTTGTAAATCCAACCTACCTCAACATTTAAGAGTGTAGTCACTGGCAGACAGCACTATAAGCGGTATATAACAGCTTCAGTTAGCAGATTAGGAGATAGCCCAGTTAGCACAGTTTAACGATACATATTAAAGTGATAAAGGCGGATTTTCGCGTTTATACATGTACAAACAGTATAGATTATATTTTTGTGAACAACAAATCAGAATCATTTTCCCAGTTCTTCCAGTGATCGTCCTTCACAAAAACACATTTACTCCCTCAAAAGAACACATCAGAATCTTCCGATTGAGGTATAAAACACCTTTGTCCGGTTCATTTATCACAAAATCTATTTAAAGATGGCTTAACTTAGTCTTTTGAAAAAAACCTCAGATTTTGAAGCAACAAATTAACCACTAAATAACGATGAAAAATCTTAACCATAGATAGAGTTCATACAAACACAGTGATTCAAGGTAATATTCTTATCAAGATTCTCAAAATATGAACAAAATACTTTACCAGCCGAGAGCCGGGGTGGCTCTTGCCGTATCAAGAATTCCTCTCCATTGTACTCAGTCCTGGGCTACTTGTCGCCAATTCGTTACGCGTCTCGACACACGCAAGTCGGCTTCAACCTGGTCGAACCATCTAGCGCATTGGGCCCCTCTAATCCTGGTGCCGGTGGGGTTCTCAAAGAGAACGGATTTTACTGCACAATCGTCCGGCATCCTTGCAACGTGGCCGGCCCACCGTAGTCTCCCAATATTCGCCAGGTGTACGATGGGAATCTCTCCAAGCAGTGCCTGTAGCTCGTGATTCACACGCCCCCGCCACTCTCCGCTTGTACTCCGCCAAAAATAGTCCTTTCGTTCAAAGACGGCTAGTACACGTCTGTCTTCCGTAAGCAAAGTTACTGCCTCAAGTCCGAGGACTACCGCCCTGATTAGCGTTTTGTACATCGTCAGCTTTGTGCGGCGTCGTATGCTCTTAGACCAAAGCGTCTTGCGGAGGGAAAAGTAGGCTCCAGCTTATCGCCATCAATAGTCACTGTCCGTGTGAGGCAAACGTTGCTTTCTCTGGAGCCTCTTCCTACCATATATTTGGTTTCCGACGCATTGATTTGTAACCCTATTCTCCTAGCCTCCGTTTTTAGTCTGGCGTAGATTGTCTCCGCCGTCGCAAGGTTTCTAGTAATGATGTCGAGGTCGTTTGCGAAGGCTAGGAGTTGCCTGCTCTTGCTGAACATCGTTCCTCTCGTTTCGATGGCCGCTCGCCGGTTCACAGCTTTAATAGCGATATTGAATAACATATAGGACAATCCATCCCCTTGCCGTAACCCTCTGCGCGATTCGAAAGGACTCGAAAGTGCCCCCGAAACGCGCACGTAGCACATCACTCGCTCCAGGATAGCTTAGATTACTCGTCGCCAATTCGTTGCGTGTCTCGACACACACACAAGTCGGCTTCAACCTCGTCGAGCCAGCTAGCACGTTGGGCCCATTTATTTAGGGTGTCGATAAGGTTTGTGAAGAAAACAGATTTCACTGCGCAGTCATCCGGCATTCTCGCGATATGGCTGGCTCACCGTAGTCTCCCGATTTTCGCAAGACATGCCATGGAAATCTCTCCAAGTAGTGCCTGCTACTCGTAATTCATACGCCTTCCCCACTCACTGCTTTACGCTTATACTCTTCTATAAACAATCCGCAACACTTTTAATGAAAATACTGCACGTATGTCTTACGTAAACAAAGTTATAGTCTCAAGTCCGTAAAGGGCTACCGATCTGATCTGGAAATCTGGAAAACAAATCAAAATCAAATCTGGATGCAAAGAAACGCTCAATGAAACTCGCGACGAGAACTCGCTGACAAAAGTCATTGTTATTGAGTATGTCACTATTCCAATTCAACCAAAAAGTGGTACAACGACAATGGTGTTACTGTGACTCCCGAAGAGTGCAATTCGACCAACCAAATTAAAGAACAAGAGTGGGACTTCTAGCGTCTAAGAAATTGGAGTTTGCCTACCAAATAAGTGAAAAAAAAGCTGGAGTAAAGAATTTTGCCAATATTCGGGAAAAAATTTAAGCTAATGGGATTTGATAATAATTAAGACTGAAACAATGTGCTTACAGTAAGCGCTAAAGTATAACCGATACCCTTAAAAGTAAAAAATACCGGAATACCTCATGGAAAGACAAGCAAAATTTTTCAGCAATGTGCAGAAAAAAATTTTAGTCTATTTTTCAAATTGGGAAACAAATTTGGATGAATGGAAACATTCATAAAAAAGTATGAATGCATAAATGAAATTTCACCGCAAGTCGCTTCGTATGAATTGTTTTTCGACAAAAGCTATCCGTAGAACTTCCAGAACAACTACTAATTTGAATTTTGAAAGATATATAATTTACAACCAACATTGATATCAGGAAAAACATCATCAGGTAGAGGAGAATGTCAGTGAGAAGACTCTGATGAAACTTTTCTCACCATCATGAAAAGAGGTGTTGCCACGTGAATGTTATATGCTTCACTTGAAACTGCCAGTTCGCTACACGTATGCA
Source organism: Sabethes cyaneus (assembly GCF_943734655.1). NCBI lineage: Eukaryota > Metazoa > Arthropoda > Insecta > Diptera > Culicidae > Sabethes > Sabethes cyaneus. The sequence goes on along the minus strand of NC_071354.1, from coordinate 16,709,816 downwards.
ACTTCTGCGAAGGCGGCGGAGGCAGATTCGTGTATTAGTATTATCAGCACAGTTATTGTTTACCCGGTGACTTCGAAACGTCATATAGAATCAACAGTGCTTATCTATATAGATTACAATATTACATACACCCATAATCGAGTTAGTACTGATGACTACTAACCCACCCTATAAGAGATCAAAGCAGTTTCTGAGTTGAAGTGTTTAGGATGTCTCTGAAACGTGAGGAAATTCTGTTGCTATTCGACGTGGATGGTACGCTAACAAAGCCCCGGGCTGTGATCGAAAATGATTTTAAGGAATTTCTATACAAGGAAGTTCAACCTCGCGCTACAATTGGCCTGGTCGGAGGGTCCGATTTAGAAAAAATGTTCGAGCAGCTGAGCGGGCGTGAAATCCTGGAAAAATTCGACTACATTTTTCCAGAAAACGGATTGGTTCAGTACGAGAAGGGAGTTGAATTGGGAAAGGTTTCCATCAGTCAGCATTTGGGCGAAGATGTGATAAAACGGTTCATAAATTTTGTTCTGAAATACATAGCAGAACTAGACATTCCAATCAAACGAGGCACATTCATTGAATTCCGGAACGGAATGTTAAATGTCAGTCCTATAGGAAGAAATTGTTCGGCGGAAGAACGGAAAGAGTTTCACGAATATGACAACAAAAATCACATCAGAAAGCAGCTGATTGATGTGCTGAAAAAGGAGTTCCAAGATGTCGACCTAACCTACAGCATTGGTGGCCAGATCAGTATCGATGTCTTTCCGCACGGATGGGATAAGACTTATTGCCTGCGACACGCGACCAAAGGAACCAAGTAAGAGTGCAGAAAGCGCTAATAATTTACTGGTAAATTTTAATTATTTTTGTTTCAGTTTTAGGGAAATTCATTTCTTCGGAGACAAAACTGATCCCGGTGGAAATGATCATGAAATCTTCTCGGATGCAAGAACAATCGGACATAAAGTTACCTCCCCAGAAGATACCAAACGTCAGTTAATAGAACTGCTCAAAATCTAGCTTTGAGTAGTTAAATCTTGCATTTTATTGTGTATATAAAAACTGGTACCATAAACAATTTCAATTCGAGGCTATTCCTTGGGAAGCCCAGATAAATGCACTTTCATATCACATACTAATAAATTCAGTTGTTCAAGAAAAAAGAACGTCCCTATCATTCTCCAATATACTTCGGTTTTCGTCTCTCTGCAAATGCCTTTAGGCCCTCCAAGCGATCCTTGGTTGGAATAACTTGTGCATAACATTGTTCCTCGATAGCGCATCCTGTAGCCAAATCTACTTGCAATCCTTTATCAATGGCACGTTTAGCCATACGCACTCCAATCGGTCCATTAGGTACAATCTCCATTGCTACTTCCAAAGCCTTTAAAAATGCAGCATCTCCGGTTTCGTTTGTAGGAACTACATGATTTACGATTCCTAAAGCGTGTGCCTCTTGGCCGTTAACTTGTCTAGCGGTGAAAATTAATTCCTTGGCAACGGCTGGATTCAAAATTCGCGGCAACCGTTGGGTACCGCCAGCGCCAGGAATGATTCCCAACTTGGTTTCAACCAACCCAAGTACGGCTTTGTTTGACACAACTCGCATGTCGCAAGCAAGGGCCATCTCCAAACCTCCCCCAAGAGCCGGACCGTCAATCGCGGCAATCACCGGGGCCGGCATATTCTCGATGCTAGTCATCAACATGCGCAGTTTGGAAACGAAACGACCCACCTCCTGAGGACTCATAGTGACACGTTCTTTCAAATCAGCACCAGCGCAGAATATTCCCGGCACGAGACTGCGAAGGATCACCACACGGACATTTTTATCGTGTGCCAGCACGTCTACGGAGTGCAGCAACCGATCGACGAGCAACTGACTGAAGGAGTTTTTAGCCTTCGGACGGTTCAAACCCAAAACGGCGATGCCTTGCTTATCGTCTTCGGTCAAATAGGTAAGCTGCAACATTAAAATAGTTAAAAAATCTTGTTTCCAAAAAACGATTAAAATTGTTACCTGTAATTCCTGACCCTCCGCTGCGGTGGATGTGACAAAACGCAATTTAGAAGTGCAGATCGTTCGTGCTAAGTTTACCTCAGCTGCGGCGATTTTATTTACAAAACTAAGCTTTCGAGCAAACGTAAGCAACATGGTGAACTTTTTAAGTAAGGTTTTTCCAACTGGAACCGACTGATATCGTGTGTCCTTTAAACTTATATAAGAAAATGAACGTCTAAAGCAGTGTTATGGCCGCAATGTGGCGATTTAGTTTGTTTCTATGAGATAATCATCATGATTGTCAATACAATGACACAGAGTGGTGAACTGATGAGTGAAAGTTAAACACAACAAAAGCCAAACATAACAACAGCTAACAGCTTTGCTGTCGCTCCTCGAACGAAGCATACAACTGTCACATGTCACAAAATAAAGAACAAAATAACAAGAAAATCGTACCAAAGATTCAAAGTTGGCAAAGTTAGAAAACATGGTTGATCAAAGTTATTCACTTTCGCTTTCATATGTTTCTTTTAAAAAAAAATTACTAATCAAATTTAGTCACAATTTGATAGAATTTTTACAAGAACTATTCAACATATATAATGCAGTGGGACAAATATGCATCTATTTTACCCAATTTAACAGTGGAACAAATTGTCCTCAAGCTTTTTAGAGTTTATAGTACAAACATCACGCATAGATTGAATATTTCAAAGATACGTCAGATATTAAAACTATAGAGAATAGAAAATGACAAAAATGTCACATTGGACAGTTATGCGTCCACCGACAGTTTGTCTCATGAGCAGTTTGAAGTTTGAACATCTAGTCTAGTCAACTATTAGTCGTGTCTCTAGAATAACAAACAAATCACACGCGATGGAATTAAGTGAATTTAGCGAACAAACTTGTAATTTTTGTGGTCGAAAAGACAAGAATAATATCGATTCAGTAGATGGATATTCGGAACAATTGTCGAAGCTTCGTAAGGAGGAAATTATTGTAAAACATTTCTGGTTTAAGGTAAATTTTGCCTCGTATCATTTGGAATCACAACTAACAGTTAACTGCTTTCTAGCAAGAAGATGTGAAATGTTTTCTGATCTGCACGGTATGCTGGGATAAGTTGTTGATGTTTCATATATTCTACTGTCAAGTTGAGGAACTATACAAACCACAGGAGGCAAAAATAAAACTGGATCCTGGACATTTATCGCCTGACCCGGAATACAGTAGCTACCTGGTGGAATTTGATAACACTCCTATTAAGTCCGAGGGTGATTGCAAATCGTTGGAAAACGCATCGGAAGTCGAAGATGAAATCAAAGACAACAACATTGGCACTGATTCAAACACAGTCAATGAAGAAAGCGAGAAACAAATTACGGTAATAGTTTCCAATAGCGACATTCTTTTGCACTGTCAGATGAAGTGCGAGGTATGTTCGGAAGAATTCGAATCATTTCGTTTGCTAAAACGACATTACAGCAAAGTACACAATCAAAACGGCCACGTAAAGTGCTGTGCTTTACGTTTTACCGATCTAAAACGCCTCAAGGAGCACATAAAAGTTCACATTAATCCAAAATCCTTCCAGTGCAATGAATGTCAGAAGAATTTTTCCTCTAAGCGAAGTCTTTTCCAGCATCAACTGGTGATGCATATACCAGATGAACAGAAACTATTTCAGTGTGAGCAGTGTTCAAAAAAATTCGCAAAGCAATACCAGCTGAACAAACATCTCATTAAACATAAACAAGAAACCCAAATTCACAATGAGTTTACATGCCATCAATGCCAGAAGCAACTTTGCAGTAAAGTAGCACTTCGAAACCACATTCGGAACATTCATGAAGATTCTGGCGAGAAACATTTATGCGACATCTGTTCCAAAATACTGAAAACTAAAGGCGCACTAAATGTGCACCTATCTGAACATTTTACCACCGAAAGATCTCAATGTACAATTTGTGGTAAACATATGAAAAATGCGAATACACTGAGAAAGCACCTGGCACTGCATCGAGAGGAAACCATCGAGTGTCACATTTGCGGGAAAAAATCACCCAATTCGCACGCCTTGCGAAAGCACATTAGAGATCAGCACACCAACACGAGATCGTATCAATGTACGATGTGTGAGAAAGCATTCAAGCGAGCGATCGTATTAAAGGTAAACGATTTTGTAAGATAATTTTAATATTATAATTTAAATATCGTTATTTTTTAGGAGCACATGGCTACTCACACGGGCCAACTTCTGTATTCATGTGTTCACTGCGGAAAAGAATTCAACTCGTCTGCTAATTTGTGCTCCCATAGAAAGAAAGTGCACCCGAAAGAGTGGAACGAGTACCAACAAGAGAAGAAAATTAGTGGAGTAAAAACTTATAGTATTGTTAATAATTGAACAAACACTATAAATAAAATGGATAAAAAAATTGTTTAAAAAATTCTTTGAAATGTTTCAAGCTCAATATTTCACCCGCAGCATAACTGAAAACATTACAACAGTCATACTGTGACTGTCAAGCAAAGGGATTTTCCTGTAAGAAAGAAAAAAAAAACAAGATTTTTCCCTATGTACAAGCGACACTGTCAAGTCACAGTATACAAGCATTCAACACAGCGAGGAAACGCGACCCTACAGTGCCGTGACTTCGTGGTTTATTTACCAACCACTAAGCCCTTTAAACGAGCCAAACCTATCGCACGATAGCTGCTGTGGCGCGCACCCACTCACCGGTAATGGATGTGAAGCGACAGCAAACCAGGCAAGTGGGAAATTTAATTTTCAGCAAAATTTTCCAGCTCTAGCTCTAGGCCATAGGCAGCAGAACAAAGATGTCGAAATCAATTTTCTCTCCACACACTCGCTTTGACCACTCGTTCGTTCGTTCTTCTTTCCTTCTCCACATACTACTGCGCGCCAGTATTGCGTACTGTTTCATTCCTTTGTGTTAGTTTTCTCGCTTGCTCAACCCTTATGGAAAGAAATTCTGCTCTGCGGGATCGAATCTTGCGAAATACTAACTGTGCAGCGGCAAATATTTACAATTTCTTTTGCAGTAATGAGTCCCAAACGAAGAATGCACCAAAGAACGGCGTTGAGAACCAGGAAAAAGGGTCCACAGGCCGGAAGTGTCTCATGTGTTTGCAGTCGTACGAAGAACTGGGCGCAATTGAAACTGAGTCGTCCGAAGAGTTGAAACGGATAGTGGATAACATGTTTAAAATTGCCAAAATAGAGGTACATGTTACATTTGATTATTTTTCGATTTCATGTGTCACTGAAAAGATACGGGAATAAATAATTTAGAGCAATATGCGAGAGATATCTGTTGTATTAACAATTACCTCTAAAATTTTAGATATCCCCAACTGGTGGTAAAGTAGAACCGCTCTGTAGCAGCTGTCGTGCCAAACTGGGCTACGATTTTGACGAGGACGCATACTATGAAATGCTAAGCCAAACGTATAGTGAAACGAGTCCTCCCAGTAGTAATCCTACCCTTTTCGGAAATGGGCCTCCTGCGCATACAGGAGGCACCCCAGTGGAGTATCCCGAATCTCCAACAGGACCACTGTTAGATGCTGCATGTGGTACGTTTGTAGTTACCGAGTTCGGCCGAGACGAGGCAGCTGACAAAAGTTCCGATCTGAAATGCGTCGTCTGTGCTAAAGTATTTAACTTCAGATCTACCCTTAGGCTGCATATTCGAAGCCATTACAGTACTTCGCAAGAGTTGGAACCTCAGAAACCGCAACGAAAGCCCCGAATGTATGAGTGTGGAGAGTGTAACATCAGCTTCAAATTGAAGTACGACTACGACAAACACCAGGCCATCCATAATCGTGGAAACCTGTTCCAATGCGAAATTTGCTACAAACTGTTTAAACACAAATCCTACTATTTGATGCACCGGAATGCGAAGCGCTGTAAGGCAGTTTCGCTGCCAATGACCCCGATGAATCTCAGTACTAATTCCGTAAGGAATATTAGTCCAGAAAAGCAGCTACAAGAGATAAGTACTCTCAGCGAAGGTATCAGACATACTAGTTAAAAATGTTCAACAAAACGGTACAGCAAATTATATTTTGAAACGAAACAAGCTTCCTTCGTTTATGCCATAGCAACAGCATAAAATATAGATGTTTTAAATATTTTAGCATTAGCCGTTATAGATGTATTCGAGGTCGGTAAAAGTGGCAAGATTATTAAACTCTCCATTCCCCTATCCCAATCTTCGACCAACTCTACATCGATGTTTAGTTGATAAAAATCCTACAAGCATTAAACATTTTCAAAAGAAAGCATTCGCTTTTTTTCAGCGAACCAGAATCACTATCTCAATCTTGCCAATTTATTCTCGGCCTCAACCAACAATTTCTGGTCTTTTTTAGTCATTAACTGTAAACACATTCAAACATACCAAAGCAAAAACTCACAATAGAAATCAGTAGAGTTATAAATCTTAGTATATAAGGCGGTAAAATCGTAATCGTAGAGTTCGATTGTTAATTACAACCACATAGAACGCAAGGATAGACAGAACCCCCCAGGAGGGAGCGAAAGTCGCCATTCGATACACTGAAGATACCGAGGGACGAAAACCAAATGGCTATAGAAAGATGTGTCATTGTGATGAAACCAATTGTGAAAAATACATTTAAAGTTAATTAAAGTATTCTACATTTTACCTTCAGAAAAATAAAGAAAAGTCTATATCATCGATATTAATTTTTATAAGTTTTTGATCATAACTCAGCTGAATTTCCTGTATCGCCTTGAAAGAAACTAGCTAATTCACAGGCTCCAAGTCTTACAATCACCCTAACGGAGCGATTCGCAATCACCTGACGAATGTTTCACGTAATTGAGGGCTCTGTTACAAATTGTTTTGAATGTTATTAGGTATTTTAACTTATAATATAAATAATCTGCTACATTGAGAAAGTCTGCTCTGTCTTGGAGACGGCTAAGACTATGGATAGCCCATCGCGCCGCGCCATTTCATTCTTAAGCATCAATCGGCAACAAGGATAATAAAAGCCCAAAAAAATACGCAGAGTACATTCGCCTGGCTCCGAAATGCAATATGTTCATCGAACCTTGGTTGAGGAAGACTGTTAGGAGTCGGTGAAATTGGTTTATTTATAGATTCCAAGAGTTCATGTAGTTAAAAGGCCGTGCAATAAATTTTACCATTGGGCTGAGCGGAACATATCATTTGTGTTTGGTTTGTGTGAATTATATTGCTGAGATTGGATAATCTAAAGTACAATTCCTGATGGATAATTAATAAGGAGCTTTAGATATTTTTTTTGTTCTCAATGGCTTACCTTTCACGGTTAAAAAAATTTAAATGCTGGTTTTATATGACCGGAGAATGATGACTACTGCTTACTGCAATCAACACAAAACAGCACTAATTTAACTTGTGATTATGTTGAAGCTACTTTCATTTGCAAATAAATTATCACAAATACCAGAAACCTTCGTTATACCTTTTTTTTGAGTTTCCCATAATGAATATTAACACCACATCTGATTTACAAAATATTTCACTTTGATTCATCAATTAGCACACTTTCGTTTTAAGTTATAGTAGCTATGCAGTAAACTGAGTAAACTAAATACAAAAATAAACCGCTTAAACGGCTTGCTTAAACATAAAAACGTTTTCGAACACGCATCATTAATTTTCTTCTGCCGAACTTGACGAAAATTCAAATCATTTAAATTCGTTAAATCTACTTCTGGACTTACACTGAAATAAAAAATATTACGCATTTGCCACAAATTCGCACATTATTCGGATGACTTCCCAAGCAACCAAAAGTTCGAATACAGCCTGAATTCGTTAATTGGGCCACGACTGCACTTCAGCTGATTCGCTAATTGGGCCGACTGACAGTTGTTAGAAATTTCTAAACTCGAAAATTCCATACAATTTTGACATTCAAGTTGTCACATAGCCCAATTAGCGAACACCCAATTAACGAACCGCCCAATTAACGAACCACCAATTAACGAAACTTTGCTGTATTACTTGACACGCGAACTCGAAAGTTCATAATTAGTTCAGATTCAGTTCCGTGGAACTTTCTTGCTGATTAGTAGTGTATATCAAGTATACGTGGAACTAAATGCCTTAAGAAGTGCTGCGAGTACTTCATAGATACTTCAAAGCTATTAGGATGCTACATGAAGTTCTGAAGTAACTTTAGTTGCTAACAAGTTCTGCGTGCTGCTTTTTTGTTTATATTTCTGGTGATCAAACCAGCAGAACCTGAAACTATTGGAGATTAATTATTTTTATTTCACTTGAATAAATTTAATCCTCGCACATTTCTAATTACAAATATAAATTAGAATGTAATGCTCTTCATTATTGTGTTGTGTTGTGTAGCATATGCTGTCGGTATCTCACTACTATAGTTAATTGCCTGGTTCCAAATTTTATGTTCTATAATTAACTCGCGCTGCATAAAGCTGCTGCAAGTTCTAAAACGAACTTTTACTTAACAACTCATTGGCAAAATTCACATCGCTTGTATACGACAAAGGTGACGCAGTGGATCGGTATAGGTTTACAACGCGGAACACCCGGGTTCAAACCCAACAGCAGGCAAATGCAACGAATATAGAAGTTAGGTAGAAATATAAAAATAGAACATATAGAAGTGCTGCTAAATTTGTTTTTTCTTAGTTTTTGACAGTTTATTTCGAAGCTGCTTAGCGTTCTATGCAGTGGACCCAAGACAGCTTGAAAGTTCGGTTAATTACTTAAAAGTGACGCTGCTTAGCAAGTTATAGATTGATATACATAAAGCTGTTTAACCCTTGTTAGACACCAGTATTCGAACTCTTGGTTACTTGGGTACATTCTAATTTATATTTGTAATTAGAAATGTGCGAGGATTAAATTTATTCAAGTGAAATAAAAATAATTAATCTCCAATAGTTTCAGGTTCTGCTGGTTTGATCACCAGAAATATAAACAAAAAAGCAGCACGCAGAACTTGTTAGCAACTAAAGTTACTTCAGAACTTCATGTAGCATCCTAATAGCTTTGAAGTATCTATGAAGTACTCGCAGCACTTCTTAAGGCATTTAGTTCCACGTATACTTGATATACACTACTAATCAGCAAGAAAGTTCCACGGAACTGAATCTGAACTAATTATGAACTTTCGAGTTCGCGTGTCAAGTAATATTCGAACTTTTGGTTGCTTGGGTAGCGTGTTTAATCTGTTTCACATTGCGTCCCAAAGATTATGGAAGAAATCCGATCGGAGAATGAATGAATATTCGCTGCTTGCAACTGCCAACTGAATCAAACCACCAAAACAATAACAAAGAACAGGGCAGCCAGTTCACACAAGTTCCAGCATATTTAGGGTTACCAGTTGTTCAAATTAAAAACTAGCCCCGTTAGTTTGCATGCGGAACCGTTCAAACGAACGGGGGTCCACTGTATGTAGTTTGGCGGATAGAAAACCGGGCAAAATGGCATTCCTGATTTTTGAAATTAAATTTGAAATTATGGTGAAATGTGCAGGTTTTTACGAAAAATAATTATTGGCGGGTGTTGAAAATTACTAGTTCTATGAAAATAAAGTGTTTTTAACATTATTCCTGCATTTTGGATTTTGGAAAACGACACGAATGCACTGAAACGGAAGTTCGGAATGCTGTTACTATAAAAATTTTAAAACATCTATATGGATTTTTCATTGTTTATTTTCGAAAATTCCTTGATATAAGAAATTGCTGCTGAAGAATGGCAAAATCATACATCCAGCAAAGCGTTTTTGGATTCGAATCATGAATTCGAACCTGTTTCAACGGCCTTCTCCGTTCATCGAAAACAGCCAGTACATCTAAGGATCCGCAATTGTAACCTCTACCTCTACACCGGGTTCGATGTTGATAGAGGTGATCTGTTTGACGATCTCGGATGGTGAGTGTAAATCGATGATACGTTTATGCAGGCGCATCTGAAAAGAGAAAAATGAAACATTATTTATAATCGATGATCGTTTCAGGAAGATAGCTTAAGCTTTTTGTATTGAAGATGTCTGAACCATTAGAGACTTGAAAAGATTTCTAGGCATCAATCAAGCACTATGACGAGGACCAGTTTATTCTTGGCGCAACTTTCATAAATGAATCCATCGATAGATTTGGTGATTCACTTTGGTTTATAGCCGGCCTGTTACGAGAATTTTATCGAATGTGACATTCTAGAAAACTTACCTGGAAACGATCCCAAGTCTTAGAACCTTCACCACAAGGTGTCTTACGAGTGGTGATACGCAGGATCTTGGTTGGCATACGAACCGGGCCCTGAAAATAATTAAAAAAAGCCAATTTAGTCAAGAGCATTGTAATTCAATGCGATTTTGTACGGTTTGCACAATTTTACAGCAGCTGTAAAATGCTACAGTAATTTATTTAGACAAATCCGATTTTATTTTGCATCTACATAACTAGGAAAGAGAACAAAAGTAAAGGTTCAAAATCCCCCAGGTAAATGCTGATACAGACAAAGATAAAATAATGACTAACCTTTACACGCAGCTTCTGCTTTTTGGCACCGCTAATTAGATCAGCGCAAACCTTTTCCAAGCTACGGACATTGCGGGATGTCAACGTAATACGGATACGGTGGACTGTTGCGGCCTCCGCTACCGGTTTTTCGATATCCTTTCCAGAAGCAGCCTGTTTCAAAGTATAGAGTAAAACATTTAATTCCACGTGCGGCGATACATAACCTAACATAACAACGCGTACTTCCGAAAAATTTATTGAGAACTCAAAACTTACATTTTAGTACCAAAAGGTTTATCTTTAGTGTTATTCATACCATTTTTATTGTCCTGGTCGAGTTAATCAAGCCGTCTTGAACAGCGCTGAACCACGGACAGATCGGATAAAAAATTACCGATCAAATTGATCACAAACAGAACTAAACCGTGCCGTAGTGTAGCATAAAACGAAATGAACGAGGCTGAGGAATGAGGACGGAAAAGACGGAAAAAGTTATAGCAAAGTAAACCACAAAATTGCGGGCTGGCATCTGTCAAATCAAATGTCACGAATGTCACCAGCAGAAATGCCAGTTTTTCTGGTTTTGCTTTAAAAAAATCTGACTGCTCGAAAATCGAAATAAAGCTGCGAACGCTCGGCTGCGTACGCATTTGAAAACAGCAGCCAAGACAGCAGCCAATCAAGGTTTCGGGGGTTTCAGGTTTACGGGGTTTCCACCACATCCCCGCTAAAGAGTTTTTCAGTTATGTGTGTGTTGGTGCCGAGGTCGGGACGTAATCAAAGCAGTTTTTATTTCAGATGTTTTGATGTCCCGGATCGACTGCCCTTGGATACTTGAGGGATTCGTGGAGGGAATCGACATTTCAGCTCCGCCTCGCTTAACACGGAACAATTGGGTATTTTAATTTTCCCAAAAAAGTGGATTTTTCTATCTCATTTGATAGCCCGTCGTTTCCTGAATCTAGCAGTTCTTTTTATATTTCAATTAAGTCAATATTCGATTAAAAAATTAATAAAAATCAAAACTAGAATGATTTGCTGTTTGACAGATATCAACCAAGCCGATTGATTGACTTGATGTCAGAAGTTCTCTCCCTCTCTTCTATCTCTCTGATAGAGCTCTTCATTTTAACCGAGCTTTTAAAGCTCTCATATGAAACCTGTATCGTTCGATGACCATAGTGTATCTATTCACTGTGTTGTCTAAGACGAGCTAAAAAGAAAAGTGGTTTACTTGTAAGCTATCGTCTTATTCCAAAATTTTTTTTCAAATATAAAAAAAATGTTTTTTCATTACTTCCATTAGTCAAATTCGGAAAAGTCTTCATGTAGCGATTGAATGGCATCATATCTTGTCAGAATATGCGGAAATGTATATACCACTAAAATACCCAATTCATTTTTACGTATGCCACACAGAAGAACCACAGAAGAACGTTTTGTATCCTGTTTTGACTTTGGTGTTAAGGCCCAAACGGAATGCTGCGTCAACGCATCCGTCAGCGTCAATTTGACAGTAAACCCATGGGAAAACTGTCAGAATAACGCTGACGGACGCGTTGACGCAGCATTCTGTTTGGCCCTTTAGTCGCAACGTGTTGAAATCTCGCTTTAGAACATTAGCTAGTAGTTTTTATTAGTCATTACACGGTAAAAAATAGTCACGTCCATTTTAAGTGTTCTTGCATTTAAATCAATTTGTTGTGCAGCACTACAAATCGAAGTGATTTAGTATTGATTTTGGAGAGTTTTCAAATTTTTAAACAAGAAACTAGCTATTGAAAACTATTCAATGGATATCACCATCGAATTGTAATGCATATCTATAGAATTTGCAATTATTTTTTTCGTAATTTACAAATGTCAAAAAATCGCGAAACATGAAAGCAGCAATCGGAAGCAAAATTAGAAACCCAAATAGAGAAAATACGTTTTCGTTCCAAATTATTGCCCTTCTAGAGTGTAAGTATGACTAAAGTATACCTGTGATCATAATTAATAAATTACTAACTGTTTTCAGGTTATGGAATTGATCACACGGGCCCCGAATTGATAGCAGCAATCAACCCGAGATCAACTTTATTTAGACATCAGAGTATTAAACACAGGAATCCGGTTACTATCAGCGATTGAGGTTTTATTTGCATTACGTTTTGTATGTAATTATGTAATTGTTCAATTATGAGTAATAAATAAAGCAACTTTACGAAAAATCAAAATACAATCCTTTCTATCCATTTGACAGTTCAAAAGTTCAAAAGAAAGCACATTCGAAATTAAAGTGATTTTCTGTTGATTTCATCATACTTTGTGTTGATTCATTTTCAATAAATTTTCATTTCGAATCGTAATGTTTGGCAAGTAGTGCGAATTCAACGGTAAATCACTTCGCTTCAACGTGACAATTTTTTACCGTGTAGGATCCAGAAATCTGTTGCCTTTTTTTAACAAATAAACAAACAAATGAAGATAGAATTAACAAAAGGGCGAATGTCGCAAGCGTAAACAAACCGAGTGAGGGTTGATTTTCCTATGCTGGTCCAGCAAAAAATAACTCACTCGTTTTGTTTACATTTGCGACATTCGCCCTTTTGTTAATTCTATCTAGAAATGACCCCACAGGAAAGCAATGGACAAATTTGAGTAAAAACTGCCGGCGTGTCGCTACCTGCTGCGATGGTGAGAAAAACGAAAACAAATGTCAGATGCGGTATATTTAATAAAAAATTTTCAGTAAATTTAATTTTTAACTGGTTTTCGATTGAAAACTTTACTACATTTTTATCAGGTTTTGTAAGAAATTTGCTGTTTTACAAGTTACTTTAAAAACACTTTTAAAATAGTGAATTGAAAGAGCATAAATTTGAAGAATACTGTAAAAGTTAGTGTGGCGACTTAACTAATCGAATACAGCAGTGATCCTAAAGCGGTTTTTGCATATTATTGGAATGTTTTTCTACTTTACAAGATCCTTATGCTTGTTTTGTATCGGTTCAAGTCAAAGTTCTGGAGATTCTAATATCTTTCAGTTTTATCGAACCATGTTGCTCCGGCACTACATGAAAATATGAATGTTCTCTTTAGTTATCCTGTATCTTGCTTGCAATAACCTGGTTTATATTAATTTCACAAAAAAACAAGTTTTTTACCACTCAAGCACGTGGATTTTTATAATTTAGCGTGATATGTAACCTGTTTGTTGTCGCATAAATATACAAAAACATTATTTTCTCGTATATACTGTAAATAAACCACTGACAAAGTATATACCAAAAATAAAGTACTCAATTTTCTTACATTTTGCAATAAACATTTTACTTGTACATTGTTTCACTACCCAGGTAACCAATAAGCATTTCCAATGCAATTTAAAAGCAAGCCAATAAGCATTTAAGTTGCCTTAAATGCTACTTAAATGCCATTTTGGCAAAATATGCGGCTACTTTACTGCTAGCCCTCTTATAGTGGTGTCAATGCTTATTTGCAGCTAGTTACCAACAAGAAGAATTTAAATAGAATTGTGGATGCCAATTTACAACAGTTATGCAGTCAAAAAGCTGATAAACAACAACCTGCAGTATAAAACGCCAGGGATGCTAATAAACGACTGATTTACTGCTTATTTTAATGCTTATTGGTTACCTGGGTACATTAAGAAAATTAAAAAAGTGAACTTTTTTCCGATTCTTCAAGCAAACTGTCAACTTTCTCACCGTTCGACTAGTTCCAAAGACCACCTCCGTCAGCGCATAAGTTTCTGTCGAACAGGTCAATATCAATATCAGCAATGTTGTTAGTTTGTAAAATGATCTATAAAGCTTTCCAGTTAAGTGTGTGTTGGTGTTTGAAAATGAGGCAAACAAAAACAGTAAACAAAAGAGATGCATTCTTTTGTCACCAAGGTACAGAATGATTTTCGTCTTCCGCTGTTTTACATGCCAGCAAATTTTCAAAATGTGTGCTTGAATTGGAAACAGGATGATAAATTTGACCAAAATATGTGCTCTGCAGTGTGGCAAACGGAGCAACACAACTAATAATCGCCACTTTTCGGTTTGTTCCTCCAGCATCAGCTATTCCCTTGCAACATGAGGCAAACAACATGTATACACGCGTATTTCGGTGGTCGCTAGTGTCAGTGCATCCCAAGTAACAACGGTAGCTGAATTGCAAGAGCAAATTCTGTTTACGGGCTGCTTTAAGGCGATCAAAGTAAGCACTTAAATGGTGGTCAAATAAGCGATGTTTAAACTACTTTAAGTTCTTCAAACCAGCTCTCCCCCTAATACTGATAAACAGGGTTAATAGCGGATTATTCTGCTAAACAATCCGCTTCTAAGCAGCCATAAACATCAAACCGTTTTACGGCTGCTTAAAGGTGTTAAAGTCTAGAGTAGAGGCTTTCACTAGGCTCACAGCTTTCAAACTACTTTAAGGCTGCTTTAAGGTGTTAACACAGACAAACAGACATGACACTCGTTTTCCATTCTTCGTACCGACTAAACCGTCATTTCAAATTTGGGCTTCTTTGGGTATCTATGTCTCCGTTTTGGTCAAAGTGGCGCTTTTTGACGAAAGAAGGGAAATTCCAGTAGAATCAATATACAGTGGACCCCCGTTCGTTTGAACGATTCCTCATGCAAACTAACGAGGTTACTTTTTAATTTGAACAACTGGTAACCCGAAATATGCTGAAACCTGTGTGAACTGGCCACCCTTCTCTTTGTTATTGTTTTGGTGGATTGTTTTAGTTGGCAGTTGCAAGCGCGAATATTGCATTTTCCGATCGGATTTCTATCTTAATCGTTAGGAAAACGAAATATGAAACCGATTAAACACGCTAGGTCAGTACAAACAAATTGTGTTTATGTACATTGTCTTCATAAACAAATGATGTCATGTTGAGAATGACGTTTGAACCATTTTTAATTTGCACGTAGTGCAAACCAACGGGGTTCAAATTAAAAAGTGTTCAGATTAAAAATGGTCAAACGAACGGGGGTCCACGGTATATAGAATGCCAGTGTCGCTGTTTTTCTATAGGACTCATTGTGGTAAACATGATGCTAACAATCTGTATCAAGTCTGTGAATCGGGAACTTCGTTGTCAAAGTTGCTCATTGTTGTTTATCTGTTCTTTATCTGTGCGCTGGTTGGTGCTGTCATCAGTGCGTTCTCCGCAGTGTTTTTATGCCAGTGAAATGGTTTTAAACATTCTTTTTCTTTTCGTCCGGATGAATAGAATCCCACAACCGCTCCCTTTTGCACCGATTTTTTCAGAAATTTAAAGCAAGCGAAGTTTACAATCACATTACTTGGCAGCCATAATTGAAATTTTAAACTGGTTGCCAAAGTTTGACAATGAGATTCCCCTTTTGATGAATCTCAGGCACACACACATTTGCATATACAATGTAAATACATTATCTGAACATGTGTGATGTTTACCACGCGCACTGCAGCGACACTGGCATTCTATATATATTGATTATACTGAAATTCCCCATAAAAAATACTTGTTACTTCGAGGGATACTCCTGTTGCTATTTGATATTTGGGAATGTCGATCATAGATGGTGCTAGTGTTCAGGCTAAATGTGAGGTACGATAATTTTTGTTGATTTTTTTTTCAAGAGTTATGTCTGTTTGTCTGTGGTGTTAAAGTGCCCAGGTAACCAATAAGCATTAGTATAAGCAGTAAATCAATCGTTTATTAGCATCTCTGGCGTTTTGTACTGCAGATTGCTGTTTATCAGCCTTTTGACTGCATAATTATTGTAAATTGGCATCCACAATTCTATTTAAATTCTTCTTGTAGGAAGCTAGCTGCAAATAAGCATTGTCAGCACTATAAAAGGGCTAGCAGTAAAGTAGCCGCGTATTTTACCAAAATAGCATTTAAGTAGCATTTATGGCAACTTAAATGCTTATTGGCTAGCATTTAAATTGCATTGGAAATGCACTTGCACCTGCACTAAAATAGCACTTTTATGAGAGATTGCGCACTTATTGATTGGACAATTTTTCTTGCAATTGACAATACTACAGCAAAGTTTCGTTAATTGGTGGTTCGTTAATTGGGCGGTTCGTTAATTGGGCGTTCGCTAATTGGGCTATGTGACAACTTGAATGTCAAAATTGTATGGAATTTTCGAGTTTAGAATTTTCTAACAACTGTCAGTCGGCCCAATTAGCGAATCAGCTGGAGTGCAGTCGTGGCCCAATTAACGAATTCAGGCTGTATCAGATAATAGAATTTCGCAATTCGGCTGACAGCAAAAGTTTGTCAGTTATCGACATTGTCGACTGCTTTCAGGTGTAAAGATATTCCCACTATCTATTCTGCAGATGCAGATGGGGCGGATCATACGGTTAGTACTTATAGACCAGAAGATGGCGGGTTCAATTCCCGAAAAAACATGCATTTTAATTAGCTTACTTATACGAATTAAATTTATTCGAAATTAAAAATATCACGTTCTCGACAATGCTCACGGGAAAATAAAAATGACGCGTTCCGTTTTTTTAAATTTAAAAATAGATTTTCTTTGGCTGCATAAAGGTTGATGAGACGTTAATTAAGCGAGTGGAAGAACATAACGAAAAACTATTTCTCGTTCTAAAAATAGATTTGACGGCATTGCGCAAATTGGCTAATTAAAAGCGCGCAAAAGCCTCTTTTAAGCTTCATCGCAGCTTCGAAAGCAGTTATTAACAAGCTTGAAGCTTCATAAAATCTCCAGATTTAGATGTTTAAGAGCTGAAAAAAGGTATTTATTTCTAAACCTAAGCCATAGTTCAGCCACAGTTTGAATAAAATCAGCTATAAAAGCGTTTGATCAGCCTGAAATTGTTACTTGGGATGAGCTGTTAGAAAGCTCTATTAAAATCGGTCGGTAGTACGCGGCCATACCCGGTCATGAAAAACGCAAGAAAAACGTGAAAAAACCAGCAACACTGAACTCAACGTAAATCTGCCAAAAACAAATTTTCAACAGGGAAGTTTCTTATAGCGGCGAATAAGAAGAGGAAAAAGCTCTCTCTTTCTTTTTGAACCCTCGGCTCGTGCGTGTCGTCTAAAATGGTATGAGAAACATTAAACGTGATTATTTTCTGGAAAAAACGTAAAATTTACGTGTTTTTTAATTGGCGTAGTGAATCATTGCAAAAGATGCTTTATTATGCAAAGTTTCGGTAGTCTACGAGCGGGAATTATGTGTTTGTTTTGTTTCTACTTCCGTCACAGGCCACTACCACCGGAAAGGACATCGAAAAACCCGTCGCAGAAGCGACGACAGTGCACCGTATCCGCATCACGTTGACTTCCCGCAATGTCCGCAGCTTGGAGAAGGTTTGCGCCGATCTGATCAGTGGCGCCAAGAAGCAGAAGTTGCGTGTCAAGGTTAGTGAACTTGTTTGTTATCTCTTCTGTTCCAGTGAAGGCCAAACAGAATTGTTCGTCAACGCATCTCACAGGCTTCCTGTCATCTAACACTGACCGATGCTTTGATCCTCAATCCATTTTAGGCTTGTGTTTCTTGTTTGATTTATAATCTTTTTCCCAATTTCAGGGCCCGGTTCGTATGCCAACCAAGATCCTGCGTATCACTACCCGTAAGACACCTTGTGGTGAAGGATCCAAAACATGGGATCGCTTCCAGGTAGCTAAATTACGCTAACCAACTAACCGAATTAGCTCCTAATGACTCTTTTTTGTTCTATTTTAGATGCGTCTACACAAACGCATAATCGATCTGCACTCACCATCGGAGATCGTCAAACAAATCACATCGATCAACATCGAACCCGGTGTAGAAGTCGAGGTTACCATTGCTGATCCTTAGGTGCAATCTTCCGAAATGCATGTTATCAGGGAACGATAGAGAGCAGTGAAACAGTGTTCGAATGCTTGGCCTAGTTTTTAGGCCCACACTTCGCTGGTATAATATCGTTTACAAAAACGATAACTTTGTTGCTGTTTGTCTCTTATCGTCTATCGCTGGCATTTTTATATATATTGAAAAGTATATAAGCGTAAATCCACAAAACGTTTCGTTTTTATTTAAAGAATTTCCGGCTTTCTTTGGTTTCTAGTGAATACGGATAATTTATTATTACTATTATACTGAATGCAAACTAAAATACATCTACTAAGTTTCAGTCCTGTTTTAGTACTTTGGAATTAAATGAAGTCTTTTTCAACTTGGTAGCAAACATCAAAAACCACAGCAATGTCCACGAGGGCAGAAAAATGAGCGCAACTAGATTGAATAACCAATTGCCGTAGATCTGAAATGTATTATTTCAACAATAACGCTAATTTCACAATGTAACCTACTGCTTACCATCGAATCCACCAAGGAATAGGTAATGGCATCCATGCTGGCAGCAACGGCTTTCTCTATCAGGGCGTAGAGGCTCAGCTCGGGGAATAGCACATAAGTCACACTGAATACGGTCAGAAGTACCACCACCAGTGGATGCAACAGTAAGCAAAAGAATCGAGATGATCTGCAAAATATGATCGTAAAGTAAAGGCAATGCTATTCTAACTCAAAAGACTTACCCTCGATTAAGGAAACCTTCTTTCCGTGGTTGTAACATAAGCACAATTGGCACCACCACAACTGATAGGATCAGTCCTAGCGAAAAGTTTAGCATTCCCACCGTCAGTAGGACAGTTCCCAGTTCTAAGAGTACGACAATTTGCAGAACTTCCGAGTTGAAGCTATCGAGCAAAGGAACAAAAAATGGCAGAATCAAGGTCAGCACGGAAATGCTAACCAAGATGACAAACAAACTGAACTGCGTGGTAAAATTGGCTTCATGCAGATAGGCATTTAGTCCGGAATGGAACGGTAGAACGGTGGTTGCGGCCCCGATCGAATGAGCAAGCAGAACGAGCGAACCAATTTGCACGTAATTTACCTTCGGTTGCTGATTTAGCTCCGTGTCTTCTGACCCGTTTTTCTCCTCTTCATCGGAATAGTAAAGCGATAGATAGTGTATGAAGGATTTGATCAATAAAGCTCCGGCCATCAGCCCCAAACTGGGCATGTAGTCTCCGATCGAAACAAACCGATCGTGCGTCACCAGCAAATAGAAGAAGTAACTTTGGTGGAAGCGTTCCAGTAGGTTATTCAAGCTTCGGCTGATGCCTTCGACTATTTTAAGAAGTGCGCCGACACCCACGGAAGTACGTGAGGTCGCACTCTTTTGTACACACTCCAGCGTTAATGCCTCAATTCCGTAGCGATGGAAAAGACCATGATTACCGGTCGGAACACCGGTAGATTGGCTGAAAACCATTGATAGCAGATTCTGCAGTTTTTCCCAGTATCCGGTGGTCATCCGTTTGCTGGTATCTGACAGTCGATAAGCGGCCGTAACACCATTTTTCTGCGAAAGTTTTTGAGCCAAGTTGTGCAAATCCAAGTTGGGAAGTTGTCCATTCAGTCCTTCAAGCTTTAGATTGATATAATCGATATCAAAACTTTGGGCTTCCAAATTAATCGCTGCTTGGATAGCACCCGCCCTGCCATCTAAAGATCCGGCATTGAGAATTCGATTGTCTTCGGAGCCGTGGTAGGCTTCAAGCCAAGCCTGCATTCCAAGCTGTTCTTGTTCGGTTATCAGGAAAATAATGTCTTTAGCCCAGTACTTTTGCCGACGTGCGAAATCAGCAAAAGCCAACATTAGCGGTACACCAGCCGATACATCGGTGTGTACGGATTCTGGTGGCCGGTAGGGTACCGAAATTACAAACGATTCCGTTGATCCGATGCGAGGCGCACGCAAAATTCCGTAAACGTTTTTCCCGGTAAAAACCTTTCCGCCTCCCAGCGGATAATTCAAGGTAAAATTATGCGTATGTGTTTCCAGTCCGATCTTTCGCATTTTGGCCAGCAGCCACGCATACGGCATTCCCTTGCGATGGTTTTCCCGCTCCCGCTCCAGCTCGCCGGCATAGCCGCGCGCAAGGGCTACCGTTTCCGGCTTTATCTCCGAATACACCAGACCGGGAAGTAGCGCGTTTTCCGAGAAATAAGTTGCCGAATTAAAGTTTGCATCCGGCAGCAGACAAAAGTAGCCAACACCCAGCAGGTACAGCCCGAAGCAAAGCAGTGTGTTGTGCCGTATCAGGGCTTTGCAGTATTTTGCTTTCTGCGAAATCGATGGGTTCGTAAGCAGGCCCATGCTGGTTGTTTCACTGACCTAAAAACAATGAAATTACGTAAAAACTTTACAATCACAACAGAGAAAACAATCGATTGCTGCTATAAGTTTTAAATTTTTTGAGTCGCTTCAAATTTGTTTACAAAAGTGTAACTATGACAGCTGATTATTTTTTGACATTTCTGACGAGGGGCTCGACTTTCGGTTGGCTGCGTCCTTGACAAGCGAGAAAAAAACGCACGAAAAGACGAAAAACGCAAATTCGTTCGGTACGACTTCCGGGTAGCTTTCGACAGAACACAAATGTCAAACTGCGCTCCCTTCTCGCTCTTTTTCCGGGCATCTTTGATGTACAAGTGAACACATTTCACTTTGAACGTAAATTATTTTCGCTGTAAGTGCCTTGTTTTCGGTTGAAATTTTATAGAAATTATCGGAAATGGTTCAGCTTTGAATGGCCTTCAAGTAAATGTGTATAAATGCCGTAGTGCAGGAGTAATTATGAGCTATTTAACGGGTTTTAATTTTTGATCGAACTTCACTCGCTGCGCTGTGTTGATGACATGACAGCGAATCAACAGAGCGAATGAGAAGGAATATTCGAAGGATTAATTTAAACTAGGAATTAAAGTGGCTGCTTAAAACCGAATATTTTCTGCTTAAAAATATATCATTTTCACGGTACGTTAATCGATTTTGTTCTTTGGCTGACAGATGGTTTTCGGATCAAAGGTGATTAAGGCCGGCGGAGCCGAGCCAGACGCATTCGAGAGTCAAATTGGCCAGGCTATCCTGGAGCTGGAGATGAACTCGGACCTGAAGCCGCAGTTACGTGACCTGCACATCACTCGGGCTCGTGAGGTTGAATTCAACAGCAAGAAGGTAAACAAACCGTGTTTTTTTAAATGTTGATGGCTTGTTTGCAATTATTTCAATATTTTGTAGGCTATCGTTATCTACGTTCCGGTGCCGAAACAGAAGGCCTTCCAGAAGGTGCAAACTCGGCTCGTTCGGGAACTGGAGAAGAAATTCTCCGGCAAACATGTAGTGTTCATCGGTGAGCGTAGGATCCTGCCGAAACCGCAGCGCGGCCGTCGTGATCCCAACAAGCAGAAGCGTCCGCGTTCGCGCACCCTGACCGCTGTGTACGATGCCATCCTCGAGGATCTGGTTTTCCCGGCCGAGGTCGTCGGAAAGCGCATTCGCGTTAAGCTGGATGGATCGCAGCTGATCAAGGTGCATCTGGACAAGAACCAGCAGACCACCATCGAACACAAAGTAAGAGACGTTTCGAAATTTTAGTGCTTATTTTAGCATCACCTACATTCGAATTGGCTTCGATTATCAACGAACCATTTCGTCTATACGATGCTGAAAGCGAAAGTCAGTTTCTTTCAAGATGATGCTTTTATCTCATCTAATGATGACAGCAAAAAAGAAAGATGCACAACTTTCTCAAAAAATCCGCCCTAAAAATGCGATTCTAACTAGCTCTTTTCTTATTTTAGGTCGATACGTTCACATCGGTGTACAAGAAGCTGACCGGACGTGATGTAACGTTCGAATTCCCAGAACCTTACTTGTAAACGGCGATTATTTCTACTTTATTTAAGAGTATGCACTAAAAAACAGTCCGTTGTGATGCGATGGAGAGAAGGAAAGACGGGAAATGCGTGTGTAATAACATGCATTGCTTGTGGTTAATAAAACGAAACGTAAAAAAGCCAGAAAGTGAAATTTGATGTGTAATATTGGAAAGAAAGAGATTATTTTTGCTAGTTTACAGCAGTTTTACGGTTTTTATTCAGCAACGGGCGTATCACGTTTGACTTTTTTTACTTTCCTGCGAGGAAAATCCAGCCCTCTGGATAAACGAGTTTAGTATTTGCTGGACTGAGCCGAAGCAATTGAAAAGATCCACTTCCGAAATTTAAATTAGAATGAACCTTTAAGATGCCTGGCCTATCCATCCAACTAATTTACTTTTTCTCGTTGATGCTTTATTGATACGATTGTTAAGTTGATTGATGTTGTTATGTACCTCTATTTATCGACGAAAGAACTTCAATAAAACATAACTCGAATGTACTGCCGTGAATCGCATGACAGTCCCATTTATATAGGAAACTCCATAGAAAATGGTACTCACGCGATTCACGGCAGTGTAGGAGAACTCTTAATCGCCTCTATTCTACATACCGATCGGAGCCGGATCTGATCAGAAACTTCGCTTCGATCGGAATACATCGTATGCTACGACACGTAGATCGGGACGTTTCTGATAGAAACGAGCCCGATCGGAACGCAAAATCGAGGCGAATATTTTTGTTGTTGAAAATAAAAAACTTGATGGTATGTTACCGCTGCCTGTCGAGAACCCGCGTGGTAATACAGCCACCACTACGTGTGAAACACAAAACGTGGCCAGCGTGATGTTTGGCCACTACCTATTTGGTACTTCCAATATTTGTGGAACTGATTTCATGCCAAGTCCCAGGATCGTTCCTCGTAATCCATCACAAAAACCCTAAATTTTCTTTTGCTTAACTTCGAAAGGTTCTTTCAAACAAAACTCAGAATAACTTGATTTTTGGGCGTTTATTTTTAGCAACTTTTTAATGTAAAATATTGCTACCGATGCACAACTAAAAGCCACCAGATTCCCGTGAGAAATACTTTACTAGGACGAAGTATTTGTACCCGAATCGGGCCTAAGGTCTCTTTTGTTTTTGGGATGTTATGCAGCCCGGCGCAATATATATACATTCTAAGGATCGGCAATGGTAACCTCGACCTCTACACCGGGTTCGATGTTGATCGAAGTGATTTGTTTGACGATCTCCGACGGCGAGTGCAGGTCGATGATGCGTTTGTGCAGGCGCATCTGAAATAGATAAAAAAAAACCTTCTAATAATCACTGCCGACTAACAGCTAATTTGATTTTTTTGATGAAAATGAGATGTCTGAACCATTAGAGACTTGAAAAGATTTCTAGGCATCAATCAAGCACTATGACGAGGACCAGTTTGCTCTTGGCACAGCTTTCATAAATGATGCCATGTATTGTGGCTATTCACTTTGGTTTATAGTTGGCCTGTTTTTATTATGGGTGACAACTGAATTCTTGTTTGAGTTAATCCATAAAATGCTTACCTGGAAACGATCCCAAGTCTTGGAACCTTCACCGCAGGGAGTTTTACGGGTGGTAATACGCAGGATCTTGGTTGGCATACGAACGGGGCCCTAAAATTAAAGAAAGTAAATTCGAAGTTAACAAAAATTCAACTGAGTCTATTGACACAAGACAATAAAATCTCATTCGGTTTGTTTACAATTTTCAGATCGGGTTTTATACAGGTAATTTCTATACTGCAGCAATCTGCCCGTTGATTGGTATTAAGAACGACACCTGTTAACTTTCCCAGGACCCAGGTTGTCCCACGAATGACTCACCTTGACACGCAGCTTCTGCTTCTTGGCGCCGCTGATCAGATCAGCGCAGACCTTTTCCAGACTGCGTACCACGCGAGAGGTCAGCGTAATGCGAATACGGTGAACGGTTGCTGCCTCCGCGACGGGCTTCTCGATATCCTTTGCAACAGCGGCCTAAAACAGGACAAAATAAGAAAAATAAGGGAGCATAAGTTTTTGCACGTGCC
This sequence comes from Sabethes cyaneus, assembly GCF_943734655.1. NCBI lineage: Eukaryota > Metazoa > Arthropoda > Insecta > Diptera > Culicidae > Sabethes > Sabethes cyaneus. The sequence goes on along the minus strand of NC_071354.1, from coordinate 16,685,415 downwards.
ACATCACATAACCTCACACTTGACAGAGCATATTAAATCGCTCCTCTCTCTAACGGAAAGCAAGAAAGTAAAACTTACATTTTGCTACCAAAATGTATAATTCATACCATTTTAACACGTTTTAATTGTCCTGGACGAGTTAGTGCGGTTATTTCAATCAGAATTTAGCCATGGACCTAACCAAAGCAAAACAACACTCGATCGGAGCTTTAAACGAAATGAAAGAGTCGATAATCAGAGATGCCAGATTTTTATAAAAATCTTTGTTGTGGATCGAAAGCAGGATCGAAAACTGCTTGACACGAAAATATCATCGTCTTGAGAGTAAATATTTATATAATGTGTAAATGTCTGTCCAAACATTTAGAAAATATTCTTCAATATTTGGCAACGAATCTGGATGAAAACCTCAGATAAAACTGCATTTTTGAAAATATTTTAATTCTGCAATTTGCAGATAAGATTTTTACATCTGGGATCTGGTATCCCTTATTAAAATGTCAAAGAAATAAACTCAAGAAATAGCCCGCCTGCCTTACTCGCAAAGCAAAGCTGCCAGTTTTTCGAGATTTTTTACCAAAACAGTATCCCGCCGTTAATCCGACATTCGACAATCCGACGACTCGTTACACTGAAATGAGAACCATGGTATCGTGTAAAGTGTATATTGACATTTGAAGCATTAAGCATAGACCTACACGCTTAAAAAATTTGACCCACTTTCACGAAAAGTGGAACAGCTCAAAACATGCGTATATTTTACACACTATTTTGAGTAACTCTTACTCCTTTTATGAGTTCCACCGTAGAAGCTCATTAATGAGCAATATTTACTCAAAAATGAGTGCCATTTCACCCAAAACTGAGTAGTACTTACACAAATTACGAGTAAATTTAACTCAGTTATGAGGTCGACCTAAACTACTCAGAATTTAGAAATTGCCATTACTCAAATTTTTGGGCTGTTCCACTTTTTGTCATAGTGAGTCGGTTTTTACTCATTTTTGAGTTGAAAGTCACTCATTTCTGAGTTAATCTTATTCATTCGCGGGTTAAATTTTTTAAGCGTGTAGAGTGACTATATACAGAGTGGCAACAAGTCATCCCAAATGTATGCAATGAGGTTTTTCCAAGATTTTTCTTTCTCTTTCCTGGATACGTGTTGGATAGGTCGTCTACTCGATTGGAATGACACTGACAGATAATTATCATTCCAATTTTGACATTGTCGCCACTCTGTATATAGTCACTCTACATAGACCATTTTAATTTTATATGACAACCGACAAGGTAACGTTCTGATATTGATATTGCGCTTTCTCGTGCTGGTACTTTGACAATCCACAGATGACCCCACGGGAAAGCTATATCAATATCAGCAATGTTGTTAGTTCGTAAAATGGTCTATTGACGAACTGACATCCAAGCTACTGTGTTACCTGACTCACTGCGACTGACACTGACAAGTATTTACAAGTTAAATGCAATTTCAAAAGCACAACTTACAAAAAATCGTTTATTATCGATATTAACTGCATATGACACATTCCGCTGCGACGTTATAACATTTTGACTTTTCTTTGCACAGTATTTGTGTTTCAGCTGGGAAAATCGTTGAGAAACCCCCAAATATTATTATATATTTGGAAAGAGCATAACATTTCTTATCAAAAGTGAACAAATTAATAGCATTTGCTTTACCCAGATCGTTTTGGAAAGCAAAAATGTAGCGTGACGTTACAACGCGCCAGAAACTCGTCTTTTGGTTCTTCTGTTGAATAACATGTAAATTCTGCGCTCTTTCAAATTTTATCTAAAGGCTTTCTTCTATGATTTGAAAAGAGATGAATACTGAACAATTTGCCATTTTCAGAATTCTGAAACTTTTCTTGAAAATTCAAGAAACATTGTTGAAAACTGAAGATTTCTATGTCTTACATGAAAAAAGTTATAGATCCAAACTCTTAGGGACATTCATGAAAACAGTTTTTTTTTATCTAGTTCTTTAATAACGCTTCGTACGCCTTTTAGGTGTTCTAAGAAGTTGGTGATCGAATTAAATTGCACATTTTGTCGAAGATAGTATAGAGATCTTTTTTTCCCTTTAGAAGCTGCCTACCGTGACGTTACAACGCGAGCTTCAATCAGTTGTAACTTAGGTTCTACTTACTTATCTTCATTCTTTAGGCACCGTTTTAAAGGTATTTTTGAGTACAAAGAGAATACAGATTATTAGATTGTTCGAATTTGTACATTTCTGCGAAAGCGAAAAAGTACATCTTTTTCGTGACGTTACAACGCAAAAAAAAATTGCCCTATTTCATTCACTTGAAATTCAAAATAACTGCAAAATTACATCCAAACTATTTTTGGAATGAATTCAGCATATATTCCTTTGTAAGTTGGTCGAAAACAAGTGATATTATGATATTAAATGTTTTAGTGCACTGTAGCAGCATTTTTAAAAATATCACGAAAATCATTTATTTCTTGTAAATTTCATTTATTTTCAATACACGTTTTATATAACTTCCGAAAAGGCTAGAATACCAGTTATAGCAGTTTTGAAAGGTTCAAACATTGTCCAATCATGGAAAAATAATCAACAATGCTAAAAGCAACTTTTAAAAAATGTCTGGTTGGAATATCGGCCCGCGGAATGTGTCATATGTATTTCATGCAGGCATAATTTAGTCGACCCAAGGAACAATTTTTCCTTATTAACCGTTTAACCGACAGCTTTTATTCAACACAGCTCTTAAAGTATGTCTAAACACCTCTGTTCAATGCTTATACAGGTGGTTTTGGAGAATTTAAATAGCACAGTGCTATGGGTGTGGAAGGTGCGTTTGTATGAGTGTTATGCAACGCAATAAGCAGGAAATATTTTTTTATGGTTTTCGTTATTTTCATGTCCATTTTTGTATTCGTGTTATTGTTATTATGATTTTATGCATTGGCGAAACTAGCGCTCATTTCTATGGGGGCGTGCTGAAGCCCCCGACATTTTTTTCGACCATTTTATTTGGTCGGCCAGGTCCATTTTTCTAGGGGGGCTAAATCTCTCCTAGGGGGCTTAGCCCCCCCTAGCTCCCCCCACCACTTGTTCCGCCAATGATTTTATGATTTATATAATGATAGACTAAGTAGGAAATCATTGGTTGACTAAAAATTCATCAAGTCCGGTATTATACCTTTTTCACCTTCTGCGGTTGATGTGCCCTAGTCTTAAAAGATTATACTGACGTGATAGTCTGCTGGACACCTAACCTTTACTCAATAATTGTTATTATTGAACTATGTATATTCAGATTTTAATTATTTTAGAATTGAGAATATATGTTTAGCAACTTATTGGATGTAATAAAACCGCAGTAATGAGCCGGGAAGACACTGCAAATGTCAAAATCAAAACACAATGCATAACGCATTTCTTGCTTTTTACACGGCTTTATAGAAAATAATTATAAAAAGAAATTTCAGTGTACACTTCATTTTTTTAGAATTCTGAAGTCTCAGGGAAATAGAAGGGAGATAAAACCTTAAAATATCAAGTAAATTTCAAAGTTTGAACATAGAAGATGATGATTATGATGATAATACTAAAAGAACAATGTACGATATTTTCTTTTCGAAGTTGTTTAGTTTGCCACAGTTTGTTATAGTTAAATAAAACAATTAAAAAGTGCAAAATTTATTATTAAGGTATTTTATTATTTTAACTTTACTTTTTTACGCTGAATAACTTTGTAGAACATTTGAAAGCACTGAAAATCACTTGTGCAAAGGTTAGTGCTTTTTTACAAGTAAATCATTATACAGATATACTACCTCGATAGTACGTACCCTCCATAATACGTACATTTTGCCACGATAGAACGTACATTTTCCAGCAACACTTTATTTGTGTCATTCCAATCACATAGGGCAAAATCTTTAATTTAATAGAATTAAAAATTAAATGCTATATCAAATAATTCAATAGTGTATGCAAATTTGCAAATTTCATGTAATATTAAGCATAATACAACAATGCTTCAAAGCCTAAACTTGTGATTCGATAGTACGTACATTTCGGTAATACGTACGTTAAACGAAGCAAAGGTGTACGTACTATCGAGGTATACCTGTATCTTAAAACTACTTATATAGATTATATGGATATCCAATATCCGACTAAAAATATTTGATGGAAACGAAACATTGAATTCCTTTTAAAAGAAAACGGTGATATAAATAAGTTACAAGTATTGCGCCAAGGTTCTAGAACTATTTGATTTGGAAATGTTCTCTCCATAAAGTACAGAATGATTTTTTAACTATCAACTATATCTATTAACAATGAATATCTGAATATGCATGCGTGATCACGTAGCTGGTTGCTTTTTCTCCAGTATTAAACATTACTGTGTATCGAACGGACGTTCGTGAGGGATAATCTCGACTTCTACATCGGGCCCGGCGTTGATCAACGTGCTTAATTGGAAAACGTTGGAATGCGGCCCCAGTCTTATTATGCGTGTGTGTATGCGCTACCGATTGAAAAATATTTAATAAATGATTAACTTTTGGATAGGTCTTTAAGATTGTATTCGAAAGATAGGTAACAAGTTCAAGCGTCAATCCAACATTTCGATTCGAGATGCAACAAAATGGTAAAAACTTCGGTTTTTTCTACAAAAAAACAAAGATACGTCCTGGACTACATGTTCACTTAGTTCGGAAGGCATCGAACCGGAATGACAAACAGAACACGGTGGCCAAAACTGGTGCACGACATCTGTATGGCTCAAAAAAGCGTTCTGCATCAGGGACCATCAACGAACAAATCTGGAAATTAAATAAGAAAAAAACTTATCCAATTTAAATCTACTATGTATACATAGTATATACATAGTAGCATTAAATTGGATAAGTTTTCTTTTTATTTAATTTCCAGGTTTCGTATTCTACCAAGACGTTCCAAAAACTTCAGTCAACGAACAAATGCCTCCAGCGGCTTTCACGCTTCTTGATATCTAACAAAGGCTCGACACTGTTTTGGCCGGATATGGCACCTTGCCACTACTCTTAGACTGGTACAAAAACAAAAATCCGGAACTACGCCCTATCGACAAATGATGGGTCTTCATGAAGGAAAACATTCCCAAAAGTGACATAAAATGAATTTTAATTGAAATTTAAAGTGTCTAAACCAGGCGGCGCTACTACTGCTCAAAGTTTTACAAAAGGGATAGGGGCAAAGGTGCGGGTATTTGAGATGGGAGAAGAGGATCAATAAGGTAAGGAAGTCCAAACGTAACCATGTATTACTCCATTATTTACAGGAAGGAAAGGACATAAAGAAAAAAATTATAACCTGTTTGGTATGTCCAAATTTTTTCGAATGCAGCCTTAGAGTTTATTCGCCTGCAATAAACGATTTTGCTACTACTCCGAATTACGGAAGGTAGAGTCTCCTACCTATTCTTAACTTTATGATTACCCGTGCATACATAATTAAGTATGTCGACATAAATGTCCAATACGTCCAAGTAAACATAGTTTCAAAAAGCGGGTTACCATAGCACAAAGGTTTCGCTTTGGTTTGTATTAATTTGACTTGCTTATTTTTTTTATATGAATAAAGTAAACATTTCACACTTCTTAGTCTACAAAAAGTGTCTGCATAAAAAATTTCAATTTCGTGGTTTCTGACGAATTCACGAATTTCTGACGAATGATGAATTCTGACGAATACAGTTATAAACTGTATAAAGTTTATAACTCAAAAATAAGCTACGGTTAGTGGATTCTCTTCAAGTAAAAATAATGAAATTTCTATAATTCTTATAATTCTTGCTAAGTCGACAGCACGTCGGCAAATGTTGTAATACAAGAATCTTACCTCGCCATGATGGTTTTCAACTGGCATGCGAACAGGGCCCTAAATTTTAAGTAAAGTAACCATTGTAAATTCTTTAGAGGCGAGAAACTAAAAAATAACTAACCTTGTAATGCATGTTCTCTTTTTTTGCATCCTTGATCAGGTTAGCGGCAGCATCCTCCAGGTTACGAAGATTGCGAGAACGCATTGTAACACGAGTACGGTAGGTAATTTGTTCCTCTGGAACTGCAGCTGTAGCCTGTTTGGAAGTAGTAAACATTTTAATATATACAATCATACTAATTAACTAAAACTAATGAATAATGTCACATTCTCTGCAATTGCAAAATAGAGAGTAAAATCTATCTATATAATCTATGCTCAAGTGCTATTCCTACCATTTGCAACCGTTTCCTGGTCGAGTTAATAAAATTGTTGTAAAAAGTACTTTAAAAATTGCTAAACTGACAGTCCGAGTATTAAACAATACTATTACTTTGCAACTTGTCAAATTATCGAATATATAGCCATTCAAAAAGTTATTGTTGATTATTATTAGTGGAAACAATGGATAACCTAGTTTGAGCGCAGTGTTCTAAAGACCAATTCATTGTTGACAGAAGAATAGGGGAAGGCGTGTTAACACTTCAATCCTATCTAAAAACAAATCTCAATTCCTATCATTACATAACTTTTCAATTCCTAAAATTTAACATTTTACAATTGTTCTTTTTATCTCTGTTATACCACATAACAAAGGATTAAAAATAGGTCGAAAAACACGTAATTGATTCACGAGTCACATACTAATCGATAGTGTTCGACTAACTGAGCAAGGTCTGTGTGTATGTGTGTGTGCTCTGAATTTCCTATCGCCTGTTACTCGGAGGTGACTTAACCGATTCGACCGCTATTACTTTTGTTTGCCTAGTATATCACTAATCAATTATTTCGTAGTCTGACTTTTCGTTTAAAAGTTATAGGCAAAAATGTGAAAACTACTTGACACGGTTTTCTCCGAAACCATACAACCGATTTCATTGATCTTAGTACCAAATGAAAGCTCTTGCTATTATACTAAACATTTTACCAAGTTTTATTGAAAACGGACAAGTAGTTTAAAATTTAGCCTTAAAAAACCTGTTTTGACTAGGTACAAATGATCGCTTGTTTCTCAGAGATGGCCAAACCGATTTATGCGCTATTAGTTTCATTTGAAAGGTAATATAGCCTTCCCAAGCAACACAGCTTGTTATCGAATAGTATAATATTACATATATCAGAACTTCTCTATTACCTGAAAAGCGCAAAAAACTTAAGTCTAATGAAACAAGAATTGAAAGAAGTATGTATCAGGTTATTTCATACCAATTTAAAACGTTATTATAGCATAAGCTACAACTTGTTCTTCCAGTAGTTTAAATTTAGTAATGGTGACGTAATAAAAACTTCGTGTTGACATGTTGACAAAACAAACATTATACATTAGATATGAGCTGTCAAATAAATTCATGTTATCCCAAAACATCTCAAAACCTTAATAATAACGACATATGTTTTCAAAGTACGTTTATAGTACGCTTAAGCGACTAATTTCCACGAATATTATTTTCTAACTTGTTTTGTGTGTTACTTGGGTTATTACTATTGAATTGTCTCTTGATTGGACGTTTAATTTGAAGGTTATGAGCAATCGTGCACAACACATCAAAATTAACAATAATTTATAGTGATTTTAACTAAGATAATTTATCTAGTTTCAATTATTTTAGTATCAAACGAGAGGTTTGACACGGTGAATATATCTGCAAAATTTCACAAGAATTAGTTTTACCAGTCAAAAAAAAGCAAAGCCATGGGTTTATACCGTCTTTAGACATTACCCGTCTTTATCGACAGACTCCGCAGCCAGCTGTTAGAGTACAAGAAAATTACGACTCTATCTAGCAAGCACCGCCTAGCCGAGATTCGAACATACGACGAATGGCTTGTTAGACCACCATCGTACCTCGAAGCTAACTGGGCGGGTTTACTAGTCAAAAGATATTTAAAAATGATTGATGAAATTTATTCAAGAACACTTTTCTTATATGAATCAGCGGGAACAAACCTCAAAAATATGTAATTTTTCAAGGGGCGTTTCTTTAGAGCAGTTTACTAATAGAATATAGCACGTTTTCTTACACTATTGGGGTGACCGTGAATCCGCCTAATAAGGTGACACAAATTTTTGTTTTTTTAAATGCACCAAAAAAAAAAAAATGGTTTCGTCACAAAAAATAAGCACACTAAAATAAGCAACTTTGCTGCATATAGTAACTATCTATTTCTTACTGGTTGCGAAAATAATGATTTGTTAAAAGAAACCACTTTCAAATCAATTCTGCGCAAAAACTTTGCACACGATTTTTTTATTACTTTCAAATGTTTGCAAAGTTAAGCCATTACAAATATTTTAAAAAGTTTTTGTCCCTCTGGTGTTGGGCCACTAAAGGGGAGGGGGGGCGAAAAAAAAAACAAAGAGAAGTTTTTAATCGAGCAAAAAAATATCGATTTTAGGCATTTTTATTTTAAGTTTAAACGTGAAAACCAAATCTATTCTTGCTATTAATATATACGTTGTTAATTTCCATGCAAAAGTCTACGAAATAAAGACAAAAGCAAAAGAAAATTTTTTTGGCCGATTTTCGGAAATTCCGCTGTTTGAATTTCCATTTCTATTTCATGCTAGAAGCGTTAACTCAACTCGTACACTCATTTTTCTAGTTTTTTAGGCTGTAGAGCTTACAGACAATTGATTTTAGAAAAAAAAATTAACTCATATCCTACAAATTATTTTTTTGCCCCCCGATTTTTCTAATGAATTTCCCAGGGGAAGGGGGGTGGGGGTGGTGACAAAAACTTTTAAAATGATTTGCAATGGCCTAACTTGAGAACGGCTGGGCCTACGAAACAGTTTATATAAGAATTTTGTTCAAAATGATGCGTAAGGAATTTGATTCTGTTATTTAAAAAAATACAAATTACAAAAGTTTTCAAATTATATCAGAAAGTAGGTCTTCGTCAGATTTTAGGGCATAATTTAAGCTACCTTTAAAAACAATAAGGCAAATAGGAAGGGATATTTTGAGAGAATTAATTTTTTTTCTGAAAATACGCCTAAATTCCCACAACTTTTCTTTTGACGCCATTTGATCAAATAAGTAGTTTTGATACATAATTTTAAAAAAATAATCACATTTCTAAATACGTCCTTTTGAAAAGTACAAATTTATAACTATTGTCCACTTACTAGGGCAACCAACGTATCAACCCGTATCAACGTATTGGACCCCATCAACAGCTGTACATAATTTGGATACTTACAGTAAAATAAAATGGAAGTGTCCAAATTATGTATAGCTGTTGACACAGCCTCGGTTGTCGTACGCAAACAGGGACGTGGCACAGTGGCTCCCGCCCACCCTGAGATGGCAGCCCGGGCAGCGGAATAGGGGCCTTCGGCTAACAACCTACTGTATTCGAAAATTCTACGTTACTGAAAATTCAAGAAGAAATCGGTCTAGATTATTGGCAACGACATTTAGCATGAAAACGAGGATACGAATCGGAACATGGAATATACTGACCCTTGTCCAGCAGGGCAACTTGGCTAAACTTGTTGGGGAAGCTGGCCGCCTGAAGCTTGATATCCTGGGGCTGAGCAAGGTCTGCTTGCCGGTTACTGGCGAATACAAGAAATCGTCTGGGCAAGTCAAAAAAAGGCTGCTCGAGAAAGAGCAGTTAAGTTAAGATTCCTGCCAAGCCCAGGGATACTTGCGGTCCTGATGAAAAGTGAACTCGGGTTAGAAACCTTATTGCAGTCCAGTGTTATGCGCGGGCAGATGCTACCGAGCTGCAGGAGAAGGAGAGTTTCTACAGCCAGCTGAACAACGTGGTTGAGAAAATCCTAGAGGGGGACATTCAAGTCCACTTGTGGGTCTTCAACGCGAAGATTGACTCAAACAACGCGGACCTTGAACGCGTCATGGGACGCCACGGTCTAGGAGGAGCGATGAGCGACAGCGAATACGGGGAGCTGTTTACAGAATTTTGTGGTAATAACAACATGGTCATTGGTGGATCGCGCTTTCCCCAGAGTTTAGCTGGGATACGTTTACGCGATGCACGTATCCAACGACGGGAGGAGAAAGTAGGGTGTTGTTTCGACGTCCTCTGATTGGAGGATACTAAGGTGAAAAGGGCCTTTGTCGAACAACTTGAATCCCGAGCCTCGGAGTTGCCACCTGGTGGAACCATTAAAGAGCAATGGACCGGCGTCAAGAACGCCTTCATCACGACCAGTGATGAAACCCTCGGCAAAGCGCGCAGCGAACAGACGGAGTGGATATCGAATGAAACTTGGAGGAAGATCGATGAGCGGAGAGAGGTGAAAGCTGGTATTAATCAGCGAGTGCGAACCAGATCGGCTAAGACAGCTACTCGCCAACGATACGCCGAGGGCGGAGAGGGCTGTTAAACGAGCTTGTAGGTGGAACAAGAGAGCCTGCACTAACTCCATAGTCGAACAAGGGGAAATCGCCGCCACCAATGGTGATATCCGTTTGCTGTACGATATTTCTTTCCGCCTTAGTGGTGCTAGGATGAATACAAAGATGCCGCTAAAGGACAAAGCTGATCAGCTGACTGTACAGTTCAGATTATGCGATGAACTGGACACGTTGAACAACTCTTCCGAGTTTCAAATGTCAGAGACCAACAGAACCAGCAGCGTATGACGCCTACCGTTCGCCGAACTCGCGTCAACTCGAAGGCGCCATCGCTGGATGAAATTGAAGCAGCCATCAAGTGAATGAAATCCAATAGAGCGCCAGGGACAGACTGTATTTCAGCTGAGATACTTAAAGCTGACCTATCTTTGTCAGCCCAGATGATGCATCAGGTTTTCAGTATTATATAGGAAACAGCAACTTCTCTGGTGCACTGGATGCGGGTCACATTGGTCAAAGTCCCTAAAAAGACCCTGAATGCGGTAACTGGTCTATCCAATGTATTCTATGGCTAGGAACACTTCGTGTGCAAGGTGTGTCCAGTACACTAAATACTCTATAAGGTAGTCCTCAACCAGATACAGGAGAAGATCGACGCTACTCTCCGGCGGCAGCAAGCTAGATTCCGTGTTGGCCGATCATGTACACATGATATCACATGACCATATCACAACGCTCCGCATTGTATTGGAGTAAATCAACGAATTCTAGAACTATCTTCTGCTGGTGTTCGTAGACTTTGAAAAGGCATTCGACCGACTCAACCACGAAAACATCTGGGGCGCACTTTGGCGTAGAAGTGTTCCAGATTAGCTAGTCCATGTCATCGAGGCTCAGTACGAGGCGTTCTCGGGCAAGGTTTTGCACAACGGCGTCTTTACAGAGCCGACTTTTTTTCCAATTACTGCCGTGCATTATGGCGCTCAAACCAGATCGCTTTACATACGAAAACCCGAATTTTTAATTCAAACGGTAAATCCGTACGGCTGTAAGCCGGCGAAACGTGGTGCGTCTCAGCGGAGATAACGCAAAAACTGCAGGTATTTTTTAATTGTTGCTTGCGATATATCATTCGTGCCTGGTCGCCTGACAACTGGATATCCAATGAGGAAGTCCATCGTCGATGTCATCAATAGTTGATAGAAACAGAAATTCGTGAACGTAGGTGGAAGTTGATCGGCCACACCTTGAGGAAAGGAGCAAACGATCAGATCTGCAGACAAGCATTCGACTGAAATCCGCAAGGACAGCGTAAAAGATGCAGTCCCGGCAGCTCATGGCGACGCAGTTTAGCTAACGACATCCGGGCTGCGGATGAGAACCTTTCCTGGCGACAGGTACAGACCATGGCGAGTAATCATCGGCAGTGGAGATCTCTGATTTCATCCCACATAAGTAAAGTGAGTAAGTCAGTCGGCCCAATTAGTTGGAGTGCAGCCGTGACTCAATTAATGAATTTAGGCCGTATTTCTTTCAGGCGGAATTCAGTCGAGTTTGACATTTCGTACAGGTCAAAATTGGTCGAAAGCATGCTGGCGCTGTCCACCATTCTCGTTCATGGAAAGCTAGATACGTTGCAGACATTTGATATTTTTTTCAAGTTTTTTCGCCTGTTAACAATGAAATCAGAAATGTCAAATGTACTGACTCTGGTGATGAAAATTTAACGATATACGACACTTTTCCTTGCGATCAGTCTTACGGCAGGTTTCTAATACACATTCACCTACAAGGAATGCCAGAATAACTGGTATCGTTGTTCATATAGACTTCGGAACGGCACAGTCTTCGCCGGTGTTTCCATGCACGACTAGACGTGTAGTATTTTTTAGTATTATCAATTTGCTGCTGTATTTGTGCTGCACTGAAACTAGAGATGGTCGGGTTCTTTAAACTGTTAAACTGTAAAATTTGAAGGTATGGATATTTCGATTAGTTGAGCGCATCCTGCCTGTTACACGTGGGAAGCGTCGCCGTTTATGTACGCCATTTTCAGATACTTTCTAAAAGAAATTGAAAAAAAAAATTCATTTGGCATATTGCGGGAAAATTTTAAAATGATTTGAATAATTCGGAGATGTTCTATAAAAAGTTGAGAAGGCTTCTTTAGTATTATTTTTAGAAAGGATTTTATTAAAATACGTTTGTTTTCCACAAAAGATCTGATCTCTTTTCTAAACCAAAAGTGTATCCGTATACATCTTCAGACAATGGATATGTTAATATGTATAAACTAGCCAGCCAGATCGTTTGCAAAGACCGCATTGATGTGCCGTTGCTGCTGTTGTTGGGGAGAGAGAATTGCCATTGTTACTTCTACATTCCCAAATTGGTAGAACGAAGGAGCGAATTGTTCTATTCCGGGAAAGACAGGCACTTTGATGAGGGCTTTGTATATGCGCTACTGATTAAACGAAAAAAATATATAAATGAGTAACTTTCAGATTGAATATGTATTGGGTTTATTTAACAAGTAATGGACCGATTCACTATGCCATATTCCGAATAACGGAATAAAGGGCCCTCGCATTGCTAAGAGTTGTTTTAGCTTGACCTGTTTATCTCCTGTTCTATGATTGTAAAATATTCTGGGGAAACAGGAGTCCTTCATACAGTTTACAACACGAAAACGTCACCGTTACTGGTTGCTTTCCATGTAATACTACCAAAATTCTTATAATGGATAATAATGTATAACAAAATTGTTGTTATCCTTCTATAAGCCTTGAAGGTCAAATAAAGATAATGAGCATTCAGGTTGGAAGCTGAGCAATACGGAAAATGAAGATTTACAACTGAGTTTAACAACCTATTTACATGACTAAAGAATCAATGATTATGCGAATTGAAGTATTTGACCATTTTGTATTATCAGTTGGGAATGATTTGCAAGAGAAAACAACTCAAGAACCTAGGCGCCTATTACTGGTTAATAGTTTTCATGTTCGATGAATGTTACAATGCAAAAATCTTACCTGACCACCTTGTGCAGCACTGTCGTTTAAAAGTGGCGATCTAAGCTGTGACTAAAATTTATGATAGATTATGCATGTAGAGAAAGTCCTAAAGTAATAAATAATGACTAACCCTGCAACGAATTCTAGGATTCTGCAATCTGCAATGCCTTTTTATGTCCCAGATAACCTGCTCCAGACTACGAGGATTGAGGGATTCTAACTCAACACGGTAGCAAGGTATTGGCTCCAGAGCTGGAGCTTGCGCCTGTTTGGAAGTAGTAAACATTTTAATATTTATTCTACTTTACCTAGTCAGTATTGTTCACACCATTTTAAACTATTTTAACCAAGCCCTCTCGAAAAGCAATTAACAAATTGATAGTCCGCGTGTATGATCTTCCGAAACGTTCCCGTTCACTATTATTATCTAACACAATGGATAGCAATGGCTGAATGTAGTGTTCGAAATACTAATGCATTTTAGATGGGAAATTGAGGAAAGGCGTGTTATAACTTTAATCCTATCTCGAAGGGGTCCTCAATTTTCACATTTAAATAAAGTTTTGTCTTAGTTGAATGTAGTGGCCATAGGGAGACATTCCAAAAAATCCAACTCGAAAAGTGGTCAAGTATATCTTAGAGATTTTCAATAGTTTTCCACCAATCGATCGGAAAATCTTCTACGCGTTGACCCAAAATAAAAGAAAACTATAGATTCTTGTGTGTGCCCTATTAAAAATTGATTTTTTTTCGCTTCGTGATTGGTTGGAAAAGATGTCATCGAACTGAAAATGTTGTACATGCTTATGCTTAATTCTCAAAAGATTTCAGAGATATTTACAATAATCTTCTATACCTATAAAGAAGGATTTCTGTCTGTCTGTCTGTCTGTCTATCCGTATGTTCCTTATAGAATCGAAAACTACTGAACCAATCGACATGAAAATATGCATGTAGAGGTTTTTTGTGGAGGTGTAGAGGGGCCAGGAAAGGTTTTAGTGATGGTTAGAAACCCCTCCCCCCACTAAGAGGGGGGGCTCCCATACAAATGAAACACAAATTTCTGCATAACTCGACAACTAATCAAGCAAATAGAACAAAATTTGACATGTGGGTGTTTTCGGTGACAAGAATTTATTCTATGGTAAATTGAGACCCCTCCCCTCTTTTTAAGGGGAATTATAACTCCTCTCCTCTTTAAAAGGGGGGGCTTCCATACAAATTTCCTCATAACTCAAGAACTAATCAAGCAAATGGAACCAAATTTAGCATGTGAAGGTTTTCGAGGGCAAGAATATTTTCTATAGTAAATTAGGACCCCTCCCCACTTTAAGAGGGGGGGCTGCTGTACCAAAGAAACACAATTTTCCTCATAACTCGAGAAGTAATTAAGCAAATGGAACCAAATTTGGCATGTGGGTGTTTTTGGATACAAAATTTTTTTCTATGATGAATTGGAACCCCTCCCCGTTTTAGGAGGGGGGGATCTTATACACATGAAATACAAATTTCCTCATAACTGAAGAACTAATCAAGCAAATAGAACAAAATTTGGCATGTGAAAGTTTTCGAGGGCAAGAATATTTTCTATGGTGAATAAGGACCCCTCCCCACTTTAAGAGGGGGGGCTCATATACAAACGAAATACAAATTTCCTCATAACTCGAGAACTAATCAAGCAAATGGAACAAAATTTGGCACGTGGGTGTTTTTGGAGACAAAATTTTTTTCTATGATGAATTGGGACCCCTCTCCACTTTAGGAAGGGGGGCTCCTATACAAATGAAATGCAAATTTCCTCATAACTCGAGAATTAATCAAGCAAATGGCACCAAATTTGGCATGTGAAAGTTTTCTAGGGCATGAATATTTTATATGGTGAATTAGAACCCCTCCCCACTTTAAGAGGGGGGGGGCTCCTATACAAATGAAATACAAATTTCCTCATAACTCGAGAACTAATCAAGCAAATGGAACCAAATTTGACACGTGGGTGTTTTTGGAGACAAAATTTTTTTCTATGATGAACTGGGACCCTTCCTCACTTTAGGAGGGGGGGCTCCTATACAAATGAAATACAAATTTCCTCATAACTCGAGAGCTAATCAAGCAAATGAAACCAAATTTGGCATGTGAAAGTTTTCGAGAGCAAGAATATTTTCTATGGTGAATTAGGACCCCTCCCAACTTCAAGAGGGGGGCTCCTATACAAACGAAATACAAATTTCCTCATAACTCGAGAACTAATCAAGCAAATGGAACCAAATTTGGCACGTGGGTGTTTTTGGAGACAAAAATTTTTTCTATGATGAATTGGGGCCCCTACCCACTTTAGGAGGGGGGGCTCCTATACAAATGAAATTCAAATTTCCTCATAACTCGAGAACTAATCAAGCAAATAGAACCAAATTTGGCATGTGGAGGTTTCTGGAGGCAAAAATATTTTCTATGGTGAATTAGGACCCCTTCCAACTTTAAGAGGGGGTGCTTCTACACAAATGAAATACAAATTTCCTCATAATTCGAGAACTAATCAAGCAAATGGAACCATATTTGGCATGTGGGTGTTTTTGGAGGCAACCATTTTTTCTATGATGAATTAGGACCCCTTACCTTTTTAAGAGGGGGGGCTCTCATACAAACGAAATACAAATTTCCTCATAACTCTAGAACTAATCAAGCAAATGGAACCAAATTTATCATGTAGGTGTTTTTGTAGGCAAGAATATTTTCTATGGTATATTTTCTATGGATTTCCCCACTTTAAGAGGGGGGGGGGGGCTCCTATACAAATGAAAAACAAATTTCCTCATAACTCAAGAACTAATCAAGCAAATGGAACCAAATTTGACATGTAATTGGTTTTGGACGCAAGATTTTTTTCTAAGGTGAATTGAGACCCCTCTCTTCTTTAGAAAGCGAGTTATGGCCCATCTCCCCTTTAAGAGGGTGGGCTTTCATACAAATGAAATGCAAATTTCCTCCTATCTCGAGAACTAATCAATCAAATGGAACCAAATTTGGCATGTGGGAGATTTTGGAGTCTTGAATTTATTTTACGATAGTTAGAGACCTCTCACCCCTGTGGTAGGGGGATATGGACTCTCATACAAATAAAACAGAAATTTTTGAGAAACTCAAAAACTAATCGAACTCGAGAAATTCGAGACTCTTCCATAAAACATTAGTCAATACAAGACCACAAAAACTATCTATAGTAACACTAGATCATTCAGGACGAGACGGTCGCGAGTGTTGCCGGTGACCCGCCGTCGGAAGCGCCACCCACTGGGGGGCTTGCAAAACTCGAGATTGTGATAAAGATCATCCGAGATTCATGATTTATGTACAACACAGGTTAATTTGTGGCAATACGAAGTTTGTCGGGTCAGCTAGTCTCCAATAAAGAAAACTATTGATTTATTGGTGTGCGCTATAGAAAAATTCAAAATTATGAAGCATTGTCCAACTAGAAATCCTCGCTCGATGAGTGGTTGAAACATTGCTAATTTTTAACGGCTTAACACAATTAACGAATAAACGAAAGTCAAAGGAAAAAATTTAACTCATTCTTGCTGAAGTTTCCATTTCTGTGACATACCTTCAAGGGTGCTGCTAGTCCATAATCTAAAAGTTTCATTACGATCAGTAGAGCAAAGAACATCTTTAATATCTTCCTATACAACGATGTTTGATTTGAAAAGGTCAGTTTTTGGTAACTTGATAAAATACTGGTACGAATTTGGACTTTCTTTTCGCTTTCCCGTGCCAGCAAAATGGTTTGAACGTTCGGCAATAGACCATCTCCGGCAATGGCAACGTCACTTAGAACTTTGGTCAATTGTTTGTCGTTACGGATGGCCAGCTGCAAATGATCTAGCACATAGGACGATTCTAGTCGTCTTGTTGTCACGAGTGGCATAACCTGCCAGTTTCAAATGCTTATCACCAGGTAGACCAATGCAGCAACGCGTGGTAGGGATCTTTCCCTTTCGCAGTGTCCTACCAAAAACTGGAGCACAGTACCACTTATAATTGGTTGTAACAAGCCAACCGGGATGGGGTGGCTAGTCGCTTTTCACTGGTTTTCGGTGCCATTTCGATGGTTTGCAACGACTTGCTCCGCAAGTTTTATTCTAAGACATTTCAGGATCAATTTTAGTTCGTCCCATTTTTCAAGTTTTTTCATTTTATTACGGAGCTGAACCTTTCCATCGATTATTGCTGTGCTGTGGTATGTAACGATATGTAAGTCGGTGGATGGCATCAGTTGGATGCTATGTATTTCTTTCGTAGTAGTCAATACTTACTTACTTACTTAGGTGGCTTGCCGTCCTAAGACAAAGCCTGTTGAACAAAGTTTCTCCATGTAACTCGGTTCAGGGCTACCGCTCTCCAATTCCTCGGACACCGAGCACTCTCCACCAGATCTCGCTCCACCTGGACTAACCATCTTGCTCGCTGCGCTCCTGGTCGTCTTGTTCTTACCGGATTTTAGGCGAACACCATCTTTGCAGGGTAGTTGTCCGGCATTCTTGCAACATGCCCTGCCCATCGTAACCGTTCAGCTTTAGCCACCTTCTGGATATTGGGTTCGCCATAGAGCTGTGCGAGTTCATGGTTCATCCTCCGCCTCCAAACTCCGTTCTCCTGTACACCACCGAAGATCGTTCTGAGCACTCGTAGGTCCTCCTCGAGCATTGTCCTCGTAGTAGTCAATATCAAGTCATTTAAGGGGAAACCGAAAGTGGCTCAAAGATGGCTGGATAAATGGCTACCATTCGAAGCATGTATTGTTTTGCGCCTTAAAAATGCATCTGTATTGGCAGAGCACGCTTTCGCCACGTAATCAGTGCTTCCAGCGCTGTTATAATGTCCTAAAACTTGTAATTCAATTTATCGATCTGCTGTGTATCAATAAACGCTCAGCAAAACATAATTGCTAATGGAAAATAAATTTAACTGAACATATCGATCATTACGTATTCATAAAAGCGACCAATGTGTAATTTGGAATTAGTTAATAGATATTTGGTTACGCACATATTTCGTTGAACTAGCGATTTCGGAAAAAGCAGCAACACAGTATCAAACTTTCGTCACATCAATGAGCTTTTAAAGAGCTTTCAACTTTCGCCGCATCAATGAGCTTAGAGTGAAGCAAACAAACAAAACGCAAAAGCAGGAATCAAAAGCGCAATCCGATACCAGCAGATTAATTAAACATCCTAGTGATCCTATGCATTATTCAGTTGCTGCTGTTAATTTTGATTGAATCGGAAGGTCTTGATAAAGAAAAAAAACCCTTTTTCGGGATGTTTCTAGTCAGTGCGGTTGGCTGCGGATCAGCTGTTTATGTTTGCAAGCTCCGCTATTTGACATATATTACCAATACTGATACAATATTCAAATAAACGTTTAGGTTTTTGACGAACACATGAGATGTACAGTACAGTGTTTGTCGCACTAACACAATAACGTTAGCCACTTTCGGTTCCGCCTTAATATGTCTGAATTGCAATTCCCCAGTAACGTTGGACAGCAATACATCTGGGTTTATCTTTTGAAACAACCGGGCCTTTTCAGAATTAATACAATAGTTGAAGATACAATTAGGTTTTCTCACAAAATGATTCACAGCCAATTCTGAAGTTGTGGTTTTATCTACCACAAGACCAGCCCAGTTAAGTTTTTTTTACCAGAAGAGCACGTTTTGTTCACCTAGTGCATGAGATAACAACTGTTTTTGCGGGGCTTATATTAATCCCTTTTTGTGAGCATCATAACATGGTGGTGCTCCTTACTTGACAGTACTGCGCCAAACTTTCCTCTGCCGGTAACTTACGTCGATGACCTATGCAATAGTCTCATACCAAGATGCGATGTTTTGTAAAGGAGTACGTCGGCCATCAGTGTCCGGAGCGAGAAGGAGAGAACTCCTTGTGGACATCTTTTGATCACCGAAAGCGTGACGTGTTTCCCAATGATACTGTCTGATACTGCTCAAAAGCATTGCTTGAATCTAGTTCATTGTAGAGTAGTGGATTCCGTTTTGAAAGAGAGCCGTAGTAATTGGAACGAAGGGAGTGTAATCAAAAGCTCCTTCAAGATCAAGGAAAGCACAAAGTGCCGTCTCCTGTTATTTGAGTGATTTCAAGTAAACAATCAGCATGGAGGCTGAGCCGAGTCGTTTGACACATTGTAGCAATCAGGGTTAATACATCGGGTTGCTCCTGTGGTTTCGATAAGTTTAGCAATTAGAGTAGTGGCACATGAAATTATGGCTAGTTGGCCACGCATACGTAATGCATCTTTCGTACAAGTTAGCCGAGTTTACTCTTTCCAAGAGCCGCTCATTCGCTATTCGCACAACTCAAATTTCGAAGCACGAAGCGTGGATTTACTTGCCATGGTCTTCTTCAAATTAGCTGAAGAAAGTTCAATCAACGCTGGGAAATGAAATGGTTTCTCTCCTCTGTTGGGTACTCTTACCACTGCGTCCATTATTTTGAACTATTGTGGTATGCCCCGTTTTATTATTATACTATACGCTTCAAGCTTACCTATCACTTATTGAGGAAGTGACAGGCTGGTAGCTGGAGCGAGACATGTGCCAATCAGGGATGACTAGGTTTATGAACCTAGTATCCTGATCGGCGACGCCAATCAGATCTCCCCGTTTTGAGATACTGCAGTCTGCGTACTATTTGTGCTCCACGATAGCAGAGCAAGTGTTCCGAAGTTAAATATCATCTTGTATGAAACTGAGATTCCGAAAATGATATTTACTCGGAAAATGTCCTGTCACAAGACCGGTAAGCTTGCTGAGATCTCTCTTATTGAGACTCAGCAACTTTTGAGTAACCTAGGGGTGGATACTAGACGTTATATATTCTTTTATAGATTGTTTGAGCGATTGTACAGCCATCCTACTGGCCATAACTGTTCGGCTCTCCTTTTGTTTCAGCCCACCCTCCAGCACACAGTCTAAGATCAGGCAGAGTGAATCTCGACCCGTGAGTAGAGAGTTGGAGCCACATATTCGTTTGTCGACTCACAACGAGTCGACGTGTTGAGGATAGACGAGGATCAGGACTGAACCTCTGCTAGCGCATCGTTCAAGTCCTGCTCCTCCACTACTCTCCTCTCCGCCTCATTCGTTTCTTTGTTTTTCGGCAGAGAGAGCTTGCACGGTAAGAAATCGTCCACTGCATCAGTGACCGGCTTGATGCAGCAAGGGCAAATTGCTGTGGAGGGCGCCCTGGTACTCCACAGGCTCCGTTGAAATGGTTAGATGCATATTAGGTTAGGTTCCGGAACCGGAACAGAGCTAAATCGGACCGGAATAAAATCAGAATAAAAAAGTTCGTACCGATTTTTAACCGGACTGGACCGAACCGGACCGGAACCTGGACTTCAATTTTCGTTCCGAACAGTCGAACACTAGATGCATAGAACCAAAGGGAAAAAGTTAGATTTGTTCGCGTTTGAATTGGTCGCAGAAGTTCGTTACGAAATTCCAGCTTTCAAATTTTAAAAGCCTGGTTCCTATCTAAGGGTTTACCAAATCTCCCCTCGATCATTTCTATCTGAACAAAGGAGCAAATCAAAGTGTGTGACTTTACTGTTTCGCGATTATAAACGAGATGTAACTTTTTGTACCTCTTCCTATACTTTTTATGTGCCTCTTTCTATGTTTCTTACTGTGCTTCCTTTTAGGTGTCTCTTTCTGTACTTTTTTCTGCACCTAGTTTTATGTTATTTTCTATACCCCATGTTGTGCTTGTTCCGTGTCTTCCCAGATAACACAAGTTTGTAATAGAAAGTTCACATTAAATCGTATGTATGTCAATTCTACATTGGGATTGTATAGGGATTAGAGTATGTCAAAACAAAGTGAACAATAAGTTTTGCAGTCGTGTGTACCCTCATATACAACTCATGACTATGAATTCTAAAGCAGTACAGATGATTGCAATATTAAGTTATATCTTAATCATATATTCAGAGGTATTAAGTTGCGTGTCCAAAAAACCACGCAAGGCACAATTACAAATGGTTGTCAAAATTTCGCACGTTTATTGTCTCCACTTTAGTACTTATATGTTCTGATGTGGTGTGAAATATAACTTATTCGTTCAGATATGATTTCGTATATCTCAATGGCAATCGAGACATACAAACTAAATTGTTTACTGAGTTATTCTGTGTCTCTTTCAGTGTCTTGTTCATTTGCCGCTTTTTGTGCTTTTTTCTATGATTTTTTCTTTGCTTTTTCTGTGCGTTTTTATGCTCCTTTCTAACCTACTTCTGTTCTCTTTTTTGTACCGCTTTCAGTGCATATTTCTGTTCCTCTTTTTGTGCGTTTTCATACACCAATTTCTTTGCGCCTTCCTGTGTCTCTTCCTATGCCTATATTGCTATATTTATATACCTATTTCTGTGTTCTGTACCTTTTTCTATGCCTCTCTTTTGAACCTCTTTTTGTACTTTTTTTGTGCCTTTTCTATGCTTCTTTTAGTGCATCTTACTGTGGTTATTTCTGTGCATTTTCTTGTACCTTTCTCTAAACCTCTATTTGTGTTTCTTTTCTCTTTTCGCAGAGATATGACAATTTGAATTTTGGGGTCAAATTGACCCCAAGATAGAAACAACTTAAGATAATTAATAAAATCGTTACAACACGTAAGTTTTCAAGTTTTTTGGTCAAATAACTTCTGTAATAAGAAGATTACAAAAGATCGGTGGATAGACCCAATCGCGAAGCAAGCAGATTGAATGAAAAATAAAAAAAAGGTTTACCTTCTCAAATTAGCTGACCCGCAGCGCCTGTCGGTGTGACATGATTTGATATTAAAAATCATACAAAGATCAGACTAAAGTAGGCTTACGCCAACCACGCGGTCGTCTAGTTTCCTCTAGGTTTTCGAAACACTTTTAACGAAAAAGAGCCTATTTCGTTTGTTTGGCATTTTATGCAATTATTTACTAATCCGAATAATAAATAAGGATAAGCAGCAATTCCATGAAAAAAAAAATTCTGCGGAAATTTAAAAGTGTTCAGTTTTTTTAAACTGTTTGCATTTGTCTTTTTGGTTAAATTTTAGGATTAAAACAACATGCATCTCCATTGCATTCTCGCAACTTTAATTGTATCTAAAACTGGCGACGGAGCGAACGAAATCATTTAAAAAAACAAGTTTTAAAATTTTACGAATTGTTTTAGGAAAAATTTTGTAACGTGAAAATTGAGGTTTGTTTAAAGATAGGATTAAACTTCAAATGCGCCTTCCCCTATTCTTCTGTTAACAATGAGTTGATCTTTCGAACACTGCGCTCAAACTTCGTTATCCATTGTTACTAGCTAATAATAGGTAGTCAGCGTAATCTTTTTGGATGGCTATATGCTTGGATTACAAATTTGACAGTTGCAGAGAAATAGTATTGTTTGTCAGTTAAGCATTTAAAAGCGACCAAGTGCTTTTTAGAACAATTTCATTAACTCTACCAGGAAACATTTTAAAATGGTATAAATAACGCTTAAGCTAGACAAAACATAAATTGATTTTGCTCTCTATTCCGCAATATTTTTTTTTGCGGAGAATGTGACATTACTTAATAAGTTAATTAGTATACAAATATTAAAATGTTACCTACTTCCAGGCTGACAGAAAGGCTGCTCCTGGATCTCCGCGGGAACAACTTCCCTGTCGTATTCGTATTAATTTGAGTTCTACTAGCCGTAATAGCCTGGAGGAAGCTATAGCTAACCTGCTCGAGGCTGCAGAAACAGATAGATTGTACTACGCGGTTAGTTAGTTTCTGGCTTATCGCCATTTGTTTTGGAATTTACATTTGTTACACTAATCTTTGTTGTTCTTCTGTCTATAACCATAATTTACCTAAATTTTAGAGGCCTATCCGTAATCCAGTTGTGGTGGAACGAGGTCAGGTAAGTTTCCTGCATTGTATCGTTTGTTGAACTGTTGTGGATGTTGCACATTTTAAACCATTAGGATTAATTTACGTTTGGTAATGCCAAATATCCAACTTTCTAATTGCCCTTGCATTATTGGCCTGTGTGTCGCCTATTACATACAGAGGCATATTGAATTAATTGTATGCCTTTTATGATGAATTCTCGGAGCTTATAGAAGAATACCCACAACCCACATTAACATTCTTATCCATTATAAGTATTTCATTATATTTACATAGAAGAGAAAAATTTCCTACGCGAGCATATTTTCCAGTTATAAATCACATAATGAACACTCGTTTGCCAGAAACCTACAAATTGTAATTTTGTATGCAGAGAGTTTTTGTGAAGTAAAATGTGCAAATTCTGATTGCAATCATATCACTAGAACAGGCTAGTCAATTTAAGCGCAAAGCAGAGCGCAGAATTTTGTGCTCGGGAAACCAACTTATCTTGAAATCTATGTTTCAAGACATATTTTTTCGACACCTTGCGGTCGATTGATCAATACGAGTAACCTTAGAGTTTAGAATATGTTAATTACCTACATTCCACCGTTCAGAATTAGTCAAAAATATCTATTACAGACGAATAAATTCTAAAGACTGTATTTGAAAAAAATTAGACACACAAGCATCGATTTTGTCTAAAAATAAAGAACGCGATATTTTTTTCTGCATAAAAAACCAAAGTTTTCGTCTTGATTACCTTTGGTCTGACACTTGAATTGGTTAACTACCATCCTGAACTTCTTCGGATCTGCGTTGAACGTTTTGATCATTTCGCTTACGGTTCGATCGATTTCGATGAAGCTCTGTCGGTATAAGCAATACACTTCCAACTACTTTCAGTTAAAAAATCAGTCATCTTTACTTACAACAAAAAAAAGGAACGAAGAAATGAGTGTGTTCAGTTTTGATTTGTTTCGAATACTGTCTTTAGGATCCATCCGAAAGTTAACCATTTATGATGTATTTTTCCATCAGTAGTTCGTATTCACAGCCCAAATGAGACTGGAGTCGTATCCTCGCGATTTCAGATTAGCCCGTCTGATCGTCGTCCCGGACGATGTAGGAGTCGAAGTTTTGTCTAACGAAATTCCGGCCGATGCACCGAGATGTATAAAAAAGCTGAGAAGACAACCTAGGTGAAGTACGCATGCATACTCCGATATTCATACTTATACATCTGAACCATGTTATATGTTTTTGTCATTCATCAGAAGAAAATATTTAAGTTGTTCAAAACTAAATGTACTCAAAAATCATTCTGTGTTTTGTTAGCACTAAATACAGTTACCGGTTATTTCTAATGGTTATCAAAATATGACGATTTGCTTGTAAAAAAGAACTCAAAAGTAATTTTAGTTTGTCCACAATTTATTCAGCGCTATAGTGCTAACAAGTTCTACAGAGAAATTCAATGTATTTGACAAGTCATAAAAATTGTAATAAAAATAAGTTTTTCTAAAAGTTTCTTTTAATTACGGCAATCTGTGTTAAGCCAAACTAGACCCTCAAATGGAAAATATCATATTTCATCAAAAAGAAAATGGCTGACCTTTTATCAGGAGTTTTTTGGAGGGACTTCGGGAAAAACAATTATATCTTCTACAAATTTTATCATTTTGATATCGACTTATACTGATCAAGCTATTTTGTACTTTCTTATGAGGGACTAAAAGTGTTTTTGTGAAGAACGAACATTGGAAGAACTGGAAAAAATGACATGCAAACTGTGAAAAACAATTGACTGTCCAGGTAGGTGCAGTACTTCCAGTGTTCGTTCTTCACAACAAAAAAACACATTTACTTCCTCATAAGAAAGAATAAAACAATGACATGTGTAATTTTTAAATAAAATATAATATTTACTTTCGTACAATACGATAAAAATTAAAATCTGGTCTAAAAACGCGAAATAGAAACAAGACCCGGAGGGTCAAGTGTCATATACCAATCGAGAAACATCGATAAGAGGAAATAAGGGATACAGAAAAGAACAAAGGTAAGACATATTTCGCAAAAATGATACCAAATAAATTAAATTTTTCAGCAAACAATTTGTTTTTTAAATATAATTTCAAATTATAAGTATGCCATTACAAGTCACGCTTTGTTCAAAAGTGGTTCAAATGAGAAACGAATAAAAAATGACACAAATATAACACAAAAGAGTCCCAAAGCGCGAAAGAATAACACGAAACTGAAAGAAAAAAACCGAAAACAATCGATACAAATAATGACACAAAAATAGTAACCTAAAATTGATATGAGAAATAATATAAAAATAACACAATAATGAATCAAAACACAGTTAAATGAAATGACACAAAAAGAACCGCAAAAAGGAATAAAAAAAACAAAAAATGCCACAAAGTAGATGGTCAAAAATGGTACAAAATAAGTTTATTTTTGACTGGAAAAACTAAATGTTCCAAATTATAGGTGCGCCACTTGAACCTCCCACCTTCCGTGATGGTTTGCTTGGTCAACTCACCCGGCACCAACAAGCGAACAGAAATCTGGGCGACGCGAGAGGTGTTCGGTAAAAGTTTGTTGTAACAAGCCAAACGCGACGTCTCAGCAGCAACGTGTTCAAATCGTACATCGTTACATCATCCCTCACACAGTGATGGTAAAAACTCAACATCTCAAAACTCAGCAAAAATCAACTGTGAGTAATGTCTACCTGATCCTATGCAGGAAAACTCACGCTTGAGTTTCTCTGTTTCCACAGCAAAAAGCACAAAACTGATACATATTTCTTCCCGCTTGATCACATTCTGCTTTGCTTCAAATGCTACCCGGAGCTATGCACACATACATGCAAATTCGCGTTGTTGAACTGCATAGGCTTTCGCTCTCGCGATACGTTGCTGTCTGTGAGCGTAAGAGAATGAATTACTCAATAAATCGCAAAGTTAACCTAAAACACATATTTTAATTGGATGTTTATCTAATTCGTATAAAGCTTTTTACTTTCTAGTTAAGAAACTGTCGATTCCCGCGGAAGAAAAATGTAAATTTCGCCATTATGTTAATCTTAATTCATGAATGCGTGCGGCATTTTTCGCTACTAATGTTTTCTCTCATGGTAGAAACTTCTTCGCTCTCTGGTTCTTTACATAATGGCTACCTGTGGAAGAAAGAAGCAAAATGCTCACAACTGAATTTCGTTCACATTGCATAGCAACACAGACATCACGTATAATAACGAGAGAAATTCATACGTAAGTTTGGCGCTTGTTGATATTTCATGTGGCTGAAATTGGTAAACAACTTGAGTATAACTCCAACATTTATTCCTTTTTCTTGTACTACATCGTTACTTCTTGCCTGGGAGTGGGCTATTAGTTCCAGCTTTGGAGAAATCGCGTGAATAACTTTTGTAGAACTTTGTTAAACGTACATGAAACACAATCTAGAAATTACACTAGAACAGCAGAGCAAAGAGAAATTGTTTAATCTTCATTTAAGAATGTTTTCGTCCTTTAAAGGACGGTTTTGGGTAATTGAAATTGTTAGGAATTTAGGCTACTGCTTTCGTTGGCAACAGATCGGCTTGAATGTTCGATAATATCACCACCTTACAATAAACTTACACTAACGCATTCGGCGTAATTTTCTTCTCGATAAATTGCCGTACCGAAAACTGCAGACCAGGCACGACTTGTTGTAGCGAGCCAACCGGGAAGCCTCAGCAGTTATGCGATCCAAAATATTATAGACAAAGCCGTTCAAAGTGACATTCATGAGTCACGATGAAACACCAGTCAGAACCCCTTAGAAAGGCCAGAAAAGCCATAGAAGAAAATGATCCAAATTAAGCTTAGAAGATAATAAACAAACTTACACTGCCTATAATAGGGAAATACGAAATTCAAAGAGGATTCAATGGAGGCACACATGTCAAAACATTGAAAATAGCAACTGCTAGATTGCAGAAAATCCTCGCTAAAGATCATTCTTATGGATTAGGTACGTTGGAAAAAGCGGACGGCTCTTTTACTAACTCAACTAAAGAAACATTAGAGTTAATGCTGAGAACTCATTTTCCTGGTTCAATCATTAATTCGCGCAGAGACCAAATCTGAAAATCTTGAAACCAGGACAGATATTTACGAAATAGTAAATGAAATGACTGGGTTAGATAGAAACAGGAATGATGCTTGTACTTTGGCCAAAAAAATTTTACGAGAAGTAAGAATGAATGGGTGAATGACACTTTTAATCCCTTCAAATCACCGGGTAGGGACGGAATTTTTCCGTACTACTAGAGAAGGGTAAGGCGTTTTTAACACCTATTCTAACAAACCTTATTCAATCAAGCCTGATACTAGGCTACATACCAGCAGCATGGCGACAGGTACGGGTCACGTTCATCCCGAAGGCTAATAAGAAGGATAAAACTTCACTAAAATCCTTCAGGCCGATAAGCTTATCGTCTGTTGTATTAAAAACAATGTGAAAAAATCCCGCCAAATATCCTTTAAGGCAAAAGCAAAGCCTTATGTTTATACTGCATTTAGACATTACCCTTCTTTATTGACAGACTTCGCAGCCGGCTGTAAGAGTACAGGAAAATTATGGGGCCAGATCCTACAGATTCTATCTAGCAACCATCGCCTAACCGAGATTTGAACATACGACGACTGGCTTGTTAGACCAGCATCGTACCTCGTTAGCTGTTAGTTAGCTGGGCTAGTCTTTTCACGCGAAAGGAATTTCACTAGCTGCCTTCCGTGACACAGAAGGCGCATTTGATAATTCATCTCATACTTCAATGATAATGACTATGACGAAACGTGGGTTCGATGTATCCATTATCCACTGGATTAGCGAAGTGTTCATCAAACCTTGGAAGCTAATCTACAAGCGTAAGTGCGTAATTAAAGTGTGCCCACAAGCAGGCGTAATATCGCCTCTATTGTGGCCCTTTATAGTTGATGATCTTCATCAAAAGTTGTCATTAGCAAATAATATAGTCATAATTGTTCGAGGAAAATTTGATTCTATTATCGCTGACCGAATGCAAATTGCTTTGAATTTGATTTCAGCATGGTATGATATGCAGGGTATCAACATAAATGCCAATAAAACTACTATCATACTATTTACGAGAAGGAAAAAAATTACATTCAATAACATCAGATTGAAAGGAACACTTTTGAAACTTTCAGACACTGTCAAATAATATCTTGGAGTACCGTCATCTGGGGCGAGATTGTGCCAAAAAACATACATTTTTGTTCTTTAGTTCAGTATACACACAATTTAGGAACTAAGTTGATTTCAAACCTGTCAATATATACTAAATTGTTCAATTAACAACTACCGTAGAGATAGTTTAGTTACAATGAAACCTGATTTTACTGGAAGTGCATGAACTTTGGCACAATTTCACCCCTTCTAGGGGGTGACATTGTGCCAAAAACATAAAGTTAGGCTAAAAACCTAAACAGTGAACATTAGCATGTTTATAAACAATACATATAAATATCAATATAAAGTAGTTCATATGGGGCCGTCCATGAACTAAGTAGACTATTAGGGGCAGGAGGTCGGCCAAAAACAACGCATCATACAAAAAGTATGAACGAAAATAACCCGGAGAGGTCTGAAATAACTAAAAACGAGTTCGTAGTCAATGGACAGCCTTTATATAGCCAGTAGCGTTTCTAGGGTTAACAAGGGGGAGATATATGAAGGGGTGTATCCTAAGGGGCATACCTATTTGATCATTTAACAAAAGTAAGCATTACTTCGTTCGAGAACCCGCGGCCGCAGAACATGTGGCCCATCCCACCACCCTCTCCCCTCCTTAAAACTGGCAGTTTATGCGCGGTATAATATATTCGTCTTATATTAGAGTGTTTATTCAAAGTATCTGAAATTTCCAGAGAAAAAGTAAAAATTAGTTTAAATTATTTAGCAGACCTATGTATGATGCTGTTTGCTCCAAAATGGATGATGCAATCTAATCTATTAAAATATTGTGCTCAATAGTAAAGAATGTGAGTGTGCTGGTGTATACTGACGTATTTTTGTTGTGTATGTGAAATCCACAAATTGGATCGATCCCCCGTGAAGCTCGAAAAGTACAAAGTTTCGAAAAATATTATTTTCGTAATCAAAACTTATCCAACGCATAATAACCTTTCAATACATTGTAAATGATTAGTTTATATACCTTCAAGATAGCAAGTTGATGCGATTTCTTGTTTCGGTTGGTTTATGCGGGACATTTTTTACAAGCGTTATTTCCGCGTATTTCTGGTCGCGAACTTTGAAACCCTGTTTAGGCTAAATAGTTTGCTAATATTATCTGTGTTTCATTTTAAGTTATGAATAAATAGGTTATGTTCATCATCATTTTGAATTTATGTCACCAGTTTCTATAGATATAATAAATTTTCACAAATAAACATTTTTCGTTTTTGGCACAATCTCACCCCCGTGGCCCAATCTCACCCCGGATGGCGGTACCAATAACTACTGAACTACTAAATGAAACTGAACAATTTATGTGTCGTTGGATAGATAAAATTACCAGCAGTTTTATGGGTGGGTTAGAGAGCAATTTTAAGGAGGCCGTAAGAGGGGGGGGGGCTCCTATACAAATGAAACACAAATTTCCTCGAAATTCAAGAACTAATCAAGCAAATGGAACCAAATTTGGCATGTGGGGGTTTCAGATGGCAGGATTTTTTGTATGGTGTACTGAGACGTACTGAGCGGAAGGGGTCTCAGTATACCATAAAAAATATTTACCTCCAAAAACCCTCACATGCCAAATTTGGTTCTTTTTGCTTGATTAGTTCTTGAGTTATGAGGAAATTTGTATTTCATTTGTATGGGAGCCCCCCTCTTAGAAGAGGAAGGGCTTCTAAGAGCCCCCCCCTCTTACTGATACATACATACATACATACATACATACATACATACATACATACATACATACATACATACATACATACATACATACATACATACATACATACATACATACATACATACATACATACATACATACATACATACATACATACATACATACATACATACATACATACATACATACATACATACATACATACATACATACATACACCCACACATACAATGAATACAATTATGAGTTTTGAATTAAAACACACACGCACAGAGAGAGAGAGAGAGAGAGAAAATGGCCAGTTTTCGAAATTGATGAGAATGATGCTATACCTTTACATTTATATAGTAGAAGGCAAAAATGAAACAAAAATAACACAATATATAAAATGACACAAAAATAATACAAAACGATAATAAGGCTTATACAAATTTGGAAAAAAGTTTATGTCCTGGTCTCGAAATATTGTTCAAGGGGGGGGCAAGAAAAAAATAATAACATCAAACCTTCAATAACTAAACAAAGGAGAGGAAACCAGTGTTTATTTTTCCAGATTAATAAAAGTTTAATACAAAAAAGTTGTACAGTACCTAAATTTTAGTTCAAACCAAAACAACTTTCAAAATTTTTTGATCCAAGCACATAAAGTAAGTATTCTGGCAGAGATGAATCAACTTGAAAATAGTGGAGTGCTACAGGATCACCTTAGTGAGCCATAAACGTGTAACTTAGGGTGAAATTAGTCGTCATCGATTCTGCCAGTTTCAAAAGCAGTTTTTTTGTTTGAAACAAAAATTCTGTTCATGAAAATATATTTGAAGTGTTTAGATTCGCAAGAAGAATGCAGTATTTACAATTTTACGAACAAAACTCCGTTTTTGGGCTCCAAAACTGCTTCCAAAATTGGGCTTTCCGACGAAAAGTTGATGACTGCTAATTTCCCGTTAACCTTCATTTGAATATTGCTTTTTACTTGTATGTCACTCGGAATTGGATAATAGTCCAAATCTGTTTCACTTACTAGTTCAGAACTCTGTAACCACGAAATAGCATCGGAATCTAATCTTCTCGAAAAATTGGCAATTTAGGTCCCTACAACTTTTTTACTTGGAACGCATGTGCTATGCTACCGACATTTTTTAAGAAAAAAATCTCTCACACCATTCACGTTTGAAACCACTTGTTTCTTGGACAACCTTTTAGTCATATGAATATCAGCCCATTCCTCAGCTGATGCTGGTTCTCAACAATAACGTGTTTATCTTTGATATATTAAGGATGCAAACGCACCACTATCAGAAGCGATTGCCATTTTTTGGCTAATAGCATTTGTCCAGTCCGGTGCTGCACTTCGGATGAAGTGCAGTACTGCACTGGGAGTTGTTTTCCAAATATCAGGGCTTCTAACAGCCCTCTGTCGAAGAACCTTGAAATTGAAAAATGCCGGACATCGGCATAACAGATGTTCCTAGTCTATTTTTTTTGTGCCACAGAATCGACATATATCACCTTGCAGTTTCCCCATAAGCTTCAGATGATAGCGGTTTGGACAATGTCCTGTTATAAGATCAGACTGTTTCGACTGCCTAGCAATGAAAATGTTATTCCAATTTAATTCCACTTACGTACATTTCAATACTAAAACTCAATTTTTAAAGCAGAAGCAGATAAAGCTCAAAAAAAAAGCAATATAACTTAACATGACTTCATTTGATGTAATGGTCGGGGCCACCGTTGATCCGAATGATAAAAACAACATGACAATAGTCAGAAAAGTTTCGAACAGTTCAGTGACATCCTTTCTGCATGCGTTCAATGCATGGTAAAAAATGTTATCTATAAATTTTTCGTCCCTTACTTCCAAATTTAGGCTAGGTACTTGGACAATATGGAATAAAACGATCAATTTTGAACCCCGAAAGCACCGAAAGTTGATGTTCCGGAGTGTGTAATTTGTTGTATTTTTATTTTAATCTTATCTACTATACCTATGAGAGCAAAATATAATCCAACAGCAATTCGGAATATCTCCGTCAAAAGTGGTAGCAAATTTCACTAATACATTGTTTAGTTGATTGATGCCTCAATCTAATTCGGTTCTTTTGATGCAAGATGAATTGAAATGGAACAAAATTCAAAGTAAATGGAGCCAAAAGTCTAATTCCAAGCACCCCAATTTTCGACGTCGGAACTTAAAGGTTAAGCACAATAGTCGCCTGTGACCTGTAGCAGCAATCAGAAAGCTAAGATGGTGTAGGATGGTTGATCGAGACTAACGGGATAATTACTTCAACTTTGCACGAATTGGGTAATTTAGAGATGTAAACTCGTTGAATTGTAAAAATCTGCTTACCATTAAAGAATGCAACATTATTGCAATTTATTTTTTTGCCCCTTCAAATTTCGAAAATTTTTGAAGGGGGGGGTGACATAAACTTTTTTTCAAATTTGTATAAGCCTAATATGATTTGCCACAAAAACACAACTGCTTTGCATAACATAAAAGAGATATAAAAATGACAAAAAAATTAATTTGGGAATGACGCAAATGACTCCTGAATTAATTTCTTCAAAAATGTTACAAAATGACGCAATAATGATATACAAATTAAACAGATGTAAAAGAGATACATCACTGATTCACAAATGATAATACAATAATATTACAAAACTGAAATAAAATGCGCCAAAGTGCCACAAATGACAGAAGACAAGATATAAAAATCTTACATGAGTAATAAGAAGAAGTGCATCAAAATGGTATAAAAATTTGTACAGTAATTTTTACTCAGTAGTTTCGTAAACGTTGATTTATTTTTGTCAAATTGATATTGTTCTGAACTCATCCATCCCTGCACTAGGGGTAAGGTTTCAGTATTTTCAACAGTATTATAATAGTACCTACCTCAGTTTAGTAGCCCTTTAAGCACTAGGCCACACAATTGTGTAGGTGAAGGTTTTTACTAAAGTTAGTTAAATATGTTCCAGTAGTAGCAGTTGTTTCATAGTAACGATTTCCTGGAAAATTTCGAAAAACGAGCCTTCGTTAAACGGTTAGTCCAATTCCGTTTCAGTTGCGCGCTGTTTCATTTTAATTTTTACTACAGTTTGAAATGGAGAAATATTGAAAATTGGAAATAAACTTGGCAAAAATGAATATAATTTTATTTTTATTTCAATCCCGAAAGTTAAAACTTAGCCAACAGTATTCGAACATAGTCATAAAACAAAATAAAATGCAAGTCAAATTAAGAAAAAAATTGAAGTAATGAACAAAACACACAAAAAAATGAAGCTGTAGTAATATAATTAGTAAAACAAGTTTACTAGCAAAGCTATGGTACTCCACTTTCTACCGGGGATTGTCAGGCCAGTGATCTTTCAATTAATCAATCAAAACAGTTTGTCTAGATTTATATATTCAGTATTCGATTAGAAGCATTTGATGGGAATGAAATGTTAAAAACCTCCAAAGGAAAAACGGAAATATATAAGTCCTAAAATTATTTGAATTGCAAATGTTCTTTTCATAAATGAATGACTTTTTAGTATTTATTAATTTTTGAACAAGACTTAAATGTTTACTTTTAATGAACAATAAAAACATATATATATTTATTTCATGGTTTACAATGAGACAATAAATATCTAGGACATGCATGCGTATATCTTTGGGCTGGCCTCTCCTTCTCCAATGTTATTCACTCTGGCGTCCCGGAGGTTCACTAGAGAGTACGTTGATTGATACAGGGGGTTTCACTTTGATGAATTCGTACAAAGTAAC
Organism: Sabethes cyaneus; assembly: GCF_943734655.1. Taxonomy (NCBI): domain Eukaryota; kingdom Metazoa; phylum Arthropoda; class Insecta; order Diptera; family Culicidae; genus Sabethes; species Sabethes cyaneus. The sequence continues at coordinate 16,651,385 of NC_071354.1, read as the reverse complement.
AATGTCGGGATGCCGCTGCAGTCTTATGATGCATGTCTGTATGGACTACCGATTGGAAAATATATTTTAATTGATCTACTTTTCGGATGGGTCATCCACAAATTAGAATTTTTTTCGCCTGTAATGGACCCTTTTGCGGAAGGTAGTGTTACTAACCTATTTGGAACTCTTCGCTTTGTTTTACATTACTTTAATTTGACTTGCTTATTCCTTCGATAAGATTAAAAACAAGACTAAGTAAGTGTCACACACATTCTCTGCAGTCAATAAACAAAATTTCAGTTTCGATGTTTCTGGCAAACGAGGCTTCGTCTTACAGGTGTTAATACACAAATATGCAATCGTTAATGGATTTTCTCTATGTAAATTTTATGGAATTCTTATAATGGATGGATTTGATAAAAGGGTAATAAACCATCCAGTCTGTTTCTACCTATATTTCACATATGTGAAATAAAGAGATTTTTCAAACAATCTATCAATAAACAACAAATAAATCGAATATTACCGATAATGCAAGTGCAAGCATTTGAAAATTTCGTATTATCGATTAGTAGTGGCAAAAGATAACAACTCAAGCGTCAAAGGGTCTGTTACTGGTTATGTTTTATAATGTGCAATATGGATATAACTTCGACAAATATATCAATGCAGGAATCTTACCTCACCATTCTGCACCTCAACTGGCAAACGAATAGGACCCTAAAATTTTGGGTAAATTATGCGTGTAGACAGACGAATAGCTAACTAACTAACCTGGCAACGGATTCTTTCTGACTTTGCATATTTGATCACCCTAGCGGCAGTAGCGTTCAGTTCTTGGAGCTCGGGAGAACGCAATGTAACAGTGACAGTGTAATTAATTTGTTCCTGCAGAGCTGCAGCCTATTTAAAAACAGTAAACTTGTTAATATATACATATTAATCAATTTAATAAGTAATGCCATTTTCTCCTCCTTTCTTTGTGGCGAAAGCGAAACCAATCTATGTTCAGTACTATTCTTACCATTTTAAAAAATTTTTTTTGCGTTAATTAGGTTGACTTAAATGGCGCTGAGTCGTTTTTATGTTGGTTAACTGATAGTCCGAATATACAACCATCCGAAAAGTTCGTGTTCACTATTATCACTATTATTAGTTGAAACAATGGATTCGAAGTTTGAGCGCAATGTTCGAAAGACCAACTCATTGTCGTCGGAAGAATAGGGGGAAGCGTGTTGTAACTTTAATCCAGGGATGGTTCCATCACTTTGACTCAATTTTGATTCATTTGACAGTACCGTCTCAGTCGAACTAAATTTGACAAAGTGATGTATGGGACAATTGTGCAACTCATGTAACGAACCGGAGAGTAAAAGAGAGTCTACCATGAGAGAAAACATCAGTAGCGAAGAATGCCGCCATGAATTCAGAATGCCATGATTCACAGTTGATGTTGATTTTTGAGGTTTTGAGTTTTTATCATCACTGATTTTGAATTACATTTGCATCTTTTTGTATCAGACGAATTGATTTGCTCGTTTTCGGTTCTAGATCTTCTCCAAAAAGCGGAGATTTTTTTTCGTTTTGCAGTGCTTTGCTATTGTGCTCTGCCTCCGAATGAGCATCAGTTTCGTTTCACCTCTCTTTTTCTGCCGGAGCAGGAGGTTAAAGAGCCTGTCCGAAATTATCTTTGACATACGGAGCAAATAGTTTTTAGTCTCCAATGTGTGAAGAAAAGATTAGCTCTGTTTGAGTCGTGCTCTTTATGCGCAAGATGAGTGGTTGTAAGAGATTCGGAGGCAGAGCAAACGGTTGAACAGAAAACGAAAGCACTTGGTCGCTGTGAAAAGCGGATTGCTCTGTCTCTTTATGGGAAAGATGAGCAATACCAAGCCTGTTTGCGTTTGTTTAAGTTGCATTATTATCTTAATCTTATTAGCTTAAGCCATTTGTGATTTCTTCTGTTTTGCGATTTGAATCCGAGTATTTGGCGTGCCACTACAGCACTACACCGGGATTAACCCCCTTTGTGTCTGCAATTCGTGTCATCTTTGAGTAGCTTTTATGTTATTTTTGCGTTATTTTGTCACTGTGTCACTGTTGTATTGATTTTCGTGTCTTACTCGTCTTACGTGGGTCATACTTGTATTATTTTCTTATCTTATTTTGTTACTTTTATGGTGCTTTTTGTGAAATTTTGATATCATTTTTGTATCATTTCTGTGACCGTTTTGTATCTTATTCGCATGATATTTTAATCATTTTATTTATCATTTTTGTGCCTTTTTAATATCATACATCAAGCGGTACTCGTAGCATTTTTTAATGAGGGATTCCGCGCTTATAATTTGAAGCATTTAGGTTTTCAGTTAAAAATCAACTATTGACTGCCTGGGGGGATATATGAAAAAAAGACTATGTTTCTATGTTTTTAGGGATTTTCAGAGAGCGAACAAATCCATTATTAGCTACGTGACAGAAGAGAGAGTTGACTGGGAAGCAGCTTTCAGGGATAGGTGGGTTGAATGTGGCACGTGAGAATGAAAGTATATTGCGTCATAACTCCGAAACGCTTGGACGGTTTTTCATCAAGTTGGCACTCACGTACTTTGACGTAAATAAAATCAGCGCGAACTGGTTGACAAAGGGGAAAGCACCAGGCGTTCCTCTTGCATTTAAATTGCAGTTGTGCAAGTTTCTGGGAGACAAAAAGAGGGAAGGGTTATGGAGCGGGGCCAACATGGTGTGGGGCCAATACGAGCAAAGTGAGTATGAATGTATGTTCCGCCATAAATCTGGAACGCCCCAACGGTTCCTCATCAAACTTGATCACACATGCTTTTTGACATAAAAGCATCAGCGCAGGGGGGTTGACAAAAGAGAGAGGTGGTGTCTTACAAAGGAGGGGGAAGGTTAAAATCGGTAAAGGGGCATGTTTCTCTTGTCTTTGGAACGATTGCAGTTGTACTAGTGGTAGGACGACAACAGGGGATTTCTGAAATGGGGGAATAGGGGGGTCATTAATAATGGAGAGGCTCAAAAATGTGCTTTATAGGGATTCCCGAAAAGAAGACAGATTTACAAGTGGCTGCGGAACAACAGAAAGGGAAGCTGACAAAGGATGAATACATACAAATGATGAAAAGGGGTTTTGTTTCTTGCAATACAAGAATTTTCGTTACAACAAGCGATGTTTAAGAGGCTGAGAGACAAAGAGACCCATGTTGAGATCGGGCAATGAGCTAGTTTTATATACATTTTTTTTAAATTTCATTATTGCGATATTCTTCTATTATTTCTTGAATCATATTGTGTCATTTTATATAACTTTATTCATCATTTTTCAATTAGTTTTTTTTGTTATTTTTTCCCCAATTACATTAGTAGTAGGTAGCCTGAGAACGCAAGTCACTAAAAATAAAGAAAAGCATGTAACTATCATTAAAGGAAACATAATACACTATCCGCAAACATTTATGTAGGTACTATAGCAATATTTGAACAGAAGATGGGGCACGTGTGCCAGTGTGGCATGCTAGTGGTCATGGGCTTTCCATTTATCATAAATTACTGCGAATATTTCATGTGATTCGCGTCAATGCTCTTTTGAAACAGAAAAGATCTCAATATTTCGATTTCGAGAAGATTTCGTTCATTGTTTTCTTACAGATTTTTTTCCAACTCAATTAAATTCCATTCTTATTCAATTGATTGAGAGTGCAAATCTGATATTGTTTGTTAGTTAAATTAGGTGTGTTTTGGGGCTCGATTCCGGTTTCTCATATTAATCTAGTATAATAAATTTACATTAGATTTTTCCTGAATGCCTAATGAAAAAAATGGTTAGAAAAGTGTAACAATATATTTTATACAATTATTTGGAGCAGTTTTAGTGTATTATTATTGCTTAGTCCTTAGGTGCATTAGATTTAGATGTCATATTAAATTTAATCATTATGAATTTCCAATAAATCCTCAATCCTTAGTTTTCTTTATGGTTCATTTACTTCTTATAGTATACTAAACAATTAATTCAAACAGTGTTAAAGAGTCTGGGGTTGAACGTGCTAAATTCCAACTCTTTCTAGATGATATTAAAAGGAAACATAAAGCAATCACAAACATTTCAGTACAGTTCCTGCATGATTTCGAATCATTTGGCAATATTTTTTAACGTAAAACAAACAAATTTTAAATAACATTATTTTAGGACAATTTATTGTTTAAGATTACACAGGATGAACTACACTAAACACTACAACTACACAGGATCAAACAATATCTTACAGCTCAACGGATTAACAGAGATCTGCACATACATGCGTACAATATATTTAACTGGCCTGGTCTTCCGAAGGCTTGATAATGTTGATGTTGACGTCTACATCGGGCACGGTGTTGATCGACGTGAGCAGATCGACGATTATGGCTGGAGGCTCCAAAAAATAGAGGCGTTTGTGTTTGGACTACGGAATAGCAAAAGAAAAAAAATCGTAATTCATTGATCGGATATGTACTATGAGTTGATCACTAGAAATGGACTCTTTCTCGTTTATTTCAAAATATGTAGTTGTTTTTTTATGAATTCATTGCATAAAACTTTTCAGCATTTGATAAACGAAACCTTAGTTTTGGCATTCGAAATTCAAAATGCAAAAAAATGTCAGCGTTAATTGATTGGCTACATGTAATTATACCAACTTTCTCTAGTGAATCTAGCAGTTATGCTGCTATATTGTAGAATTCAATAATGGATATAATACTAATATTGAAAATAATTTTTTCAAGAGTGTTATGGCCCGCAGGGCCCATAACAGGTTAACACATGTTATGCAAGTGCAATTATAGGTAAATATTTCGTAATATCTAGTAAGATTTGAGAATAACTGGAAAGAGAAAGCAAATCATACTCTAAAGGGTCCATTACAGGTTAATCAATATGTACTTTATGTTCTATATTCTACTGTAGAAAGTAATGCAAAAATCTTACCACAACATCCTTAGTATCGGTTGGCATATCAATAGGCCCCTAAAATTTAGGAAAATTGTGGATTTAATTTAATAACTCAATATCAGAACTAAGATAGATGACTGAATAGTACAGCTTGCAAATGACCAAACAGATGACAATGAACGATAAAATAACTACCTTGTAATTTATATTCCTCATTATTGCATATTCTTTGATATTAGCACCAACTTCATCCAGACTGGAAAGATTGGAGGAAGCCAGTATAATTTCAGTACGGTAAGAAGCTGATCCTTCCGGAGTGGGCTCTTCGGTACCTTTGTCAGCAGCCTGGTTTGAGGGTTGTAAACGTTTTAGAATTCAACGGTTATACTAGTTAACCTACAAGTTCTTTGCAAGGCTTTTTACAACTAGAGAAAGAGCGTTATTCATACCATTTTAAACACTTTTATTCCTGTTTTGCTTAAGTTAAAAATTTGCTTTGAACAGCACTAAAAGTTGCTTCAAACTATGACAAACTGATAGTCTGATAAACTATTATACAAAATGGCTCGTATTTACCATTATCAGTTGTAACAATTGATGGCAAAGTTTGTGTGTAGTCGCAATGTTCGAAACACTTACCCATTGTTAACGGAAGGCTTGGCGTGTTGTAACTTAAATCATATCTTTAAAGAGTTAAAATAAATTTTCACGCTTGTATTACATATAAGTTTGCTTATATCTCAGGCAATATTAAGTTTAGAAAGACACTACTTTCACATTTTAAAAGAAAATCCCCCAAGGAATTCGTAAATAATATTTTTTGGCACCAGTGCTGCCAAATATTTTAAAACTTATTTTGAAAACTATATTTACATTTTACTTTCAATGAGGACAATTTATCTCAAAAATTTCAACTTCATCGTGTTCTGCAGATTTTTCTACATAAGAATCACTAATCGCCCCGAGGTATTCTTCGCCGATCCCGAGATACAGTGTTTTAAAGCAAGCAATTCCCCATTTTTTATGTAAAATTATAAGCAAAATAACTTTTTTTTAAGCAGTGATTCTCTTCGCAATGTGAAACTACTTTGCTATATCGCGAAAGCATTTATACAATATATAGCAAAGTTTTTCTTAACAGTGTTGCCAGTTTTTCAGTTTTTCGTTTGATTTACAGTACTAGATGAGGAAATGTTACTTCAAAAAGGCGTAAAATATACGTTAGTTGCTTGATCATAACCTTGTAAACTGTTTTTCATCTCGCTAATAGACATGAGCTCTTACCTTCCTTGCTTATTGCGTTTATTGTTGCTAGGAGACCCTTAATTAATGTAACTAATCATGCAGGAAACTGAAAAGTTGGCAACACTGTTAAGAAAAACCCTTTTATATACTGTATAAATGCTTTTCTGATATGCTAAAGTATTTTTACTAGTTTTTCTGCTCTTAGTTTTACAATAAAAATGGGGAATCGCTTGGTTTAAAACGCTGTATCTCGGGATCAGCAAAGAATATCCCGGGACGATGAGTGATTCTTATGTAAAAAAACTGCGGAACACGATGAAGTTGAAATTTCTGAGATAAAATTGTCTTCATTGAGAGAAAAATGTAAATTTAGTTTTCAAAATAAGTTGAAAAATATTTGGCAGCACTGGTGCCAAAAAATATTATTTACGAATTCCTTGGGGGATTTTCTTTTAAAATGTGAAAGTAGTGTCTTTCTAAACCGAATACTTCCGGAGATGTAAGCAAAAGAAAATAAGAGGTTTTTAACAAAAACGGGTATTTTCTTAAAACTGGAGGTGCTCCTATTAATTGAGGAAATGTCCGATCGGCACCAAATTTTAGATTTTTAATTCATGGACGAAAACGAACAATCTGGCAAAATTTGGTCCAAATCCGTGAAGGTCGATTACACGTTTGAACTTTTTCTCGGTCACTTGGCATGGAATGACCCACATATACACGTGTTATATAAAAATAACTCAAAAAATAAATTTTTTTATATAAATTTTAAACAAACATCACCCAAAAATGATGAACAAAAAGACGAACAACGTGGCAAACAAAATGACGAAAAAAATGATGAACAAAATGACTAAAAGGACAAAAAAATGACGTACAAAATGATAAGTAAAATGACGAACAAAATTATCAAAATAATCAGCAAAATAATAAAGATAACGAGCAATATAACGTACAAAATGTCATTGAAAATAATGAACAAAATGACGAAATAATTACCAAGGAAATAACGATCAAAAAGACAAACAAAATGACGAATGAGATGATGGACAAAATGACGAATAAAATGACAAACAAAATTACCAATAAAATAATAAGCAAAATGACGAAACAAATGAAGAACAAAATAACGTACAAAATGATGACCGAATGCTGAACAAAATGACAAACAAAATGACGAGCAAAATGATGAATATAATGATCAAATTAACGATTAAAATAACGAGTGAAATGATGAACAAAATGATGATGAAATTTCCATAGAAATGATGAATAAAATGACAAACAAATGACGAATAAAATGATGAAAAATATGACGAACAAAATATCGTTGAAAATAATAAATATAATGAGGAAAAAAATTACCAATATAATGACGATCAAAAAGACAAACAAAATGACGAACAATTTGACGAATAAAGAAACAAACAAAATGACCAAAAGAATGAGCAAAATGACGAGCAAAGTGACGTACAAACAAAATGATGAACAAAATGATGAAAAAATTCCATTAAAATGACAAACAAAATGACGAATAAAATGATGAACAAAATGAACATAACGTACAAAATGTCGTTGAAAATAAGAAAACAAAATGACGAAAACAAATACTAATAAAATGACGTATAAAATGACGAACAAAATGATGAAAAATGAACGAAAAAAGGGCGAAAAAAAGGACGAATGACAAGCAAAATGACAAACAAAATGACGAACAAAACGACAAACACAATTACGAACAAAATGACGAATAAAATGACAAACATGACGCACAAAATAACGTACAAAATGACAAGTAAAATGCCGAACAATATTATCAAAATACTCAACAAAATGTCGCTGAAAACAAAAAGCAAAATGATAAAAACAATTGCCAATACAATGACAAACAAAATAACGAACAACATGATGAAAAATTGATGAAAAATGAACAAAATGACGAAAGAAGGACAAATAAAATAAAATACAAAATGTTCAAAACGACGAAAAATGGACGTTAAAAGGACGAATGACGAGCAAAATGCCAAACAAAAGGACAAACAAAACGACGATTAAAATAACGAACGAAATAATGATTAAAAAGACAAACAAAAACAGTTCAAACTTCGTGTCACCTTCGGGTACGATTGAAGAACCGTGGTTCTCAAGAGCCGTTTTTTTGAACGTTCTTTCTTGTGAACCGGTTCATTTGAACGTCTCGTGAGTCGTTCGCTTATCCCTAGTCAAGAATAAAATATACATAGTAGAAATAAATTAGATAAGTTTTCTTTTGTTTAATTTCCAGGTTCCCTACAAATGTGCATATCAGAGGCGCTAAGAACGTTTCTAGCATTTTCCTTTTAACATTCACTTTAACATCACTTGAAAAAAACCACCACATAAACCATCTGACACTTTGGATCTGCTGTTGAAGTACAGCAATCCACCGAATAGGACCTTGGGTGGTGCTCTTTGCTTATCGTAATTTCTCAGGTTTCTTCAAAGACGACAAGCTTTTGCAAATGAAAAGCCCCAACAATATGCCAAAAATCAGCTTTATTGTAATTACGCGACTGAGTGAGGTTTGTACCATACAGGCGCGTTAGGCGTCCTGGAATTTCAAACTACACAGACACTACAATAAAAATAAGCTTAAAATAGTCGTAGCAAGCTCAGCATTTCGCGCGACTATAACTCAAATTTAATAGCGTTTTTTTAAGACCAAAATTTACTCAGATATTCAGCAAATGTTATCCAACCAATTGGTATGAAAATCTTGACTCGAATAAATATAGTTTCAACGTAAGTCATGAATATAGTTCAGGCTGCAGCTTAATAGGCTGAAAATACCCACACGAACCGTACCTCACTTTAGTTCCATTTCGATCTAGCTGTGCCCAACTTCATTTCAGGTTTTCCTAAAATTAGATTTGCTATACCGGCAGTAGTCATCCTAAGTGGATAAAAACTCAAACCAAATTGAGTCAAAATGGAAGTAATGATCGAGTCAAACGTAATTCAGACGAAATTGAGATAAATGCCATTAAAGATGTTGAGCTTGAGAGGATTGTAAAATGTTCAGAAAAATTGCGATAGAACTCAGATATAAAAATATAATACTGCTTTGATATGAGATCGGAATAATGAAGTTTATTGTGAAAAAAAATAGTTTCAAAGTTGACCTTGCTTAGCATAAGTTGGTCGAAATTTTATTTTAAATTTCTTTTGTAGTAAATTAATTTACCGCCATCCGGGGTGACTTTGGGCCACGGGGGTGAGATTGTGCCAAAAACCAACAATGTTTGTTTATAAAAATAGATTAGATGTATGCAAACTGATGGCTCAAATTCAAGATGATTTGAAACATAACATATTTATTCATAACGTGGAATGGAACCCAAACAAGAAATCGCATCAACTTACCATTCTGAAGATAGATAAAGTATTCATTTACAATATATTGAAAGGTTATTATGCGTTGAAGGCTTTTGATTACGAAAATATATACTTTTCTAAATTTTGCACTTTCCGAGCTCCACGAGGTGAGATTGTGCCAAACTATAATGACCGGTTCAGCGTGTAAAATTCACAATTCACTTACATAAAAAAAATACGTCAGTGTACATCAATACACTTGCATTGCTTACTGAGGAACACAATATTTTGACAATTTAGGTTGCATTATCTTTTAAGGAGCAAACAGTATCGTAAGTCTGCTAAATAATTAAAATTCATTTCTCTATTTTTCTCTAGTATTTTCAGATCCTTTAAATAAACACTTTAATTTGAGACAAATATGTTTTACCTTATATATACTGTCGGTTTTAAAGATGAGGCTGATTACGTGTCCTCTAGTTGCAGTATCTCGAACGAAGTAAATAATTAACTTTGTTGAATGATCAAATAGATATGGGACGATTCAAATAAGACGTCCACCAAATTTCTGCTTTTTAGACCCCCCTCCCCCCTCTGTCCGATTGTGTCACAAAACTCAACCTCCCCCCCTCTTTGGACGTCACACAAACTAAAAATAAAAATGAAAAGCGTGTTGAAAGTAAAAAGTGGTTTATAAAATAGCTTAAACTTTTAGGAGTTAGTGTATGATTAAAAAAGTATAGAAAATAACAATTCATAACAAATAATAACTGCGAACAAAGGCTCTAACAACCTTCAATTGCAAATCGTTACAAATCAATGAAGAAATGAAGCTTTGGTTTCAATTGAAGTAGCATGGCTCCGCTTCAAAACAAGCTTCAATCTGCGTCGGCGAAGCAAGTTTCACTACATCGTGACGATAACTTTTAGAGTTCATTGTACTCTACATTGTTCATTGTACAATATTTAGTAAAAAGATAGAAACTTTCATTGCAAATGAACTGAAATTGATTTACATATATCCTTCAATGTAACGCGTGGTCTATCTAGTTAACATTGACAAATTGTACCTGACTTTCAAGCGCCGTCAGCTGGAACGATAAGTTCGAAAATCGAAATAAATCGATGAATGATAAATGACTGAGAAACATATTTTTGCTGCCTTTTGATGAAAATGCAATTTTTTTCGACGGATGTCACATTTGCCTAAACCCCCTTCCCTCTTTGTCACAACCTGTCACAAAATTGACACCACCCTCCCCCCCCATCAATAATGGACGTCATTATTGAATGACCCCTATGTCTTCTGAGATTTTGTGCCCCTTCTATTTCCCCTTGCTAAAGCCTGTAGACGCTACTACATATTTAGTAGCTGTCTATAAACTACGTACTTATTATTGGTTGTTGTGGACCCCTCGAGTAGTTTTCGTCCATGCACTTTATTATAATTTGTGAGGTGCGTTGTTTTTGGTCATCCCCATACGGACTAGTTTATATTGTTCTTCATGTGTATTATTCATAGATACGCTACTGTTTATTTAATAGGTATTTAGCTTAACTTTATGGTTTTGGCACAATGTCACCCCCTAGAAGGGGTGAGATTGTGCCAAAGTTGATGTAATTTTAATATTGTAAATGTTCATTGTAACTAAACCATCTTTCTGGCAGTTGTTAACTAAACATTGAAGTATATATTGATAGGCTTTGAATCAACGTAATCGCTAAATTTTGTGTAAAACAAGCTAAAGAACAAAAACCTATGCTGTATCAAATTATAACATTGTGCATTTTCAAAAAATCATCTATCGTCTATTGGTTTTCCTTATGGTTTATAAGCTTGGTTCTTAAGCTACTTTTAGAACTGCTGTTTTCTTTTGACACGTAGACTTTTTCTTTCCTATAAAACAGCCTTAATTGCGAAGGCAAGAAAATCCTAATGTTGCCATATAATATAAGTCTAACTGTTCTAAAAGGTCACCTTGACATGGAAAAGTCTAAAACTTTCTTAAGAAAATGAAAAGAAAAGAATTTCGAATAACTCGGAAATATTCTGTCCATTGCGTAAAACGCCCTTTTTAATTTATCTTAGTCAAGATTTATTTTTAAAAAACAATTATTTCCTACGAACGGTAAAAGATCAGGTACAGATTTAGACAATGAATTCTTGGCACTAAACATGCTTGCGTACATTATAAAACTGGCCTATTTCTCACCGACCTTTAAAACATCGTAACGTACTGCGACAACCGAGAATCGGTAATGCATACATCGACTTCTACATCGCTCCTGCACTTGATGATAGACAGCATCTCGATCGCTTGGGATGGCGAGGTCAGAGTTATTTGGCGTTGGTACGCGTACTACTGAATGAGAAAAAAGTGTGTCATAATAGATGGGCATTAATTTTGCACTATACAGAGGACAAACGCCTAGTATAGTTTTCGCAAATGAAACCCGATTGACTATGTATTATATTTCATAGATTACGGTAAACTTACCTTACTTTTGATTCTCACGATTGGCATGCGAACAGGGTCCTGGAGTTTGAGTAGATGATGAATACAATTATGAATTATGAATGAATACCAAAATGAATAAACAAATAAATTACTAACCTGAAAAGTCATTTTCTTTCTTTTTAAATAGCGGACAAAATTAGTACATTCCTGCTCCAGGCCATGGATATTGCTCGATATTAACATAACACGTACAAGGTAGGGAACGTTTGCTGTTCGGTAGGGAACCTTTGGCTGCACCGGCTTTTCTCCAGCTGCGTCCTATTTTTAAGTGGAAACGTACGAAATAACGTTAAATTGCATCTATACACTAAATATCTTAACAGGTAATGACACAATCTTTACACAATTTTTTAACGGAGTCGAAGTAGAAAGCTATGATGTACACTTCGTTTAGTTCTTGTGGAATTCGTACCATTTTAAAATATTAAAGTATTGTTTTCGTTTTGGTGGTTGATGCAATGCGAATGTACAACTATCCGTCAAAAGGTCATCACTAGAATAAAGTTCAAGTGTTAGTATCCGAAACACTAATGCATTGTTGACGCAGAACTACTACTATGTGGCGGTAAATTAGGGGGTGTGTTGCAACTTTAAACGTATCTTATTTTTAACAATTTTTTTAAAAAATACCGTGAGTACATCTGATTGATTAGTGTATGTATATAGATGGTTTATTTTGCTCACAAATTCATCTGATTTTTTTTGCAGAAATGATCGAATGGCTTAATTCACTCTTCTCATTTGAATAGTCATGTTGCCACTATGGTCACTATTGGATTTTTTTATGGTTGATCTTGTGTTTCAACTTGCACGTCGTACAAGAAACTTCTTCTGACAATATGAGCAGAACAAAGCGAACAAACCCAGTACCTAGATATAATTAGTTGGCATTTTGCTTATTAGATTGAGCGAATAATTTCAAAGTTCCTATTTCTACAACATTTACTTTCACAAATCTCTCGCAGATTACGCCGCTACAGCAAAGTTTAAACCCCCTCATTCAGCTCCAGCTCCGTCGACTGCCTCCGTCGGGCATGCAGAAATGCAAATTGCTTTTTAGTCTGGTTGCAGAGCAACTATTACAGCACACTGTTGTGCTCATATATTGTTTGATTACATGATGATATGTGAGATGATTTTTCCTCCTTACTTTGAAAACAAACTTTCAAATAATGATGGAAAAACGCGTGAACCTCCCCGCGTGATCCTCGGCGAGGCCGTCGCAGTCTGCTCCTTTGAATGATGAGCCGAGAAGTGAAAAATTTGGCTTGCATCTTGCTTTTGCTGTATTGCAACTGCCGGTGCTTTTGCAACCCACATGTGCCGGAAAAACAGGAGCTGGAGAAAAAATATGCAATTTTCTGCTATGGATGCGGAAAATCGCGCCAAGGAAAGACGCGAAACTTGCCGAGCTTGGTAGAAAGATATGCGGGAGCAAACGAAGGAAAACTTCCCGGCGCATAATAATGCATCCTAGGTATATCTTCTTACGATGCTCCTTTTACGGTGGAGTATGGGCAGGCAGGTGGCGACGCGACGGTGTGCGGAGTTTCAGTGTAAAGTTTCCCGCATCATATGTGTGCAATCTTTGTTCGTATCTGGTGCCTTTCCCTACCAGCGACACTAACGAATGCTGCTTTGTGCTCGAATTAGGTTCCACGTGGTTTGAAAGTCGCGATATTATGCAAAACATTGTTCGTTGGCGCGGTGGTTGGGTGGGAGTGTGGAAATCTCTGGAACGTAGAGAGGAATGTAAGTTTTGTTCGAGGAGTATCTTCCGCTTTTCCGGATGGCTTTAGATATGTGAGCGAGCAAAGTTTGCCACCGGTTTGGTTTCATAAATGGGAAATGTAAACATGTTTTGCCGTTTGTTAGCGAAATAACAATTGTAAGGCTGAGTGGTCTTCAGTGTGTGCGTGCATTGGGTGCAAATTTAGTCATTTCTGCTCATTATTCCACAGTTCCTGACAGTATCTCTACAATACGTAAAAACAAAAAATACGTTTAGGTTACGCTTCTATTATGATCTCAATCAGTACTAGTTTGTAATGCAAAACCAGAACGACTTATTCAGGTTCAAGTACAAAAACTTATGGAACTTTGGATTTCGATTGTAATCATAAATGTAAAGACATTTTGTTTAAATTGGGTATGAAAAAGTGGTGGTTGAAGTGGAAAACAAACCAAACGTCCGAAGCCAAAACTGGCAAGAATGAACGCGAAATTGCGACACAATTTAATTTACAATCAATTCTCTTATACATATATAAAATGGATCAACGATTAGAAGTAGTTTGGTAAAATACTCGACACATTCGCTTCGCCATCCATAAGGGTTTATACAGTGGTAGCCGCTACCATTTTCTCATTTTATTTTACCATTTCCTTAGCAGGTCCTTTGCATTTTTACTTTCTTCTTAGTTTTTCTGAGTTCCCGCCTCATTTTGGCCCAGTAGGTTTCAATCGGACGTAGTTCAGGGCAGTTCTGTGGTTTCCTTGGAAACAAAATGCACCGGCCAAAGAAAGTGGGTTTTCATTGCACTGCTCCAAGAATGGCAAGAGACGTTTTTAGAGGCATTCAGTCATGCAAAATTCACTTTTGATGGTACCTTTTGCGACGAAAATTTCAATTCGATTGCCACAGGCGCAGATAGCCTGTCAAATGAGATATTTCGAAGCGAATCTCGACACTTTCTACTGTTTGAAATGACCATCCACTTTGAACTTATCTTTTCCGGTGTAAAATTTCTTTCCTGGGATTTGTTGGAAATCAGCTTTGATGTATGTTTCGTCGTCCATCAATCTGGGGGATCTGGAAAATCTCTGTGTAGAGCTTTCTAGCGAATGTTTCGTACTTTACCTACATGCATATAATCTAGCTTTTGTCTTGCTAAGACCATGGTTTTTGGGCGTAGCTTTGTGAAACCCCGACGTTTTTGGCAACATCACGTGTTGAAGTATTGGGATTTCGGGTAAACCTAGCTTTGACATTTGCCTCCGTCTTTCTGCAAGCTACTTCTGGTTTCCTTACAGCTCCAGGCTCGTGATCCAATGTCATTCGATTTGAATCTTTTCAATGCTTCTGAGATGGTTGAATTATACACAAAACGAAAAAATTGAATCTCACATTCGACGTAACCTGAAATGCATATAAATTATTGAATATGTAACAAAAATCACATAGGGTATGTTGCTGCATCGTCGTAATTGCCTATTCCCGTCCTATCCCACACAAATTATTAAAAATTTCAGCATTTTTTATGACACACACTGCAAAATTAGTTATTTCCTATGATTTTAGTTTGTTGACTATCATACGCGATCAATCAAAGTAAGCTAAGATCTATTTAAATACTTTTTTTCATTACAAATTCTTACCAGCCAAATTTTCTACGTTTTTTCGTTCGACGAAGAAGCAAATGTCGACTGCCTAATCGTTTCAATTTCCGTCATTCATAAATAAAAAAACTCACGCAAGGCATTGTCGTTATTCTGTAACCGGGAACACTTGCATGACCAGCAGAAATTTTGCAGACTAACATTTGTCCTGCCGTCCTACACAAATACATGCGCGCTAATTTCACAAACATTGTTGTGATTTTTAGTTCGGACGATGAAAAACTTTGATGGACGAATTTTAAAACGGTACGACGAATTTAAGAAATAAAGTAAGTTGCGTAATTTCAATAAAATGCTTTGCTAATCGCTTTTTAGTGAATTCAAAGTGCACGGATTGAAAGGTAAGTGTGTCTGAGTCAAACCAGCACAAGAACTTTTGGAGAGTTCATTAAATCCATCCAAGAAATGATGAAAATTAGAGTGGCTTTATTTCACATTTATGTGCATGTCAAAGGCGTAAATTTACAGGATTTTTTCGAAGTGTATAGATCTTCTGCTCTTTTTCCCCAAAGCATGATGGGATAGCTTTAGATTTTCCATACCATGAATCATTTCCGTATGAATCCCTCGAGGCCATTCCAGTACTGTGCGAGTCGATTTAAGAGGACCTGTTACTGTAAAGGAGAACCTAGTACGTACTAATGAATGCTTAAAGGTGTACCTGGTACTGCACATATGTTTGGGAATACGACCACTGAGAAGTTTAGATAGAATTCGTTAGTGGGCAGCCAAGCGCGAGTTTTATTGCGGCTCTTCCATGATTTCGTAGCCAGCTGGGTGTTGGCAACACTATTCTTAGTTGTAATGCAAACTTTGCAGGATCAAGGAACGAATTAAAAGGGATATTAGAAAATTTCAACTGTCCAACTTTGGTGGGACATGGGAAGCCGCTATAAAATGCTTTAAACATCACATGAAAATATTTTAGGAACAACGGTACCCATTTATGAAGAGATGCTTACTCTTCTGAAGCAAATCGAAGGAAGTCTAAACTCAAGACCGGTTTTCTCAACGATCCAGTAGATTTGGAACCTTTGAGCCCTGGACATTTTTTGATCGGGAAACCGATCACTGCGACTCCGGACAAAAATGTAACTTAAATACCGAACAATGTTTTCCTCACTTTCAAGATGTTCATAAAAAGATGCAATCGTTACGGAATAGATGTAAAATAAATGAAATACTTGAACAATATTCAATAACGAGTATAGAGACTTTCAATCAAGCAATCCAACCTTCCGGTTGGATTAGACGGAGCTTAGACGGTTTAGTGCAGGATGAGAACCAACCGCCATTTTCTTGGAAATCTTCGGGTACTCTTACTTATCCTGGTGCGATGTCCCTCAGGATCTGACCTGCATAATAATGTTCCGCCTACAAACTCGGTCCATGGCTGTCCATCTCCAATTCCTCGACTGTCCCACACTGTCCAGGTTAAGCCCCACTTGGTGTAACCATCGAGCACGCTGCGCACCTCTGTGTCTGGTACCAACCAGATTCGAGGCGAAAACTATTTTTGCGGGGTTGTTGTCAGGCATTCTCACATGTCCCGCCCATTGTTCCCTTCCAGCTTTAGCAACTTTCTGAATACTGGGTTCGCCGAAGAGCTGCGCCATCTCGTGATTCATTCTTATCCTCCATACACCGTTCTCACATACACCGCCAAAGATAATCCTGAGCACACGACGTTCAAAAACGGTCAATGCTTTCAAGTCCCCGTCGAGCATTGTTCACGTTTCGTGCCCGTAGAGGACTACCGGTCTTATTAGCGTTTTGTACATGGTACATTAGGTACGGGGGGAGTTTATTAGACGCTAGGGTTTTGTGAAGTCCGTAGTAAGCACGACTTCCGGTAAGAATACGTCTGCGTATTTCTCTTCTGCAGTTGTTTTCCGACGTCATCAACGACCCGACGGGTACCATCTCGGCCATCATTTCGAACTCGTTTCCGTTGCCTATCACACTATTACCTATGCGAGCTCGATAGTGCTCGGTTCCTCATGCTAACAGGTACATACTTGGTTTTAGACGTGTTCACCACTAATCCAATCTTTACGACTTCACGTTTCAGTTTGGAATACTGCCTGGATAGTCTTTCCGACATTGTCCACGTCGTCAGCCTAACAGATAAATTGGCTAGGTTTGTTGAAGTGAAGTGCATAATCTTAATACCATCGCCTTGTCGAAGTCCCCTGCATGTTTCAAACGGGCTTGATAACACGCCCGAATTCCATACACAGCACCGAACACTACTCATTGTGGCCTTAATCAGTCTTGTCAGTTTCCCAAGAAAGTCGTTTTCGTCCATAACTTTCCATTGCTTTTCACGGTCGATAGTGTATCGTAGGCGGCTTTGAAATCTATGAATAGGTGGTGCATAGGAACTTCACATTTGCGACACTTTTGGAAGATCTGTCGCAACACAAAGATTTGGTCCGTAATCGATCGCTTGTGGCATAATGGACATTAGGCATAACGAACGATAGGCATAATGGATGATAGGCATAATGGCCGATAGGCATAATGGATGATAGGCATAATAGGCATACGGCCATATGTGTTTCAGTCACTCGTATGTAATCTGACTCATACCATATGCAATGCACTTTTAAACTGAGTTCAATAGGCCGTTTACAGGCTAACGGCAAATTGCATAACGTCCGTTATTCCTTCCGCACGTTCATTTCCGATCACCCGTGTAGATCTACCACAATCGATCTAACTACAGTGATATCATATCATATAAACAAAAAAATTGTCCATTATACCTATCGTCCATTATGCCTATCATCCTTTATGCCTATCGTCCATTATGCATATCATCCATTATGCCTATCATCCGTTCTGTCTAACGTCCTTTATGTCTAACGTCCATTATGCCTAACGTACATTGTGCCTTACGTATTTATGCCTACCGTCTATTACGCCTATCGTCCGTATGCCTAGCGTCCGTATGCCTATCGTCTGTATGCCTAGCGTCCGTATGCCTAGCGTCCGTATGCATAATGGGGTACACTCTGTACAGGCATGAGGTATACTAAAGACAAAAAGTTCATCACTTAGGGTGAAATTACTCGTCATTGATTCTGCAAATTTGAAAAGCAGTTTTTTTTTGTTAAAAACAAAAACTTTGTTCATGAAAATATATTCGCTGTGTTCAGATTGACAAGAAGAATGCAGTGAATACATTCCTATAATTAGAACCATGCTATTGGGCCCAAAAACTGCTTCCGAAATTGGGCTTTCCGACGAAAAGTTAATGACTAGTTTTCCGTTAATGGAACGCCAAAAAATACGCTACTGTGTTACCTGACTCACTGCGCATAGCGTTGTATTCGCGGTATCGTGTTGGTTCGAAAGGTTTCGAAAAATATCGCCCTTGTATCGAAAATATCGTTGATTTTGATCACTAAAAATAACGTACTTAAACATTATATTGCAAGTGCTAGTAGTACGCAATAATTGTATTGTGAAACTGAATTGTTATTTATGCAACTTTTTACAAGTTAAATGCAATAACAAAAGCACAACTTATAAAAAATCGGTTGTTATCGATATTAGCTGCATATGCGTTATAAACGAATAAAACGCATGGTGACGTTTTATTTCAATAACACGCATATTCGCAGTGAGTCAGGTAAAACAGTAGGAAAAGTAGGATATTTTATTTTCACACAAAATTATTCCTCTGCTTTAAGACAGTCATAATAATCAAATTCTGAATTAAGTATCTGCTTGAAAACACTTATAATAATGAAATTCTGGATTAGTTTCCACCAGCTTGCCCTTTTACATGACTTGAAAACTAAATGCATAACAATTATTGTTCATTATAATAACTTTGAATGGAAATTGAATGCAGTCACGTTTCTCGAGGATAACATAAAGTATGCGTAACAATACTTTCGCTCTTCCCTGTAGGCTGATATGCTGAGTCGTCTGCGGCGCACACATACGCAACTATGCGGCTTTGTTTTTATTTACTAAGCGCACATTAAAACACGTGCTTGTCGGTTAGTTGCTCGTGCGGTCGGTTGGTCGGTCGGTCAGTATTTGCTAAACCAACCTGTTTACTTAAGTACTGCGTCATTCGACTTTAATTAAGTGCAGTTTTTGTTGGCTTATCAGTGTCAGAGGAGGTAAGTGTTACTGAATTTATCATGATTATTAAAGGGACTACTCGAATATCCATTTCGATGACGTCGTGTCGTCGCCGTGCCGGTCACGCTTTACGCTGGCAGGCAGGCATGGCAGATCGGTTTGGTAGCGCAAAAGCGTCATCATTCCGAAGTTTATATTGTCGTTGTGCGTTTACCACTTGGTTCGGTTTGTTTGCGTTATAAACTTGTAATTAATGTTCGCGACCAGCTGCGATTGTAGTGGTTTTCTTGTGCCGCTAAGTGAACATACACTTGCGCAAAAACGATTTCTGCGATATGTTGTAAGCGTGGCTTTTACACGACGTTGCCAATGAAAACATTTATACGCTAAATCGGTTTTCTGGTATTCGATTATAGTTTACACCCCAGATAGATGAAACTAAGAGTTTAAATTAAAATGTTGTTAATCATATAAACCAAACTAGGGTTTGCGAATAGAAGTTTTTAGTATTAAACCTTTTAGAAGGATTATTAATAACATTTCTGCTAAAGGATCAACATCTCTACCGTCGCCAATTGCCGTTGCTGGATTTACTTTACGCAGTCGTCGGTGTGTGGTGGTTTACTTTGTGGGCTGAAGCAGCTTGAGCGTTAAGCCATTTACTTCGCGGGCACGGTCTGCCATCAGTCCAGTCAGTTTGTCAGTCACAGTCAGTCTGATCGTAAAGGTTGAGCAAGTTGTGCGCGTGGTCGCTTTCCTGAGAGGGTGTTGGCAAGTTATTGCACTCCCATTCGTTTTACACGGTTGTAGCCAAATTCGGACGTCGCATTCGGCTTTGGATTGTTGAGTTGCCTTTCGTTTCTGAATCTAATTGTGTGCTTTACTTTCGATCGAGTGTGTCATTTAATTGCTGTGCAGTGTTTTTGTGTGCGGTTTCTTATCGGGTGTTTATTATCAAGTGAGACGATTTGTTACATAGAAGCAAGATGGCAGATTCAGGTAAAGAAAGTCGCTTTTAAAGAAGGATATAAGCTCCAAATTAGGGTTATAAAGTACCTTACACAACTCACGTGATTCCAATGCGCTCGTTGCGGCAGGTCTCGTGTCCCCGCTAGCTCTTCGTCTACAGAGGCATACTGCTGGAGCTAGAGAACACGATCTACTCTGGGGTGAATGTGACTTTGAGCCAAGGGTAATGCAGTCGGTGTCGGTGAGGCTGGCCCAGCATGATCGGCGTTTTGTAGGTATACGCCGTTTCACTGTTGTCTCCTAGCTCAGTGACTCAGCTGGTAGCGGGCTTTGTCGGGGGATTGCGTGTTCAGCAAAACTACTACGATTACAAAATAGTAAAGAATCTCAGCCTGAGGGCTACGCGCTAGTTTAGATTCTCCAGAGGGTTGCACGATACGATACGATCGAAACGTGGCTGATCTGTGCTGCTTATTGCCACACACCGCGTCAACAGTCAACAGACTCGAGTATTGTTGACTTAAACCGCGAAGCGGTGCTTCAAGGACTTTTGCATATTGTGATGTTTCACGATTTCTTCATTTATTTGCAATTTTCAAGCAGAGGAAATGCACAACACAATGAGAGTTCGATGTTTGTATATTCATTCTTGCAGAATATAAAACCGTCAACCACATAAAAATTCATTACAAGCAAAGATTCGCCTGCATAATACGGTGTCTAGGTATCAAGCAATTCAAATCAAATATTCAATCATCACAGTGAACCCCTGCTTAATTTGGTTGGACGTTGACGAGCGTTGTGATAAGCCGTGTCCATTACTGCTGTACCCCCACGAAGCCAGCTCACGAGCTGAAATGCGGCCGATTAGGTGCACCATCATCACCAATTTCTCACGTGAAAGTGCCGCTGTCCGTATGGTATGGTCGTTCGGACAGCTGGAGCTTCCAAATATTACCTTATCATTTGCCTTTTATTAGCTGACTGGGAGGCGATGATTGTGCTGCGAGCGAGGTCACCTCGCCTCGGCTGATTCCTCGTCTTTTTTTTCTGTTTTGTTTCCCAGGTTAGCTTTTGACAAACATTACCTCTAAATGCGCTGCAGTCGATGGTTTACGGTACTATTCGCTTGGGGGCTGATTAAATTATATTGAAAATAAGTTTTTTTTTTTGCATTCAGATCAGTATGGCAAATTTCGACGATTTAGTTCGGAACAGATCAATCGATTTGAAAAAACCGGTTTTAAATACGCACAGGCTCAAGATCTTAATACGTTCGACAAGGCTGCAATGATCTATATCATGCAGTTTGTAGAGGTTGCTAATTTATGACTGTGTTGGCAATTTGTTTAGATCAGTAATAATTTTTGCCGTGGGAAAAATAATCTTGATGAAAACAATTTGCGTGAACGTAAGTGCGGCAAAGCGTATGTGGGATAAACGTCAGCAAACTCTGCAAGGTCGGGGTGTGATTTGACGTCGATGTTGGCGGATTTGATTATGAATTGTTTTGGAATTTTTCGATCAACCAACCCGTTTGTTTGGGTTTTTTATTCTTCTCCCAGTAATATGATATTGTTATTTCATCATTTTTTACAAAAATTCAGAAAATTTTCTTAAAGTCATCCATAACATATGCTTTAAAAAAATGGACTTTTTTCGGATGGTGATATTTAGTTGAGTTGAATTGAGTTTGATAAATTTACAAATTTCCCATGGAAGATAATTATACAGTTATTGTCCGATTTTGTCAGCTCCCGATTTTATCAGCTTTCTATCCCGATTTTGTCAGCCTATAAATTTTGTTTAAGTTTTGTGCTTTTAAACATGATTTATAAAACTTCAGCCTGCTTGAAACTATTCTGGTTCTCTGGGGAGAGTTTTTAAATAAAATGATGCGTTCTTGCGAGTAATTCGGGATCACAATTAGGGTATTTTTCAAGTAAAAGTTCTATAGTTCCTAAACAAGCAAAGATAGAGGTATACTATATCCAGCAATGTTGTGTATTTTTACTATTTGTACAACTTTGTAAAGCAGGAAAAAGCCATACAACAACTACAAAAACTGCTAAAATAGAAAAACTGATTTTAACGATTTTTCATTTATGAGAAATAGGATTTTTCTATCTTTGCTGAAGAGATAGAATGTTACTTTCTTCAGCACAATTTATTGTAATAATATACTGTAAAACTTTGCAAAACACATCAATGTGTTATATTGAAACTGAAGAAAAATTAATTTTTTATTGTACTTTTAAGGGGATTAATAAAATTTTAATTCCGCTGGACGATAGAAATTTTAATTTTAAGAAACTCTTCCAAAGATTTCATAAAGCTAAAACCAAGTTTTCCCGCTCAAAGCTAATGCGCACCAAAAAAGGTTCTGGATCAGTGTGCTGTGACCCGTTCATTGAGCTTTCGGTCGACCAATTAAGGGTTAAAATGTAATTTTTAATAGAAGTCTTCGATATTACAAGGTCTTAAGTCTTAAATATTGAATTTTAAAAAAAAAATCGAAAAAAAATTCCCGATTTTGTCAGTTTCATCATTTTGTCAGCCCAAAATTCAACGTGGGGCTGACAAAATCGGAACATTACTGTCTTAGCTTACTTGCAAAAAAAATTCTACAGCTTTATAAGTCGAACTCTAACCGTGATGGGGAAAACAGTGAAGCTACTCCGTTCAAAAGTGCGCGTTCAAGGAAAGGTGCCCCGCCGCGTCGAAAACGGTTATCGTGCGACACTTTGTGGACGCCGGATACGCCCGTTCCGGCATCTACAACATCTGGCATTATTGGACAACAATCAGAGCATCAAAAGAAAGCCCGGTTCCGGACGGCCAACAATCCTAAGCGGCAAGAAGCTCCAAAGGATGCTGAAGAGGAAGACCGACGCGCGCTTGGCCGGAAGGTCGATGCAACCGGCCAAACAGTGAAAAAGTACCTGGCGAACATGGATATACATGTCAGGAAGCGGCAGTCCTATCCACTGGTCTCGGAGAAACAGTCAATGACGCAGCGACAGCGGCTGAATAAGATGGTAATGACGCGATTTTCCCGGCGAATCGCGAGGTGCTGCTGTGGCTGACAATCAGCGAGAAGGGGATGTCAAACCGCTCTTCTTTCGCTCCGGACTGGCCGTGAACGGGGAAATTTGTAGTACGAAGTGCCTACCGGAAGTTGCGTTGAACATTAAGAAATACTAAGGGGAAGACGTGGTGTTCTGGCCGGATCTGGCGTCGGCCCACTACTCGAAGCGATCGTTGAAGGAGATGGAGCGGCTGAATATCGAAGTCGGTGAACCCACCCAACATCCGGACGTCCCCCAGCTGCGTCCCATCGAGAATTTCTGGGCAAACGTGAAGCGTAAGATCTACTCCAACAACTTTGTAGCGAAAACTGAGGAGGAATTGAACTCTTTGCACACAAAAAGTTTCATTTAATTCTGAGAGGGTGCTGTCAACTCCATTGACGCGTTGGCGTGAAATCCGTCATGGCTAGTTGTACAAATGAATCAAGAACGATCGGAGACTACGTCACAAATGTTTTATGATTTTTATAGTGAACTAACTGCATGTAATCCGTGCTTAAGTATCAGTGTTTTTCCACCCTTTTTTTTGCTTCTCTGCTACTTCTCTTCAACCTGAGAGAGAAACCAGCTTAGTGACAGAATTTTTTTTTTCTTATTATGCATGTATTATCTAAACCAAGTCAGCATGCTCGGGTTTAAACTTTTATCGCATATAAATTTTTCCCCTGCTTCATTCAATCAAGCTACTCAGTTTGCATTGATAGTTCTTAACCGGTCCGCACTGACAGTTCGGTGCACAAAAATAATCCAAGCTGGCTGGTCTCTCTCTGTTTTCAACAAGTCTTGCCTTCTAGAATTAATGTGATATATACAGCTGTGGTAGTGGTGGCCCGTCCAGTTAGCTCTGGGGTACAAACCTGGCCTAACAAGACAGTCGTCGTATGTTCGAATCTAGACTGAGCGATGCCGCTACAGAGTTAATAGGATCTTTGCACTTTTTCCTGTACTCTAATAACCGGCTGCGAAGTCTGTTGATGAAGAAGGGTCAAGTTCTGACGGACGTTTATACCCATGGCTTTACTTTTTAGTGGTGGTCAAGTGGTGTTAGTCCAATGAAGAAATTTCATCATCATGTGGGTGGAATCGAAAATCGACCAATCAAGCGATTAAGCGTGACGTCAAACTCCGAAAACAACCCCCATTATTCGATAAGATTTGTTTTTGTAATTTAATGTTTGTTATTTGATTTTTTGTTATTATATTATCAAAAACCTTCTTCTTCCATACCTCTTTATACCTCATTGCTCAAGTGCGGAGACAAGGTATAATTTGCCATTCAACACGAGGCTTCTTTCGAACCTCAAGCCAGTACTACTCTAACTTGCTCTGGTAAGAGGTAAGAGGTAAGGTTAGTCAAGAGAGGTTTTCTGATGTTCAAATTTGTTTATCACCCCCGCTGGGTTACCCTGGACAATCACCGAAATTTTCAAAGCGGAAACTGTTGAATATGATAAACATCGTCGACGGTTGCTAACCAATCGCTCCGCGCAGTGCGCCACTTCTGTTCTCCAAACTATGAAAAATAGATCACCTATTTTAACTCACCTTGGTAAGAGGTTTCATTGTTATTAAAATGCAGAATACTGTAGAAAGGAGGGTGTAGAGGGACCAGGTAATAAACCCAATTACTAAAATTCGAACCCACACCCACTCGCTTGTTAAGGCAGACTAGGTAGCCTTGGGGCTACAGGGCCCCCCTCTCGACTTCCTTCAGGTGCATGATGGGAATCTTTCCAAGTAGTGCCTGTAGCTCGTGGTTCATACGCTTTCGTCATTCTCTGCCTACTGTTTGTACTCCGCCAAAAAACCGTTCTCTTGCATTATTTGTCATAGCTGTTCGCGATCGACTGTATCGTTTGCTGCTTTGAAATCCACGAAAATATGATGTGCATGTACGCCTTGAAGCACGTTTTACCGTGGGAGTACCTTGTAGGCGGCGTTGATCAGTGTAATGCAGCGGTAATTACAATAATCGATTTGATCGCCTTTTTGGGATATGATATGATAAACATCCTTATTCTGCGAGGCGAGTGACGTGACTATTTGGAGTCACCGCGAATCAGGTGACATTTGTAACCTAGGTGACTCGCTTTGTCACCTAGGTGACTCGCTATGTCACCTAGGTGACACGGTCTGTCACTTAGGTGACAGGGGTTTCTTACCTAGGTGACTCGTCTGTCACCTAGGTGACTCGACTCGCCGTGGCGAATCACGGCGAGTGACAATTGTCGTATTGAGTCACGTGACTCGCAGAATAAGGGCAAAAGCTCGCCTGATACTGTCCTATGAATTCTCTTGTTATTGGGGATAGACGACGCAACAAAATCCTAGAGAGCACCTTTAGGCGGCATTGACCAGCACCGATTGCCCTTTTTGTAGATGGGCAGATGTAGGTCTAGATTTTCTTTCTTGTAGAGTTCTGATAGAGTCGATGCTTGCCGGCAGCTCTATTATTCTCCAGCAGACCGATTTCTCGCTGTGATCCGGCATGCTGTTATCGTTTGTAGGCGCCCATAGGTTAAGTTACGTTCCGTCACTTCTGTTAAATATATCGCCATTGAGATTCCCATCGAAGAACTGTTTCCACCTGTTGACCACCAGATATGTAACCAGATTTCCCTCCTCGTCCCTACACAGATTAGGCTTTTGTGTTTTTCCTTTACGCGATTGGTTTACCTTCTCATAGAACTTGCGCATCTCATTAGCCCAGAATAGTTGTCAGGCCTTCTGGCGCTTTTCCTGCTCAGAATCATGTTCAACTAATCCCGTGCCCGTCGATACTTGACCAAATTCTCCCTCATGGCAGTGCTCAGATAGTTTTTCCTAGCTCTTTTTTCCTCCCCAAGCCAGTCATTTTATGCCCTTTAGGTTTCCTCTCCTAGTACCGCGGTTGCGGCCATATTGACAGTCGAACGTATCCTGCTCGATCCGTCTTCGAGGGTCGAAGCGCTTGGCTCCACAGGCTGTTTCCGTTACTTACGGATAAAAATTCGCGTAACAACGCGTAGATTTCGAGATTCGAAAAACTTAAAATGCACATTACATTAAATAGTGCCTCTTCAGAGTTCCCCAAATACTTCTACGAAAAGCTTGCCATCGTTAGATTTTACCTACCAAAATAACACGTAGTTTTACGTCAAGATAATAAAGGCAAAGTCGTAACTTGTGAGTCAAAATAAATTTCTATTGTTGGTGGTGGTATTTCTGTACCGCCTATAAGAAGAAGAAGGACGTATCTGACTGTTTGCTTGGAAAAGAAAAAAAAAAACAATCGTATGATAAGATTTGAATGATTCAGCTAATTTTAACAGATATAGTAGAGTAATATCGAATCCCTTGATTTGACTTAATTTGAATCGGTTGACCTTTTGAAATGCATTTGTTCACATTCAAAACTTTTAATGTGAAATTATATGGGCTGTAACTCGAATTCCCTATCATGCAATATATTAATATCAGGGCCTGAACAAACAATTGCTCGCCTTCCTATCGAAAAAATAATTAGAGAAAAGCTCTTTAGCTCACAGTACCTATACTAAAGGCAGTGTTCATGTCTTAAAATATTTACAATCAATTAAACCTTACAATCCGGCGAGTGTATTTTCTCATGCATACTGAAGGGTCACGGGTTTATCATTCAAGTCACACAACCGATCGCGTTCGATTACATTTTGCGATCGTGGAACAGATAAGAGCCTGTAGATCGAATTACTATATACTAATCCGCGATTAGAGCCTAGCTTTCATACATAGTTGACTATGGAGTCAAAAGCTTTTTTTCTTTATTTTTAATTTAATTTAATTTATAAATTACATCATTAAACCCAAGCTTATGTTGATGGTGATATGAAACTCGAATTACGTCCACACCGGGCCTTACGTACAAATGTTCTGGGAAATGGTCCAGTCTACTAATATTGTATGTACTAGTGTTTTTGTTTATCGCATGGCGATCCACGTGACCGTTGTGGTACTGAGTGTTTAAGTAGTCTGAGTGCACTTTTGAGTATCTTCGTTTTTTCGCGGTTGATTGCAGCATGTACCGGCCTGGCAGTGCTAGTCGGAAACCCGAGCGTTGATGCACATTATTGCAACCTAAGTGGCCAGGTACAGGTCAGTTCAGTACGCGCTCAGTGTCGGTCGTACCGTTTAGAAAGTACCACTTAATCGTAACGAATGCAGCTGTTCGGAAGTGCTGAGTTTTTTTCTGACAAAAGTTAATTCTATTGTTTCAGCCAATAGAAACGGCGGCAGTGTCCAAAACGGCAGCGGCCATTGCGAGACTCTAGACGGTGAGGAAGCATTGGCCATTATCCGACGGAACTTGAAGTCAAACGCCATGGATTACGAAGGGACGCATTTCGATTCCAACATACCGCACGTGTTTGTCGTGCTAGGAGCTTCCGTAAGTAGCAAAGTTTTTCAATTTTTTTTTCAAGGAATCAATTCTATCGTTCATTATAAAAAGACTGTATTAGAAGAAATGTACTTATGCATCGAACTGAATCCACCAGTGCCACGGTTATATATGCTAATTAGCGTTGATTGATCCAGTTTAACTTACGCGTGGTTACCGTTGAATTAAAAACCTCCGTAAATGAACATCACTATTGCGCGGTTTCGATATTCCAACGGCAAAATCACGCCATCCATCGTGTTGCGTGAAGGACGGCAAAAACCGATCTTAACGGTTGAGCGCGAGTGCTTCGGTGACGTCTTCGATAGGAAATAGCGTCGGCATGATGACTTGGAAGAATTCGAGTAGCTAGCTAGCTAGCTGAGCCGCAACAGTACTTAAGTGGCGTGATGCCGCTTCGATATAAAGTTACACCTAAGGGAAGATTTGCTCGGTTATTATGTGCCTGCTCGCTAATGAAAATAAAAACAGAGGTTTTTTTCCTTGCGGCACTCTATGGGGCGCGAGTAGGTACTTGAGCTCAAGTGGAACTTCACGAGCTGTTGATCGAATGCACCTGCGTGCTGCCACCGATTGGACTCGTTTGGTCTTGTGCGATGAACTAAATCATTGTCCATAGTGGCTTGATAGTTTTAGAATGTTCGGTATTTTTTTAAGTTTTTGACATTCCAGTTTAAATACGCTGGTTGGCCTCCCAGAGGTTGCTGCTCGTGTATGGCACTCGATATCATTTAGACTACGTTCACAGCAAATCGAAAAGTAAAGGTTGATTACAAATTAACAAGTTTATCTAATCATGGATGATGCCAAAATAGAAAATAATTTACCTAAAAAGAAACCTAGCCTTCAAAGAGAACCTGCGTCAAACATAGGAAAGGCATTCAAGATGTGGTCAAAAAATGCGTCACAATCATTTACTGGATGACTGTGAAGATTTCAATGTCTGTTATTTTTGTTCAGTTAGTCGATTGCGAGTTTCAAACGCAAGCCAATTCGCAATTGAAGGTAAGAGCCTCTTGATTGACCTTCAAGTGTGCCTGTTTTTATTTAAAAGTCCAGGTTTCAGAACGCAGAACACTGACGTGCCCAAGCTGCTGCACACTGGAGTACATGTTCCACCTTCTATGTAAAATTTAATGTAAAACAAAATAATTTCTGCAACCCAGGAGTCCGCAGTCCAATTGTAAGTCTAGTTTCAAGTCCAATTCCAAATATAATTTCAAGTGCAATTTCTATTCCTGCTTTAATGTCAATTTCAGGTATTATTTCATGTCTGATTTTAAATCCAATTTCAAGTTTATTTTCAAGTCAAATTTAAAACCAATCGATTTCCATTTTTAAATCCAATTTTAAGTCAAGAGGTGGTGGAAAACCGCAAAGAAAAGACGAAAAATTATGTTCTGTCACACGGAAATTTTTTGAAATAATTTTTTCTTAGGCCCTTAGAATACAAATATTTAAAAAAGAGATTTTTTAATCGACCAAAAAACTGCGGTTTTAGCATTTTGTAAAATGTTGCATAGAAAATTCTTGATCGTTTGCTATCATTAACTCATTTTTTAAAATTTTGCGACTTGGTCCGGTCTGATTTAACACCGACCATATGATATCGCGACAAGCAATCGAGTTGAGCAGGCGAGTCGAGCAGTCGAATCAAGCAATCGAGTCAAGCAGTTGGGTCGAACAGTCGAGTTGAGCGGTCAAATCGAGCAGTCTAGTCGAGCAGTAAAATCAAGTTGTTCAGTCAAGCAGTCCGGTCGAGCAGTTGAGTTGAGCAGTTGAGTCGAGTAGTCCAGTCAAACGGTTTATTCGAGCAGTTGAGTCGAGTAGTCCAGTTGAGCACCTGAGTCGAGCAGTCGAGTCGAGTAGTTGAGTCGAGCAGTTGAGTCGAGTAGTCCAGTCGAGCAGTTGAATCGAGCAGTCAAATCGAGCAGTCTAGTCGAGCAGTGAAATCAAGCTGTTCAGTCAAGCAGTCCAGCCGAGCAGTCGAATCGAACAGTCCAGTCGAGCAGTTCAATCGTGCAGTTAAGCCGAGCAGTCGGATCGAGTAGTAAGTCAAGCAAATGTGTCAAGCAGTCGAATCGAGTAGTTAAATCGAGTTCCATTCGAGCAGTTAAATCGAGCTGTTTAGTCAAGTCGTTCTATCCAATCAAGCAGTTGATTCAAGCAGTCGAATCGAACAGTTCAGTCGAGCAGTTCAGTTAAGCAGTCCAGTCGAGCAATCAAATCGACCAGTCCAGTCGAGCAGTCTTGTCAACCAGTTGAGCAATCGAGCAGTCCAGCAGTCGACCAGTGAGGTGACTGAGAATACAATCCATTGCTACGAAAGCATGACGTCTTGTCAGGGATCTGTTTTTAGTTACCGATAAGCCTCTTATGACGTCCTGTCAGAGACCTGGTTTTCGGTACAGACATAAGCCTCTTATATAAATAGATTTGACCTATGTCCGACAAATTATTTTTTTGCCCCCCGATTTTTCATACCAATTTCAAAGGGGGGGACAAAAACTTTAAAAAAAATTTGCAATGGCCTTATTTATTAATTGCTAATCTTGACAACCTTTTTGTCGTTCCTGGTTGTTGTTTATTTCTAAATATTTACCCAATTGAAAAATTCATCTCTCATGAACCAGGGCAATCAGTTTCTTATGAAAATGCTAGTATATTTTCGTTGTTCCATTGAGTCGATGTCAAAAGTCATACATAGAAGAAACTAGTATATTGAGAGAGCAGATGGATTACTGATGGATCTAGAAGTAATCCGCCTACAACTGCTCTCCAGAAAAAAAAATAAAAAAAAGACGGAAAACAGCTCAAAGGAAAACGTAACAAAAACAGGACAAACGGGATAGAAAAACAGGATAAACGCACGAAAGATAAAAACTGGTATGAAAAAAGTAGTAGAATGGGAAGTCAAATCGAGACACAAAAAGAGGAAAAAGTTGAAAAGAAAAAAATGTGAGAGTAAAAAAAATGAGACAAAAAAAGAGAGGAAAGAAAAACAAAACAAGGAAAAATCGAGAAAAAATAAACTGTACAGAAAGGAAGAAACAACGGGACAAAAACGGAGAAAAATGGCATAGAAACGGAGGAAGAGGAAACACGAAATTATAGCAGCGGCACATAAAAAGTAAAAAAAATGAACAGAAAAAAAATTAAAATGGTACTTCCGGGGACAAAACTTAAAAGAAAAACAGAACGTGACAGAAGAGGAGAAATAGTAGGAGATAATAAAACGAAGACCGGAATAGATGATGACGGATAGAAAAGGAGGTAAAGAGCGAAAAAAGTTCGGAACCGGGTCAGAAAGTAACAGAAAATCAGACAGATGAATAGGCAAAGGGATTTGAAAACGAAGAAAAACGGAAAAAAGAAAAAAGACGAAGAACGGAACAGAAGAAAACTCAGAGCTCAAGAAAAGGGTCGAAAAACGGGAAAGTAGAAGTAGAGAAAAGTAACAGAGAAAGCGGAGGCAAACAAAAGTGAGAAAAAGCGAGAAAGAAGAAAGAAAATCGATAAAGGAAACGAGGAAAACGGGAAAAGAGGTCATATGGGATATAATAGGTGACAGATGGGACAAGAAAATCTGCACCAATAAAGCAAAAGAAAACCATAAAAAATGGACTAAACAAAACGGTAAAACAGCAGAGAAAAAGACGGAAAAACGGAATATAAAAGAAGGAAACCGTAGAGGAAAGGGACAAACGGAACCAAAAATCTGTTTTCCCCTTTCCGGTTCTGACAAATGTGATAGAAAAGACGGAAAACGAGAAAACGAGATAGCAAAAAAGGAGAGACGTAACAGACGAATTTAAAAAACGAGAAGAAAAGAAAATAAAAAGAAACGAAAACTGGAAACGAAAAAATGAGAAAACGGCAGAGAAAAGACGGAAAACGGGATAGAAAATAAAAAACGAGTGGAAATCACGACTGAAAACAAGAACAAATGGGAGTGGAACCGAAAAAAAACAGACAATGAAACAGGAAACACAAGACAGAAAAATTAAAAACGAGAAATAGAGGAAAAACGGAAGGAAAATGAGTGCAAAAATCACGTAGAATACCGACTAGATACAGAATGACTTTTTCTTCAACTTAAACTTAGCTAATTTTTAGTAATAAATTTTAATTTTTGTGTTATTATTTCATTACAGTTTTAACTTAACTTTTGTTTAAGACAACGCAATATTACGCACACCGTTTCTATGCTACTAAAAATTCACTTTCCATTATTTTCCCTTCCAGGGTGACTTGGCGAAAAAGAAGATTTATCCAACCTTGTGGTGGCTTTACCGTGACAATTTGCTACCGACGGTAACCAAATTCGTAGGTTACGCCCGCAGTAAACTAACCGTAGCGGACCTGAAGGAAAAATGCCGTGTCTACATGAAGGTTTGCCAGCAATAACTAGATGAAGAAATTGGAAAATTACCGAAAACGCGATTCCATTTTAGGTCACACCGGACGAGCAGGAAAAATTCGAACGATTTTGGACGTTGAATTTCTACGTCGCCGGCGATTACGACACTCGGCGGGACTTCGAGATGCTCAATCAGGAGCTGTGCAAGTTTGAGGTCGGTAAAATGGCTAACCGGCTGTTCTATCTGGCACTGCCACCGTCGGTGTTCGAGTCGGTTACGGTTCACATCCGTAACACCTGTATGGGACTGAAGGGATGGAGTCGAATCATCGTGGAGAAACCATTCGGTCGGGACGCGAATAGTTCGAATGCACTCAGTTCACATTTGTCGAAGTTGTTCTCTGAGGATCAGTTGTATCGGATCGATCACTATTTGGGCAAGGAGATGGTTCAGAACCTGATGACGATTCGGTTCGGTAACCAGATATTCAGTCCAACTTGGAACCGGAATAATGTGGCATCGGTGCTGATTTCGTTCAAGGAACCATTTGGCACTCAAGGACGGGGCGGATATTTTGACGACTTTGGAATCATTCGAGACGTTATGCAGAACCATCTACTGCAGATTCTCTCGTTGGTGGCGATGGAGAAACCTGCCACCTGCCATCCGGATGACATTCGCAACGAAAAGGTTAAAGTGTTGAAGAGTATTGAATCACTTACGATTGATGACGTTGTGCTGGGACAATATGTGGCTAATCCGAATGGTAAAGATGACGATTCGCGAATGGGTTATTTGGATGATCCGACCGTTCCGAATGATTCGGTAACTCCAACGTTTGCCCTTGCTGTACTTAAGATTAACAACGAACGCTGGGATGGCGTTCCCTTTATTCTAAGATGCGGAAAAGCCTTGAATGAGCGAAAGGCTGAAGTTCGCATTCAGTATCAGGATGTTCCGGGGGATATTTTCGATGGAAAACCTAAACGTAATGAGCTGGTGATTCGTGTGCAACCGGGTGAAGCTCTGTACGTGAAGATGATGACCAAATCGCCCGGTATCACCTTCGACATGGAAGAAACCGAGCTGGACCTAACTTACGGTCATCGTTATCAGGACGTTAAATTGCCTGACGCTTACGAGCGGTTGATTTTGGATGTTTTCTGTGGTTCCCAGATGCATTTCGTGCGCTCCGATGAACTAAGTGAAGCCTGGCGAATTTTTACACCTCTTTTGCACTATATAGAACAGCAGCGGCCAGAACCGATCAAATACGTTCACGGATCTCGCGGGCCGAAGGAGGCGGATCGTAAATGTGACGAAAACAATTTCAAATACTATGGTTCATACAAGTGGCGCCCAAGGTCTAAACACTAAACTCATTCTCAGTTACTCGGTGTAAGCTTTGTTTGTTGCCCTCAAATTCATTTATTATTTATTGAACTCATTTGATTTTTCACCTGCCGCAAAAGAAGCAAATTGTCGGAATTCCGTTGACGGGATTTATACGTACAACGGAAGGGTTTCATCTCGGATTTTCATCTCATTTAACGTTATATGGATTTGATCGGAGGCATTTTGAAAATGTTGTGTTGTTTAAACAAAAAAGTTCCCCTAATAAACCATTCCTGAACGTTTTTCTTTTTTGGAAAAAAATGAATAGTCTGTGGATGGTACCTATGTTTTGAGAAATAATCCCCAGTGAAATCTGCCGTGCGATGGTCGTTCGTTCGCAAAAGACCTGTGACGTGCGGCGACGCATGCGTTCTGGCCAGGTCAAAAGCTCACTGCAAACCATGTTCACCTTCTTATTGTTTTGGTTCACGCTAGTCTGGTAGTAAACATCGATTTGTGCCTGGCTGCCAATGAGCCAAAGCGTTCCGTTCTGCTCTGCAGCATCCGGCTATTGTCTACGGTAAATCGATAAATAGATTAGATAATTTCTCAGACTCTGATTTGTTTAGTGAATTGTGCCAATTTGGACTGCTCGTAAGTATGAATAATTATTATGCATGGGGAGTGAGTACAGGGAACACCAATGTAGTGATAATTTAGTTACTCAACATTGGATTGGAAGTTCTGAAATGAGTTTAAGTTGATTGTAACTAGATCAATTATTCGACAGATATAGTTTATTTTACTGTGTTCAGTATTCTTGTTTGCTACAGTTATAAACTGAGCGATATAATCTCTATCTAATAATTCTGTGGTGTTTTACCTTATAATTGAATCGAGTGAATATGATAATATTCTTACAATTGATCTACTAGTAAATGAATGAATCATA
The DNA here is from genome assembly GCF_943734655.1 of Sabethes cyaneus. NCBI lineage: Eukaryota > Metazoa > Arthropoda > Insecta > Diptera > Culicidae > Sabethes > Sabethes cyaneus. The sequence continues at coordinate 16,616,708 of NC_071354.1, read as the reverse complement.
ATAAGAAATTCTACCTTAGTATGTTAGTATAATTTTTTACGTTTTGTATGCTGAGACAGAAAATATTTTATGATCTAATTTAACCAGTTATGGCCTGGCGTATATTGAAATTACGTATTAAATGCATACTCTAAGCCATAATGGGTGATTAATACAATAGTGTTTTGATTAAAACCTAAGTAATTTTAAATGTATGGAAGTATGAAAAACTTTATATTATTATTATTTAATTGAAGCTTCCACCTGATGCCTTCAATAAAAATCCCCTGGACAATTGCAATTCTAGGTAAGTACACTTACTGCTCTGCTTCTTGAATCGAAATTTCAATTGAACTTATTTCTTTAGAAAATTAAGTTATAGTTATTCCATAAACATCGGTTTTGTATTAAATACAATTTCATTTTAATTTGAATTAAAATTTGTCTTCAGTTTTGTGATTCTGAATATTTTTGTTCTATTGTGTTCGTGCCATAGGTCTATCTCAATTTGACTTCCTTTTATTTCAACTAAACATATGTTTGAATTTTGTACAATTTAGATCTTTTTATTACATGTTTTGGAATTTATTAGCTGTACAATTCAGTTTTATTTCAGTAGTTCTTTCCCTTGCCACATATTTTCCTGGCTATAAGGGGCCAGCTCATATAATTTTAATCTACCGTCAGGGTGGCCATATGGCATCTATTAAGAAAAACATCATATGGCGACCATCCATTAATCTCAAAAAATCATATATTGTATATTTATATTTACAAATCAAGCATTCTCCGGCTGGTCCATCATTAGTAGTAATGCCGCCATAGTGGAAATTCCACAGCAGGCCTTTCGTGTCACGCCGAACGATGTGGAAGCCCACATCGGCGAAGAAGTGGTGCTACGCTGCGAGGTGGAACACCTCGCCGGCCAGGTGCAATGGGTGAAGGATGGATTCGCGCTGGGCTTTACCAACGAGATCGTGGGTTTTCCACGGTTTTCGTTGAATCAAAACCACAGTGACGGCGTTTTCAATCTTCGCATCACCAATGCTTCACTAGACGACGCGGCCAACTATCAGTGCCAAGTTGGTCCGGCTAAACATAATCGTCCGATACGGGCAGCTGCAAAATTGACGGTTCTCGGTAAGTTTGCTTTATCATTACGTAACATTTTGACAGTTTAATTTATTTCATTCAGGTCTGACCAAAAATCATCGTGGAATGCACCATCGGAACTGAACAATTTCATTTTCCGTTCAAACGTTCCAAGTCTACCAACGTGCGAATTAAATCAACAGTTCGACACGAAAACCTGTCCAGGAATTTTCTTCTGAAACATGACTTTCCGCGGAACTCAATTTAATATAATTGACATTGCTGCATTACTTACATATCACATCATGCCGTTCAACACGCCAGGAACTCGCGTGCGTATTTACATTTAAAATAAAAATTTTATTGCTTTTTTTCGGTTCGCGATTGCCGGTAATCGGATGAACGAGAACGATGTCCTCCGCCGGTTGATTTGTTGATCCGAATACAGCTGAAATTAACCGATAACCGTAGAAAAAATAATTCGAAAGAAATGCCCGTTCGTCAGGCTGAAACTCAAACCAGTGAATCAGCTATGACCTTCCATAGTATACGGTTATAAGGAAAACTTAATTTATTATTTAAATTCAGATTGGCAGATGGCAAAGTCATTATATTTGTGTTATATTTGCTCAAGATGTTAATCGATGGTATTACGAGCACTGGTTGAATGTTATATATGGTAGAGTGCATAAAATGTTTATTAGCTGGTTACAATTTCAGTAGCAGAAACATATCCATTGAGTCAATCTTCTTTAAAAACATAGGGTTATGGAAGCTAAACCTGGCTTTTTAAACCTCACTTGAATTTTTAATCATTTTCCTGATTTTATTTGCACAAGAAACATGATTAAATGCTTTCGTTCTGATAATTTTGCATGCAATGTAATTTTTTTCACTTTCATTTATTTTAGCTTCGGCAAACAACTAGTTGCTGAATTTCGCCGACATCCACGAAGCCAAAATAAAATGCATTCCTATGATGTGACATTGTAGTGGCACCATTAAGCTAACGGCTTGCATTCAAAGGCTGATGTTCGTGCTTATTTGTCACATGATATATGCGAGAAAAAACTTTTCAGCTATCAAAAATGTACTCCAAATGCAATGCCACTTAGTGAAATTAAATCTAGAGCTTTCAAATGAGCTTCTCTTCCTACTGCCAAGCGAAAATTATTTACATTTCCATGATTGTGTGGAAATGCGTACATGTCTATGCACACTATCAAATGGACCTTTGTGTTACCTCGACCAGTTTATGCCCATTTGATCCTTATATGATAACTCATTAGGTTTATTATTACTGAGCGTTTTGTTAGAATTAAGTTTTGAGGTTTGTAAACGAAACACATCTTGAGAAGATTTTTTATTATACCTATACTCATCACCGTGATCTACTGCGGTATCGTCCGGGTGTTTACTGTATTCTGCACTGCATTTCATATTGCTATGATCGCTTTTGAGTCCAGCGATATGCTTATTAGATTTTATGCGTTTTTCGTGTATTTTTTTTGGTTTACTCTTTCTTGAAACTCTTCTTCGTTCGAGCAGTACTGTCTCCAGTTATAGCTGTCCCTGGCGAAGACTAGACCCCTCATTTAACTGTAAGAGCCCTTTCCTGAGAAGAATAAAAAAATTAGAAACAAGGTGGTCTGAGAAAATGTATTTATATTTTAATACAAATAACTTTGTTCTACGATGCTTGGTTCATGAGATATCGGAATGAGAATTTTCCGGTCATAAATCAAGAACAACAAAAATTTTGACCATGAAAACATTAGAAATCTGTGATAAAGAAAAAGCAAAGCCTTGGGCTTGAACGTCTTTTAAAGATTTGACCCTTCTTTATCGCCATCGCAGCTGGCTCTTAGAATTCAAGACATTTACGGGGATAGTGTAACGATCCTTTTGACTATATCTAGTAGTACTACTCTGCCGAGATTCGAACATACGACGACTAGCTTGTTAGACCAGCATCACACCTCGGAGCTATGATCCAGATCATAGAATTGTTGGTTTCTCCATTACAGTGCCCAATTTTTCTTGTACTTTTACCCAAATAATTTTTTTTTGGATTTCTAAGAAGTACAGACAGACAGACAGACAGACAGACAGACAGACAGACAGACAGACAGACAGACAGACAGACAGACAGACAGACAGACAGACAGACAGACAGACAGACAGACAGACAGACAGACAGACAGACAGACAGACAGACAGACAGACAGACAGACAGACAGACAGACAGACAGACAGACAGACAGACAGACAGACAGACAGACAGACAGACAGACAGACAGACAGACAGACAGACAGACAGACAGACAGACAGACAGACAGACAGACAGACAGACAGACAGACAGACAGACAGACAGACAGACAGACAGACAGACAGACAGACAGACAGACAGACAGACAGACAGACAGACAGACAGACAGACAGACAGACAGACAGACAGACAGACAGACAGACAGACAGACAGACAGACAGACAGACAGACAGACAGACAGACAGACAGACAGACAGACAGACAGACAGACAGACAGACAGACAGACAGACAGACAGACAGACAGACAGACAGACAGACAGACAGACAGACAGACAGACAGACAGACAGACAGACAGACAGACAGACAGACAGACAGACAGACAGACAGACAGACAGACAGACAGACAGACAGACAGACAGACAGACAGACAGACAGACAGACAGACAGACAGACAGACAGACAGACAGACAGACAGACAGACAGACAGACAGACAGACAGACAGACAGACAGACAGACAGACAGACAGACAGACAGACAGACAGACAGACAGACAGACAGACAGACAGACAGACAGACAGACAGACAGACAGACAGACAGACAGACAGACAGACAGACAGACAGACAGACAGACAGACAGACAGACAGACAGACAGACAGACAGACAGACAGACAGACAGACAGACAGACAGACAGACAGACAGACAGACAGACAGACAGACAGACAGACAGACAGACAGACAGACAGACAGACAGACAGACAGACAGACAGACAGACAGACAGACAGACAGACAGACAGACAGACAGACAGACAGACAGACAGACAGACAGACAGACAGACAGACAGACAGACAGACAGACAGACAGACAGACAGACAGACAGACAGACAGACAGACAGACAGACAGACAGACAGACAGACAGACAGACAGACAGACAGACAGACAGACAGACAGACAGACAGACAGACAGACAGACAGACAGACAGACAGACAGACAGACAGACAGACAGACAGACAGACAGACAGACAGACAGACAGACAGACAGACAGACAGACAGACAGACAGACAGACAGACAGACAGACAGACAGACAGACAGACAGACAGACAGACAGACAGACAGACAGACAGACAGACAGACAGACAGACAGACAGACAGACAGACAGACAGACAGACAGACAGACAGACAGACAGACAGACAGACAGACAGACAGACAGACAGACAGACAGACAGACAGACAGACAGACAGACAGACAGACAGACAGACAGACAGACAGACAGACAGACAGACAGACAGACAGACAGACAGACAGACAGACAGACAGACAGACAGACAGACAGACAGACAGACAGACAGACAGACAGACAGACAGACAGACAGACAGACAGACAGACAGACAGACAGACAGACAGACAGACAGACAGACAGACAGACAGACAGACAGACAGACAGACAGACAGACAGACAGACAGACAGACAGACAGACAGACAGACAGACAGACAGACAGACAGACAGACAGACAGACAGACAGACAGACAGACAGACAGACAGACAGACAGACAGACAGACAGACAGACAGACAGACAGACAGACAGACAGACAGACAGACAGACAGACAGACAGACAGACAGACAGACAGACAGACAGACAGACAGACAGACAGACAGACAGACAGACAGACAGACAGACAGACAGACAGACAGACAGACAGACAGACAGACAGACAGACAGACAGACAGACAGACAGACAGACAGACAGACAGACAGACAGACAGACAGACAGACAGACAGACAGACAGACAGACAGACAGACAGACAGACAGACAGACAGACAGACAGACAGACAGACAGACAGACAGACAGACAGACAGACAGACAGACAGACAGACAGACAGACAGACAGACAGACAGACAGACAGACAGACAGACAGACAGACAGACAGACAGACAGACAGACAGACAGACAGACAGACAGACAGACAGACAGACAGACAGACAGACAGACAGACAGACAGACAGACAGACAGACAGACAGACAGACAGACAGACAGACAGACAGACAGACAGACAGACAGACAGACAGACAGACAGACAGACAGACAGACAGACAGACAGACAGACAGACAGACAGACAGACAGACAGACAGACAGACAGACAGACAGACAGACAGACAGACAGACAGACAGACAGACAGACAGACAGACAGACAGACAGACAGACAGACAGACAGACAGACAGACAGACAGACAGACAGACAGACAGACAGACAGACAGACAGACAGACAGACAGACAGACAGACAGACAGACAGACAGACAGACAGACAGACAGACAGACAGACAGACAGACAGACAGACAGACAGACAGACAGACAGACAGACAGACAGACAGACAGACAGACAGACAGACAGACAGACAGACAGACAGACAGACAGACAGACAGACAGACAGACAGACAGACAGACAGACAGACAGACAGACAGACAGACAGACAGACAGACAGACAGACAGACAGACAGACAGACAGACAGACAGACAGACAGACAGACAGACAGACAGACAGACAGACAGACAGACAGACAGACAGACAGACAGACAGACAGACAGACAGACAGACAGACAGACAGACAGACAGACAGACAGACAGACAGACAGACAGACAGACAGACAGACAGACAGACAGACAGTCTTTTTCCTTAGGAATTTATTTGATGAATGTTTCAGCAATGGTGCGAAAAGCAGCACCATTGTATTCTGTGTGAAGATAATTTCTTTTTTCCTTTCTTTGAAATAAACATCTCTTGAAAGAATTCTATTTTTCGGCTTTGCAGTCCAATTGCAAAACTAGCTAGTTTTGGGTAAAAGTAGCGCATACAGAGTACCTAATTTCAGATTTCAAAAAAGGTTTTTTTTTTAAATTGTGGTATTTTGTGATAATTGTATACAAAATTCTAATGCAAAAACGAATGCTAGCACCGTATAAAAAAGTGACCGTAAATGCTCAACTGAATAGAGCCGATAGACAAAACACGATATTTTTCTAATCCTTGACAAAGTTTTAATATAAACAGAAACGTCGGAAGTAGAAGATAAACGTTCGTTTTCATCAGCAATTGGACTGCAAAGCCGAAAAATAGAATTCTGGTAAGATCGTCTCAGTCAAAAGTTACAATAAACATCAAAAACTTTTGAAATTATTTGTAATGGCATTGTATGTCTTTCAACTAACATACCAACAACGAGTTAAAATTATGACAGTTGAAATAGCATCAATTAGGTAACGTTTGCGCACATAAATTGTTCTTTTTGACACTCTTTTTATTAGTTATTTTACACTTGACGGCAATACAGTCGAAAGTATGTAAACAATTGCATGCAACTAATTGTAAAGCAACAATTTAAACACCCAAATAGTCGTTAATTCTTCTACGCTTTGAAAAATGCTACATCACGTCACATGCATGAATATTCTGTCAACCCCTTTGTCATACAAGACATCAGATTTGAATAAATTCTTGCAGTGTGTGGATACAATGGGGCGAAAGATAGGGTTGGTCGCTCACTTTTTTATAACTGTTCACTTTCAGGACATCAAATTGAACGCGGTCCTAAGAAATCTCGTTAACGAGAGGGCTTTATCACTTTTTCTGGCGTAAGTATAAGTCTGAACGTCGTAAAGAATCTTCGACCCGTTGGGATGAGGGGGTTTTGTCACAATAATGTAATCGAAATCACGGTAAGCAGGTGTATTTAACTGTCGTTCTTACCTGTGAAGCAAGGCAATCACGAATAAAATGTATGGGGATATTTGATCTTGAATTTTTTTTCCTTTTCACTCATTTGTGATTGAAAAATAAAGTTATAACAGAAATTACATATTTGCTATAAAACCCATTCATCATGGCCAGTGTCCCCGCCATTCACAAGCCTTCCTTTACCCGCGGCAAATTTATTTCTGTATTAGGATCTTCTTCGGCCTCGTCATCGTTTACGCATCTGCATAATTCCCCATCATCAATAACAGGATCAACTTGCAGCTCCTCCAAATCTTTCACCGTCATGTCTTTGAAACCATGCCCAACTACGGCTTGGGCGCGTGATCGAAGCCTCGCGCTTGTTACACATCCCGGCCAAATTGGACGTCAACATATATTTAATGTTGATGGTTTAAACGACAAAGAGGTTATCCGATAAATGTCAGCTGGTTGAGAATAAACTTGAAAATGTGTTTAGCATAGTATTTCCTCTTTATCTCTATTTTTCTACCTTCTCTTTCTTTCTCTCCTCTCTATCTTAATCTTCCGTTACTCTAAAATAACTCTTTATACCCAAATTACGAACGTTGCGTTGCGGCTATTTTGAACAATTCTCGTAGGCGGGATTAATTCTGCACACCTCACATTTAAGTTGAGACTTCTAAATTCTTGCAAATTTTTTTTACACATATTTTTGCAATTAACGCATCTGCCAAAATATATGTACAGTAGACTCTCGGAAAAGTTAACTCTCTAAAAAGTTAATTGTTCAGAAAAGTTAAGCGAATATCAGCTCTCAAGCAACGCTCTAAAAAGTTAATTTTTACCTTAACTTTTCTGAGAGTTTGAATTTATTGGTTGTCCAAGCGTTCGTACACACACGCGTGTTTACCTTCTATCTTTATTTCTCATTTTTCGGTTTATTGTCGCCTTTCCACAGTCATACAGAGTCATACAGAGTCGCATCATAACTGGAATTAAATTAAACTCTTGTACCGGATAGTTGCAACAATAGCGTATTGAACTATTTGCTAGTTACACATAGTTACTTCAGGATTATTGATAACATACTGGAAAAGCGCAAACTCAGATTTAATTTTAAATGCAAAAGAAGGAACAGCAAGAAACTAAAAATAAGCGCGAACATCATCGTAGTCGCAGACTATACGAAAAAAAAACAAAAGTAAACTAGTGTAACCGACTATTTTAAACTAAGTTCTAAGTTCCTTTCAGTAAACTAAGTATTATTTCATAAAGATCTTGCTACATATTTCTTTTCATTACAATTTCAAAATACATAAAAATGTGTATCCTATATCCCGGAGTGCATTTTTCGCTTTTGTATTTATCATTTTCAATAATTTTCAGGACTACTCAGAAAAGTTAATATTTCGGAAAAGTTAATCGACCCATTCCCCAATCGATTAACTTTTCCGAGAGTTTACTGTACAAATAGTCATCCAAACAGCAGTCTAGTACAATACTTGAAAATAGAATATGCCGGAAGTTGCTTGACCCAGATACGATTTACATGTCACATGTTTTTAAATTCCTGAAGGATGCTGTCAAATGTCAAGATTTTTTTTTCAAAAGTTGTTCAAAGAATTCAGTAGAATATTTCAATTGTTCAAATAGGCAACCGCATAATTTACAATAAAACGCTTGAACTACTGATTCAGCAGTTAAAGAAGTGCGAAAACCTGCCGCTTCATTTCCCATCGCGACGACATTCCCGGCTGACTGCATTGCTCGCAAAAATGATTATCACAGCTTCAAGCAGAATGATTTGCAGTTCACCCCATTGTGCATAGTTCTGGGTTGTTTATTACAGCAGTGGTGGCACACACCAACAGCACGGAGTGGAGAAAGTTTTGTTTACGCTATCCTTTGTTCCAGAGCCATGCCTCGGAAATTTGTAGCTTTTTCACAAAAACCATCGGCACAGCAGGAAATGTTTGTCGGTTGTACTACTCAACTTCTTCTTCCAGTAAGCCCAGTTTACTGCGCCGCGTTACCGAATGACAGCGGATTCAACAATTTTCATTATCCTCTCCGTTCGGCGAATAGTGCCGACAGTTATTTTATGTAGTCATGCTCAATGTTTCGTGTTCATCGTCTGAGGTGGCGAAACTTTCACCACAGCTTCATCCCAGGAACGCAACAGCAGTACAGTACATATTATTGGTTTTTTGAACTGTTTGACTGACTCGGAGGGGTTGCGAAAAACCAAACTGCTCAGTTAAAAATTGAGCAGAAAACCAGACACATTTCTAACCGGTTAAAAGAATACAGGATTACCGTATTGCTTTCCATCTGCGACCTTACGTAACTTCATTTGCTATTCAAACCATCAAAACCGCAAAGTTTCGAACCGAATCTGAATAAATAATCCCCAGTTTGAGTCCCAACCTCAACCGAAACCCCTTCAGCAGATCTTCGATACCAACAGGAGATTTTAGCCTCTGGCCGTATTATTATCATTTATAGTTCCGCAAAAATCGCAACCCGAAAGCCGCACAAAACTTTCATTCCAAGCCGGTTAACCATTGCCAGGTGAAGTAAATTTTATTCCGAAAGTTTCCTTCCTGACCACAGCTTTTGCTTCCGAAGGTAGAGGCGGCCCGGCACTTTTCCACCCGGTTTTTTTTCTTTGCATTCCTGTCCTCACACTGGCACTGCTGAGCAGCAGCGTAAATAGACGAAACTTTGCTTCTTTCGGGGAAATCCGTCAGACTGTCCGTGTGAGAACGAAAATCGAAACTTTTCCCTTTCCTCGGTTCGTGTTTCAATTCAAGCTTAATTGAAGATGATAGTTGATTGAATGTTCTTTCCTGTGCAGTTTGTTCCTTTTTTACAGAAGCAGCTGCGGTGGAGTTTGTGATTTTAGTATTTGGTTTTTAAATCAAACTCATCATCAAACAATTTATTCAAATTGATGTAAAGGACTCACTCTTAACGATTGAAGTTAATCAGGCTACATTGAGCGAATCATGCAAAACTCTTTCGATGTGCCCTATGTTTCCGGGCATCGTATTGGATGGCAAATGAGCTGCGAAATGGACGGATGCCAGCTGGGATTCTTCGGGTCCTTCCGCCTGCTGTACTTTTTCTAGTGTGATTCCAACCGAACTATGTATAATAGATATACATGGAATGGATGGAACACTAGGGCATGATTTGCTTTCTCAACCGAGAGTCTAAATTGCTTAACCCAAATGGTTGCAACGTAGAGTAGAAGCGGGTAAAACATTTAATATTTAGTGTCAGTTTCGAAGGAGTTAAACAGGGAAATAATTGTGCAGTTGAATGAGAGGGTTTCGAACTGCTTGGTTGGACTTCTTACGTTTCATAACCCGGCAACGGCTGTCGTTCTTGTTGTTCATATTCACTGCATGGAGAGAGAGCTGCTGTAAGGATTTCTGTTGCGATGACAAATCGAACTAAAATCGACTCGCTGCAGACAACCGGATGGAGCACTGAACGAATCTGTAGACCACCAGCAGAGACTAGCAGCGGCAGGAGGTCAATAATAACAAACTACAAATTGACAATATACTGCAGCATACTATCGCATCGGTTCGACTAATGCAGATAAACACTGCAGGGAAGCTGGGGGAAAAATCTGCTACTACCTTCCTCAACGATCTGCAGCGGTAAAGTGGTGGTGAACGAATTCCAGCATTTTGTTATATTCTAAATTGCGACTCTCCACTCCATTGCAACCGGAAATTGACTGGGAAGTCAACTTAGACTTTTCCGATTACGATGGCCCACCCAGAATTTGGCTCGTCTGCAATTATTAGCTTTTATACCGTTCGGAAAGTTGATATAAAAATATGCTGAAGTTGCTTTTTTGTGAATTGGTTTTTCCTAGGTCATGATTATTCAACTACTGGTAAGGCTTTTTTGGTTATTAAAGTCTAGCAGTATTTTTCATTCAAAAATAAAATAGAGCTCAAATTTGTAGTCGCATGGTTTAATAAAAAATCAAAAAGAAAGCGCCTTCTTGGTTCCATCCAGGATCGAACTGGAGACCTTCTGCGTGTAAAGCAGACGTGATGACCGCTACACTATGGAACCCGGCTGGCGATAAACGATAGACTCGGCGAGACAATTCAATCATACAGCTTGAGCAACCCATAGCATACCACCACCGAATGAGTTAGATGGTGTCAAAGTGCTGATACTGCTCGGTTCATTTTGGTGCTTCTTATTATCCTATTGTTATTTGAGCGTTTTCTGTTGTGCTTTTATGGGATGTAGGTACATATATAAAAATAAAGCTTCTGTACCATGCTCACAGAAGCACTCAAGTGTTATATAACTTCTTTTCGTTGATATGACTCGTTTTGATTAGGCAATTTTATAAGTCACAGCTACCTAGTTCAACAACCTGTCGAAGAATGCGAAAATCAATTTATTTATACGAGTTGAATAGACTAACCAAAGTCTTTTAACCCTTATAAATGCATACATATAAGTGTGATATTATAATTCTGTGATTGTATTGTGTATTTATTATTTGTTTTGTAATATTAATAGCTATGAAAATCCTGAGTATAAAAAGACGATAGATTTTTATGCCAATAATGACAGCAATGTTACCAAATCAAATTGGCTTTTTGTATAAATTCGCTTCAATAAAAGCTTCAATCAATTGAAAAAATGAATAAATGAATAAACAGGTGTAGATAACAAAAATAATTAAGGGATTAAAGGAACAGGTAAATTCAATTGCAAATATTGAATCAATTCAATTGAAAATATTGCCTTTTGACAAAATAAAGCGAGCAACGCACTTAAGCGCCAGAAAAGAGAAATAAAAATAATCCCAAATTAAACTCAGTATCGTCGAAAAACGCGTCTAGAGGTCAAAAGTGCCGGAAAACCCATCTAAAGGATAGAAAAAACTGAAAAAATATCACAAATTAAGCTTTAAATCCTGAGACTAGACGTAGTAGACTCGTAGTAGATTTATAGATCATTTTAGACCAGCTGAATTGGACTGCTTTGCACGTATAAAAACCTGATTTAATCCGCTTAGTGGTGAAAAGAACCTTCGTTATTTGCAATTGAGTTATACATATGAAAATGCTGACTGGGCAACGTATTTTGGATCCCAACAAGACTTGTACATAATTTGAACACTTGCATTTGATTTTGCTGTAAGTGTCCAAACTAGGTACAAGCCTTGCTGTGGTCCAAACTACGTTGGTTATACGGTCTTACTTGCTATTTGAGATAGAAATCGACACGTCTTCGGAAAATAATTCATCTATTAACAGGATAGGACTTAAAAAAGTTTGATAGCTGAGTAAGTTGTTACTAATGTGGGTAAGTGCAAGTAAAATTAAGTTGTAAGAAGAAATATTATTCTTTAACATATACATTGCGTAGTAAAGGTCTAGTCCATAAGTTTTTGAACTATGCATAATTTCCTGTAATGCCATTCTATTTGGTTCACATCAATAAAGTTTTCTTGAATAAATTTCATCAAGTTTTATTAACCTTCGGTTACTCACGCTGCTATATTTTGTACAACATGTGTATGTTTTTGAATGCCATATTGTTATATAGTTACAAATCATTGTTTAACTAACGTATATTCTTCAATAAACTTGTTATGAGCAAAATGTCAGAAATATTCGATGCATTAATACTTTAAATTGTTAGGAAAACAGATCAGCATAAACCGACAGAAAATCACAGAAACGAAGCAAGCAGCATGTGAGGTGTACCGCAATTGGCCCCAACTGGCATTTTATCTCGTTTCTTCATATAGAAAAATGGTGTCTGAATGTAATAAAACTATCAGCAAATGTAAAATGTTTAAAATGTAGCCGTCTGTTGGTAGTCGAATAATTCGGAGTCAAAATTAGGGTGTTTTTTATAATCCAAGTTCTACAGATCCTAAACAAGCAGACATAGAGGTATACTACATTCAGTAAAGTTGTGTATTTTTCCTATTTCTACAACTTTGTAATGCATGAAAAAGTCATACAACAATTACAAAACGAGCCGAAATAGAAAAACTGATTTGACAAGTGCATTTACAATAAATAAGATTTCTATATCTTCGCTGAAGAGATAGAAGGTTACTGTCTTTAGCAAAAATTCTTGTAATAATATGCTCTAAAACTTTGCAGAACACATCAATGTGTTATATTGAAACTGAAGAGAAATATTTTTTTAATTTTACTTTTAGAGGGATTAGTCAAAATTTAAATGATACCAGACGATAGAGCATTCAATTTCAAAAAACTCTTCCAAAGGTTTGATAAACTTAAAAACAAGTTTACCTAGTCAAAAATCTACCGCGCACGTTTTCTTTGGTTTTGGGCTATTGTGTGTGCCCTCGCACTGTGTTACAAAAGTTAGCGCGAGTGTTCGAGGGTTAATATCTTTTGACCGGAAAAACCAATTCTTGTGAAATTTTGCATATATTCGTAGTGTCAAAACCTCTCTTTTGACATTAAAATAATTGAAATTAGGCAAATTAACTTGGTTAAAATCATTATAAATTATAGTTAATTTTGGTGTTGTGTATACGGTTGCTCATAACTTTCAAACTAAACGTTCAATCAAAAAACAATTCAATAGTGATCTATCCGGCTATATAACCTTTCAAATGAAACTAATAGCGCATAAATCGGTTTGGCCATCTCTGAGAAACAGGCGATCATTTGGACCTTGTCAAAACTGGTTTTTTAAGCGTAACTTTTAAACTGCATATTTGTTTTCGATGAAACTTGGTAGAAAGTTTAGCGATAGCAAGAGCTTTCATTTGGTACTAAGATCATTAAAATTAATTGTGTAGTTCCGGAAAAAACCGTGCTACGTAGTTTTCACATTTTTGCCTATAACTTTTAAACTAAACGTCGTACCACGAAACAACTGAATGGTGATATACTAGGCATAAATACCTTTCAAACAAAAGTAATAGCGGATGAATCGGTTCAACCATCTCCGAGATATAGGCGATAGAAAATGAGCTGCACACACATAAATACATACACACACACACACACACACACACACACACACACGCCCTCCGGGCCTTGGTTCTATTTCGCGTTTTTCGACCATTTTCTAAACCTTTGTTATATAGTATAACAAAGGTAAAAACACAAAAAGGACACTCGGCAGTATTGTCAAGAACAACAAATTCATAACTTTTGGTAACACTGCTAGGCAACGCGTGATTTTTCACAAGTGCGGTAAAAAAAAGACAAAGAAGCTAGTTGTCAGGCATCGCCTCAGTTTATATCGGAGAAAATGCTTCTTGATGCCAAAATAGTTGAAACACTCTTCCAAAGAACAACACAGACAAACTCCAATCAAAGTTAAGTTCCAAGTCGCCGCAATCCTCTTTTAGAGACCGAATCGTTTCTAAGCAAAGCAAAGCCTAGGTGCTACATTCCGTTATCGCAACTTTACCTTCTGTTTTCATAGGACAAACTTCGCAGCCAGCTATTAGAGTACAGAAAAGTTGCAGGGCCAGATGCTACGATCCTATTGACTCTAACAGCCTCTCCCAGCCAAGATTTGAACATACAACGACTGGTTTATTAGGCCAGCATCATAACTCGAGGCCAACTGGGAGGATTTCTAATACCTATACTTACTAATATTCCTAAATTTGGTTTAGAACCGTCGAAACAGACGAAAAAACGTTGTTGCAAAAACACACTAGAGGTAAGAAAAACCGAAAAATCCTTCCAAAGTCTCGAAAAAGCCGACAAAGAAAATACTTCCACAATAAGCTTAGAATTTCACGCACGCCTCTATAGACGAGAAAAAGTAGAACACGGAAATGATCCCCAATTAAACATAGAAGCGCTGAAAACGCTTCCACAAGCGAAAATATCTAAAAAAAACTCTTTCGAAGGTCAGCAAAGACCGAAAAAAAGCGATTTCTTAAAAGGTTTCTAGAAAATCTGGAGACCGAAGAAGCCGAGACTTTTTCTAAGGGTCGGAAAAGAAATCTGCCTAAATTAAGCTCAGAAACTCCGAAACCCACTTTTCATGGTTAAAGCAACCGAAAAATGCCTCTAAAGGCCAAAAAGCAAAGCCATTAGTATAAACGTCCTTAAGAACTTGACCCTTCTTTATCGACAGACTTCGCAGCCGATTACTAGGGTACAGGACATTTACAGGGCTAGTGTAACGATCATATTGACTCTATAGCATCGCCGCGCTGCGGAGATATGAACATGCGGCGATTGGCTTGTCAGGCCAGCATTGGCGGAACTAGGAGAGGAGAGATTTAGCCCCCCTTGAAAAATGGAGCTGGCCTACCAAATAAAATGGTCGAAAAAAGCCGGGGACTGTAGCCCCCCCTAGAAATTAGCGCTCGTTCCGCCAATGCAGGCCAGCATCGTACGCCGGAGCTAACTGGGTAACTCTAAAGGCCAAAATAGGGCTAAAGCAGCATAGCATAGCATATTTTGACCGCCCGTGAGTTGCCCGCGATTGATCTAGAACAGCTGAAATTGCACAAAGGACCATCAGAATGATGCTTGGGTGTCAGCAGATCATTCTCGGTGTACGTTTTCTGGTGATCTAATTCGTTGTAATGATCAATTGCAAAACTGGCCACGCCCATGCAGGTCAATTTGGGAGGGAAAGGAATGTTAGTGCGACACATGCTGCTATTAGAGACCAAGGAATCCTCTGCATCATCCACAAGTGTCACGAGAAGGAGTTGTTGTTAGTGGAAAGGAATTGATCTGGATCCAGCGAGGCAGGTGTTGTAAAACTTCGATTACTTTATTAGGGAGCTGTATAAAAGCTGTTAAATTTTTGATATTTAAAAATCATGTAATAGAAATTACGCGCGATGTTCCTAGGCAACCGATTTCACGACTCAAATGCACTCAAAAAAGTTCCGGTTTGTAAACGCGCCATTGCTAAGTGTACTCCAATGAATTCAAAATGACCATCAAAAACAACCGCTGTCGGAAAAAATGCAGCGAGCGAGACACGAAAACAAACGATGCCAAATTATCATACGAAACGGTACTCAGTATGTAAGCACTGGTTGCATGAGACTAACCTAGATATTCGAAAAATTTCTTGCAAAGCTAGTAATTACTAAAATTAAGATCAAAAATACCCTTTTTATTAATTTAATATAATGGTAATGGTACTACATAATCAACCATAATTTGTTAATTTGAATCAAAAACATTTCACATGCGAGAGTTACGGCGGCTCGAAAACCTCGTGACAAACTTGAATTTATTATACCTGAAAATAAAAATTAGGCACAATGAAACGAGTCAATATAGTGTCTAAGTTGATAAGCATTTCCTCCTATCAACGCTAATACGCAGAGATAGCGCCCTACACGCTTTGATGCCAAATTAAGAACAGAAGGACCAAAAATTCTTCTGAAGGTCGAAGCAACCGAAAAATACACCAGTGATTCGCTAATAGAGCGTTCGTTAATTGGGCGGTGCATTAATTGGATCACTAGTTGGGCCCTGCTCCAACTGAAAAGCATTTGAATGACAAAACACTATTGAATTTTTGTGTTTAAAAATTTCTAACAATTGTCAGTCGGCCCAATCAAAGTCAAAGTCAAAGTCAGCAAATCACATTTCGATAACTGGAGACGCTGGAGGGCAGTCGTGACCCAACTAACGAATTTAGATTGTACTTCTAAACGCCGAAATAGGTTTTTTTTCATATTAAGCTCAAAAGTGCTCTTGGAGGTTGAAGCAGCCAAAAAAGATGACACCTAATTAGGTATACAAACGTTAGGCATAATGGATATTAAGCATACGGATACTAGGCATAGACGCGAGATCGAATGGGCGTGAAACCGAATAGACGCGAGGCCGAATAGATGCAAGGCCGAATGGACATGCTGCACCGAAAAATTCTTCGGTGCTAAAATGCTAGGAAAGGTTGAAATAGAAAATATCACAAATTAACCTCAGAATCTTCAAAAATGCTTCTGCAGGTCGAAGCAACTGCTCAATCACGATTCTATTACATTAGTTGAAATAACTTATTAATGACTTGTATTAGTTATATATCAGTAACTGTAAATATTTTATAACAACTGTGCTGCTAGGGTAAAAAACACTTCTGAAGGTCGAAAAAGATAATAACCAAAACCTAAACCTAACCTAAATCCCAGAAGCGCTCAAAACGCTTCTGGAGGTTAAGGCGGCTGATAAACGCGTGGAGGTAGATACAGTAGAACAAGGCTTCAAAAGACCCGAAAAGGCCAAAAACGATCTTAAAAATCCGATTTAATCCACCTAGTGGCGAAAGGAACCTTTGTTATACGGTCTTACTTGCTATTTGAGATAGAAATCGACACGTCTTCGGAACATAATTCATCTATTGGTTAACGTTGCGTAGTGCGTTGGTTTTCATAAAATTGTTGGAAATTGAATAAGTTTACACAATTTGAACAAAATAGCAGCACTTATAAATTTTGATAGATCCTTTTTTCATGAAATTACTGAGTAAGGGTAAGTTGGTTGTTACTAATTTGAGTAAGTGCAAGTAAAACCAAGTTGTAAGAGGAAATATTATTCTTTAACATATACATTGCGTAGTAAAGGTCTAGTTTATAGGTTTTTGAACTATGCATAAATTCCTGAAATGCCATTCTTTTTGATTGTCATCAATAAAGTTTTCTTCAATAAATTTCATCAATTTTTATTAACCTTCGGTTACTCACGCTGTTGCATTTTGTACAACACGTGTAGGTTTTTGAATGCCATATTGTTATAAAGTTACAAATCGCTGTTTAACTAACGTATATTCTTCAATTACCTTGTTATGAGCAAAATGTCATAATTATTCAATGCATTAATACTTTAAATTGTTGGGAAAATAGATCAGCATAAACTGACATCACAGAAACGAAGCAATCAGCATGTGAGGTGTACCGCAATTGACCCCAACTGGAATTTTCTCCCGTTTCTTCATATGGAAAAATGGTGACTGTATGCAGCGAAACTATCAGCAAATGTAAAATGTTTAAAATGTATCTGTTGGTAGTCGAGTAATTCGGAGTCAAAATTAAGGTATTGTTTATAATCAAAATTCTAGAGTACCTAAACAAACAAACATAGAGGTATACTATATTCAGCAAAGTTGTGTATTTTTACTATTTGTACAATTTTGTAATACATGAAAAAGTCATACAACAATTACAAAAAGAACTAAAATAGAAAATACTGATTTTACAAATTCATATACGATTTTTCTATCTTCGCTGAATAGATAGAAGGTTACTGTATTCAACAAAATTTCTTGTAATAATACGTTCTAAAACTTTGCAGAACACATCAATATGTTATATTGAAACTGAAGAAAAATAATTTTTTTATTTCACTTTTAGGGGGATTAATCAAAATTTAAATTCTACCAGACGATAGAGCTTTCAATTTCAAGAAATTCTTACGAAGGTTCCATAAATATAAAACCAAGTTTTCCCAGTCAAAACTCTGGAGCGCATGTCTTTTTGGTTTTGGGCCATTGTGCGCGCGAGTAACCGTATTACAAAAGTTGGCGCGAGTGTTGGAGGGTTAATATCTTTTGATCGGCAAAACCAATTCTTCTGAAATTTTGCAGATATATTTGCAGCATTAAAACCTCTAATTTGATGTCAAAATAATTCAAACTAGATAAACTGTCTTAGATGAAATCGTTATAAATTATTGTAAATTTTAATGTGTTGTTTCAAATGCTCATAACTTTTAAATTAAACGTCCAATCAAAAAACAAATCAATAGTGATCTATTAGGCTATGTTACCTTTCAAATGAGACTAAAAGCGCCTGCCTCTAAGAAACAGGCGATAATTATTACCTTGTCAAAACAGGTTTTTTATGCATAACTTTTAAACTACTCGTTTGTTTTCAATAAAATTTATCCGAAAAATTTAGCCTTAACAAGAGCTTTAATTCGATACTAAGATCGTTGAAATCGGTCATTTGGTTCCGGAGAAAATCGTGTCTCGTAGTTTTCACATTTTTGCTTATAACTTTCAAACGAAAAGTCGGACCACGAAACAATTTAATAGTGATATACTGGGCAATAATACCATTCAAACAAAAGTAATATCGAACAAATCCGTTTAGCCATCTCCGAGAAACAGGCGATAGAAAAGTTGCGCCCCGCACATACATACACACATACACACACACACAGACATTGCTCAGTTCGTCGAACCCTGTCGATTGGTATATGTGATTCGGCCCTCCGGGCCTCGGAATAATTTCGTGTTTTTCGACCAATTCCTAAAACGTTTTCGGAGGCGAGGCAGTCCAAAAATGCTTTGAAGGCTGAAATAAATATCACAAATTGAGCTCAAAAACTCTTAAAAATGCAAAATTAAGCTCTAATGCAGCGAACGCTTCTAGATGCTAGAAAAGAAATTTTCCAAAAACGCTTCCGGAGGTGGAAGCAGCTAAACAACGTTTCTGAAGGCCGAAGAAGAAAATAACCCCAATGAAGCAAAATGATGGCAAATTAATCTCAAAAGTGCCGAAAAACGCTTCTAGCAGTAGATACAGTTGGAAAGCACCTCAAAAGATTCGAAAAGACCGAAAATGCTCGCGAATTAATTTCAGAAAGGGCGAAGGCCGGTTCTGGAGGTCGAAACAATTGAAAACGCTTTTACAAGCTAGATAAAAATGAAAAAGAATATTATCCCCAAACAGGGTCGGTTTCGTCGCTCCACACAAAATCTTAAAATAGTGCAACTAGAATTTTGTCGTATAAAGATAGCTAAAAATTATTCATTCAGGGTACTTTAGTCTATTTAGTTCAGAAGTGCCAACAACCGAATCGGGAAGTCAAAGCACCTGAAAGCGCTACTGACGGCTAGAAAAGACCGAAAGACCTCAAATAAACCTCAGAAAAGGGTAAAATCGCTTCTGGAGGAAGACCTGAAAAGACTAAAAGAGGTCCTAAATGAAGCTTAGTAGCGCCGAAAGACGCTTCTAGAGGTTGAAACTGTCGAAAAACGCATCCAAAGGCTAAATAAAGACTAAAAAAAAGGGATCCTGAAATTAAGCTCAAAATCGACGAAAATTGACGAAATGGATGAAATATGCTTCTAAGTCATATGCCATCTCATTCTCATTATACTTGACTGCAGTGAATCGCTTCAGAGTTCATTCAGACTTTATTATATAATGTCGCGGATTGAAGTTGTCTACTTTTGTCTCATATTTTTTGTATTAAGGAGAAACTAGCAGTCATTAACTTTTCGTCAAAAAACCCAATTTCGGAAGCAGTTTTTGGGCCCATAAGCGGGGTTCTGTTTATAAAAATGTATTTTCTGCATTCTTCTTGCCAATCTGAACACAGTGAATATATTTTCATTAGAAAAATTTTTGTTTCAAACAAAAAAACCGCTTTTGAAATTTGCAGAATCGGTGACGACTAATTTCACCTTAACCCTCCGTTACTCGCATTGTTGATTTTTGTACGACGCCTGGAACCGTTAACTTTATCTCGGTATATCTCGGAATTCCAGCAATAAAAAAAATTATTTTTTTCAGCAAAATTGATCTGCAGACCAAGATCTTTCAAATGGAGGAAAAAGTTTCATAAATTTTTTACCAAGTGGCATTAGTATTCGAGGGAATTCGGTTAGGTTTTAGCATGCCTATAAATCGAAGTTGGCGCGAGTAACGAAAGATTAAGATCGCATTACGAAAGGTGCCTCATGTAACCCCAGTCCAATTGCCATCTGCTACTTTCCACTACAGTATTTGTTGTTTCTATCCAAGGTCAAACAATACAGCTAGGATGCGCTTGCTTTGTCCCTATTCTAGAACGCATCCGTTCTGTGGAAGTAGGATATGGCAGAAGACGTGCTCAATCAGATTCCGACAAGTTTATCTCATTCAGGATGTGGCATGCAAAGCAGCGATAGCGACAAGCTCGGGAAACGTTTAAGTACAGATGGGTTTCTTAGAGATGGACATTTTTTGCTGTATATCTACTTTGTATGCCACAGACAGGGGGATTATGTATGCTCCGAGCGAATAAATTTAAAGACGATATGAACGTTCGCTGAGCAAATCTTTACACATTGATTATTTTATTCCCACTACACTATTTTTTTTAAATCTCGATCCGCTCCACATACAGAATAGACGGTAGAGAAATAGATCATTACACCATCATTTCCATCACCATTTAGATAAATACAGTAGGCATTCTTTATTTTTCACCTATTTTATTCTGACAGAATAGCATTTCGCCTACGAGTCGCAGGCTTCATCGGTGTCCATTTTCGAACCTATTTTGAACAGTAGTTTCTTTCATTTTCGAAGTCTACTAACCCGTTCAACACGTAAACCAAAGTAAACGGCTTGAAACTAAGTGTCTTATAAACCATGCCTATGGGGTTTATGTGCTAAGGGAAAAAGCACCTCCGGGTGACACATATCAGGCAACGCGATTATTATCTTTCCCGGGACAGCTTGTTGAAATCAGTTTTTAAATCGATGACTTAATCGCTCTTCAACAGGCTGTTTGAGTTCACCAGTTTGGCCGGCCGCTGAACGTGGCAACAATGTTTGACCGTTGTTTAATTACACACAAATAAATCGAGGGAAAGGAGCAAGGTTTTGCCGGTGGTGGTGCTGATGGTGATGGTGATGGTCAATGGAAGCTGTACCAAATCCGGCCGTTCAGGCAATTTCGCTAATGGCCAATTGGCAGCACATGCTCAGGTTTAATAATTGCAAATATTGCATTACTCCCACGGGCGGCGGACTTACGGGTTCCGGTTTAGTGTATACACGGGGTTTGATTCCTTCGCAGAACGCATACGTTGGATAAATTGGGAATAAATTGAATTTTCCCGGAACGCATAGATTGCATACGTATATTGTTTAATTTCGAAAATTAATTGTTTAATTAAAACACATTGTTCTGTGGGAGATTAAAATATCGCGGTACGAATTTGCATGAATGATATGGCACTATGGCGGGCCTTGATAGAATTTAGCTTTCATATAGAAATCCCCAGAGACATTGTATCAGCTAGTTTAGCTAGTTTTCTGCGATTAATTTAATTGTTTTCCCGGGCAAAAATAGTTTCGACTTTTTCTTACTCGCACGAACCCAAAGTCCAATAGTTTCTTACCGGGCTGACAAGACTCACCTCCTATACCGCTTAAAATCCCCTACGCGAGTAGGAATTACACGGTGTACTTCTACGTAAGAGATTCCAAAGCAACCCAATCAATCCAATCAATCAAAACTCAATCCAAATCAATAAAGGCCATTCTCTGAAATTGCGAGTCTTAATCAATCCTTTAGCTTGCTTTTTTACCAGTTAAATCTTTACAGCTTACACTTTTTACAGTCACATCTTTAAGCCCAGAGATGTCCGCTGATTGCCCGAACAACGAAATAACGTATCGTATAACACATGAAAAATAATTAAACGATTCCTGGTCAAACATCACTAGTACGAATAAACGACTAGTGAAGGCAACCTTTAACGATCAATCCAGAATTGAATTGGAAATCTATACATCCAAGCGCAGCCTAAATCCTCCAGCAAACCAATACAAATCCATACCATTTTCCATTACCTTGGTAATCGCACCAAAAATATATTCCATTTGTCTTACCTCTTCGACACCAATTTGGCAGTAGATCGCCAATGTAATATTCCTTGATTTGCTATCCTGCGCGACTGACTCGCACTCCCGTTTACGGGGAAAGCCGTCAGTCAAACTCCTGTCACTTTCTCTGTGCCAGTTACACGCCACCTCTAACTGCCCAAATAATGTGTAAACTGCACACATTACACATTCTAGGCAAATCCTCTAATGTGGTATAAATGCCAGTGTGCCACACCAACTTTAATTTTTCCTTCAACTGAAGCGCAGAAAACTGTAGCAAAGACGTGTTTTTGACTGATGCAACGAACACTCGATCACAGAAACCCATGGAAAGCGTATGTTGCACTAACACTAATTGAAGCATCACCGGATACGTATATTGTTTGCACCTTGAACCCTAGTTATGTGTAAGGTAGCTGTTAAATGGATAAGATGCTATTTTCAAATAAATTTTATTTATTTGAATTATAGGTATTCGTGTTGCGTATTATTCTCTGCCTTGGATTAAGAATGAAGTACTATTGTTTGCAAAGCTAAAAATTGTATTGAAATACAAATTATTTTTTGTTGTTCAACAATATTAATTCTTAGCAACAAATTTTCCCGGCAATAAATTCCTCCTCGATACAGCAAACACTCCCCGGTAACAATTGTTCGGACGACGTCGAACAGACGCAAGCAGAAGGTTCGCTTGTGTCGAACGACGTCTGACCGACACTTCTTATCGGGTCAGCAAACATAATTAAAGCGTAGCTTAAACGATGGTTCCATCAAATTCGACGCAAGCGATGTCGGTGGCGCCACTGCGCAGGCCAACACGGATCTGGACCGTGATACCACCCAGAGGTAGATCCATATCGTTATCTACGAAACGGTAATCGAACGATTGGCCAGCCACCAGTGGGCAGGAGGTAATTCCGTTGGCACAGGCGTCCACCAAGTCCTCAGGAATCGGGAAATCCAGATCAAGTCCAGCCAGGGTGACCATGATGTAGGCTTCGACAGTGGTCGCGGAGGATGGGCTTTCAATATTTAGCGCTTCAGCGGTTAGCGGTTGACCCCGAACGATGCTGCACGGCAGTGCGGTGCAGGTTCCGACCTGGAAGGTTGCTGGAATGGCAGCGCCATTGGGACCTAGGTGGTGAGGAATGATAGTTGAAAATCTGCGCTTCGTCGTTTAAAAATCCTCGCTTAGCTCGTTTCGAGTAGAACTACTTACATGCACGGAAAGGCGTTGGATTGGCCAGGGCCAAAACCGGGATAATGGCAACGATTGCGAGGAACTTGAACATCTTGCTAGTGCGTGCTGGTTGGTACTTCTGAATTGTTCCTGGAGGGTTGCGTGTTTAAATAGGAAGCATTCGTCAACCGATTAGATAAGAGTAGATGTTTAGATTCGCGGGAAGTCTCCCCGGGTGTCAATGGTCGGTACTTCAGTCGCGAAATGGGTACCACCGAAAACTAATCACACAAGCCGATATGATTAAATAACACCTTTGATAAGTATTTAGGTGTACAGGTTTTGCAACGAAAAAAAAAACTGTCACGTGTAAAAAGTACCATTGAATTTTTTTAAATTTATCGATGGGAAATAGAATCGAAGTTCAATGTTCAATCATTGCTGAACATCGTGATGTTTAAAAAACTCTTAATTCCTACTTACGAAACTAATAGGTTATGTTCATGAAAAATATTTCGCTACTATTTCTGTACAATTTCCCTCTAATAACAACCGAAATTGGACAGCTCTCTGCAATTATCAATGCAGTGACTCAAAATTTCCATAACAAGCAAGTTCCTGGGGCTAAAGGTTATGGAACCGAATTTATTGCTCCTGGTCTGATAATAATGGCGTCGGTAACAACATTCGCGATAGCCATCCACGGAGAGCGACGTCAGTGTCGACAAGGCCATTGTAGATTGCTTCCGAAGTTAGTTGGAAGATCTTAACGTTCAATTACGTATCATGTTCTTTTGTTGTTTTTTTTATTTTGTGGTGATTGGCTTCTGTTATCAACATAGATTATCATAATAACAATAGCTTATTAATTGTGTAGTGATGATGGAGACGATAACCACATGTTCCGGGAAAACCTGCCTTTACCCATTGCCTTTGAAGAGATTAGAAATTATCAATTTCTATGCCAGTTGTGGTTTGTTGTCCGGGATTAAAATAGATCGGTTGGAGATGATTTCGATCTCGCAATTGTTGGTCATAACGTCGAATATTCTGAAGCAGGGAATTACAGGGAAACAAAACCGTCTCTTTTATTTCCCTAACCAATAATTTTTTTAGCATTTTGACAAAAAAAAATACAATGATCACCAATATACTCCAAATGCTGCTCTCTTGAGAGCTCGTTCCTTGTAAGAATGTCGTTGTAGCATCTCAGTCAAGAGCACGAAAAACATATTTACTACCAGCTATGATGATGAAAATAAAAACGAATTCCTAAAAAGTAGTGCTTATGGAACAATCATCATAATTTGAGCAGTTTATGGAAAGATTTTCATCTTCCTTTTGGCATGAATCGGCAGCAATACTACTGATTGATAAGTAAATTGTGCCCTTCTATTTTACAGCATAAAAATGGTAAAAATAAGAGAAATCGGGTTGTGCTGGACACAACACAACAGCAAAAATATTGGTTGGTTGGAACCTTCGACCAATTATTTGGATTTGTGAATTAAAAACAGTAATGGTACAAGTAATCATACTTCCCACTTTCAATTGATATGCCTTACCGGTAGTATATCAAAATTGTAGGTCAACCAACCATTTTGTTTTAAATATCACTCCTAATAGGCTTAAGAGATTACCACTTCCATTTGCAGTACATCTTAAAGCATGATAAATAGCCCCCGGAAAGCCAAAAATCATCCCACGAATTGCAAACATTTTTCTTTTTTAAGCTGATCCCGGCAAACACCTGAGTCGACCGACCGACCGACCGTCTGTCACAGTCAATCTGCTATAATTCCTGCGGATGATGTTCCGCCCCGGCTCTCTGGCAGGATACAACCCCCGCCCCCTCATTCGACACCCCACGCCCACCACCCATCATGATTGTTTCGGATGCTGTAAAATTACAAACAACACAAGTCAATTAATCTCTAGCCCGCGGAACTGACACATACACAGTAATGACAGCTCGGACCGTTCAGGTACCTACCACGTGCGAAAACCATCCGAATTGTACGTGGTGCGAGTGGGCGGTCGGCCGGTGGTATCCAAGCTGACACTTAATGCACAATAGGTATGTATTAAATGCACGAATTCATGGAATTATACATCATGAATATTGATGAATGGCATTCTACTTGCCTTTTGCCTAGGTTTGTTCGGTGATGACGACTACGACGAGAACAGCAAAAGTTTCCTCCCGCAAGCCAACCGTGCAGGACCGTGGACACCGACGACATCGACTGGGGTCAGATACGGTGAAATGATAATAACATAATACCTGACCAGGTGACATCCGACTGGGTGGTCCGTTTTGCTCTTCCACCTGACTGCACCGCTCTCGGCAGGTGAGTATCCCCTTTGGGTGTGGTCCGGCACGGGATACGTTGTCTATAAATGTAGACAAACATTGATAATGACATTTCAATTTCATATTTATGGCTTTTGATAGTTCTGTGGTTTTTTGAATATATTTACAGTACATGCACAGAGTGTTGGTTGGCCTCTAGCGGACGGGAGGATGCGCTTTGCATTTATGGATGGCAGTGGCATAGGAATTTGCAGAAGACTTCCACTACCCGTTCTAAAGAAACTAAAATGAGGTAAATAACAATAGTGTTAATGTGATTGTTTGACGAAAATTTAATCTTTACACTGACGATGACCTTCACATAGAGGAATTCTCCTTGATAACTCACACTATTTACTCAGCGTAGCAACAGTACACTCTCATGCATCTCAGTTTCTTTTGTGTTTATCGCTAATCGCTGTATAGCGTTTGACACCTGAACCAATAAATAGTTGGCAAGCATTGTTTTTATTTATTGCGTTCATGTCGAGAAATTTAGTTTCTTCGAATTAAAATGTCGCAAATATATTTAGCACCCGGCTTTCGTGCGGTACCCAAATCATTTTGCCTAGCTCACGGAAGAATGGTAGAAAGATGCTATTGACAGGTATAGGAAAACGGCTGGTAAACTGGTACCATCGGTGCATTGCGCACTGGGCATAAAATAGACCCCACAGTGGTCCACAGTTTCTTACCCAACAACTCCTACCCCTACCTCCTCGTGGTACCAGCCGGGATACGAGTAACCTCGGTGGAGATCGGGTAGCCAACCTCGGTGGAAGCCAAGGTTGTATGCTGACAGGGGAGGAGGGCTCCTTCGAGCTACGCTGGCTTTCCGGCGATACTGTGGGGTTGCTTGCGGGCTTTGCAAGCCTGAACCACTAAAAAATCAAAGCAATAGACTCCGTAAGTAATAATAACTCTAATCGGAACAATTGGCAAAGACCCAGGTGACGAAAACGGACTAACGATTGGAAATTAAGAACATGAAACTGTCGGTCCCTAAATTTCCTCGGAAGAACCCACGTGCTTTCTAAAGAAGTGAAGAGCCGCAAGTTCGACATCGTAGTGCTGCACGAGGTATGCTGGAAAGGAACGATGGTACGTACGTATAAAGATGGTCATACCATCTACCAGAGGTGCGGCAATACACACGAGCTGGGCACAGCTTTTACTAGTCAGGAGGAGGAATTCAAACCGGTGATTGGACGGTTCAGCGCACACCCGCAAACGGCCTAAGACTTGTCGACTTCACCGCCACCAAGAACATGGCCAGCATAACCTCTACCATCGTTACACCTGGTGATCACCCAACCAGACAGAATCACAAATCGACCACGTTCTGATAGATGGTCGGCACTTTTCAGACATTATCGACGTCATAACCTATCCGGGCGCTAACATCGATTCAGATCACTACCTAGTGATGGTAAGGATACGTCAAAAACTATCTGTTGTGAAAAACTTACGATACCGGCGCCCGCTACGGTATAATCTAGCGCGACTGAAGCAACCGGAGGTCGCCGAAAACTACGCGTTGTCTCTCGAAACCGCGCTGCCGGAAGAGGGTGAACTGGATGAAACCCCTCTTGAGGAGTGTTGGCCGTGTGGTACCGAATCGACGTAACGAATGGTTTGACGAAGAATGCCAGCAGATATTGGCTGAGAAGAACGCAGCGCGGGTACAAATGTTGCATAGAGCCACCCGTCAGAATGTGGAGCGATACAAACAGAAGCGGCGACAGCAAACCCGACTCTTCAAGAAGAAGAAGCGCCACCAAAAGGAGAACGAGTGCGAAGAACTCGAACAGCTGTACTGCTTTCACGACACACGGAAGTTCTATCAGAGACTCAACGAATCTTGCAAAGGCTTTGTGCCGCGGGCCGAAATGTTCAGAGATAAAGATGGAGGTATCTTGTTCTTGACTGACGACTGTGCGGTGATCGAAACGTGGAAGCAGCACTTCGATGAACACCTGAATGGCGTACAGGCGGAAGACCATGATAGCGGAGGAAGTGACCACATTGGTGTACCAAGCAACGAAGATGTGCCACCCCCATCGATAAGGGAAGTTAAAGAAGCTATCCAGCGGTTGAAAAACAACCAAGCAGCGGGAAAGGATGGCATTGGAGCGGAACTTATTAAAATGGGCCCGGACAAGTTGGCCGGCTGCTTGCATCAACTGATTGTCATGATTTGGGATACGGAGCGACTACCGGAGGGGTGGAAAGACGGGGTTATCTGTCTACAAAACAGGCGATAAACTGGATTGTGAGAACTACCGAGCGTTCACTATCCCGAATGCCGCCTACAAAGTGCTGTCCCAAGTCATCTTCCGTCGACTATTGCCAATAGCCAATAGATTTGTGGGAAGTTACCAGGCCGGCTTCATGGAGAAGCGGTCTACAATGGACCAAATCTTCACCCTGCGGCAGATCCTCCAGAAGTACCGCGTATTCCGAGTCCCCATCACCTATTCATCGATTTCAAAGCCGCATATGATAGCGTAAACCGACAAGAGCTATGGCAAATTTTGGACGAAAACGCCTTTCCGGGTAAGCTTACTAGACTTATCATGGCACCGATGGATGGGATCCAGTGCTGTATAAGAATCTCGGGTGGATTGTCGGACCCATTCGAATCTCGCAGGGGACTTCGACAAGGAGATGGTCTTTCCTGCCTGATATTCAACATTGCGCTTGAAGGTGTTATAAGACGAGCGGCGATCGAAATGCGGGGCACGATTTTCAATAAATCCAGTCAATTTATCTGCTTTGTTGGCGACGTGGATGCTGTCGGTAGAACATTTGAGGCGGTGGAAGATCAGTACACCAGACTAAAACGCAAAGCAGAGAAGATTGGATTGAAGATAAATACGCCTAAAACGAAGTATATGCTGGCGGGCGGGATCGAGCGCGACAGGGCCCGCTTGGGCAGTACCGTGGTAATCGATGGGGATGAGCTCGAGGTAGTCGACGAGTTCGTTTACCTTGGCTCAATGGCAACAGAGGACAACAATACCAGCCGTGAGATTAAAAGGTGAATTATCAGCGGAAGTTGGGCCTACTACGGACTCCACAAACACTTGCGGTCGAACAATCTGCGCCCCCGTACAAAGTGCACATCGTACAAAACGTTAATTAGACCGGTTGTCCTCTACGGGCACGAAACGTGGACACTGCTAGAAGAGAACCTACGAGCACTCGGAGTTTTCGAACGGCGGGTGCTAAGAACCATCTTTCGCGGAGTGCAAGAGAACGGTGTATGGAGGCGAAGAATGAACCACGAACTCGCGCGTCTCTACGGCGAACCAAGTATTCAGAAAGTGGTTAAAACTGGACGGATACGTTGGGCAGGACATGTTGCTAGAATGCCGGACAACTATCCTGCAAAAATGGTTGTCGCATCGAATCCGGTAGGAACAAAACGAAGAGGGGCACAGCGAGCGAGGTGGCAAGACCAGGTGGAGCGAGATCTGGCGAGCACTGGGTGCCCGCGGAACTGGAGATCAGTTGCCATGGACCGAAACAGATGGAGAAATTATACTGCGCAGGCCTTGTCGTAAGACGTTAGGCCAATTAAGTAAGTAAGTAAGTAAGGGTTAAACTGGGCACTAATATAATTATTTTACGGTTTAAGGCTAGGTTTAGTATAAATAATGACTTTGTTAACACACTAAACACAAAATATTGCTGGATCTGGGAAAGCGGAAATACCTGACCGGTGGGATGCCAGAAGGCGAAAGGGGGTTGAAAATGGGAGCAAGGGACAGTTAGGTTAGAAACGTTGGAAGCCTGAAATGCCATTTGTCGATAAACCGTCAACGACTACAGACCAGAAAAAGCTGATAAAAATACTGAAAAAAAAGAAAGATAAAAGTAAGATTCGAGTGAAGAAAGTTAATGTGATGGACGGAAGATAGAAGTTAAATACGAGTGAAAGTTAAGAGAATCAGGTATGGCTTAAGTAAAGGAAAATTGAAGGCAGACAAAGTGTAGGACGTTCCGTTTTTTCCTCCCTCCCCAATCTCCACGACCCATTATTGTTGATTCGCTCAAAGCCAACCGCGTGGCTAGCAAGCCACGGTCCTTTTCAACCGAGCCGAGTGACAGCGGGAGTAACGCTGACCAAGTTAGGCCAGGAAGTTGGCCCACAGCTTTCGTCACCCTACGGAACGGACAGCAGCCCCAGCCCGAAGCTTGCTATCGGACTTCGCCTTCGAGAGATTCAGCACCGATCCACATTCAGCATCGATCCAGGCCCAGCACCGTACATTTACACCACATACTTAGTAAGTTCAATAAAAAGTTCACTAAAAAGACCGTGTTTGGACTTCCGATTGGTGTCACATTTTGTCCCAGAGCCGACCTTGAGCCTCCGTACCTCACGCTCGAGCTAGCCATAAAAAGAGGCCTTTGGAGCACAGCCCCGGATAGTCCCCAGTGGTTCTACCAGGGACTGGGGTCGATTGTCGTGGTCCTTCCGATTCGTAAGTAACAGTAAACATAGATAAGTGAGAAATTTTGATTTTACTACCACTAGAAAAGCGCCATGTGTTGAAAAGCAACGGTTCGTGTGGTGTCCTATTGCTGCAGTTCTGGAGAAACCGACATCCGATCTCCCTCTTGTGATCTACCTTGTGATCACAATAAGTTTTGGTCACTGGGCCCTGTGAAACATTGTCATTTTTTGTAGTAAATGTCTGAAGGCAGAATAAACGTCAATCCTCCATGCTTGCATATTTGAGGGACGTTTATTCTGTGTTCAGTAGCCTGAGGTTGGTGTCCGCGAATATTAGTGTTATTTATTTGAATTATTTAGTTTTTGTTGAATTATTTGTTTGTTGCATGCAATAGTTTTTGAGTTCAGTTTTGGTTCAAGTTAGGTTTAGTATTAGTTTTAGGATCAAGAAAATTAAATAAAAATATCAAAATAATTTGCATGCAACATTTACCATAAACGTACCATTAAATTAGTTTTGCTCGGGACACCAACTTAATATTGTTAGCCCGCCGCAAGAACTGTCATCGAGTTGCTGAGTCATCGAGAGGAGGGATCACAAACACCAATGACCGCAAGAGGGTATAAAGGCGGCACGATGGCGCAAACGAGGTCTTTTTTCTTGAAAAATTTCGGTCCGTGGAGTGAAGATCAGCGGCAGCGCCGTTCCGTCAGTCATTTTGAACCGCATTTCAGCATTCGAACAGTTCAGTGGGATTTATAGATCCGTAGCACAATCCGCCAGAAGAACTACACGAACGGTAATTCCTGGTCGGATCAATCGGTTAGGGTAAGTATAGTTAGTATCCACGTCGTAAAGCCCAGTCCCAAGAAGAATAAAACTGCAGTTATCCCGCGAGTGCGATTAGGTCGGTGGCCGCCATTTTGAACGCTAAGTGAGACTATACCGGGGGCTGGTGCTTCAGTAATTGCCCCGACCGCGGAATTGTTCCCGTTGTTCCTGCCGTCGTGATTGCCAGTTCCTGTTCCAGTCGTCAGCTCCAGACCCGTTCCTGGTTCCTGCCTGCATGTCGACCACCGTTCGTCCTGGCCGCAACGATATCGGTGTGATAATGAAATGAAAAACAGTTTGATAGCACTAAGTGTAAGCGTTTTTTATGCATGCAAAGTAATCCCCCCCCCTTCAAAATTAAAGAATGTATGGTCTACCTAACCAAGCTGTTCTGTGTCATCAAAATTAGTTCCGAAAGTCCATTAGGTCCAGTTATTCTCTATGTAATATTTAAAACTTCGCTTCGCACACGCCCAGTGACCAGGCGTGCAAAAGAGTTGAAAGGTTGCCCAAGAAAGATCTCCCGGAGACCCCGTGAAACGACCCTGTAAATCTGGTGAGAATAGTGTGGCCCCACCACCACCACGTTCGTCCGTAACACTCTTAGTGTTTATGTTGAGGAGTGTTATTTACAGAATGATCATAAGCGTGTGACGTAGGGTATGATGCTACATCGTCGTAATTGCCTATTCCCGTCCTATCCAACACAAATTATTAAAAATATCAGCTTTTTTATGGCACACAATGCAAAACTAGTTATTCCCTAATATGTTAGTTTGTTGTCCATCATACGCGATCAATCAAAGTGAGCTGAGATCTATTTAAATGCTTTTTATCATTAAAGAAGTCTTACCAGCCAAATTTCCTATGTTTTTTCGTGCGACGAAGAATACAATGTCGACTAATCGTTTTAATTTCCGTCATTCATAAATGAAAATAACTCACGCAGGGCATTGTCGTTATTCTACAGCCAGGAAAACTTGCCTGACCTGCAGAAATTTTGCAGAATAACATTTGTCATGTCATCCAACACAAATACATGCGCATTAGCTCCGTAAACATTGTTGTGATTTTTACTACGGATTTTAAAACGGTACGACGAATTTTAGAAATAAGGTCAGTTGCGTAATTTCAATAATATGCTTTAATAGTCGCGTTTTAGTGATTTCAAAGTTTACTGTTCGGAAGGTAAATGTGTTTTAGTCAAATCAGCACAAGAACTTTTGGAGTATTCTTTAAATCCATCCAACAAATGATGAAAATTAGAATGGCTTTACTTATTACGACGGGAATTAGAAAAAAAACCCTACATCCATCGTTATTAATGAGTTTTGCCTTTCTACTATATAAATATATAGTATAAAGGTATAGAAATCACTTGGGAAACCGGAAATGGAAAGAAGGTCCTGCGGGCCGAATGTTATATACCATTCGACTCAGTTTCGAAAACTGAGCATTTTCTGTGTGTGTGTATGTATGTGTGTGTGTGTGTGTGTGTGTGTGTGTGTGTGTGTGTGTGTGTGTGTGTGTGTGTGTGTGTGTGTGTGTGTGTGTGTGTGTGTGTGTGTATGTAACGCTTTTAATCTCACTCACTTTTCTCGGAGATGGCTGGACCGATTTTAATGTTCTTAGTGTCAAATGAAAGGTCTAGGTGTCCCATTGGTCGCTATTGAATTTCATTTTGATCGGACTTTTAGTTCAAAAGTTATGTATAAAAATACGAAAAATATGGGACTTCATTATCTCATAGATCCCTTAACCGATTTGAACAAAATTGATTGCATATGAAAGAGGAGCCTTACAAACCCTTAACTTCCAAATTTCATGATAATTGGACTTGTAGTTTGAAAGTTACATAAAGAAATGTGAAAAAATAGTATTTAAAACATATTTTTGTAACATTTAAGAATTAATTCAATAAAAAACATCACACATTTTATTATTATTTGAAAATTACTGCTGAGATCTATCAAACGAAACCGAGTTATTTAAAATCGGACGGTTCATTCAAAAGTTATTCAAACTTTAACACTTAAGCACCGTATATTAAACCGTTAAAACGTGTGAAATCAAAACGTATCAATCAAATGTTGATTGTATTCAATGTGTGCGATGTATGTATGTATGTATGTATGTATGTATGTATGTATGTATGTATGTATGTATGTATGTATGTATGTATGTATGTATGTATGTATGTATGTATGTATGTATGTATGTATGTATGTATGTATGTATGTATGTATGTATGTATGTATGTATGTATGTATGTATGTATGTATGTATGTATGTATGTATGTATGTATGTATGTATGTATGTATGTATGTATGTATGTATGTATGTATGTATGTATGTATGTATGTATGTATGTATGTATGTATGTATGTATGTATGTATGTATGTATGTATGTATGTATGTATGTATGTATGTATGTATGTATGTATGTATGTATGTATGTATGTATGTATGTATGTATGTATGTATGTATGTATGTATGTATGTGTACGTGATAACAATTTGCAATGAAATTCAAGAAAAGTGAGAAACATGTCAAAAGTCAGAAGTTTTTGAAGCCTCTTAGTGGAATACGAACTCTGAAATAAAAGAAAAGAAAAAAACTTTTACCGACTAAATTCCACTATTTAATATTTATTCGCGACAGATAAGTATACGCTTTGAAAAAAGACACTGATGAAGCCTGCATGTTTTAGGCGAACTACGTATCTGTCGCAAATAAATATTAAATAGCGGGATTCAATTGCAAAGTTTTTTCTTTTCTTTGATTTTAGATTTCAATTGTCATTTTCTTCACTTGCTGTTACTCACAATTGCACGCAAAGCAAAAAGCGGAGAAAAGCAGTTAATTTAAGTATATAAATATAGTGTTGTAGAGGATCAAAATACTAGTGAGTTGATTTTTCCAAATAAATTTATACAAATTTCATACAAATTTTGCGCATTAATAAATGCTCCATAGATACTAGAGCTTAGAAATGTTATATGAAAAATAGGAAGTAAACGTTGCACGGTGGTAACTTTGTACGATTTGTTTTCGTTAGTGACATTTTAAAGGACAGATGTCTTATGTCATGTATCATGTTTTAATAAATAAATCAAAAATGACCAGCAGTGGAAATCATATCGATCATATTTCTCATTCTCAAGCATGTTTATGGTGCAGTTTTTGCACTATTTTTCGACCTCATCTTGTTTTCCCAACCCTCTAACATTGTAAAAACGATGCGATCAAGCTAATGACTATCTTTTCATGAAAGTACATTCAAAAGAAGCTCAAGTTTTGATTTTCATGCAAAAATAACTATCTGAAGGAGCGCCAGCTAAGAAAAAGTTCAATTTCTTCTTTTTTATATCTAATGCTCTATTCAGTTATTTTTTCTAATTCAGATATATTGCAAAATTGAAGCCAAGCAAACTAATAGTAAAATTTTGAGATTAATCATTTTGTTGTAGATATCCTTATTCTTCAAAAACGAAGTATAATAATAATTTTTCTGAACTCTTGTTTTTCATAGATGCTAACTTTTGAACGCATGGTATTAATATCAAAATATCAAAAAAAAAATTTACCCTTTGGGCTAAAACCACTCAAAAAAAAATATCAAAAAATATGCTATGAACGCATATTTCATATTGTCAGTTCAAAACAAGTTTCGTATGTGGCTCTGAACAAGTTTCGTATGTGGGTCTATGAAATGGAGAGAGTTACCTGGAAGGAGCGTCAAACATAGCTCTGGCTCTCTCAAGCTCCCACCTGGCGCCTCCACGCAGATCTAAGTCAAATGATGACGGTCGATGGCCTTACCCGGAAATGCTTCATGTACTTACTGAAGCAGCTAAGCTAGGAGGTGCGAACTAGAGCGCCTGTTCTCCAGGTGAGGGGCGGCTCACACAGCGTCTGTCTCGTAACGGGCGGCTGAATATGAAATGCTGTATCCCGCAAGCTATACCTAAGATGGCAGACCCATCAGCGGGATGTAGGTATCGCGACCCCGGTGAGGTAGTATACCGAAAACTCAATTACCACGAACAACGAACAAAGAAATTCAGGACGGAACAATCGGTATAGGACACGGCAAGGGACAAGGAAACGATTAAGGGATAACGATTGGAAACTTGGTACCTGGAATGTCCGAACTCTCCATGAACCGGCACGGGCTGGCTTGCTTGCTCGAGAGCTGCATCAACTCGGAGTGGAGATCGCTGCTATTCAGGAAGTTCGGTGGCCAAATTCCGGAGAAAGGGAGTTCCGTGCAGTAGACCCTATTGCAGGCACTTCTTTTAAGTACCATATCTACTACAGTGGCGGTAAGAAAGCTGAACATGGAGTCGGTTTCGTAGTGTTGGGAAAACAAAAGCAACGAGTTATCCGGTGGAGGCCCGTAGATGACCGTATATGCGTGTTGAGGATTAAGGGCAAATTCTTCAACTATAGCCTAATCAACTTATACGCACCGACAAATGATAAATCCGATGATGCTAAAGACGAGTTTTACGACAAGCTTGAGAGGACCTATGGAGAGTGCCCAAAACACGACGTGAAAATCATCATCGGAGATGCAAACGCGCAGATCGGGAGGGAGGAATTCTTCCGTCCAGTTATTGGAAGACATAGCCTGCATCTGTCGACCAATGATAACGGTCTGAGGCTCATAAATTTTGCCGCGGCCAGAGGGATGGCCATCTGTAGCACCTACTTTCCACGTTTGAATATTCGGAAACAAACCTGGAGGCATCCAAATGGAGACTCTAGCTCTCAGATCGATCATGTCTTGATTGACGGTCGACACTTTTCGGATGTTATCGATGTACGGTCTTTTCGTGGACCAAATATCGACTCTGACCACTATCTCGTAGTGAGTAAGATTCGCGCAAGGCTGTCGAACACGGCGAAAGCTCGCACTGAAAGGACGCTGCGTTTCAACATCCAGCGGTTAACGGCAGACGGCGTTGCAGTGGAGTACGCCAGGAAGCTTGACCAGCGAATCGCAGAACAGCAGGTAGAAGAAGAAGATATAAATGGGCTGTGGAGGAACATCCATGGTGCCATCCAAACAACAGCGAGAGAGGTGGTAGGCACGACGCGTGGAAGACAGCGTAACAGCTGGTTTGATGCCGAATGCCAGAGAGTGACAGACGAAAAGAATCAGGCCAGGAGCCGCATGCTCACTGCGGCAACGCGTCAAAACAGAGAGAGATACAGAGAGACTAGAGCTGCGGAAAAAAGAATCCATCGTCTAAAGAAACGCGAGTACGAGGAGCACGTGCTTGCCGGCGCAGAGGAGCGATACGCCAGCAACGACACACGGAGTTTCTATAAAACGGTGAGAAGCAGGAATTTTGCCATGCCTGTGATGTGCAATGATAGTGCTGGCAACCTGCTTACCGACAAAACGGCGGTAGCAGCCAGGTGGAAGGAGCACTTCCAGACACTATTGAATGGAGAGGTAAATGAGGAGATCAGCAGGGACAGGATAGAAATTGTAAGCGATGGTCAAGCTGTGGAGCCACCAACACAGGAGGAGGTTAAGAAGGCAATCAGTGAGCTGAAAAACGGTAAGGCTGCTGGGAAGGACGGTATCCCGGCTGAACTTCTAAAAGCGGGGAGCGAGCGGCTGTACGAAGCAATCCACCGGATCATTGTCAGGATCTGGGAGGAAGAACAAATGCCGGAGGAGTGGTTGGATGGCCTCATTTGCCCAATTTTCAAAAAGGGACATCGAATGGAGTGTAAAAATTATCGAGGAATTACATTGCTCAATTCTGCCTACAAGGTGCTTTCCCGTATCCTGTTCTGCAGACTGAGACCATTAGCGGAGTCCTTCGTCGGCGAGTACCAAGCGGGTTTTCGTGAGGGTCGCTCCACGACGGATCAGATGTTTACCCTGCGCCAGTTGCTAGACAAGTTCCGGGAGTACAACTTGCAGACACACCATCTGTTTGTGGATTTTAAAGCGGCGTACGATTCAGTTAAACGAAATGAGCTGTGGCAGATAATGCTAGAACATGGTTTTCCGACGAAACTAGTTACGCTGATTCGTGCGACGCTGGATGGATCCAAATCATGCGTTAGAATAGCGGGTGAGACCTCAGCTGCTTTCGTGACGTTGGATGGACTGAAGCAAGGGGACGCACTCTCTAACCTGCTATTCAACATTGCCTTGGAAGGTGCATTACGAAGAGCAAACGTGGAAAGGAATGGAACTATCATCACGAAATCTCACATGCTTCTTGGTTTTGCGGATGACGTCGATATCATCGGAATCAACCGTAGAGCAGTAGAAGAGGCCTTTAGGCCCTTTAAAAGGGAAGCAGCGAGATTGGGACTTACCATTAATACCGCCAAAACGAAGTACATGGTTGCTGGTAGGGAACGTGGGAGCTCAAGTGGTGTTGGTGCCGAGGTGGAGTTAGATGGGGAACGATATGAAGTAGTGGAGGAATTTATATACCTTGGTACACTCGTGACATGTGACAACGATGTAAGCCGCGAAGTGAAACGACGAGTTGCAGCCGCGAATCGGGCTTTCTACGGATTACGTAGCCAGCTGAAGTCCCGTAGTTTGCAAATACGCACAAAACTGGCGCTCTACAGAACACTAATCCTCCCGGTGGCCCTTTACGGACACGAATCATGGACGCTAAAGGAAGCTGATCGGCGAGTGCTTGGGGTTTTTGAGCGTAAAATTCTGCGATCTATACTTGGTGGCAAAATGGAAAATGGAGTGTGGCGCAGACGCATGAATCACGAGCTGTACCAAGTATACAAATATGCTGATATAGTGAAGGTAGTGCAATGTGGCAGGCTGCGGTGGGCTGGACACGTGGCCAGAATGCCCGATGAAAGAGTAGCCAAAACTATTTTCAGCAGAGAACCAGGAAGAGGCCGTAGACTCCGAGGCAGAC
Source organism: Sabethes cyaneus (assembly GCF_943734655.1). NCBI lineage: Eukaryota > Metazoa > Arthropoda > Insecta > Diptera > Culicidae > Sabethes > Sabethes cyaneus. The sequence goes on along the minus strand of NC_071354.1, from coordinate 16,578,233 downwards.
CCCGCACCCGGTGGGTGTGTGCTGTCGAAGACGATGCACGTTCAGCTGGTGTTCGTGGGGATTGGAGAACGGCAGCCCAGGACCGACGGTACTGGAGGACTATAATTCGTTCGGCGCAGGATCGGTAACGGACCGTTGCCACTAAAGTAAAGTAAGTAACTAGTTTTGCATTGTGTGTCATAAAAATGCTGATATTTTTAATGATTTGTGCTGGATATGACGGGAATAGGCAATTACGACGAAGCAGAAACATACCCTACATCAACAGGCGACTGACAAATGCGTTTCTTTCCTGCTGTATGCGATGAACAAAAAAAGGCGCTGTCTGCCGAGTTCGGAAATTTTCGGCTCTACTGGCTCTATTAAAGATCGAATCAAAGTCAGCTAATTCGAGTTTCGAAAAGCTGACTGGTTTCTGTACTGCTATTCCATTTTTATTGCATATTGCAAACAATGGGAGTATTTATTTTAACCGAGTAATGAAATGGAATGGAATGAACCGTTATTCCTGTGTTCCAACGATTTGTAGCTCAGTCAGTCTACAGCTTAAAAATTATAGGTTATTTATACAATACCTTGAACTTCAAGATACTTAATATCCTAGCAGTGGCAAATATTTATAACATCTGCATTATAGACCTTGGTATAACGATTAGCTAATGAAAGCAGTGTTCATTCTCTACCCTGCTACACTAGCAAAACATCTTTCGGAATAGGATGTTGTGACTGAAACAAGTATTTTGCCATTTTTTTTTGTACAAGTGCATGCCATTTAGTATATTAAATGTTTGGCTCATTTCCAGTGCACTTTGCCGTTCTATTTAATTGCTTCTGCACGTTATCGCATGCTAGTGGTTTTTATTATAGATCATTCAGTGCATAATTGTTTAAGCACCCGGGAAACGTAGGTACACTTTTACAACTATGTACAACGTACAACATCGCACAGGAGCAAGGCTCGGTTCCCGTCAGGCTAAGCACTAAAGTATAAACTATTCGTCTCATTTTCCAAAGCCTTTTTTCTCTATCAAGGACCACTCACAAGCGCAACAAATTTTCAACGTGACTAAATATTTAATTTCCACCGTAAGCAAGTTAGTAGATAATCGTGATACTGCCAACTTTCTCCCCCCTGTGTGGTCACATACATGTATGACAGCACCAGCAGCAGTGGTTGCCTACTAACAACAAATTGCTTAAATTTTCAAGATTATGAGTATGTTATTCTTCGCCACAGTATTGCCACCGCAAAGTAACGAAATAACAGTAGTCGGGCGCTTAGTCGCTTTGCTGGCGCGCTAGGAAAACAGCTTTGGAATCTGGAGCTGAAAGCGGATGATAGGGAGGAAAACAAATTAATGTGGCTCAGGCTTTTACTCATCCGTCTTTGCTTTTGGCAGGCAGAGCAGCTATGTATCAGGAGCAGCGGCAGGCGGTGAGCGGCGAAAAGGTGTCAGCGCTTCGCAAGAAATGGGTCCATTTTTCCAGCCACATTCCATTCCATACTTTCCGGGCTCGATGTTTACGTGAAAGCACGAAGATGCGTTTATTTTCCCCAACCACCCACCCACCAGATAGGGGAGGTTCAGCGGAAAGCTTTCACTTCTCGGGAATGGATGTTGGATGTTGATTGTAAGCATCTAACTTTTGACCTAGCGGAAACTAGCGCTGTATGTTGTGCTGCGGTACGTCTAATGGAATCTTTATAACCAGTTTCTATGCGTGTAGTAGATTTCATATAATTCTTTTTTATTTTATTTTCTCTGCAACACACACTGATTTGATTAGTGTGGAGCAAATGGTTTGCAAAAACTATAAATGAGTTAGAACAAAATTATAATCGATAGTGAGTCTGTGAAGCGTTTCCCGCTGGAGGCTTAACTGGAATTATTAGACCAGGACTGTGATAAATTCGTCTTTCTTTGCTCTTGTGCCATTCTGTACGTGTTCGTCGAGCACCTTAGAATTCTAAACTGTCATTGGAGCGTGCCAAAATGTGCATTCGATGAGTCACATGAGTTGCACTTCCAGTTCAACGGGCATTTGCTACGGTTTCATTCAGCCCCACTGTACTTATTCACCATTGAAACTGCCTGAAACGGACGCATGCATAAAGCTCTAGTCGGATGATCAAGTGAAACTTTGTCCGCACTCTTCGGTGGTGCCAAAAAGCAAGCTACGGTAACGGATACCATTGGTAGCCTTTCGGTTTCGTGTACTCCAGCAAAGATCATCAATTCTGGGGGCCAACATTAGGTCGCTTCCTTTGCATAAGTTCACGGTTGATGCACGAGTGCGTTTGCCGTAGCGATGCGATGTTGACTGGCAGGCAGAATCGGACTCGACCGGTGGCGCGGCGTAACGGTGGCGGTTGCGGCGGAAGGGAAACTTTCTCATGCTGCAGAACGGCGGCGTCACTCTCGGAGGAAACTTTTGCGGATAGCCAACGAATGCTGTTCGGCTGCCAAAATCTATCCAGTCGAATTAATGTATTGCGCTTCTGGAAGCGGAATGAATTTCGGAGAACGATAGCACCATGAAATTAATCGGTGTAAATAAATTGTAATATGTTGCAGTACGGGGTCGGTTACGAGAAAGCAATTCACACACACATCTAGCTGTCAAGCCGTCTATCGAGCAATTTGCTGCTCCTTTTTGGTAAAAGTTGGAAACAGTAACGCTGACGGCTCTTTACTGCTGTTATTTGCGAGGTCAGGATGAAAATAGGGTTATTTTTCGTTCCCAAATTATTGTTGAAAAACCAATGACTAACGACAGCGGATGATCGATCGAGCATTAGTTGTCACTAACAACAAACTCTAACGTGCATTTTTTGTCACTAATATACTATGAATTTATAAATAAGAAAAAAATATTTTGAAATTTCTACGTGGAACCTTTGAAAATTTTGGAACGTGGAACACGCTGTCATCAAGCAAGGTTGCTTATTTAGCTTATTGATGAGGATGGTTTTTCTGAGCAATGCCACCAGGGAGAATTTAGCCAAATGCCTACGAGCAAGGAACCAGCTGACAGTTGACCAGATCACCAAGAAGTCAAACGAGAAATCAGGTTGCTGAAAACTAACAAAGTCGCGGTTAATGGCCGTCTACCGGCAGAGATTTTTATGAGCAAGGCCGAGAAACGCTGGCAAAGGCAAACGGACCAAATTTTTACTATCTTCCTGCAAAAATGTCGGGACTTCAACGTGCATCTTTATTGATTTTAAAGCAGCATACGATACAGTCGAGACCAGCTATGGTAGATAATACACGAACATGGTTTTCCGGACAAACTGACGCGAGTGATCAGAGCTACATTGGATCGCGTGATGTGTTTCGTGCGCATTTCAGGGACATTCTCGAGTCCCTTAGAGACGCGAATTGAGTTGGGCTGACGGCTTATCCTGCATGCTGATCAACATTGCTTTTGAGGGAGTGATCTGACGAGCGTCCATCAAAACGAGCGCCACGATTTTCACCAAGAGTAGCGAAGTCTTAGGCTTTGCAGAACTTTGCGACGGTGGAGGCAATCTACGCAAGACTGAGAGCGGAGTCTATGTGGACTGGGTTAAACATAAATGCGTCGAAGACCAAATACATGACAGGAAGAGCCTCAAAAGAAACAAACGTGTGCCTCCCACGGACGGTAACCATTGACGGCATTGAACTAGAAGTGGTAGATCGGTTCGTGTATTTGGGATCGTTGAAGACCGCGGACAACAATACAAATCAGTAGGTCAAGCGGCGCATTCAAGCCCTTCGCAAAACACTACGGTTAGGAAGCATACGAAGCTGACAATGTACAAAGTCCTTATTAGACCGGAAGTTCTTTAATGATTTGAACCCGTGACGCTGCTCACGAAGGACATACGTGCCCTTGTCGTGTTCGAGCGGAAGGTGCCGCGGACGATATTCGGAGGAGTACAAACTGAAAGTGGAGTGTGGCGGAGACGTATAAATCGTAGACCTATGTATTGCTTGAAGAGATGGTGAAGGTTGGTAGTGCAGCGAAAATAGTCTTCTTCAACAAGCCCGCTGGTTCCAAGAATAGAGAGGCCCAATTTGCAAGATGGGTCAACTAACTCGAAAGTGATTTGCAACTTCTACGACGCCTGGAAAATTGACAACCAGTGGCCTAAGCTCGAGTTGAATGGATATGACCACTAGCGTGCCCAGACGTAAACAAAGGGTGAGCACAAGGGCCTGAATAACGAGGTAATCGTAGCCGTACCGGCCGATTAGGTTGAAAACTCCGGACTCTCGGGTGCAACTGGATTTAAAATCAAAGCTGAAATTAGAGTATGGGACTTGACATAGGGTTTATTTCTAATTCCCGTCGTAGTAAGGAAAGCAACTCTAATTTTCATCATTTCTTAGGTGGATTTAATGAATACTCCAAAAGCTCTGCTGCTGATTTGAATCAAACAAACTTATCTTCCGATCCGTGCCCTTTGAATTCACTAAAAAGCGATTAATAAAGCATTCGATTGAAATTACGCAACTGACTTTATAACTTAAATTCGTCGTACCGTTTTAAAATCCGTCCATCAAAATTTTTCATTGTGCGAACTAAAAATCACAATAATGTTTACGAAGCTACGCACGCATGTATTTGTGTAGGACAGCATGACAAATGTTATTTTGCAAAATTTCTGTAGGTTATTCAAGTTTTTCCGGCTGCAGAATAACAACAATGTGTTACGGGAGTTATTTTCATTTGATGAATGACGGAAATTGAAACGATTAGTCGACATTGTCTTCTTCGTCGCACGAAAAAACGTTGGAAATTTGGCTGCTAGGAATTCTTTAATGAAAAAAAGCATTTAAATAGATCTCAGCTCACTTTGATTGATCGCGTATGATAGACAACAAACTAAAATATTAGGGAATAACTAATTTTGCATTGTGTGCCATAAAAATGCTGATATTTTTAATAATTTGAGTTGGATAGGACGGGAATAGGCAATTACGACGAAGTAGCAACATACCCTAGGTCATTAAATTAGACTTGAATTTGATCAAATTTGAACTAGAAGGTTTACTTCAAACCGGACATGGGCACGAAATTACACACGAAGTTTTGCTTGCAATTAAAATTGACATTTATCGTCTTATTCTCTCACCTCTTTTCTGTTCCGTTTTTTTTCATTTTCTGTACCGTTTTCCTCGCTTTTGCTCTCATTTTCCTTCCGTTTTTCCTCTTTTTCTTTCTCAGTTTCAATTTTTTCGGTTTCATTGTTACGTTTGTCTTCGTTTCCCTGTCCATTTTTTCTTATTTTCGAGCCAGGACCCGTTTTCTGTCTTCCCTTTTTTCTCTTTTTCTTCTAACTCTTTTTATTTCCTTTCTTTCTCGTTTTCTATCTTCGTCTGTTCCATTTTTCCTCTTTTTTATGCCCCGTTTTTCAATTTTTTCTGTCACGTTTATTCGGTTTTTGGCTTCCTTTATCCCCTTTCCTCTCCGGTTTTTCTTGTTTACCTGAGGCTTGTCGGGGGCATTCGCACCTCGAGCAAGTATCATTCTTATAACCAGCCCCGACTAAAGGCTTCATGGTCGGTAAAGCAGAGTTCAGCACAGAGTGAGGGTGTGTATGTGTGTATGTATGTGTTCCTTACTACTTATGTATCACCAATCTCGTTCCTAGAACCAGGAAGCGGAACAAGCTATAACTGGCCCTTGAACAAGAGGCTTCATTCGCATCTCAAGCAAGTACCACTTTTATAACTTGCCCTGACAAGTCGTTGTTAGTAAATGCAGAATGCAGTAGGAAGGATGTGGAGGGGCCTGAGAATAAACCCATGCTAAAGTCACTTAACATCGAATGGCCTGATTCTACTAAGATTCGAATCCACGACCACTGGCTTGTCAAGGCAGACTCGGTAACCTTGCGGCTACAGGGCTCCCTACCTCTCTCTTTCTTCTCTTTAATCTATTCTATGCCGTTTTCGCCCTTTTTCTGAGTCCTAATTTTCCTCCGGTACTTTTTTCGTCTTTTTTTTCGTTTTTCATGATTTTCAGGCCCGTTTTCCTGTCCTGACCTGATAAAGTCTAATCTCGTTTTTGTCATTTTCTGTGTGACTTTCGAGTTTTTGCATTTTTTTTCGGTCCCGGTTTTAGTTTTTTTACCACTTTTTAACTCCTTTTCTATCCCGTTTTCTGTTTTGGTCTGTACAGTTCCTCCTCTTATTATGTTAAGCTTTTCCTCCCTTTCTATCTCGTTTTATTCTTTTTGTCTCGAAAAACTCGTTTCCATTTTTTTCTCCATTTTTTCTCTTTTCCGTCCCGTTCTTCCTCCTTTTCTGTTTCTCCATTTTCTTGTTCCCATATTTTCTACTTTTCTTTTCCTCGTTTTTTCTTCTGTTTTGTCCCGTGTTGACAGTTTTCTGACTAGTTTATCCTCATTTTCTTGGTTTTCTTTATGGTGTTTCCTTCTTTTCTCCATTTTGCTTTTTTATTTTCCGTTCTTCATCTTTGTCTGTACAGTCTACTTGTTTTTTGCATCGTTTTGCCTCTATTTCCGTATTCTTCTTTTCTACTTTTTTCCCTTTTTTGTTCAGTTTTCCATTCCATTCTGTCAGATTTTCTCTTTCGTTCAGGTTTTGTTACGTTTTCTGTCATGTTTTTTCCCGCTTTTTTCCTGTCTTTCATTTTTTGTTGAATTTCTGACTTAGGTAAACATTCAGGAAACCGACTTTTCAGCTATAACTCAGAAGCAATTAAAAATATTACCATGAAAATTTTATCAATAGAAGATTACAAATTGATAAATAAGAAAAAAATATTTTAACAAATTTCCATTTCCACAATTTTTCAACTTTTCTTTGATGTTTCCCACCATCACTTAAAATTGGGCCAACAATGGAAATGAATAGGACACCGCTTTTAGTGTTTGATATTAAATAACAGAAGTTGGCGCTAGTGTTTCATCATGCGCCATGCGTGAGAGTATGCTTGAAACTATCAATGTTTCCCTGTTGAATACAACAGATGTCGTTACTTTGTAACGCATATTGTACATTTCAGAAACAGCTCAATTTTGCGCGACAATAAATTTACTCGACACAGCAACAGTACTCCCTCATGCATCTCAGTTTCTTTTGTGTTTATGACTAATCGCAATATAACGTTTGACACCTGAACCAATAAATGTTGGTAAATATTGTTTTTATTTATTGCGCTCATGTCGCGAAATTTAATTTTTTCGAATTGAAATACCGAATTGAATACATATTCAGCTCCTGGCTCACGAACGGTATCAAATCACTTTTCCAGGCTCTCGGATGAATGGTAGTAAGATGCTATGGAGAAGTATAGATAAAGTTTGTTTTTTTTTTTTGTCAAAATTGAGCAGAAGTCATGAAAATTAAGTATAACAGAGTACCACAAATAAAATCTGATTAGTGATTGTTTTTCAGGTAGGTAAACATAGATAAGTGAGAAATTTTGTTTTTACTACCACTAGAAATGCGCCATCTCTTGAAAAGCAACGGTTCGTGTGGTATGGTTTTAAAATTAATTGGACTTGAAATTATATTTGAAGTTTGACTTAAAATCTAAGTTGAAATTATACTTGAAATTAGATTAGAAATAGAATTTAAAGTAGGCATTAAAATATGATTTAAATTGTATTTAGAATTGTACTTGAAACTAAATATTAATTGAACTTGAAACTAAATATTAATTGAACTTGAAATGATAGTGAAATTGGGTTTGAAATTGGGCATGGAATTAGAATTGAATTTGAACTTAAAATTGAACTTAAAATTGAACTTAAATTAGGTTTGAAACTACACTTGGAATTTCATTTATAACCCGATTTGAAATTGGGCTTCACTGGAACTATTTTACGCAAATCAATTACTTATCACAAGAATAGTGGCCGATTAAATTAAAAAAACGGTGGGTAAGTTAAGTAACTGGTCTTCTTAATACTCCTCTCGTGATTTTTTCTAAAGCCTCCCTGATTCTCCTGTCCGCTTCTCGGTCAAACATCGGATACAACACCACGGATCTAGCTGCATCGTCTATTATCATCTGCGATTTAGACTAAGTCACCACATGTTAATGGCGGAGATTTAGAAAGCCACTTGGTTCTCCGGTTGATCGAAGGCCACCCAGCGGTCAGCAGCGTCAGGAGTACTTCACTGGTTATCGTTTGCCCATCATCGAACACAGTCAACCCTGACTTCACCGAATGCACTAGTCTTTCCCACATTGCTCCCATATGGGGAGCGCTAGGTGGATTAAAATTCCAGCGTGTCCTGGAGTCGGTAAAGGTATCGTCGCACTCGTTGTCGGACTGCTCCACAATATCTTTGGTAGTTGCTTGGAAGTCTGACTAGAACTCCAACGCAACGGCTTTTTCCGACGACTCACAAAACGTCGTATAACCAAATCGTATACATCATACATCACACGTATGGCCATCGTATGGTTGTATGGTAAACACACTAAACGTCATTAAGCTGTGAGCAACTTCATGGTGTATGGCTTTTCGCAGCCATGCAGGTGAATAAGCAGATCTGCAGATGTACATGTTTTCCGAACGGAGATATACGCTCACTGTAACTGGCTCGCAAATCCGCTAAACCTGAAGGTCACCAGGTTTGGTGTAACACGCGATTGAGGAAGTGGGGTCATTCTAGGGCTTGCTTCTATGCTTCTGCTAACGAGATAACCGCTGCCTGGCCGTCATCGGTGACGAAACACGGTTGTACGATGTCGTAAAACAAATTTTAAATGCTGTTAAATGATATATTGAATCGCTGCGAGATAAATAGATATTACGGATGAAAAAAATTAGGACTTGAATATATCTCAGTAAATTTTATAACAGTTAATCACTCAATCAAAAATCCGACAAGGTACGCAATCGTACTCGTAATCATAACCTCAGCGAAAGTAGGTATTCCAATAAGCATTCAACTAAAAGCATTTTTTCCATAAGCTAGCTTTACCGCTACTGTAGATTACAGCGGAAATTTCCTGCACCATTAGCATACGGTATGGAAATCTGCTGGCTCAAGCTCTGATTCTGTCGATGCTAAGTGCAACCTTTACTTGCACTCTGACTTTGGTTTCGGTTCCAGCAAAATTCTATTCTTCCAAAAAAATAAAAAAATCAGCACATAACCCAAGGTTACTGAAATCCCCTGGCCTTTGTTCACTGGGAAGCAGTATTACGAAATATGTTTTAAAGCTGGCAGTGGCGTTTACTGTGCAAAAGGGAACTAGGCTGGATGGCTTGATACTCTTCTAAAATTGAATGTGCAATACAAAGATATCAAAAAACTATTTTTAATATAAAATTTAAACTTAAAATTTAATCCTTGCAACCGAAATTCGACCACCCGTCACCGTCACCGATCGCAATCAACCTAACAATCTAATGATGGAAAGTAAACGCGCAGCGCAGAAAAGGCGATAGCGAATGCCTGACATGTATGCACATTGTGCAAACTCACGTGCACGTATCTACGTACACACACATCCACATTCGGTGCACTGAATATAGGAAAAAGAGTCGTGGGACCAGATTATGCTAATGCATGAGAAAATATGAAAATTGGAATTACTGGAGCTGACGTGGTTCGAAGAGCCCTTTTGTTTAGTTCCTGTTGCAGGAACCAGGAACCGCGGGGTATTTGCCGGTTCCGTTGGTGTATATGCGCTTACTTTCGAGTTTGTAAACTGATTTTAAAACGATGCTTGTCGGGCAAAGATAAAAAAATATGTTTTCAACGGAAGCAGGAACGCTGATATGGCGAGAAATCATATAAAATATGCGCTCGATTGAGGCTGGCTGGAAAGGAGCTTCCATCGTGCTCTTGGGGATTCGATTTATTCACTGTCGGAGAATTGTTTATCCATACAGTGTGTGAATCGTTCACGGATGACTGGTTACCAGGAGGAGCCTTAAGTGCAGCAGCATCCATGTGTGTTGCGCGTTTTAAGTTTATGCTGACAGATCGATTAGGTTGAAACACAATACTAACTGGTTGTACCTGCTTTTTCTTTTCTTCGGTTTCGGACTTCCTAATCTGGGTGCTGAACTTATAATTATGACTCTGTTAGATAATTTTGAACTTCGCTACTCTTGTACTGTAAAGTGGCGAGTTTCAAACATGTATTTACAACAGTAATTTTTTACTCAATAAGTTTGCATTAACTTTGCCTGAATTGTTTTAAAATTCGGTACATTGTGACAGCTCAACTTTCACCACACCCTCATCAACGCCTTCTCGCTAAAATCAAAGAACTCTGTCATCTTGCAAACGGAGACGAAAAGTTTCGTTCAGAACAGTTCAGAAGGGCTGCAATTTAAGATGCAAATTTCGGAATCGAAAGTTTTCCATCAGAATACGTGCATACACGGTAAGAAATTTAATCTTCTACAACAAATAGCTAATCTTCGGTGTGTCAATCTGTACAATAGTGTATGCAGGCCAGAAAATCGGATGAAGTATTTTCGCATCAAGTAAAACTCTTCTAATAGAGCCACATCTCCGGTTTTATCGTAAGTTATTCCATCAATGTTAGTGCCTAGATTAAAATAAAACATGATGTGAGTGTATTATATGTGATTCAATGGATACGTACAGTTATCTGTTTACAAACATTATAATAATAATTTAAAATAATATTATACTAGTTAACCAGGCGTATTGCCACAAATTAAAGTGTACTGTACATAAATTGTAAATCTCCGATGACCTTTGTCACGATCCTGAGTTTTGCAAGTTTTTGGTTGTTACGTAACTATGAAACCATGAGTAGTTTAATATACAAATGTTCTTTTTCCTAATGATAAAGTAGAGAGCAACTCCCCCCTTCCAGAGGAAGGAGGGGTCTCAAGCCAACGTAGAAAAAAATTTGCTTCCAAAACCCCCACTCGCCAAATTTGGTTCCGTTTGCTTGACTAGTAGTTGGGTTATGAGGAAATTTGTGTTTCATTTGTATAGGAGTCCCCCCTCTTAGAGGGGGAAGAGATCTCAATCCACGTCAGGAAAAAAATCTGCCTCCAAAAACCTTCATATGCCAAATTTGGTTCCATTTGCTTGATTAGTTCTCGAGTTCTTTCTAGAGCGGGAGAGGACTCTCAATTCATCATAAGAACCTTTTCCGGCCCTGCATGCAAATAGTCACGCTGATCGTTTCGGTAGTTTCCGAGTCTATAAGGAACATACAGACAGACAATTAAAGTACTATGCATGGAACTAAATAAATAAATGTGCAACTAAATAAATAAACTAAATAATAAATGTTAATAAAATTTGTTGGTGTGATTCAGGCTAGAATGACATCACCATGAAAATATCAAACCAAATAAAGAACACTGCATCCTCAAGTGACCCCAAGTGATTGCGTTTGTTTATGGCTGGTGCGCAGCTTTATTGAATTTCATCTTGTTTCATATACTTGCGATGCTGCTGTGGCGAGTTGATTTTTGTGTTTCAATAATTTACAAAAATAAGTTTTATACTGTTATTGAGGGTTTGTTAATTTTGTCCAAATGTTTTGATGATTTTACTCCCATCTTAATCTCAGTTTTCTTCAGGTTCTTCGATTTTCTGTTTCCTTTGTGAGAGATTTGTTGAGAATGAGTAAGTTGTTGAGAGTGAGAGAGTAGTTGAACGTGAAAAAGTCGTTGTGAGTGAGAGAATTGTTGTTGAGTGTGTGAGAGTGAGCGAGTGATAGCAAGGGAGAGATTTAGAGAGAATAAGAAAGAGTGAGTTAAATCGAGAGAGTGAGAGACTAGGAGAGTGTAAGAGTGAGAGATTGTGATAGCGAAAGCGTGAATGATTAAAAGAGACTGAAAATGAAAAATTGAAAGGAAGGGAGAGTTAGAGAGTGAGAAAATAAGAAAATGAGAAAATGAGAAAATATGTTAATAAAAAAATAAAAAAGTGAGAAAAAGAGAAAGTGAGAGAATAGAGGAGTACTAGACTGCCCATAAATGGAAGACAGTCACATCTGCAAAAACGTGCAACTACGGAAAACGGTGTTGAAGACACGACAATTTTTCTTTAATATTAAATCGATTTTGGAAACAAATCGTCCAAGTCGTCATAAAATCACTTGAATGTACATAACAGAATACTTTTATAAGTAAATTGTTCACAAGTGACCTAAAATTTGTTCCAAAACTTAGAAAAACTGCCGAAGTTACTGATAGGGGAACTGTGGGTAAGACGAACAGGTTAAGAAGAACAGCTAATATAATACAGAGGACTTATGATTTATAAAACCTAAATACAGTTTACTTCAGCTCAACATATTGTTTACAAAAGCAGCTAGTGAAATATTTAACAAAAAATGTTTTTCAATGTGTATTTTGAGTTTTAAAAATGGTCCGAAAAAGTGAACTTTTTTAGTTCTGCGGGTGAAACGGACAATGTGTGGGGGTAAGATGGACAGGTATTGTAAATCGCCCCAACTGAGCGCATATTATTATTATTGACCCTTAACAAATTGAATACGTAAAATATGGTGGTGTAGCGTGCAAAAAAATGAAGGGGGCAGTCCACCCCCTCCCACTAGAGGCAGCCAATAGAAAGTTGTTTGGCAGTGGCAATATGAATAAGCATTCCAAAGACTGTTTCATGCCTGGCCGCTGCTAATTTGTTTGAAGTTCACGTTTGCCGGTTAAATTTTCATTTATATGCTTGAGATATCACTAACAGGCAAAATCAACAATTTTATTATAATATGTTCACTGACCATCTTACCCACACTAGCAGTTGTCCATTTCACCCCATCATTATACATTTTTTTAAAGAGTTTACAATTTTTCATACGCAAATAAAATTACGTATTATTTCAATGCAGATGAAACTTGAAAAGGTATTAAATCGAAATACTTCATGCTATGGGCAACATTTTGGAATTAAACCACTCAAAAAGCTTAATTCCGATGGAAAAAAAGTTACATCCAAACGCAGAATCATGTCCAATTTTTAGTTTTTCTGTACTTTATCAAAATTGGAAAGTTATAAATGATGATTGAAACGTTCAGACATCATGAGATAGCAAGATGGTTGGATGCCCATCAAAACATTTACGAATTTTAATGCTTAACTGGTAGAATCAACCACCTGTCCGTCTTACCCACCCTGTTCGTCTTACCCACAGTTCCCCTATGCGTTTATTTGTGCTTGAATAAGCAAGAATAAACGCATAACAGTCACAGGCACAGCATGCCTTGATCCTTGCGTTGTCGGTGACTCGATAGTATTTTCAAGACCACGTGTCGTTTTTGCTTTGATAATTCACGTGCTCGTTCAATTCAATTGTTCAAAATGTCCTTTTAGACTCAAATCTCTTCCTGGTTTTTCTCCTTTTTATTCTAATTTGTTATCTTGAGTTCATAGTGAGGTCGCATGATGGGGTTTGTTTGACTCAGAAGCTGGTCGCGTTGCTGTGTGTCCGGAACACTCCCAGAACGTGTCCGAGTATGACCAATGTTATCCTGGACACTATATGTGATAACAAATGAACTATCTCAAACTAGTTTTGCAATTTCGAGTACCGACTTAGAGATGTCGCACGTTGTATTTTAGTTAAATTCAGAAACTGATCCCCGTAGAGGTATCTGGAACATTCACGAACATGTTTAGATGTGGCCAATGACGTCGTCTCCAACACTTTGTACGACTACCAATAGTCTAGATTTGCAAATCCGTGTATTTATAGGTGTGATGGGTTCGTTGTGATTCAAGGTGCTTCTATGTTCAAGTCCCATATATTCCGGAACTAGATCGCACTGTAACTTCGGAATCGCACATCCGATCCAAATTCTCCTCAATAGTGTTCTTCTAGGCCATAAAATCTTCCGTTTGGCAGTTGCTGCAGTCGAATCGGTCCAGGCATTTCCAAAAAACAGGTGCTTATTGTAATATTTTTACTACTGTGACTGTTATGCGTTTATTTGTAATATGGGACTGACATAGTTTGATATTTTTTTCAACATCTTGGGAACAAACATTACTTTTTAGTTTGAAATATTGAAAGAACAGTTAATTTAAAGATGATTCCCAGGTTTATCTCAAAAGCGGTGAAAAGTCAGATGGGACTGTTATGCATTTATGGGCAGTAGAGACAGTTGCCCAATTAACACACTTGGTTTTAAATAAGAATTGACAACAGATTTAAAACAAATCGAATTGCTGAGCTTTCGTTTACTCATACTTAGTTACAACCTGATTACTTGATTACCTTAGTTACAACCTGATTAGCACAAGAAACGAGCTAAAAAATAACATGTTTGTGAAATATTTCGAAGTGACGTCTACCAACAGCAAAGCTTAATCGCACTGTTGACTGGAATTTTGTGCTGATATTTCCCTAAGGTTATATACTTACAAGCAAAATAATGTCAGACATTTTTTGCAAGATAAAATGGCTAAAATATATTTCGGTAATTCATCAATCACTTAAAGCAACATTGCATTGTAGGCTTCAAATAATCCAAATTAAAGTGCAATTTTAAATTTATCGTAAACTTTGCCATTCTACTTCCGAAAAATTGATGCACCCAGGATATGCTTCGATAAGCAAAAGTTGAGTGAAGTCGAAATAAATATCATTTTTTGACAATTTTACAAAACATGCTAATCTCTTTGAAAACCTGTGAGATATTTCATATTAATTATGTTATATGTCCCTTTCATAAATAAAATTTTTCAACTACACAAAAATAATGAACTATTTCATTATATTTTAGGACAGTAATCTGCCATGTTTATACAAGATTGCGTACAAATGAGCACACCGATAGCCGAAAAATTCGAAACCGATGAAAAGCTTTACTGTATAAATTTTGTTTTGCGTTCCCTTACAACTGATTCACAGTTACTTTTTATTTGTAAAAAAAACTTAAAATACACTCAAAAGATACTCGGAAAACTCATAAATTGGAGCATTTGAGTTCAATAAAATATTGCAATGTTCCGAAAATGTGTCAAAGATATTGATCTGCGCTGTACTCATCGTCATCGCTTCGCCCGGTATTCAATGTCGGCAATTCGTTTTATTTCATCATATTTTACATTACTGACGTTCTCTAGCGAATACTATGCTTTTGCGCTGAAAATTATGGTGGCCCAACCATGGCTGAACAAGTGGCCCGACCTCTACAATACGCGCTTTTGTCGTATTTTGCCTTACCCAATCCAAACACTTTATTGAAACGCGATTTTTCTGTAGCCTTCGTATGGAGCATAACACACTTAATACGTTTTCAATATTAATTTTGATAATTGCATTTTATGAATCATTTCTTGAAGAAAAGTTCACTTCGCCTAAAAAACTTTTTTTGTAAGATTCAATCACTGAATTCAGTACGCGTGTTTTGAATACACGATTAAAACTCACAATATTGTGAAAAGTAAGCTGTCACAGTAAGAAGTTTCATAATGCTCGAACATAGATATCTCGAGTTACTAAAACTGAAAAAATCGTGGTGGCCTGACCATAACAGTGGCCCGATCGTCACGACATTACCCTACTTAATTGTAAATGATTGATAAAAGCTTAGCTTTACAACCGAAATACACTCAAGTACTTTTTTTACACGGTTTTTTGAGTATTAAGAACGGGGTAACTTAGAGACCATTCATCTATTTCTCAATACATTTGGGAGTAGCTCGACATTCCTCACGTAGATTGTAAATAGTTCCTTAGCTGCACGCTGCACCATTTTCGAGTAATCGAAAAAAACAACCCGTGTAAAAAAAGACTGGATTGTACAACTTTAACCTGTCATTCTGGCTGAAAACATCGGCGTTAGAAATAAAACATTTTTATAACATCTCGTTTTCCATGAAACTTATTTATAATTTAAATGCAACTATTTTCTGAATATTTTTCTAAAAATCATGTTGCAAGTGTTACTTGGGTGGTTGGTGAACGGCTGGATAATGCGTAATATAGACCACATTGTGGTCTACATTAGCCTCTTATCCACTCATCATTCCAATATGTTTGATAAAATTTAATTGTAATTGTAAGGCGCATATGCTACACAACTACGGAAACTGCTGAATTTTTTTTTATATTCTCTTTCGGGTATTTTATTATGGCAATGGCGCTGTACTGTAAAACTTAACTGAGTTAGCTTTTTTCGCAGCGAGCTTTATGCTTTATAGCCTTCGTCGAACAAAGTAAAAAGCTTCAATCGATTATGGCGGTTACCGCCTAGCAGTAAAAGGCATAATCGGTTTTATTGCTACTTTCAGCAGTGCGCAATAAACCTACTGGAGCTTCTGGCCTGACTCTTCAAGAGGCTATAAAAACCTTCTCAAGAGTGGGCCTCTTCTAGTTGGAGTGGAGTCTTATTAGTGGTTTTATGAATTGGTTTTGAAATTCACTAGAAGAACGTTATAAAATTGCCGCTTAGATAAGGTCGTACATCGACAGGGAAAGGGGCACTCATATGAACCCTGAGTATAGCAACGAGAAATAGCTCATGTCAGGGGTGACTCTTGGTGGCTTGATAATTCCTCAACTAAGTGCGCGGTTGTACTCCAGGTTAGGAGCGGCTTACGACAGCGTCTGATCCGGAGCGGGCGGTGAATTGAGAAATGTGTTGTTTCGGCTCTACACCTAAATGACAGCCCAATCATGAGACGCGATAGCGTGACCCTAGTAAGGCAACCTACCTAAACGAGGTGGCAAGACCAGGGCCTTTAATTATCACCGAATTTCATACAAAACAGAAAATCTTTTTTCTTAGCATACATTGTTTTTTATGCCTCTGAGTTTCGTATGTACAACTGCACAGTGATTTTCATCGTAGTATACAAGTTCAATATATCGTGAAAATAGAACAGGAGAAAGTGATTTTCAAATCCACAAGGTGATATTCACTTCAGGAAAAAAACAATTTTAAATGCAGTAAATGAAAAGAAAAATCTTATGTCCAACAGCTGAATGCAATAGATGCTAAATAACAACATAAATTTTTTTTATTGATTTTCACTGCTCAAACGTGAATATCAGTTTGTTACAATATCACAGGGCGCTGATATTGTATATTCTCGTGCATGAAGTTCATGCTTGCTGCATTTAGTTATTATGTACGTTTGAGCAAAGCAAGCAGATTTTCAATGCAAGGTAGACTGATAATCCAGAAGTTTGAACGCTATGCTGAGGAATATTAACATCACTGGGCAAGACCCAATTTTACCAGAGCGGTGGAGCGACCAACGAGCTAGGAAGGGGTTTTGTAGTGATGCATAGAATGCAGTATCGCGTGATGTACTAGAAGGCGATCAACGAGAGGATGTGTATGTAGAAGATATAAGGTCGTTTCTTCAGTTACACCATCATAAACGTGCACACACGAAGACGAGAAGGAAGCGCAAAGCAACGGCACTTAACTGGATAGTGTCAAGGAATTGGGAAAAGGAGAAACTGCCATTGGAGTGAATGAAAGGGTTGCTTTGTCTCATCTATGAAAACGGCGATCGGCTCAATTGCTGTAAATAACGCGACATTATGCTGATCAACACTGCTTACCAGGTACTCTCCCAGATTTTGCCTCGTCGTCTAGTCTCAATAGCAAGAGAATACGCCCGTATTATTATGGATCAAATTTTCACTCTCCGACAAATCCTCCTGATACGTGTGGAGTACAACGTACTCACGCGGAAATTTTCGTGGATTTCAATGCAGTATATGATAGGGTCCAGCGCGAACAGCTATGGCAGATAATGCACGAGAACGGGTTTCCGGACAAAATGACGCGGCTGATCAAAGCTACCCTGGAGTGAGTGATATTCTACGTGCGTAGTGTGGGGGCATTCTCGAGTCCCTTCAAATCGCGCAAAGGGATGGACTGTCCTGTATGTTATTCAACATCGCCATTGAAGGTGTTATCTGACGAGTGGGTATCGAAACGAGAAGAACGATCTTCAGTCTCCGCAGACGACCTTGACATCATTACTAGAAACTTTGGGAGGGCAGAGGCAATGTACGCCATACCAAAAACGGAGTCTAAGAGGCTTGAGTTACAAATGAATGCATCAAAAACAAACGAAGAACGAAGATTCTTTACGACGATTAAACTTGGGTCACTCTGTGTTGGAGAAATGTGTTACAACCGTACTGTTCGGTTGAATATGAATCTATATGTGCATATCTATGTATGTGCATGTTTGCCATTTCACTGAAAGAATATAGTGAAAAGTGAGTGTCTAGCAAGGATGTGCTATCGAAAAAAAGAAATCGAATTGGTGAAATGTCTTCAACGTGGAGGAAGGGTTTGTAATAAAACCAATCATTGAGTTTTGTAAGTTAACAGGACAGCAGCAGTTTTGTAGCAGTCTAGGGATAATTTATGGAGGATGCAGTTTTCTACTAAATAAATGCTCCTTAATTTTCAATTTAGACCATCTATGCATCTGAATCTTATAAAATATAATTTAACTCTTTTTTCCTGCTTTAAGTGTGTATTTAGCTCAAAAAAGCAACAGAACTCGACAGAAATTTTAATTTAAAACTTTCCAAACATAAGTCCTCTATGAATAAAGCCGAAAATCGAAAATGTTCGTCTTTCACAACCAGGTATTCTACCACGTTCAGAAAGCTGTTACCCTCAAACAGTACACACAACCACCGTTCCTGTTTTTTTGCACAAGGCAGTGAAAACATAGGCACAATTTCCAGACCTTCACCACTCTACAGGAAGTAATTCAACTTGCGCTCGCTGTTTCGCACACAAACCGTTTGACTGGTGGCCAGCATTTGAGGACCACGTCGGGCCCGGTACAATGGACGGTACAAACTTCCTGCCGGATCAACGCCTCCCGCCTGCAATTCGCACGAAACCTGCGGTAAACTGGAGCAGTTTGTAGTCTGCGAAAGTTTCTCCATTCTGGTTAGCCGTAGCCGTTGTTCAACTGCTGCTGCGTACAAAGAGCGCAACTATCTTCAAACTCACGTATAGAACAAAAAGCGGATTGCATCTGCCTAGGCGGAGAATCTCCACCCCCTGTGGAATGTAAAATTATGCATCGCCGTTGTCTTCCTGCCAGGAGGCTGGCAACTTTACCACGAACGCGAGAAGGCAAACGTAGACTCCCATATGCACGGGAATAATTTAATAAAGGAAACTAAAGTTGATCGTGCTCTGCCAACCTGCTGCAGTTTGCGAAAAAGGTGACTGCCGAAACGCGCGAGCGCGTAATTTATCTTTTCGGTGGATTGCGACGAGTGCCTCTGAGCTTTATAGATTTCGGGTAGACCCATTCCAACAGCTGGCGCAGAGTCCTGACTGAAAACCTGACTCCGCAACCGGGCAGAAGTTTACGCTGTGTGAAAACTGAAGATATGATATATAGGTATGCGAATAGCTTTCCCGTACGTACATGTACGTGAAATTTTACTTGAAATATAGAGATAACATGATCTTATGAATAAAATATTCTCAAATGGATTTGTTGCTGAACGAAGTAATTCAAACTAAAATATTAACCGTGTAGTCGTACAGATTTTATCAGCTACCTCTGGTGGTGAAGAATCACTTTCGTATTTGAAAATCACGTGCTGAATAAGTTGTTTTCTTTTTTTTAAAGTAGCCAGTTCGCCTTTAACATCAAAACTAGGTCATTTTCACGAGCAATTTAAACATAACCAGGCAATATTTACTTATATCCCGGAGGAAATGTCCGACATTACTATCCTTCAAGTGAGACTATGTCTGGAGGTCTGTTTCAAACTCTTCTCGTTGGAAATGGTCGGCCCTTAGCGTCTTGGGTAATTCGTTTTCACGGTCTATTAAATTGATGAATGGTGCTTTTCTTGCGTTTTTATACATTTGGTCACAGCGCGAGGCGGCTAGAAGGTGCTTGAAATATTTGCAAACCTCCTATATAAAAACAGCCAACACCAAACACCCCATTGGCATAGCGAGCGTACATTTTCCGGGTCAACCAAGTGGTTTTCACCGCACCAGCTACATAGGCAAGATTCGAGTAAGCGAAACGTTTTCTGCTGGGAGCTTTTTTTGACTAATTTATATGCGCGATTTGGAGAAATGACGCTCGTGCAAGGTCCATTTGATAATCCGTTCACTGTGTCCCTGCAGCGATGACCTCTAGGCTTTCACGAATTGCACCCAACGTTTGGATGAATTCAATTTACTGGAAATCCCCGAAGACAACGGCTTTCATGAATAGTGCTTTCATGTCGACACAGTGGAATTTATTGGATGGCTTGATTATTATCAATCTGAAAATACCATAATTTTTCTATTTAAAAGCACATTCTTTTAAAGCAGTAGTTAATTGTTAAAAAAAATGGGTAGTAAAAACTGTCCTTTTTTTAAACAACTATTCTTCTTCCTGTTGATATATATTAAATTGGCCATTTTCGACATCATTGTTACCTTTGTGTGCTGATCTAATATCTGAAATGATGAACCTCGGTCGTCTAATAATAATTGGTTTATTATTTGCTGTGGTCCATTAATATTGACATAAGCGTTGCTAAATAGTGCGTAATTCATTACGCCTGCTGACCATTATTAACTACGGCTAAATGAGCCGTGATGAATAAATAAACTATATCCCGGTCGGTCTATTGATGGCTGGATTGCGGCAGGTAGGTAGGGCAAAGCTGGCAGGATATAAAACGAATATGGAATTGACTGAATATATTTGTGTGATGTCCCTCTGCAATGCTGGTTGAAGCACTCCTTTGCTGCTGTTTGTCAGCAAGGATGATATGTCATGTGTGTGCCTTTTCCTGTACTGTACTGTACTGAAACGTGGGGATGAATAGAAATCTTCGACACCGAAAGCTTTTGTATGCCGATAGTTCAGTTCGAGACGCCGTTATGTGTCACCGTCAGCAGTAAATTTTAATATCACATTGCAGCTTCCTCAGTCAGCAGCTGCTCGGGGCATAAATCATTTTTCTTCGTGATTTACGATGCCACCCGAAACAATGGAATATTAAGAGGAGATGAATATTAATAATAAAGCTATTTTTAGTCGAAAGTGTACATTACATCAAAATTGTCAGCATGCATACAGCCACATCATGTCTAGTAATGTCTCTATTAGTGAAGTATGAATATTTCAGCAGACGATAGCGCAATCTAAAATTAACAACTGGATACAGAGAATAACTTGTTCAAATCGCAGCCTGGTTGAATGGATGGAAATAGTTGAAATCAAATAGAGCAAATAGTTTTCAAGGAAAGATTTATTTTCCTAAAAAAATCTATCAAGATTCTGCTAATCGCATTCGACACCGTATGTTTGCTTTGCCGTTCTTATTGGTTGGGATTGGGTAGATCACAAGATCTTGCCCAAAAACTCTATAAAGTACAACTTTTAGTCTATATTTATTCAAGGCTGAAGATAACTACCACATTATGTCAACGGAACGAACTTTTTGCCCCAAAATTCAAGTACTGCCGCTCTTGCCGGTAGGTGGTATCAATAAGACGGCGCAACATGCCATATGACATGCGAAATTAATTAATCAATTGAGAGGCATGTTTGGTAAGCTAAATGAAAAAGAAAAGCTAAAAATAAAAGAAAATAGATATTAAAATTTTGTCTTTCAGTTGGCTTTAAGGTAGGTCGATGTTTCAACCACGGCTGGGAGAGGATGTTAGAATAAATTGATAGGCTGGTACCTGATGAGTACACATTACACAATGTTGTAATTGGACATTGTGTATAAATTTTGCGTGTTTCAATTTAATTTGAGTAGTGTAACTTACTATTGGTCTTCTACAGATGTTTGCTCATGGTTTCACTTTTTCCACTTCGAGTATACACTTTTGTATATGGCAACGACTGAGGGGAGAAAGACTAGGCATTATTTGTACGGAAGTTAGTGCTAGGGGTAATTGTCAGTAGCCAGCATTTCTCCCTGTGTTCTTGGCTACGCCTATGCTTGGAGAAAAACATAATTTTTTTAGAGTTCTTCACCATTACGAAAAATTATGTGGAACATTTTGCTCAAATGATATTGCTGCATTGTTGAGGAAATTTGCTTTCATTTTCATTAAAAATAAAGTTCTGTCAGTAGAGCAGAGCGTAATATCCAGCAGATGGAGATGAAACAAAATTACAAAAGGTACAATGCAATGTACATTTTTTTCCTGAAGTTCTGGTCACAAAATTAGTTAGTTTCTATCGGTCACACTTGGGGGACGTTGAAAGACTTGGCGGTCTTCAGTAAAACCTTTATCTTAGCCGGTTCATTTTCTTCAGTGGCAGTCTCTTGGAATGATATGGAATGGCAGTTCTTCACATTTTGGCCGGTTGCTCGGACCTCCTGGCCCAAGGCACGGAACGATGAGGCCGCCTTGCTTTCGGTCTACCTATTCAGTTTCTACTACGCTTTACGGCCGTGCAGCACTGTTCGGTGGCCAGAATCAGGCTTCCGTTTGACGCTTTTGCCTTTCTCCGTCAGAGAGAGAGAGAGAGAGAGAATGCCTTTCTCCAAAATAGAGAGGACGAAGTGTCCCACCATGTCCAATTTCTTCACTCCGGGTGGAGCTGGCAGTACGAACAAAGCATCGAGCGTAGTTGTTTGACTGTTTTCGCCATAACTGCTGCATGCAAGCAAAGCAAAGCAAAGCCTAGGTGCTACATTCCGTTATCGAAACTTGACCTTCTGTTTTTATACGACAGACTTCGCAGCCAGCTGTTGGAGTGCAGGACAATTGCAGGGCCATACGACGACTGGCTTATTAGGCCAGCGTCGTAACTCGAAACCTACTGGGAGGTACCGAGTGCATGCAAATCAACTAATAACGCTGTCAAACTTGGGTATAGGATAACTGGGTTGTTATGATTAGCGATGCAGGTGGATTCACCAGGGGCTATTGCATTGCTGCATTGGTGTTCGTTATTATTGATGTCAGGCCTTTGTTGCTGCCTTTGTTGCTGCCCCCAAGTGTGAGCGCCCTTGGCGGGGACCAGTCTGGCCAACCGCACGCTACGGCGCAAATCATATTATAAAAATGTTCCTTTACTAAAGGTATCTTTCGGCTGCTGCGGATATTTCTAAGTTCAATTATTGATTCGAGAAATATCCGTATCAGCTTATCCGGCACAATGGGGCTGACAAATGGTTGTCTCTAACAAATGAAAAGAAAACTTTCCCAATTAAATGCTACTATATATATTTAATCACGAAAGACACGACTTGCAGGCATCATCAGTGTCTGTTTTTGAACTGCCAGCAGTTATAAATAAATAGAATTTAATTGGACAAGTTTGCTTTTTATTTAATTTCAGGTTTTGTATTCTACTAAGACGCTCCAAAAACTTCAGTGTCTCTAACAAGGCAAGAGGGTCGCTACTCTGATGCGAAGGTCAGAATAAGGAAATAAGGAATCAAAATAAGGTTTTGTTTCTCATTCAGTATAAAGATTTTCTAAGAGAAAACTGTGTTACTTACTTACTTACTTACTTACTTACTTATGTGTCCATGTCCGCCGGTGCGGCAGAACAAAGGATGAAATCAGAGATCTCCACTGCTGACGGTTACCCGTCATGGCTTTTACCTGTCACCAGTACAGGTTTTCGTCTACAGCCCGGATGTCGTTGGCTAGACTGCGTCGCCATGAGCCTCTGGGTTTGCCTCTTCTAAGCTGTCCTTGCGGATTCCAGTCGAGTACTTCTCTGCAAACTTCGTTCGCTCCTTTCCGCAAGGTGTGCCCGATCCACTTTCACCTACGTTCACGAATTTCTGTGGCTATCGGCCGTTGATGACACCGACGATGGAGTTCCTCATTGGATATCCAGTTATCAGACCACCAGGCACGAATGATGTATCGCAGGCACCGGTTAATGAATACCTGCAGTTTTTGTGTTGTCTCCGCTGAGACGCACCACGTTTCGTAGGCATACAGCAGTACGGATTTAACGTTTGAATTAACGTTTAACGTTTTCGTACGTAGAGTGACCTGGTTTGAGCGCCAAATGTTTCGCAGACCTGCAAAGGCACCCGTGGCCTTCCTGATCAGGCCAAGAAAACTGTGTGGCGAAGAGAAAACTGCATACTGCTGGGCAAACTTTTACGACTGCGTGCCTTTGTCACATGGCTACGTTCGTATTTGTTTGGCAGGGTTCTGCAAGTGAAACTTGGATCTAAGTTATCGTTGCCGTTTACAAATAAATCTGGTGTACCTCAAGGCAGTAGCTTGGGTCCACTTTTGTTTATTTTATTCTTTAACGACGCTGCGTCTGCACTAGGAACTGGTTGCAGACTGGTATATCCTGACGATCTTAATATTTACTTGACGATTCGCTCCATCGAGCATTGTCATCGTCTGGTTTAGGTATACGGCTTTTGCAGTCCACGAAATGATTTTAAAACGATATTTGTTGTATATCCGACGTTTCGGCCGTTGGTTTCGGCCTTTTTCGGCCAACGGCCGAAACGTCGGATATACAACAAATATCGTTTTAAAATCATTTCGTGGACTGCAAAAGCCGTATACCTAAACCAAACACTATTCACAGTCGAAACCAGTAAAATTGTCATCGTCTTCAGATGCTTTTGGACACATTTGTGAAGCAAAAAAGGTGATACATTTGGCGAATTTCCGGATTGATAACAGATGTAATAATGGCGGAGAGACAAGAGGGGGATCTAGAAACGACAGAGATGAGGTTGTCTTTGACAAGGGAAAAGTTCAAATAAAAGGTTTTGTCTCTCTATAGGGGTTACTGATAAGAAGATAGATTTACAAGTGGCTGGACGACAATAGAGGGAGAACCGACAAGATGAGTAGACAAATGAAGAAAAAGGGCTTTGTTTCATCCATTACGAGAATTTTTGTCACAATAGTAGATGTATAAGTGGCTGAGAAACAGAGCGACCCCGAATAAGATCGGGTACTCAGCTAGTTAAAGATATTTCTACACACTTGTTACAATACAATAAATTGTAAATTTTTGCAACAAATTTTTGAACAATTGGAAACAATCTAAAGTCTGTCGTTATTTGACAATTGGTTCGAATATTGTCAACTTGCTTTATCAAAAATAGTGCTTCTCTTACACAGACTTCAGAATAGAGTACCAAGACACTAAATTGCCATGTCGTAAAATTATGCGCCAAACCTCTAACACAGCTGGTAGCAGAGATGCCAAGTATTTTTCTCATTTTTTGTGAATGCAATAAGTATAAACTTTCACTCTCAAAATTCTGTCACAAGGCTCCTTGGGGCAGATCCTCCAAAAGTGTCGTGAAAACGAACTCACTATGCGCCATTTTTCGTCGATTTTAAGGCCGCATATGATAATATCGAGTATGAAGAACTTTGGGAAATAATAGACAAAAGCGGTGAGGAAATCGGAAGTGTTATCACACACGTAACGTCGACAAGGCGATCGTATTTCCTGTCTCCTGTTTAACATCACACTAGAAGGTGCAATGAAACGTGCGGATTTTAACATGCGGAGTACGATCTTCATTTAATACAGTCAATTTCTTTGCTTCACTGATGACATGGACATTGTCGAAAGCAACCGTGAAGCAAAAAAGGTCAGATTGGTAGTAAATACGTCGAAAACTAAGTATCTGTTAGCAGAAGGAACCGAGCACGATAGAGTTCGCATAGACAATAGTGTTATAATTGATGAGGACGAGTTCGAGGTGGTAAACGAATTTGTATAACTAGGGTCCTTGGTGACGTCCGATAACAACTGCAGTGGAGAAATTTGCAGACGTATTTCAGCCGGAACTCGTGCTTACTACGGACTCCACATGACCCAAAAGTCTACTAAGCTTCACCGTCGTACTATAGATACAACAAAACGCTAATAAGACCACTAGTTCTCGGCGGGCACTGACCGTTTTCGATATTTTTAACGGAGCACGAATGCAGCACGAACTTGGAAGTGTGGGATTTTTAGGCAAACAGCCGTGGGATGAGTATGTTAGCGTTACATCATAAAGCATTCAGGTATCAACCGAAAGAGCATCACCTGTCATTGAACGACCTGATATAGTTTTGGCCTATATACCGAAATTTTCGAGTTCATCCCATTTATCATTCTTCGCACTAGACAGTTGCTCATTTTCCAAAAAAAGCTTACGTCTTCACCGCGTACAGTCAGATACAATAAAAAAGAAACAATACTCGGTAGTGGTGGAATTATAAACTGGCCGCAGCGACGTTCGGCAACAGACTGCCCGTTTCTACCGCATTGACCGAGTAGAAAACAGTCTATCTTTTCGGCGGTAGAAACAAAGAGCAAACATATAAAAATAATTATCGTCGCCGAGGCGAGCGTATGGTGCCTATGTGGAATGATACAATTGGGAGAATAATAAGACTAGGTCTTAGACCACCTAATATAAAGATGCGGTAGTAGTTTAGTCAGTAAAACATTCGGGTACCAACCGAAAGAGCGTGATTGCGAATCTCACGTGTCATCGAATGATCCAATATATTTTTGGCCTATATACTATACGAAAATTGTCCAGTTCATCTAATATATCATTCTTCGCACCAGACAATTCCTCACTTTCTAAAAAATATTACAAATACTAATGGATATCGTACCAGGATAAGTAAGTAAATTTGTACTGGATTTGCCTTAAAATGTTATGGATTATGACTTATGTAAACTAAATATTTGAATCAAATATCAACTTCGTTCGTTTAAGCGAATTATAATTTCGAATATTTTGCATCCGATAATTGGGAGAAAAGCACTTTGAACCTAAAAAATGGTTAGAAAAAGGAAAAAAGTGCTTCGTAGCCTGAGATTTAAACTAACTCTTTTGAACAGTCTCTCCCTAATAACGCATCATGATTATTTCAGCAAATTATTAGGATTGTGCAGGTTGAGTATGTGCTAAGCATACAATGATAATTAACCTTTTTTTTGCAAAAAAAACTTAATCTATTTTTATTCCACGCCATTCAAATTTTTATTCAAAGGCAAAAAACCTGTTAGAAAGAAACCTAGTTAAACTCATGTTATTTATAATTCACCATGAGTGCACAGTAATTATGTCATGTAAATATAACGATAATTTCTCAAGAGTACGAGGAGCTATGAACCATAGCTATGTGTCTACTGGTGCGAGGGCAAGAGTAGCAGAATGAAGTTGAACTTCTATTCACACGTCTTCCTGTAGTGTGCTTCATTGGATGCTCGACCCCGCCCTACTCTCTATAAACTATTCAACTGTTCAGCTCAATTTACCTATTCAAACGTATATAAAATCTGAAACTCTAAACTAGGAAGTAATAATTGCTGTATGAACTTGTTCCCTCGGGGTCGTGCCTCATGCGCAACTATCCTAGATTCGTCGGAGTAAGTGTATGGGCTTGGGCTTGGGCATGTATGCAGCCTATGCAGTGGAATGCGTGTGCATATGCTCTACTGGTGGCTGCTGGATGCAGAGGCCGTACCATTCGTCTAGGCTAGGTGGTGTTAGGATTTTTAATCTGATTCTTGTGTACATTTCACTAACTACATTCCGTTCTCATCCATCATTCATAGGCGCTTTCGTATATTTCCAGCGCAAACATGAACTGCTCAAATATTTACGAGAACCCATTTCACCATTCAGTGTTCGTTTAATATTCAGCTGGATTTTCCATCAAGTTTTTTTCTTCCTGCCAGGCAGGCAGCCAGGAAACGCGCGAAGGTCTGGATGGGGCTGGCATAAATGTATGCATATCCACTGTGCTGTTACGTTCGTATGCGAACTTCCGGTATGCACTTCTTATGCACCCACTCTGCTTGCACTGCACTGCTCACTGCTACGATCGGTTCGGATACCGTATAACACGTGTACAATCCCTGGCCGGTCGGCCTCCGATGGATTGCAACAGGCTGCGGCCGTGTGTGCCGTAGCTAACCTTCAATCCCCAATTGCACCTGTAAGCGTGTTTAAACAGGCGACGAGGGCGGCCTCTCCGGTTCGGGCCCATGATTTTAAACAAACTCTAAAAGCCTGTTTTCAACTTGGATTGCTTTCCCAAAACAAGTGTCCAGGGGTAGGGTAGTGCAAGCGTTATTCCGTTACAACATTCCTTTTCATGAATTGATACTAAATGAAACCATTTTCAAGTTGTCTAGACTGTTCTTTTTACATTTTTTTTAGAATATAAATTCGAATCAACTACCACCCTAGTGCTGCGTTCGTTCAGAGAATCTGTTACTGAGGAGGAACTGGATGCGTCGTACCACTATGAACTCGGCTCCTTTTGCGACGAAGGCTCGGTTACCATTTTCCCAGGACGAACCGAAAAGCTCGGAGGGAATGTCAGAGGGTTGCTAGCATTTCAATGCATTCGCATTCGTTTGATTTGCCACAGTTTGAAGCACTCCAGAAGGGGTGGGGGCGAAAGCGATGAGAGATATTTGTGTGATTGAAACAACTTGGAAACCCGTTGGTTTGGAAAATATCGAAGAATCCTCTTGAAAACTGATAGCAATCAAATTGGCTGCTATCGTAACAGATTTCGAAGGAATCGTAAAGGATCTCAAGCTTTTTACAGTCTGGCTGTTTGTACTGCAATAAATAGATGGGGAATTTTTTCCCATAACACTGGGGTGTCAAAGCGCGGGGGAAACAGCGCATTTAAATGGATTGAATTTATCTACCGCATTTTGAATGGCTCAACGAAATTCCAATTATTTGCGATCATTGGTTGCAATCGGTGTCAATCCTATCAATTGTAATGGTGATGATTTGATTTTGTATTTGAATATGACATTATCACAGAAATTATAACCCACTCCCACTGAACTATTTCCTTCGTTAGACTAATAACCACGGCTGGTCACTAGATTCGATGAGTGATGCAACAATATTAATTTTAGCTTATTATTGAGTAATCCCTACCTTTCCAGTGTCACTGTGACTTAGCAACCTGCTGTCGATAACCATCCAGAAGCCAAACCGCACCAGAATTTTAGATGATTTTAATCCCTTGCAAACTGCATGCATGTAGGTGTGTTGCACGTAACAGTCCATCAATTGTGAAGCATCATTGTTCTGCATTAACCGACGCTAGTTGTATGCATTTTGAAAATCCAAGCAGGAAATCATACATATTTGAAACGGCACACCAAACAGGATCGATTTTAATGGATTAATTCCTAAACTGCGATTGGTCCGCGTTCATCATGGATTACATGGGTTTCGACCGCAGGAGTGCCAATTAAATTTCAACCTGCGGTTCGGTACGGATCAGTTAGCAGTGCACTGTTGGAGTAATGTGAATTATGGAGTTATATCGATTGGGAATTGGATTGAAATGAAACGATGGACTTTAATTATAGAGAAAAATGTGGTTTCTCGTTTAGTCTAGTCGTTGCGTACGTTACTATCCGCAATGGTGCTAAACCGCATTCGTATATTATCATTATATAGGAGCGTAAGTCGAAATAGTAAATAACATTGCAACATTCCAAATTCCAAAGGATAGTCGTTTCAATAATGTGTTGAAGAAAAAAGTTATTCGAGGCAAAATTATCAGCTTATTCATGTTAAATTAAATCAATCTTATATATCGGCAACAAAATACACTAAAGTCGCTTTTTACACGCTTTTTTACGCCGTTTTTAACGCGAATTTCGGAATCTATGCGCTTTTTTGACGCGAATTTCGGAATTTACGTAGATATGCTCAATTAGTTTAGTTTTTGCGTAGTAATGAAATCCACAAAGTTTTTTATGCGATTTTTTGTTTTTTTTGGCGAATTTAAGAATTTACGCGGTTTTTTTACGCGGAACGTATCTTTCGCGTAAAAAGCGACTTGAGTGTATGCCAAATTTAAATACAATCAAAATGCTTTTTAAGACAAATTACACACGAAGCTCAGATTTGGAAGATTTAGATTAAGACAAAATCAAATAAAACTTCGAGAAAGTTAAATTAAATTGTACAACAAAATTTTTTCATCTTCAAAACCAAATTTGAAGAAAACTGAAAGATAAAAGGCAACAAATTAACTCAAGCCTTAACAGAAAAGCCAGAGGAAAAAGAAAAAGAAGACAAAATTTAATTTCTTAAGCAATATTTTTTTCATCTCTTTCTTTTTTCTAAAGATGAGGCTAAGAAGGCAATTAGTAAGCAGAAAAACGATATTCCGGCTGAACTTCTAAAAGCGGAAAGCCAGCGGCTGTACGAAGGTGGATTGCTGCGGGTCATTGTCAGGATCTGGGAGAAAGAACGAATGCCGGAGAAATGGTTGGATGGCTTCATTTGCTCTATTACCAAATCGAGTGTAAAAACTATCGAGGCATTACATAGCTCAATTGTGCCTGTAAGGTGCTTTCTCGTATCCTGTTTAGTAGACTGAAACCGTTGGGGGAGTCCTTCGTCGGCCAGTATCTAGCTTTATTTGGAGAGGGTCGCTCCACGACAGATCAGATGTTCACACTGCGTCAAGTGCAACTTGCAGCCTCATGATCTGTTTGTTGACTTCAAGGCAGCGTACGATTCAGTCAAACGAACTGAGCGGTGGCAGAACGAACTGATCGGTAGAGAATAATTTACTCAAAAAATATTATATAAAATTTTACAAACTCGTCGTTCGCTCCGGTTGTGAAACAGTGAAGTTCTCCGGTTATGAAAAATTCAGAAAACGATTATTCAATACTTTATTGATCAGAAACAGATGGCTTGCCGTCCTAAGACAAAGCCTGTTGAACAAAGTTTCTCCATGTAACTCGGTTAAGGGTTACCGCTCTCCAATTCCTCGGACACCGAGTAGTCTCCGCCAGATCTCGCTCCACCTGGTCTAACCATCTTGCTCGCTGCGCTCCTGGTCGTCTTGTTCCTATCGGATTTGAGGCGAACACCATCTTTGCAGGGTAGTTGTCCGGCATTATTGCAACATGCCCTGTCCATCGTATCCGTCCAGCTTTAGCTACCTTCTGGATACTGGGTTCGCCATAGAGCTGTGCGAGTTCATGGTTCATCCTCCGCCTCCACACTCCGTTCTCCTGTACGCTGCCGAAGATCGTTCTTAGCACTCGTCGTTCAAAAACTCCGAGCACTCGCAGGTCCCCCTCGAGCGTTGTCCATGCTTCTGTAGTCAGTAGTATCATTGCACTAGGCCCGTAATTGTCGTCTATGCCATTCCAGGCTTGCCGTCAGGGTAAGACAAAACCTGATAAACAAAGTTTCTCCAATTTACTCGATTGTGGGCTACCGCTCTCCAATTCCTTGGACACCGCGTACTATCCGCCAGATATCTCGTCAGCTGGTCTAACCATATTGCTTGCTGCACCCCTGGTCGTCTTGTCCGTAACTGTCCTGTACTCTAAAAACCGACAGCGAACCGACTGTGTCGATAATGAAGGATAAAGAAGGAAGAAGGTTACGTCTTACCGGTGTTTATGCCCTAGTTTTCACCTAAGGCTCTGTGTTGCTTGAGGAGAAGGAGGAGAGCAAAATTCTCAACATTGACAGGACAATCTCAGAGAGTTAATAGATAAAACTGTACATATTTTTTATTTTGTGGCAACAGTTTCGTTTGAAATGAGATGAAACTAGCGAAAGTGAAAACACAGCCGCCGAAAAGCCGACGAACCGAGAACCGACAGATACCCATGAAGTCCATCACCGTAAAAGCAAAGTAAAATCTAGGTGCTGCATAGTGTTTCCCAAACCTAACCTCCCTTTTTTATTCCACACAGTTCGCAGCTAGCATTTTTTGGGTTATTGCGCTTTTGTAATCGCATATAAGACCAATTTTGGTCGTAAACCCCAATTGTAAGAGTATAATAAAAGCCACGTTGAACCTGGACATCGATTATAACAGTTGTTTTGAATCCAGATTGAAACCTGCGACGACTGATTTGTTGACTGATGGTCAACTGGGAGTCCGGCCGAAAACAGTACTTGATTGTAAAAATATAGACGAGATCATCACAGAGACAGAGACGAAAAATCCGTCTAAAGGACAGTATATAATATAATGCTCCGTGACATACTCAATCACAATTCTTCTGTTGACGTGTCCTTTGTTTCCGATTTTATACTCAATATGCTGAAAAACTCTACTAATTTGCTACGGAGGTATTATCAGAACGTGCGAGGACTTCACACCATATAAATATACGGACTGTCCTAACGAGAAGATTAGTTTTAAATTATTGAACGAATACGTAATCAACAGAACTATAGTAAATAACGCGGTTATCTCCAACAAGTTGAGTTGGGAGGGGAGGAGGGGATTGGAGTTCATAACAGGGGGAGGCCATAACTCCAAAACACCTGGACGGTTCAGGGGGTTGACAAGGGGGGGAGGTGTTCATAGCACGGGGGGAAGTCATAACTCCGAAATGCCGGAAAATTCTTCTTCAAACTTGGCACACATGTTGCTTGACATTAAGGAATCAGCACTGGGAAGTTGATAATTGGGGTGAATCCCTAACAAGGAAGGGAGAGATCTAAATAAGTAAAAGGGGTTACGTTTTTCTTGCATTTAAACCAATTGCAGTTGTGCAACTGACTTTGAGAAAAGAGGGAGGCTCCACCAAGGAGGAATATATGGTAAATAAACCTTTGTTTCGTTTTCATTATAGCGATTTTCATTGAAAAAACCGATGCATAATTAGCTACGTGGCAGAAAGGGAAGCTGACTGGGAAGGAACCGACTTGTTGGGGGACGAGATTCGTGAGTATGAAGGTATGTTCCGCGATAACTCCGGAACTTCTGGACGTTTCTTCATCAAACCCGCATACGAAATTTGTTTTAAATTGACAATATGCAAAATGTGTTCAGAACAGATTTCTTGACATTTTGATATTAATATCACAACATTCTGACTATGCATTCAAAAGTTATCATTTTTCAAAAATTTTGTTTGTTGTTGTTCCGAAAAATTTCGAAAAAAATTAATGCACGAATATTTCCTTTTTTACTTTTAATGAAAAAGCACATATAGAACGAAATGATTGACCTTAAAATTTTTCTATGAGTAAATTTCATGCTTTATATCAATTTTGCAATGTATTTGAATTGAAAAAATATCTGGGTAGAGCGTTAGACATGAAAAACGAAAAAGAGAAATTGGACTTTTTCTAACCTGGCGCTCCTCCAGATAGTTATTTTTGCTTGAAAATCAGAACTTAAGGTTCTTTTGAGTGTACTTTCATGATAAAACAGTCTTTAGCTTGATCGCATCGTTTTTACAATGTTGCCCGTTAGAGGGTTAATCATTTTTAGTAGAATAAACAAGCGGTAATGAGTGAAAAATAGTATCATTAGATCTATGAAGCATTTTTTTTATGGAATTTTGTTTGTATCTACCCAGTAGTGTAGCACAACTTTTCTGATATTGCTTTTACTGATAATTGAAGAAAGGAAACTTTTTAGAAATTGTGAATAAAGGGAGAGATATATATGAGAGAGAGGTGAGAGGGAGAGCGGTGAGAGGGAGAGCGGTGAGAGGGAGAGAGGTGAGAAAGACAAGTGTGTATTAGAGAGAGAGGTGTGAAATAGAGGTGTGTGGAGAGTTGTGGAGAGCTGTGGAGAGAGAGAGAGATGAGATGAGATCTTAAACACTTGCCATTGTTTTCCAGCGCATGCTTCTCTCTCGGTCCATTATTGAGTCCCTTCGATGGGTGACCCTCCGGAAATTATCACAGGAAAACCTAATCCAGATCCAGGATGTACTTATTCTTCTTACAAAACAGACCTTTTGAATGATAACACGCTTATCGAATGATTTGTATAATGAAGAGACTCATGTGCAAATTTGGTAGAAATTAAAGAAATTTGGCGATTTTCTTATTAATACCTAAAATTTCTTGTTCAATTACTTTATAGAGCATTCCTCTGGTATCTTACAAGCACAATGACATAAAATTTATCCTTCAAATGCTTGAAATTTCATGATAGTATAATTTATCATAAGAAAAATGCTGCGAAATCGAATATTTCATCATTTGGTAAAATATTTTTATTTCATGAAATTGCAAAAAGTTGCAAAAATTTCACTCACAACGCTCTTCCTGGGACTCTAAGCTATCAAATGGCATCAAAGATTGTGATGAGAAAAGGTGAGAACATAAACAAAATATCACTTTAACGTAGCAACATATTTGTGCTAATTTGATATAATAAATACCCAGGTAACCAATAAGCTTTAGTATAAGCAGTAAATCAATTGTTTATTAGCATCCCTGGCGTTTTATACTGCAGGTTGCTGTTTATCAGCCTTTTGACTGCATAACTGTTGTAAATTGGCACCCACAATTCTATTTAAATTCTTCTTGTCGGTAACTAGCTGCAAATAAGCATTGCCGGCACTATATGAGGGCTAGCAGTTAAGTAGCCGCATATTTTGCCAAAATAGCATTTAAGTAGCATTTAAGGCAACTTAAATGCTTATTGGCTTGCATTTAAATTGCATTGGAAATGCTTATTGGTTACCTGGGTACTGCTCGTTTGTCATCATTATATTCATTGAAATCTAAAGTCTATATCAACAAATAATTGTAAAATTTTGAGTTTCAAAAGCCTTTTTACAGCTGGTCGATAGGATATACATAGCCTTAGAAATGTGAAAGGCAACATCCTTACCTACATGAGCGAAAATATATGACCCATTTTTACTCGGAGTTTGACAGCTCTATGCAAGATGTAAACAAGACAAATGGTTTCAAAATTATCGTTACATTGTGTGATAGGTATCTGGGAAGACAGCGAGGTTTAATTGGAGGGGATTGAACGAGTTTCAACTTTCCTCATTTTGACCAGCTTTTTGGTCCAAATACTCCTCTGTGCGCCGGTTAACAAAAGAGGGAGACGATCCTTTATAAGGCGAGAGAAAAGTTCAAATGGGTAAAGGGGTGCGTTTCTCTTGCATTTGGAACGATTGCAGTTGTAGAAGTTGTTTTATTTCTGAAACGGGGAATAAGGTGGCCATTGAAAAAGGGGAGGTTCAAAAACGTAAAAAAGGTTTTGTGTTGATTTGAAGGGATTACCAAGAAGAAGTCAAATTAATAAGTGGTTGCGGGACAACGTGAAAGGAACTGACAAAGAGGTAGACATATTCAAATAAAAAAAAGGGTTTTGTTTCTTGCGTTATGAGAGTTTTCGTTACAAAAACAGATGCACAAGTGATTGAGTGATAAAGGGTCCCGAGTGAGATCGGGCAATCAACTAGTTATCGTATATAAATACTTATATAGCCGTAACGTTTATAACTATTCCTAATTACGTACTTCGTCTCCAAAATAGTACGGATATGCCAATTTTGTTCATCAAATACGATTTATTAGCATGTATATCTGTACGTAATAATTTTATGCAGCATATGCCCATTACCGACCATTTTAGGAGTTTTACGCTGTATTGGGACGAACCGTAAATGTTCCGGATTAAGTTATTGCTGTGGAAAATAGCCAGTATCGAACATGAACAAATACTTATCATGCGACACCGCAAATTACTCCAGAATTTAAAAACTAGGTCACTGACACTCAGATCAACTACCTAGCACCACGTTGGTTATATCTGGACAAGTTCCGGGGACTTCAGGGAACACCCAAACGAGTGACCACTGGCCAATTTCGTTCATGAACAAAAACTTATCGTGCGATACCTTAAATCACACTAGAATTCAATAATAATGAGAAGAATCGTTGTTTTCAACGACGTATCGAGGAGAGCAGCATCAGCAAAATGGAATCCAAATGGAAATGATCCTAAGACATGCACTAGGTAAGCTGCGGAACAGCCCCGTGTCACACTGGAAAGTGTGGAGCATGCTGAATCAGTCAAAAATGCACTCTTTCCTAACTACAGACTCAAGAGCTGCATCCTCCGGATAAACCTAAGTGGCTTAAGTTTTGCAGGATTGTGCTAGCCAAATTGGAGGCGAACCTTCATTTCAGAACTGGAAACTGAGCCGAAAACTAAAAATGTATAATTACTCTGTAACAACTGAGATTTGACGATATGGGTAGAAGGATTTTTTCGTCAAATGTTATCCTATTTCACCTCCTGAAATATTAGCACTAAGCCTGACGCCCTCTTTAAGTAGTTTAATTGTTCATACAACATTACTGATATACCACAGGGTAGCAACCTTGAACACATACTCTTTATACTATTTTTCAATGTACTGTCGAATCCGATTGTACCGAGAATTTATTATCATTATATTTCTACTCCTGGAGCATCTTATTTTTATAATTTCTGCAAAAAAAGTACAAGTTTGTTGGGGTCCATATTTAGTTAACACGACGAGTGTGGAAACAACACACATAGAGCGTTAAAGCAAATCGCAAAAATGAAATTTCTAGTTAATGCTGCAAAGATATTAAATAAATGTTATAATGTTATGAGTATAGAAATCAAGTTAAAGGCCACCGAGCATTTGGATAGGTTAAGAACTAGTGTAAAGAAATAGTTTCCCTTTCAAATATTATCTGTTTCAACTTTCAATTCCATATAATATTTTTTAAGATTCCGCAAGGTGACTGCATTGCAGCTTGGTGGAATTGCAACTTTTATTTTAAGATTTGGGCCAAACTAAGGTTAAACCACCAAACTGTTTTCAATTATTTTGAACAACAACAAGTCTAGTTAAAAGCAAAGATACATTTCAATAATCAATCATTTAATGGCTCACTAAAACGAATAAATACATCCGTATACAATCACTTTAAATCAGCTGGAAGTACCAAAAGCTATGGAAACTAACAGAGAGAAAACTTCATTAAATTTTATTGACACTAATTATCTGCATACCTTGCCATGAAAGAAACACATCTGCAAAACCCTAAGCATGACTTCACAATAAGCCGCAGAAACAAACAGAAAACCAATTAACGATGGAAACAAAGTTCCACCAAACTATACTGAGGGATCGTACTTCCTTGCAAATTATGACTTCGCAAGCGATTTAGATGGCTCATTATTAAAACCAATATTTATAAACGTTTAGATTGATCGCATGCCACGTAACACATGAACGAACTATCAGCAGCTGGTCAGCTGGTCGGCTCAATTCTTCATACGATGATGGTGAGGCACCGATTCCGTGCTGAATCCGCGTTGGCACATCGGTTCCTATCGGCGGACCTACCGCGCTGCTACACCGCGTCCGTCCATTCCTAATTGGATAAGTTTTCAAATTTTGTCGTCAGTTAGCCAGGGAGTCAGGGAGTCAGTTAGCTCCGGCCACGCTCCTAGCATGCTCTGGCCAGACAGGGGTGCTCTAGGCGTGCTCCGGCTGCGGTGGTTAATAGTAAATTGAAAAACTTCTGTTATGAAATTTCTATGTGTTTTGTAATGTTGGTAATCATTGTTGTCAGAGAAATTTCAATCTAAACTGCTGGATTTATATTTGGATATCGTGGTATGATGGCACAAGCTCGATTGTTGAGGCAAACGCAAGCTTTTATTTGCTTTGATAATGGCAAATATTTGATTTGCAATGGCATGAGTGATTTGGCGGTAAGGCTTATTCGTTTGAGGTTATTCACCCATTTGATTCAAATCTACTATAAATAGGGCATCAGATTGATATTTATACTTAGTTTACGTTTCTGTCGTCATACGTTGCACATAACAAGATGAGGATTATTGTTGTCATTTTCCAGTTTTGTTTGTTCTGCGTTACAGGTAATTATCATCAACAATCAATATCAACAAATTTTAATGAAATTTTTTAAACATCTTTTAACATTTTTAAAGCAAGAGTAAACGGCAGTGAAAAATTGAAACTACCAATCCAAACATGTATCGTCCTAACCAACAGCATTCCAGACAGTTCTGAAGTGACATCATTGAAACAAACAACAGCACCCCAACTGGAGCATTTGATAGCAATTAATCCAGTTGACGAGAATGTACAACTCGAGCAATCTCATTTGTCGGTTGATCCAATGAATATTTCTGCACTCAACCATCAATTAGAAACAAAATCACTTTTTCAGAGTTATTACTACAAAAGACCGAGTGTTCAGTTAGAATAAAATACGTGCAACAAGCCAAAATAGAACAGTTATTTCGAAAAGACTACTTACATCCTTTCATTCGTCGATATTTATGATAAGACATGCTAGCAAAATTCCGTAATAAAAACATATAGAAATATTCCCCCAATGGTTTCAATCCAGGCGATGTATTCTGAGCTTCTACTGGAAAACCCTCTATTGATTCATGCAACCCAAATCTGAACTAAGCTGCAATACGTAATCATAAATCACTCAGGCGCCACTTTATCCTAGCCATCATTCTGCCCGGGCGGGAAGGACATCCGGGAACCGAAACAACCATAAACGGGCCAGACACTGACACTAAAACGATTACGCCTTACGCATTTCCACAAGTGAGATTTAATCCCAACAGGCCGTACCGTACGCCCATCGCAACGTACTTATTATTACTACCCCTTGAGCACCGACCATCTTTAATAAATTTCCTCTGCAATGAACGAGTAAAACTGTGCAATAAAATTTTACTGTCACTCACCGAAAAGTGGACTTCCGGCCTGAGTAATTTGACGCATACATCCAAGTGCCTTAGAAAGAAAGTGGAAGCAATGAATGACACGACTAGACATTGGCACAAACATTTTGTTTAAGCTTAACCGTGACATCGATGTTTCAAGTTAAATAAGTAATGCAAGCAAAATTATTCGATAGTGTTAGAACACTTCTTGAAAAAAGAGCGATGATAAATTTCGTTGCGATAAAAAGGATTTGTTAGCTTTTCAGTAAAAAAAATTAACAAAGGCCCCACAAGAACTAGCCAATCCTTATGAGACACAACACACTGAAGCTAAACATCTTCTTGGCGACGACAACACGGTTCCGCATGGCTTTGTCTGGCTAGCAGATTAAACTTCCCATAGTTTGCAAACGACGGCATATACATGGTTCTGGATGCATCCGAAAGGAAAGTCAGCTTTCACAGAAAATGTTCCTTTCAGCCGAAACAAAAACCACGATCCGAAGCCATAGAATCTAATGAGTAATTGTAAAACGAAATGAGGTTCACCGAAGTGCAAACATGCTCGAACAGAACATACTATACGGTGCAGAGCATCCTTCGGAAGGCGAAATCATCTAACCGGGAAGTCGAGACACAGACCCAGCGGAGAACGATAGTGGCTGTTGGGTGATGCAGGAAAATAAAATCAGAATCGTAATTAAATATCTTTTCTCTAACCGAGCTTGAGACGCAAAATAGTCAGATTTTCATAGCTGCATCCAATTCCATAGCCACACACCGACACACACATACCTACACATCACTGCACTCCAAAACTGCCGTTACGGTCACATATTTATCCAAGCCAAGGCTGGAGGATTCCACACCCGTTGTCGACCGATGGAACGGAATACAGCACACGCGTAGCTGAGCTGGACCAGCACCGGAACTGGTGCAATGGGGAAAGTTTCCGATTAGATACGACAGCTATCAGCATTGTTGCATTTTGAACGGTGGTGATTCATTTCAATTCCCGGCGAGTTTTGCCAAAAGTTATGTAGCTATGCGTGATGCAAATTTTTCACGGTCCATCTACTCGACTATGGTTTCTTTCCATTCGAATGATGTTTGTCTGTGATCTGTCGACCAACTTTTTTTCGGGATCAATTCTTTCGATTCGATTTGGAGTTTGGTAGAATTTGCTGTGAACTTTTCTG
Organism: Sabethes cyaneus; assembly: GCF_943734655.1. NCBI lineage: Eukaryota > Metazoa > Arthropoda > Insecta > Diptera > Culicidae > Sabethes > Sabethes cyaneus. The sequence goes on along the minus strand of NC_071354.1, from coordinate 16,538,612 downwards.
GGCTAAGACTAAAAGAGAAATTTCTATAACAAAAACTTTCAAGGACCATTTTATCAAAAAAATGTTACTCGCCATAGTTTTTTACGAAAATACAAAGTAGAAATTAGTTAATATTAAATTTTAATCAACTTTTAATTAGATTAGAGCTTCAAAATCAGTTCAGTCGTTCTTGAGTTACAACACATATTTACAACAAGGCTTTAAAGAGCATGGATTAGAGATTACCACCCTGTGGTACCTTCAGAAATATCATAGAAAAATCCTCATATTTAATTTTTACACTCTTAATTTACGAGGTGTAGATACAAAAGTGTCTATTTACGGAAAGCGCTTAGAGCACCTTGCGATCTTTGCGCTAAACCAGTTAAAGCGTTTGCATGGGCTTTTGCGAGCAGGTTAGCATAATGCGAAATGCGTACGATTGAATACATCTGTTATGAATATTTCATGTGCGCTACAATTTCTTCAGGATAATCAATTAGTGCTTCGTGTGGATAGAAATGGCTGGCTTTAAAAAGGCTTAATCTTGCATCAGCCAAGCTGCTTCATCGATTGCTGCCAATGACGGTGAGACCATAAGCGATCGAAAGCAGGCGATTTTGGTCAACGACAAGCATATGAAACTGCTTTCTTAGAAACTGCAGGAGATTATATCTATACCTTTAGATCTTAAAATCGCTGATGAAGAACATCCGACGAAACGTCGTCGAGATAAGTGCTTTAGCATTGCTAATTGGCTCACTGGCAATACAAATTAATCGAATTTTGAAACCATAATAACCGTCCACCCTCCGAAAGTCTGGCCGTACTTGTTCAGAATTAACGCTAGCGTTGTAGCAGAAGTAATAGTCGATCTGGTGAAGGAATATGTGCAGTACTTGGATCGGTCAAGGATGCAAACTTGAGTGTTGAGAGCTCCCGTGACCCATGCATCCCATCACAAGCAGATCTTTTCAGCAATCTATACCCGCTTGCGGTAGCATACTACTCTAGGCAACAATTCACCACATCTCTACCGACATTTGATGCTAGACCGGGATGCAATGACTACAGTATTTTGGTAACCCCGGACCTTCGCCATTCCTGCCTGCGAACAACAGCCGTTGTGATCCTGAGCATGGGAGAGAGGGCTTCCATTATGACAATTTGTCCGAAGACGCAGCCCCCTTTTCCAGCTCTGTGCAGTTGAATTTCAACTCCGCTGCTGATTTACTACCAGAAAATGCCTGGGCTTCAAACCAACATCAACGTTTACCGAACCAAATTCGATGTACCTACTTCAATATACACAAGTCGCTTTTTACGCGAAGGATACGTTCCGCATAAATTAAAACTGCATAGATTCCGAAGCTCGCATAGCAAACTGCGGTATCGTAAAACGGGGGTAACATTGATCACCGGGGTAACATTGATCATTTAGACCAATAAGTGAAATAAACAACTTCTGCACTCTTTCCTGGACTGATCAATGTTACCCCGTTTTACGGTAATTGCAGAATTCGCGCAAAAATAAACCGCGTCAAGTCCCACATTCGTAAAAAAACCTCGTGAATTCCTAAATTACGTGTAAAAAAGGTGCGCAAAATATGTCTGCGTAAATTTCGAAACTTACGCAAGAAACCGTGTAAATTCCGAAACCGCGTAAAAAGCACTCACGATTTCTCAGGTTTTTGTTTCCATGTTTCTTGTGCGTAACACAAATTAACCCGGTATTAAACGAAAATAATCATCCTGAAGGAAATGATTCGGCGTTAGCGCTTAGGCTTCATTCGATTGCCGCGATGCTTAGACGAGAGGTCTCGAATTGACGATATCTTCTGCTTCTAGGATTGATGTCTTCGGAATATCATCCGTCAGTCATCTGCCGTCATCCAATATCACTAGCACGTTTTTTACGGCCTGAACAAGCCTCTCCCAAGCTCCGCCCATGTGAGGGCTGGCTGAAGGGTTGAACGACCACTTTGTACGCGCCGACGTCAATGCATTTGAACACTCTTAGTCTATATCCCGAACATTGGCCGCTATTTCCTTGCTCGCTGAAACGACGTATGGACATGAGACAGGATTATATCGTCAACGAATGAGCTACCTCGAGATGTATAGCCCGGACTATCAGGTACGTTCTCGCTGCGTCGACCTGACAATATCGTCAAGAGGCCGAGATAATCGACACCAGCGTAACTGAAGGAGGAAGTGTTGACGAAACTCTGTCTTCAACTTGCATAGCAAGCTAGATTTTTAGACCCGTAGCCATTTGTCCGCTGTTAGTTCCCTATTTTTCAGGAGGATCTTTAATTCTGCTCCGAACGCCTCAGACTGAACCATCTTTATCACTGTTCTTTCCGCTTTCTCGAACGCACACTGCTGCAAAGGAACTCTCAAAACTGGTTACGTTACCACCTTTAACACCTTCGCCTGTTCCAGTGTGGCTCTTAACGTTTCTAGCGGCAATCCCTCCATCTTTCTCCTACAGTTTGACAGAAAATGGAATACTGTCACTACCATACGAATTACCGCCGTATATTTTGACACTCGCTGAATTTCAATCACGGCAGCTGGGAGTGTCCCATCGTGAATTAGAAGATGCGCTCGCAGCTCGTTCTTCGTTGACGCTAGCTGTAATTTCTGGTTCGACCGCTCTTCTTCTGCGTTGTAGGTACATGAACTTCGAACCGTTGAACAAAATGTCAGCCGAGTTCAGTTCTGAATTTTCGTATTCATTTCGTTAGTTGTTTCGCCACATTTAACTTCGTGGGGGTTCCGTGCCACTCTTGACGCCTATCAAAGGTCATTTGGTTTGCGATATATAATTGACTTTCTATTGTGACCCCTTTAAAGTCTTAAAATAATATCCAGCGCATGTTCGCCCATTGTATCTTTGTCTCGATTGAAGTGAACGGATTTTTGAGACGACTCTCCTATGTTTTGCAGGAACTCCGGCGAGTTTGATACCCTAATTTCTAATGCTGCGAGAGTGGATGTATTTTACATCCCTGGCCATCTTAGTACCCTGCACCACAGAGTCGGCGCTGTCGTAGTATTCATCTACGTAGTGATTGTTTGCTATCGCCGCCAAAGCTTCAGGAAATTCCTCCGCAAGATGCGTTGAGTTGTTCGCCGTTCTTGAAAACGATTGATTACTTTTGAGAAAGATTGTACCCAAGCAACAATGTGAGTTTTATTGTACTCTTATGGTGGTCTTCAAGACCATTTTTGGTCTTAAATACCATCATAAGGGTGTAATAAAACCCAAATTGTAACTTGGGTAGCAAAGTGGGTCTTGACAATAGCTCACAGCGACACTCCGTCTACGGTTGACGCCGCGCCCCAAACTAGACGTGCCTTTTCCGGTTTTCGTGGATTTGGCATAACGTTCAACGGGAGATACCGTATCTTCGCTCGGTTCGGTTCCGCTCTTCAGCCGTTGCTTTGTGTGCGTAGCCCTTGATGACGTAGTCTCGGACCTGCTGATCCACATTTCGTTGTAACTTTGGACCTTCATCCGGTTTTTTCTTTAAAGTTTTCAGTCTCCGAACGGCCATCGGATAATTATCAGGAAATCGTCGCACGTCGTCACGCCACAGCAATCCCCTTTAGAATCGGTCACCACCACCGCGGGAATTGCTTTTAGTCGTGCACATTGCATTCCACCTTGGGCAGCTGAACAGCTTCTTTCACACGATGCAGCAACGGACGGTATTCTCCTTGGCACCCTCCAACGCTGCATAGGAGTTTAAAATTGCAGTGACTTTTCTCCGTGGTTATTCAGACAGAGAGCACACAGCTTACTTCGTTCCACCACCTTCAATCGAGCAGCCATTTGCATATGTTTAAAGTTGTGACAGCACCACAGTTTACGTTCGGTTTTGCAGACTCAACACGGTTTGGACCCTTGCAGCTGGAGAGCCGTCAGCCTTGTTGGAATCAGTAATATGCACATTGATGCACTCTTTTCTACTTTTTTTTATTTACCTTTGTTGAACGATGACGGCGATGAAGACTCCTGCCAATTTAGAACCGGGAACACCGACACTACCGAAACGTTGTTCATAAAATAGTGCACATTAGGAGAGGTGCGTCTTTTTTCCCTCTCTTAAAACGTACCCAGTGTATCTTAGAGTTTCCAGGAAGCTTCTTTATCAGCTCTTGGACGTCCATTGGATTGTGGAGATGTTTTCTTAGCTTTGCAACTTCCAAGTGGTCGCACAGCTGCTTCACGGTGAGTCCGAACTATATAAATATCTCCAACCGGTCGGCTCTGGCAGCTGCTGAGTTTTTCAGGCTTGCCAAAGAGACGCCGAAGATGTTCAATGACATCCGGAACCGATACTGGTTCTACCACCTGCTTCTTACGATTTCTAGTGCGTTCACTTGCAGTTCGCCGTTCGAGGTTGTCGAGATTAGAAAAACCGCAGGCCTGCGTCGTGAAGTCGTAGCTACTAATCAATATTGGCCACACTTCCAGCTCATCTTTAAACACAGGCAGGTGTTTCGACATTGCCTTGCTCCGCTATCGACTTCGTCGAGTGTCGGACACTTCTCTGCTTACGCATTTGCTCTACCGTTTCGATCTGCTTACGCGGACACTTCTCGGCCCGTCTTGCTTGGCCTCACGCACGGTGCGTAGTACTTCCTCATCTTCTCCACTTTCTTCTTCATAGGTTCCTTCTTCATCTTCTAAGCTTTCTTCTTCGTCGTCTTTGTCTTCTACTTCCTCTTTCTCATCTTCTTCTTTTCGCGCTTTCTTGGTTGCGACCTTCGACGACTTTTCTCCTGCGCTTGATATCTTTTTCTTTTCTTCGCGCTTCACCAAAGGCTTCATCTTCTTTTGAATACCACTTGACGATACTTTGCTTCGCCTTCTTGAACTCTTCGTGCATCTTCCTACGTTCCTCCAAAAATGCCGCTTCCTCCGACAATGATTCCTCGTCCTTCTGCCGCTCTTCCTTCAGATGGCATCTGTTCATCTCGCGCCCTTGTGCCAGCTGCTTTTCACGGAGCTCCTTTTCTTTCTGTGTCCGCTTTTCCTTCAATGCTTTCCCTAATTCCACGTTTCTCTCCTGCACGATCATTTCCTCCTCTAACTGCGTTTCTTTAGCACGTTGTTCTATTTTCAGGTTTTTTAGCATAACTTCTAACGATATGTGCAATTCTTGTACCGATCCTCCGTCACTTTTCGGATCCCGGATTTCTTGGACGACGGTTTCTTCGCTTTCGAGGTTATATTTTTTGATGATGTTCGGGATGGATATTCGTATAAGTCCTTCCAATCTCTCTTTAATCTCAAAAACTATAATGTTTAATCCGATTTCCTCTTGCGGAAGGATCCACTCCTACTAACTGAAACTAGAATGAAGTTGGTTTTAATTTGGAACAACATTCTATTTTGTTGATTTGTGTTCGATTTTCACCTTTATCATAAGTGTGTGTTGCACCAACAAATGTAGAAATGTTATTTCTCACCGATTTATTAACAAACCGTAGTAATAGCTCGCTAAATACTTATTTTATCACTCCAACTTCATTGCAACTTTATTTGACTATATAACTACACACCGAAAAAAATACAGACGTTCGATCAAAGTGGAAATCATATAGATTTTTCCTGGTGCTAAACACTACCTTTCCACAGGAATAACACATGAATCATGGTTTAATGGTAAAACACTTTGAGATGATCTAATATTCACATCAACTCCTCGTGAGAGTCACCTTAAATTCAAGTGGAACGACATGTGAAACGCTTTTCATAAGTAAAACGCTTTAATCAAACCTGTAAAACCATTGAAATATTTATAGAAACTCACACTATAATTCTATGTGGATTACGACAGAATATGCACTAATGGTAAAACACGTAGATTTGCAGTGCAAAAACATTGATTGCCAAGTTGACGCAAGTTTGCTGGAAAAACATGACCGTTTAACGTGTTTTGCTTATGAAATGATAGCCGAATGATTGGCATATGCAACAAAATTAACAATATTTGCACATTAAAATCATCTGTCAGTTCCCTTGGTAACGTCATGTCTATTTTTAACAGTGCAACAATATTTTCCATCATGCGCTCGCATAAGTTCACGTATGATGGAGACGCACTGTAGATTGCAATTGCAAATTGCAGTAAAAAGAGAATTTTCAGTATTGTTATGTTGCATTGAACTATCGATCGAGTATTCGATCTCAAACTTTAAGACCATCGACAGGGGATTAATTGTCCTGTACTCTAATAACTGGCGGCAAAATCTATCGATAAAGAAGGGTCGAGTTCTTAAGGACGTTCATACCCATGGCTCTGTTTGGCTTTTCGAAAGGTGGCAAGTTAAATAATTACCTTATTGGAAGTAATAGTATCTTTCTTTCAAGTTAGGTTCATATTATTCAATGGTACATATGTTTTTTTACCAATTTCAGTATTGTCGGTCTGAATGTAAATATTTATTTATACGCGTGTCAATTTCAAAGTATAATTTTATAACCCACATTTATTAAGCCATTTTCCATTCATAAACTATTACGGTTAGTTGAAGGTTCGCTAATCGGAGTCGGTTATTAAATAAACCATTTCCAGTGAATCGTTTGAGCTGCAGTGCATACCGAACACTCGTTAAAGCCTCCCCTAAAACACAGCAATTTCATCGGAATGCAAATTTATTCTAAAATGAAACCATCGATTAATTGTGTTGGCAATTTCCGACTGAGCACATGATTAAATATCAACTTAGCTTCCAGCCATTTCAGCGGCATTTAAAACAATGACCACCAATTATCAAAATATTGGCACACATTAGTGATTCAACCCATCAATAACATTCTGACATGTGGTGTCGCGTGGAAATCAGTCCCAGGATTATTTTGAAACCGCGTGACTCTTCAATCAAATGATTTAAACCAAATTCAAACCCGGCTTCATTTTCCTGTATAAAGCAAACAGCAACTTTCCACTCCTGTCAGAAACGGTAGAATTGGTTCAGCCGGTTTTGAGATCCGATGGCTTTCCACACACTTTCTTCTGCATCAGCCAGCCAGAGGCAGAGGCAGAGGCAGAGGATTCCTTTCTCATTTCATAAGATCGAGAGCGTGTTTGCTATGTTCAAATTCGCTCGATTGCACCCGAAAAGGGGAACGAAAAGCATCAGAGCAGAGCGTTGAGCGGGGCCTTCCGCGTTCTGGCCCTTCCGAGGCGCTTAAAATATGCCTGACTTTCTTTCAGAACTGACATATGCGGAACACAAGCGGATCGCGTAGAATTATGCAAACTAGAAGCACAGGATACACTTGACGAAGCAATATTTTAAACCCTGCAGAATTTTCCCCCATTCATCCACGCCGGTTAATGCATGCAATATACATACGTATAGCCGGGCAAAGGTAAGCAGAAGAATTCAATTAGCATAAATTTTGGGGAAAACATTGGAAATTCTCTATTGCCGGATGAAACATCGTTCCGTGGCTGTTTGTTTTCTGTGTTAGAGAGAGAGAGAGTGTATGAGTGTGTGTGTGAACTTTGATACTAGCCCTACTAAGTGCATATCTTAAATTTGAAAGTTTCCGGTTTCAAATGGTGTGGCAACTGTTTTTCCACCTGAAGATCTGTTAAAAGGTAATGCTGGAATGTTTTCCGCATTTTGTGCAATAAACTGAAACACTTATCAATGCAAGTTTGCTCAACTGTATTAAATTAAAGTAAATTAGGGTAAAAACAAACTTTATACTGTACTTCAAGATACGGATGTACTAGAAAGCGACGTTATTTCCTTCGAATCGATTTCAAAATGCTGCAGCACGTTTCGTATCTGTCATATACCAGAAATATGATAATCAGCGAGACAGAAGTTGTCAATTTGCGTTCATATCTATTTAACCCGAGCCACAGTCGTCGATCACTCATTGATTAATGAAGACCGACTGACAAGCAACGGACGGCCCCCCATCAACGAGGTATGCATTCCTGTCTTTATTCGAAACAATGGTAAAAAAGCATTCGACGCTCTCATTCAGTCACGTATCCTTTTACACCAAAGCATCACCCATCTGCGGCTGGTCGTGGCATATTTTCTACACCCATCCCACAGCAGACAATGAGGAAAATTTTCCGTGAAAGCTTTCAACGATTTCAAGGTGCAAGCAAATTTTAGAAAAAAAAGGTGGGGAAGATAAAAAGATCCATCATGGTTGTCGGTGCATCAGCGTCAGGCTGATTTTCGAAAAAAAAACGCAGACTGGCTAGCAAGCTTCAGACCCATTTGCGCTGCGAAAACCAATGTTCCGTTGAACCGGTGCAACAAAACTTGAAACCCGTAACAGGGTGGGTACACAAGCTTCGTTGGTATGCTTTTATGTTGCAGCAATGCTTTCTCACACCCCCTCCCTGGTGCCGCAAACTTATCCGCAAAACGATCGCCAGACGACCGAGCAACTGAAGTGAACTGCTATTCAATTAATTACTGAACCAAATTGAAATTGACACACGACCGACCGGAGAGCAGGGAAAATATTCTCCCCTCGCTCGGGTTGGAAAACTGCCGGTTCGTCACTTTGTAACCATCACACGTTACAAAACGGTGACGTGACTAATTGTACTAATTACTGGCCAAACAGCACGGCCATTGGTCAGTGTCAATTTGGGCTAATTATGCAAATGTTTCTGTAAATTGATGTTTGGTCGGATACTGCAGTGAAATTTGCGTGAAACGAATACAAATAGCAGCGACCGAAAATTGTTTCGCCAACTCGTAACCGCGGTTCGCGGTAAGTTTAACTTTAAAATATTAAGCAAATTTACTTTTAAAGTATGTCTCAGCGACCCATTACCGTATGGTCTCATCAGTAACACAGACACACACTGTATCGTTGTCATCCCCAACCGAGTGGGCTCAGTTACATCTCTTTCCGATCCTTCATAATAGTGTAATGTTTCACCGCATCGGGTGAGATAAAAATGCGTGATTTATTAGACCAAATTAGAGCGCTATGTTCGTTCATCAATCACACCTCCGGGTGCTTGGAACGAAGCTACCACAGCTCGGTTCAGCTCAGCTCTTCCCTAACCACAGGGGTAAGTGGATCTGTTCTTTCTTCTCTTCAAGTGCTTAACGGTTCACCGGAGGTAATGAAATTCTCCATGGAAGAAACATCCGAAGGGTTTGTCCAAACCATACATTTTATTCTCCCGACCTGAATGGTCTCTGATTGCGTGATTTCCACTGCTTTGAAAGCTCTAATGTGGATATAACTGTGTGTATATGTGCGATTCCTCCGAGTGTTCACCAGACAGAGCCGAGGCTGAGGTTTGATGGCATAACGGAAGAGGCCTCTCCACTAGACGCCACCGACGCCGGCCCACTGAAGGACTGGTAGGTAACATGAACAAGGGTTAGCCAGAAGATTAATGTGCGGCTGAGATTTCGTTTCCAGCTTCAGCTGGATTTAATATGTTAAAGCTTTTTGCCGATGAATCAAGCAGCTTTAAATTTTCGACGGCATCAAAACTGAAACGTAGAACAATCTGGTTCGATAACGTAAAATTGTATGCATTCAATTAATAAAGATAAACGCATATTGTTACCATAAGACACCGTAGTCATTAGATTTCACATAAGCTTCCGTTCAACTGAACCATCCGGAGCGGAGGAGCGTCTGTGCTCGTTCACACAGTTAACTGCTGCTGGCGAAACAAATTGCAACAAGATTCCCGCGCTGTTACCAGGCTACCATTAAGGCGTAATGAAAGCAGCATATCTTCCTAGTCCACCACGTCTTCTAGTTCGGAAGAAATGTAATGATTGTGTTATTATCGGGCCACGCCGTTTTCCCCAGCATCCGCCAGCATCTTAGCCGCACAACTCGTGCTGTGCAAAAATTCGTTTAACGATAACGACAGGAGCTTTTCTGTCGCCTGAGTACATCAAATAACAGTATTTTAAAATTAAATTTTAATAACAATAATTAGTGCCAAGCAATTACTGCTCCCGGCATTCCAACTCCTTATGTTTTGAGATGCTTAGTCTGCCCATATACCATGGACGGTTTGGAACCGGAGTGGAGTTTAGACTTCTTCTTAACACGGGAGTTTACGGGATGGGTCTGGTGCACACGTTTCAAGTTTCCGCCCAGTGGGTGGAAGACATAAAGCTACGATGAGGATTCACTTTCACGGTATTTATGATCTTTCGCCAGCCAACCAGTTCAGCCAGATAAAGGAGGAGGTTGACTAAAATAAATAATAGATACTGTTTGGCGTTTCAATGCCGGCTGTTAAAGTCGACCTCATTACAAGCAAATGTGTAATTTTAAAATAAACTAGATTTGCAAATCATAAACTAAAACATCTCACAGATTTCACATCATACTGCGTCTAAAATATGGAACGGAAAACGGAACTCAAAGCTAATATTTCACGGACCTGAAGACCGTGTGGACCTGGATTTGCTTTTAACCAAAGTAAAGTGGACTGGTGCTCAGTGCCGACCTTTATGAGCTGGCATATCTGGTTGACCGGCGTTTTTCTATGAAACTGGGCAATACAAATTCGAATCAATTTTGTAATAGATCTGGTGTCCCACAAGGCAGCAATTATGGATCTTTGATTTTTTAGTATACTTCAATTATGTATGCGCAGAGTGACCTCTAGGATGCAGATTTCTGTAAGCGGATGATTTGAGGCTCTTCCATAGTGAAAAGCCTATTGATGATTGACGCGAACTTTGAATTGAAACTTCAAAGGCTTCTCAATATCCACCTCGTTGAGAACCCGGAAGAAATGTCTAATTTATGAACATTATCGAAATATCTTTTAACGTCTGTTCGTCGTTTTTGAAAGTCTGTTAATGGCATCTTTTGTTGCTTGCTTTGACGACTTTTTGTAGTTTTTGTTGTTTTTTGTTGCTGTTTTGGTATCTGTTCGTCGTCATTTTGTCCTTTTTTCTTCGTCTTTTCATTGTCTTGTGACATCGTTTCGCCGTTTTTTCATTTCCTTTTTGGCACTTTTATGCCATTTTTTGTCGTCCTATTTGTTATCAAGACAACAAAAAAGTTGCCTTTTTATTGACTTTTCAACATTCACTCATCCCCTTCCTTTTGTGGGTTTGTCATTTTTCCGTCGTCCTTTTTTGCATGGTGTCGCCTTTTTGACGTTTTTTAAATGTCATTTTGTCACTTTTTATTGTCTTTTCAATGTCTGTTAGTCGTTTTTCGTTCTTTTTAACATCTGCTTTTCTGACATCTTTGCCGTAGTTTAGTGAGTAAAAAATTCGGGTACCAACCGAAAGAGCGTGGGTGCGAGCCCCACCACGCAGGTCTAGGCATCGTGTTTTGTCTCTTTTCAGCGATTTGTTGTCATTTTTCTTCCTCTTTTACGACGTTTTTAATTGCGTTTGATAATGTCATTTCTCTATATACCTTTATTTGTAGTGTTATTTCGTATGTATTGGGGCTGTTTGCCGTTTATAATCCTCTGTCAATCCACTTTTCCGGATCTACTTATAGTCTTTTTGTTACTTTTATTGACATTTTTTTTTCGCTACTTTGACTCCTTTTTCGCCGTCTTTTCACCGACTTTTCTGACTTTTTCGGTATCTTTCCGTCATATTTTTGGTGGCTTTTTGCCACCTCTTCGTCGTTTTTTGTCACTTATTTGCTGTTCTTTGGTCGTCTTTTTGTTGTCTCATTGTTGTCTTTCCGTCGTCTCTTCATCATCTTTTTCATTTCTCTGTAATCTTTTCTTTTTATTTGTCGTTTTTTGTCATCTTTCTGTCGCATTTTCATGGTTTTTTGCCATCTTTTCATCACATTTGCGTTATCTGCTCGTCGTTTTTTGACCTGTTTTTCAGCATTCTTTGACGCATTTTCCGGCAGTTTTATGCTTTTTTGTCGTCTTATTTCTTACTGTTTCAGTGTCTTTTCATCGTCGTTTGTAGTCTTTTTTTGCCATCTTTTGTCGCTTTTTCCGTATTTTTAACAACTGCTTATCGCTTTTTCTGCATCTATTTATAGCCTTTTCGTTGTTTATTGACAGTTTTTCGTTGTCTTTTCACCCTCTTTCCATAACTTTTTCGTTATAACTTTTTGCCGCCTCTTCGTCGTTCGAGCTTATCTAGATGAATGGGGGGCAACTCACGGCCGGTCAAACTAAGCTATGCTAAGCTAAGCCTCTTCGTCGTTTTCGTCGCCTATTTGCTCTCTTTTCGTAGTACTTTTGCTGTTTTTAGTCATCTTTTTGTTGTCTTTCCGACACCTTTTCATCATCTTGTTTCATTTCTCTGTTGTTTTTTACTTATTATTCATCATTTTTAGTCATCTTTCTGTCTTTTTTGTCGTCTTCTCATGTTTTTTGGTGCTTATCTTTCCATCGCATTTGCGTCGTCTATTCGTCGTTTTTTGACTTCTATTTTTGGCATTTCTATCGCTTTTTTTCGGCGGCTTTTTGCTGTTTTGTCGTATTTTTGTTGTTATGTTGGCGTCTTTTCAACGTCATTTGTTGCCTTTTTGGCTTTTCTTGCTGATTTTCCGTATTTTTATCGTCTGCTCATTATCTTTTTATATCTTTTTATATCTATTTATAGTCTTTTCGTTGATTTTCTTGACATTTTTTGTCACTTCTTTGAGTTTTTTTGACTTCTTTTCAAACTTTTCTTTCCGTCGTATTTTCGCTGCCCCTTAATCTTTTTTGTCTCCTATTTACTATTTTTCCCTTGTTCTTTTGTCATTCATTCGTCATATCATTTTTGTCTTTTCTACGCCATTTTTTTATTTCTTTGTTGTCTTTTTTCATATTCGTCGTGTTTTTTATCTTCTCTTTGTTGTATTTTTTTCATCTTTCCCTGGTTTTTGTCTTCATTCCATCGCATCTACGTCGTCCGTTCGTCGTGTTTTGATCTCCACTTTTATCATTTTTTGTCTCTTTTTCCGACGGCGTTTGCGGTTTTGTCGTTTTCTTGTTGTTGCTGTTTTGGTGTCTTTTCATCGTCATTTGTAGTCTTTTTCAGTATTTCTTGTCTTGTTTTATCGTATTTTTATCATCTGCTCATCGCCTTTGCTGTATCTATTAATAGTATTTGTGTCCTTATTATTGTCTTTTCCAACATTTTTGGTTGAATCTTTGACGTTTTTTTTGGCGTCTTTTCATATATTTTTTTGTCGGCTGTCGTCTTTTTTCATTGTTGCTTAATTTTATTACTTTTTCGTTCACTTCCTGTTGTTTTTACGACGTATTTGCACCGCCTCTTCGTCAGCTTTTTGTCGTATATTTGTTGTCTTTTCGTCGTTCTTTTGTTATATTTTGGACGCCTTTTCGCTGTCTTTGTCATCTTTTTATTCTTTCATATTTTTTGCATGTCCTGTCATCTTTTTGACGCTTTTCAACCGTCACGTCTGTCTGTTGTCTTTTAAACGTCTGTTAGTCGTTTTTCGTTCATTGCGACATCTTAAGTTACTAGACTTCTGGTATCGGTATTTTGTCTCCTTCCAGTGATTTGTTGTCAATTTTTGTCTTTTGTGGCGTTTTTGGGTGCTTTTGTTGGCATCTTTTCATGATCCTTTGTAGTCTTTCTAGTCGCTTTTTTGCAGATTTTTTATCGTCTCTTTATCGTCTTTTTACATCTCCTTAAAGTAATTTTTATTATCTTTTTGGCATTTTTGGTGCCTTCTATAGCGTTTTTTCAGTGACTTTTTCCATCGTACTTTTCGTCTTTCGACTTTGCTTCATCGTCTCTTCGCCTACTTGTCACCTTTTTTGTTATCTTTCGTCTTCTTTTCGTCATATTATTGTTGTTTTTTCGTCCTCTTTACTTCATGTTCGTCGTCTTTTTGTCATTTCTCTTTCGCAATTGTCATCTTTTCATGCCTTTGGCATTTTTTATTGTTTTCCTCGGTGTATTTTTGTAGTTTTGATTGTTTTTTGTTGCCGTTGGCATCTTTTCGTCTTCGTTTAGTCATTTGTATTTTATTTTGCGTCGTTATTTTATCGTTTTCATCTTTTGTCGTCGTTTCGCCTGTTTTTCTGATCTCTTTTCGTCATGTTTTTGCAATTATTTTTTTATTTTTTCTTTCATCGCATCATTCTTTCTATCGCATATTTGTCTTTTTTCATAGTCTTTTCCATGTTTTATCTCCTTTTTGACGCATTCTAAATGAAGATATGAAGATTTACGGTTTACGGTTTACTTTCAGGACATTAAGTTTGGCTAGGTTCAAAGTTCCAACGATAAAATCGATGGAAGGAAAGAAATATTTTTGCACTTTAACAAAATTGTTTACTTTCAGGACATCAACTTGGTGTAGGTTTTATCGAAATAAACGATTCCTGACCTGTTGAAACAGAAAGATTCTGGCGATTTTTTCCTGAATTAAAGTAAATCATAACTTCGGGATATTATTAACTGCGTGTTACGTACTCGTGATTTTTGTGACTGCAAGAAATTGTTAATCTTTTCCGTAAAATTCATGGAAGTCTGTAGTCCATAGCACTACGGATATATTCACAGATCTGGCGTAGCTGCTTGTATAAATCGATGGACAGTTTGTTTTTCCCGGTAGACTTACTAAACAGCCGTCGTCGACAAGCGATTCACTAACTTCAAATTGATATAGCTTCATAACTTATAATATCGCCGCGTTGAATGGTCCAAAACGGGAAACATCATTACTGGTTGAAGCACCTTGCAAACATGCCATTATTGTTACACCTACGACAGAGTTCCACCACCTGCTACCAGCGGCGGGTAAATTAGTGTACTATATTTACTCTCCCGCGATCCAACGAACAACAAACAAACCTTGAATGGTAGTATACCTACCTACCTACCAACCTACCAGCAGGCACGCATGCCGCAGCTGCCGGGTTACGCTTGTTTACGAGCAGCGAAGAAGACAGAATCCGATTGGCGGTTTCAACGAGGTGCCTGCTCTTTACCAGTGCGGAAGTAAATCTGAATATTTCATAGCTGAATAATAACCGTAAACCAAATTTATTATCAGTCGATTGAGGGCCTCTCTTTTTTCTATATATTTTATTATTACGCAAGTCATAAAGTTGCTACAGTTGTATGTTGTGAAACTTTCGTTAAGCCAAAAAGGATGTTTTATTTTACTGAACTAATGAACTGATTTTTTTTAGTTTGAGACAATATTCATTTAGTAGGTAGACAACTCTATTATGACGAGTGCATTCAAATTCGGCATTCATCATCGAAGAGTTGCTCGCTAGGGGATAAACCGGACTATCTCCGGTGAGCCCTTCATTTGTTCGCTTGTTTGCAGCCTGCCTTTACGCATTATCAGCCAATCCACTTTTTTCTCCCAGCTTGGCGTCCACGGTTAATATGGACTTTATATCGTTGTTTTGCACATTTGGTGTGAAGCGTGTTGTTTTTCATCCTGCTATATTTTTTGTTTATTCGTAACGGACACTGGAGCTGTAAATTTCGAATAAAATTCATAATTCATAATATGAACGGAATGAAATATATCCAACACTCGTTCATGACAATAAAGGTAGATATGATGGGTTATGAAGCTTTCAAACGGTGGTTGAAATGTTTCTCGATTATCCTTTCTGATGAAATTTGAATACCAGAAAGAGCGTTAATTACTCTGAACTAGTTTATTCACAATTGACCACGCTTCTCCATTCCATCGAATTCACCCTCATTAGCCATGCACACAGCATCCGTCTGCTGAGTCAACCATCTAGAGGAAATTAATGCGACGTTTATAGCACCGCAGGCAAACATGTTTCGTGTGCATGCATGTTGTTGTGCCAAGTTTTCCATTCCGGCCAAATACCTACCGGCAATTAGTAAGCTTTCAAGCAAACAGCGCACCGCCGCCGAACCAACCAGCCAGTGGTCGCCTCCTGGCTCGCATATTGCGTATGCGCAACAACTTTTGATTAGCGAAACTTTGCCTTTCCGAGTTGCTGTTGCTGCAAAACTCCGTGCGAGCAAGTGTGCAACCGTCCAAAACTTTGTTGCAAGTCACAAACAAACCCGGAGTCGACGTTTGCCACCGCAAGGGGAACTTCTAAGGAACAGAGAACCATTGCTGTTATGCTGTTGTTGGGGTGAGCAATTGTGGCGCACAGTCAGGTAGCCGAGTGCAAGTGACGGTCACGCACGATGTCCGTGTTGTGTGTATGCTTGGTATCGGAAGGTAACTTTTGGTAAACAAGTTCAAGACATCAGCATCATAATGGTTCTTATGATACAGGGATTGTTGGTGCGTTATCTCACCGTGCTAGGAAAACTTATCGAAAGTTTTATCGCATTCTCTGTTCCTGTTATAGATTACGACAATTGATTTGTGAAATCGTAATATGAAACTATGAACAAAGACAAGTTTCCTTTCCAGCTACAACTCATTTTGCTTCGTGGTGAATTAATTAAATTGCTAGCGGATATTTTAGCTTTATTTAAAGGTGTATCGAAAATCGAACAAGTTCGACATTTAGTTTTAGTTTATTTTAAATTGTCATAATTTTCACTTCATTAAAGATCAAGACAAAACATGAGGTCAATCTACATTCAGTTATACAATAATTCGATTTTACGAAGGTTTATGAAAAAAGCATCTATTTTCTATAGCTGTTCAGTCGAATGCAAGAAGCAGATGAGATCTCGTGCTAATAATTCTCTATGTGGCACAACATAATTTCTTGGACTGTGATTTGCGAAGTCTCATCCGTCATTCTTACTGACTTGAGTGAGTTTTATCAGTTTTGGAGAACCATGTTCAAGCCATATCTTCCACAAACCATTTTACTTGACTGAATCGTACGCTGCCTTGAAATCCACATACAGATGATGAGTTTGCAGTCCTGGAACTTACCTAGAATCTCTTGCATGGTAAACATTTGGTTCAACATGGAACGACATTTAACTTGATATTCGCCGACCAATGTCTCGGCCAGTCAGCAGTCTCTATCTAAAGAACAAGTTACGGTAGAGCACTTAATATGCCGAATTGAGCAACCATTCAACCGATATTAGTTCATGCGCCCAGATCTTCGTTTTCAGAAGTTCGGTCGGAATACCTTTCGTCATTCCCAGTAGCTTCCCAGTCACCAGCAGTGTTGCAAAACCTGCATTCTTGTGGTCTAATTTTCTCACACAAGCATTCTCAATTTAATGAATACACTGGCATGAGCATCTGTGTGTATTGTGCTGTGTGTGTATTTAGCTACCAGCCACGGTCGTCGCTCTCGCTCGTCATTGCAACCCGAGCAATTGATACCAAGCAAAAAGCCTGAGCCTCTCAGTTGGTCTCACGATACGGCACTGGTCTAACAAGCCAGATGTCGCATGTTCGAATATGGACTGAAAGTGGCTGTAAGAGTCAATAGGGTTATAGCAGTAGTCCTGCAATTGTCATGTACTCTTACAGCTGACTGCGAAGTCAGTCGTGTAAAAGCAGAAGGTCAAAATTCCAAATCACAATGTAGCACCTAGGCTTTACTGTACTTTGTAGCAAGCAAAAAACACGATCGAAAGTAAAGCTTGTACAATAAATTTCCAAGCTATGATATCCAAGTTTAGATTGAGATGGAAAGTTGCAGCGATCAGTTTGGAAGTCGAGCAGCGAATGCAATGGTCGTCCGTACCTGAGAAGTAAGCCTATTACACGGAAAATGCATGGTAAAATTTTAGCTTGAAAGCTAACGTTAATTTTCGCTTTTTAACCGTTAGAAAACAATCTTTGTCATAGAATGTCATAGAATTACTGCATCATTTATGACTCGAATTGTGTGCAAATCAACAAAATCTGTTTTAAATTTAAAAAACTATTAGCGTTCAATGTCTTCCAATGTCTCGTGACGCTGGTTTGAATCCAAATTTTGGATTGACACCCTCCCGTAAGACGTAGTTCTACGTCAAAAAAGAAGTGAAGCCAAATCTGCAGCCATATGTCCTACTCGTGGTCGCGAACTGTTAACAGCTTACGAGCTGTTGGTTTCGTGACCGGGCTACGCAGAACGACGCTTCGGTACTGTGTACCCGCGAGTTCGTCTGTAGTAGATAGTATGCCCACAGCAACAGTGGTTGTTTGTCGTACGCTTGCATCAGCAGAGTAAGCGTTGGATGCTATCCTTCTTAGACACGCCCGCGGCCGGGTCGACATCGTTTGCTTCTCGCTCAATTTGCAATATTGATTGTCACTCTCCAGTTCTATGATTGCTTTATAAATTCCTTCCTGCATTCAGCAAATCTGCAAGTGCTTCTTCCACCTGTCCGCAACCACCAGGTTAAGCAAGTTGTCGTACATGTTATTGTACATTGCAATTATCCAGCCGTTCACCATCTACGCGCACCTGCACAACTCCACAGTGGTCCTCAGCCTCTTAACCAGCAACTCTAATCCCTACACTTCGTGATACCAACTGGAATGCGACCTACCTCAGTGGAAATCGGGCAACCAACCCCGGTTTAAACTAAGAAACCAAGGTCGCGAATGCTGAGTGTTAGCACGAGGAGTAGTCATGCCAGCCATGTCAGGGGCAGCTTTTGACGGTTATACAGTCCTTAACCTAGTGAGCGCCTGCACTCCAAGTCAAAACCGGCTCATGACAGCGTCTGATTCGGAGCGGGTGTTTTTTTTAACTTTAATGTGGTTTTAACCAGTTGGTCATTCACGAGCGGGTGGTTGAATTAACCCACTGGTTGAGTATACACTAAAGTCGCTTTTTACGCGGTTTGTCTTTTACGCGACTATTTTTACGCGAATTTCGGTATTTACGCGGTTTTTTACGCGATTTTCGGAATTTACGCGGTTTTTTTTTCGCGAATTTCGGAATTTACGCGGTTTCTTCACGCGATTTTCGGAATTTACGCGGATGTGCTCACGTCTATTTTTGCGCGTAGTGCTGAAATCCGCTGTTTTTTTTTCGCGAAATTTTGGTTTCTTTACGTGAATTTGGAATTTACGCGGTTTTTTTATGCGAATTTCGGAATTTACGCGGTTTTGATTTACGCGGGACGTATCCTTCGCGTAAAAAGCGACTTGCGTGTATCACTATAAATCGCTGTCAATTCTAGATACTTTTACTTGTTATGTTAACATATACCGTCAAACGGGGTAACTTGCAACTATATTAGTCACCGAATCTTGTTTATAACAGTTCAAAGAAGCCTTAGATGCTGTTATGTTCACTTTCTGCTGATTTGGTGATTTTAAAAAAATCTCACAACATGGTATCAAATTCATTGTCAGTTTTTCGCCTGTAAAACGTTTGTTTCGCCCACAAGCACTTCAAATAAAAGAAGCCTAACATACAATTTTTGTAGTAAGGTGAATAATAAGGAAACAAAATAATTGATTTATGATAACTAGTTTTGTTTATCCTGCTAGTTACCACATTATTCGTAAAACAAGTACTTAAACGGGGTAACTTGCAACAGCTGGTAGATATAAAAAGCTGTGTTCCGTTAACTAGTTAAGGCAAGTTATCATTTAATTTTGCATCAAGCGATACTAAAAGCACAGCTGAAGAGTGTGAGATGCTTTTAGTAAGTCGGATATATGCCAGTTTTTTCGGGTTATACTGAAAATGGATATAGAAGAGGCCAAAAAGAAGATATCCTCACTGAGAGAAATCGTTCAGCAATATGATAGTGTCTAGTTACGATCACTCGTAACGTAATGAACATTCATATATTTCGTAAACAAGATATCGATGAATTTTTACTCCCCCGCTCCCCTTCGCGAAGCAATTATTTATAGTAGATTTACGACGTGTAATGCGTTGTTACCCAACTCCCGCTCCCCTAAGAGCGCTACCTAATATGAGCCGTTCCGAATTATAGTGGTCTATTGACCATTTTTGTCAAAAATGAGATTTTTGCATAAATCGCATCTTTATCGATAGATGTACTATATAAACACTAAAAATTACAAAATAGTAGGTTTCCAACCTGCTTTTTTTCATGACGAATTTTAGGTCCGGAACAGAATGACCATTCTGTTTCGCATTATAGTGGTCTATGTGCATGGGACTTACTTGTGACAGAGATTGAGATAAAACTCCCATAATCCCATAATTAGATGAAAGTAGTTAATAAGCGTAAGTCGACTATTGTTTTTTTTGTGCCGATTGAACTCCCCCTCCCTCTATGGGAGACCCCCCCCCCCCTAATCAACAAAAGCCTTGTTTTCGTCAAATCCGCTAATTTTCGTTTGCTTTTATCTCCGGAAATATTAGGTCTAGAAAGATACTATTTTCACATTTTCAAAGAATATTGCCCAAGGAATTCGAAAAAAGTAGTATTTTTTAGCACCATTGCTGCCAAATATTATTTTATTCGATTTGAAAACTAAAGTTCTATTTTTCTCTCAAAAGTTCCGACTCCATCGTATTCCAGAGATTTTTTTTACATTAGAATTACTTATCGTCACGAAGTATTCCTTGCCGATCTAGAGACAACGTTTTGAAGCAAGCGGCCTCCAATTTCTTATGTAAAACCAAGAGCAAAATATTTTTTTCAAGTGAGTGTGAGCAGTGAGTCTCTATGCCCTGTTGTGAAAGCATGTATATGTTACTAGATATTACATTTTCCTGAGCAGTGTTGCCAGCTTTTTAGTTTAAATTTTGGAATTTGGCAATACTGTTAATTTTTTTTGGATTTTATAAAAAATCTGGCAAATACGATGGAGTTGGAATTTTTGAGATGAAATTGTATTCATTGGGAGAAAAATAGTTTTTAAATCGAATCGAAAAATATTTGGCAGCCTTGATACTAAAAAAATACTATTTTTTCAAATTCATTGGGCAGTTTTCTTTGAAAATGTGAGAATAGTGCCTTTCTAGACTTAATGTTTTCGGGGATATAAGCAAAAAAATAAGTGGAATTGACGTAAACAGCCCAAGTAACAATTTGGGTTTTATAACACTCTTATGATGGTTTATATGACCAATTTTGGTCTTAAAAACCGCAATAAGAGTGCAGTAAAACTAACATACTTGGGACGGCTTTTGCTTATAAAAACGGGCATCAAACTTGGAATTCTGACTGAATTTGGTAAAAATCCAAGAAGGTCCATTACAAGTTTTACTTTTTCTTGGTCAGTTGACGTGGAATGACCCATTTTCAATTTATTCAATATTATTTTATATTTTAACATTATTTTCAATATAGTACAAGGAAAATTTGAATTGCAATTCAAACAAAAGTGTATGAGATAATTTTTCGTTCGAACGAATATTAAATTACTCAGAGTAATGAAATGTACTGTTCCGCTTCAAGTTTACCCTCTATAGTCTATGAAAATAGTCTAGTTAAAGTATTTAGATATAAAATCGTTTGGAAACTTTAATAAGATGTATTCTTACACAAATCTAAGTGTAACAGTGTAGTTATCTTTCTTCTTCACTTTATCGTTTATTTCATCTCTATCTCAATATTTTCCTGATTTTCATTCCGTTATCGAAACTTGACCTTCAGTTTTTACACGACAAACTTCGCAGCCAGCTGTTAGAGTACAGGACAATTGCAGGGAAAGTTGCTGCGACTATTGATTATTGACTCTAACAGCGCCTCCCAACCGAGATTCGAATATACGACGACTAGCTTATTAGATTAGCATCGTACCTCGAGGCCAACTGAGACGCTACCTCACCTACCTTGTCGTACAAGATTATCCGCATTTCAGACTCGATTAACCGGGTGAAGAATTTTTTTTTTAATAATCATCATTATCATCAGTGAAAAAATTATAACAAAAGGTTTGTTATGACTCAAATTATAAAATTACTTTTACCTTCAAGATGGTATGGAGGGTTTTTTCCTATGCTAGTCCAGCAGAAAATAACTCTCACTCGGTTTGTTGACATTTTGCAGATTGACCCTTTTGAAAATTTGGTACCGAATTTTCTTTGATTATACAATTTTCATGAATCGTGCAAAATGTTTAGAAAGTAACTGGGAATGTGTTCACGTGACTGAGACCAATAGATTAAGTGAGTTGGTGGGATTTTTTTGGCCTTTTTAGAAGTACCATTAATAGATGGTAGATGAATCTTTTACAGGCAGTTAACGCAGCTAGAAAAAAAATTGAGTGTTGAAGTTAACTAATTTTCATAGCCTTGTAGTAGTGAGACAATTCTGTACTATTTTGATATTATCTTAAAGCTGGTAGTCATTGGAATAACCTTCCCGAGGACCGCAACTTTCTAGATAGTCAGCAGCGCAAGATACAGCCTGTATATGAATATTACATATACACTGGCACCACGTAGTGAGACAATTCTGCGCAATTTTCCATACCACCCAAAAGCTGGTAGTCATTGGATTAACCTTCCCGAAGACTGCAACTTTCTAGATAGTCAGTAGCGCAAGATACAGCCTGTATATGAATATTGCATATACACTAGCGCCACGTAGTGAGACAATTCTGCGCTATTTTCCATACCACCCTAAAGCTGGTAGTCATTTGAAAAATCTTCCCGAAGACCGCAACTTGCTAGACGGTCAGCAGCGCAAGATACAGCCATTTACAAATCTCATGGAGATAGACCACTATGGTGCGGAACGTTTTGGGGATTACGGTGAAAATATATATGAAATCATAGTGGTCTATGTACATTGGTGTGAATAAATCGTATATTTTGACAAAAGTTGGGATTTTTATGTATTCTCATGTTGAATCACTTTATACACTACACATTAGAACACTTGGTTTGGAGAAAATAATTGTATAGAATTTATTATAGAGTTTTTTAGACAATTGCGTCTCCTGTAAAATTAACTAAATGGTCAATAGACCACTATAATTCAGAGCGGCTCATATGTGAATGGTCCTTAAAGAAGGCGGCTCTATCGGATCCAGACATGGAATATCAACTGCATGAATAACATAAAAACTTCAATTTGTAATTTGCACTACGGGGCTCATAAATTATTTTCACCAGCGCTACGTGACATAAGACATTTATGCGTATATTCATAGCAAAAGCATTAAACATCGCAAGTCGGATTAACATTTGCATATTGAAGTCAAAAGAAACTCATGCAAACCATTAAATTCGTTTAATTTCCGAAAAATATTGCTTGTTGCAAGTTACCCCGTTGAAGGGGTACTCTTTTCTTCCTATAATTGTCTTATCTGACCAATTGAATACATAGTTTGATACACGTAAGAAACGTTAGTCTAAAACATTTATTTAATGCGAAGTTTCAAAATTTCATGTAAACAGAGAAAAAACTTGAGCATCAGAGGATTGAAACGTGATGTCTCGCCATCGACACTAATGCTAAGATGGCAGCCCCATCACGAGACTCAGTAGCGTGGCAAGGTAGTATGATAACCTACCTAAACAATGTTACTATCAAGTATCAAGAATTCCTCTCCATTGTACCCAGTCCTGGGCTACTCGTCGGCTTCAACCTGGTTGTGCCATCTAGCACGTTGGGCCCTCTATTCCCGGTGCTGGCGGGGTTCTTGAAGAGACCGGATTTCACTGCACAGTCGTCCGGCATTCTTTCGACATGACCGGCCCACCGTAGTCTACCAATATTCGCCAGGTGTACGATAGGGATCTCACCAAGTAGTGCCAACAACTCGTGATTCATACACCTACGTCACTCTCCGCTTTCCGTTCGTGCTCCGTCAAAAATAGTCTGCAATACCTTTCGTTTAAATACGGCAAGTGCACGGATTTCTTCCGTAAGCTGTCTCAAGTCCGTAGAGGACTACCCGTCTGATTGACATTTCGTACATCGTCAGATTTGTGTGGCGGCGTATGCTCCTTGATCAAACCGTCTTACAGAGGGAAAAATAGGGTCGACTTAGAACTTGGATGCGTCATTAAATATCCTTACTCGTATTATTGTCGGCGGTTACCAGAAATCCCAAATATACGAATTTATCAACCACTTCCAGTCTATGGGCGTCAATAGTCACTGTCCGTGGCAGGCAAACGTTGCTTTCTGTGGATTCTCTTCCTACCACATATTTGGTTTTCGACGCATCGATTTCAAACCCTATCCTCCTAGCCTGCGTTTTTAGTCTGGCGTAGATTGCGTTCGCCGTCTCAAGGTTTCCAGTAACGATGTCGAGGTCATCTGGGAAGGCTAGGAGTTGGCTAATCGCTTCGATGCCTGCTCGCCGAATCACACCTTCAATAGCGAAAATGGATATCATACAGGAGACTTCCCCTTACTACAAACGTCTACGCGATTCGAAAGGACTCGAGACTATCTCCGAAACGTGCACGTAGCAGTACACTCGCTCCAAGAAAGCTTTGATCAGCCGCGTCAGTTTGTCCGGAAAACCGTACTCAAACTTGGCACCTGTAATGTCCGAAATCTTCATGAACCGGACCGTGCCGGTTTGCTCGCTCGAGAGCTACATCAACTCGGAGTGAAGATCGCTGCTATTCAGGAAGTTTGGATTGACGGTCAACATTTTCCGGATGCCATCGAAGTACACCCTTTTCGGGGACTAAATAAATATCGACTCTGACCACTACCTTACTACACACAACTGTGGGTCACTGTATAACTAGGTTTTTGAAACGGTAGTTCTTTTACAATTGACAGGACGGTAGAAGAAAGTAATGAAAATTTCAGAGTGAAGGATAAAGAGCGTAATGGTCACGCTCGCTTAATAAGGGGGCTGTGCAGTCTCCTTTTGTCCAGCGTCTCTATGGTTCAAAGGTACATTAGTACCAGTGAGTCACGTGCCCTAGTGGGTGTTAGGGGTTCGAATCCGGTTATAATCCCTGATTATAGCTTGGTTTGATCCATGCACCTTCCAGCATTGGACAAAAGGTAGGAGTCACAACGACTACTTCTTAAGTGTAGCTACTAATAACCCCCCTCTCTCTTACCTTTTCGCTCTTTCACCTTTACTCTAAAATTTTTATCACTTTCTTCTACCGTCCCTCCGTCAATTGTAAAAGAACTACCGTTTCAAAAAATATTAATTGTATATACTTGACCTCATTTCAAGGTCAAAACAAAAAACACGTGATTGATCTATGGAGAGGTAATTTTTTTTTATAGAGACTGCCTATTTTGGCATTCGCCTCTGTAGGAGAGGTCAATACAAAGATATGCAGGAACTGGATAAGAATTTTGAGCAATGGCCAAGCTGTGGAGTCACTAACAGAGTTAGAGATTAGGAAGACATTATTCTTCAAACTAGGCACACATGTTCCTTGACATAAGAGAATCAGCACTGGGAGGTTGAAAAAATGGAGGGGAGAGGTTCCCTAATAGTTTTTCAGCAAACTTGGCATGCATGTTCTTTGACATCAGGGAATCAGTACCGGGGGCTAATAAGGGGGCGAGATCATAACTCCGAAACGCCTTGACCGTTTTTCATCAAACTTGGCATGCATCCTCCTTGACATAAGGGTATCAAAACTTAAGAGGTGGACCAAGGGGGGGGAGGGGGGTTCATGACAGGGGGAGGTTTGGAAATGTTTGGACGGTTCTCCCATAAGTGACGGTGGGACAAAAGGGAGAGCTGATGACCGGGGGTTGCTGACAGGAAAGGGGAAGTAACGTTCACATGACTGTAGCAAATTATCCGTACACGTGGCCGGGTAGACAAAAGAGGGGCAGCTGACAAATGAAGAGGGACGTTCAAAAGAGGAACAAGTTTTATATTTTTGCATTATAAGCATTTCGATTACAATAGTTGATGTACAAGTGGTTGTGAGACAAAAGTAAGATCGGACACTCAGCTAGTTTTTAACAAAAGATGTCGATCTCGAGTGTAAAAACTATCAAGGCATTGCATGGCTCAATACTACCTCTAAGGTGTTTTCTCGTAGCTTGTTTTATAAACTGAGACCATGGGCGAAGTAAATAAAAGGTTCGTCGGTGAGTACCAAGCTGGCTTTAGTGAGAGTCGCTCACTAAACCAGATGTTTATCCTGCTTCAATTATTAGACAAGTTCCGGGAGTACAATTTGCAGACCCATTATCTGTTTGTGGACTTTAAGGCGACGTACGATTCAGTCAAACGAACCGAGCTGTGGCAGATAATTCTAGAATAAGGTTTTCCGACGAAACCATGTCACGCTGATTCGTGTGACGTCAAAATGGATGGGTCGAAATCATGCGTCAGAATAGTAGATGAGACGCCAGCTAGCATTTTCATATGTATAAAAAAGGTAAAAATCAGCATCACGTACAGATATACATGCTAAATAAATCGTATTTCATGCGCAAAATTGGCATATCCGTACTATTTTGGAGGCGATATACGTGATTACGAATAATTTTGAGCGTTACGACTATATAAGTATTTATATACGATAATATCCGATTAAGCGCGAGTCGCTTCGTACTACTCTACGATTTTGTGCTGAAAATCGTTTGAATGTCTGTAATTATCATTATATACGACAAAAAATCAACTTTATCCCACTTTATCCAGCTTTAGTTACGATTTTGAGTTTGTTAGGAGATATTTACGATAGTTTTCGTACATTGATATACGAGTTGGTGCTAGCTGGGACCTCAGCCTCTTTTGTGACGTTGGATAAACTGAAGTAAAGGGATGCACTCTCTAATCTGCTATTCAACGTTGTCTTAGAAGGAGCAATACGAAGGGCAAACGTGAAAAGGAACGGAACTATCATGAAGTAGTGTTGGAGGGTATTGGAGAACAGCAGCCCAGAACCGACAGTACTGGGGCACCATAATTCGTTCGACACGGGATCGACAACGGACCATCGCCACTAAAGTGAAGTAAGTATTGGTAAAGAAATCGACAAGCTCGCATTATTTGACTTGATTCATTTGACTAAAGAGAAATAAATACGACTGACTGACGAGTTCAAATAAAACTGATTGATAAGAGATGCTTTTGAACTTCGTCGAAAAGTTCCTCGAGCAAATCTAATTTAATTTGATTCCAACTTGTTCAGCCAGCGATGATTGTTTGTATTATGTGGCATTTGCTTTATTTTATTCCAAACATGGTTTTTGCAGAACAAATTAGATGACTGGTAATACTTTTTCGCAGAAAATAATTGATTATTACCCTAAAACTGTTCTATACTGACGCTCTTTCGGGCAAACAACAAAGCCTGTTTTTTAAACAAATTCACACATAAGACACATACCAATCCAGTTCCAGTTCAATCAGGTGGTGACAGTTTGACAGCATGGGCAGTGAAGTTGTCGTTTTGTAAAAACTGATAACAGATATCTTAAACAAGTTGTCTCCTTAGGGTTTATACTTGCTTGCTCCGATCAGAAAAGTAAATCTGACACAATGCTTTTCTCTTCTAAGAAATCTAAATCAGCAAAGCAGCAGCATTCTGTTGATGATTTTCTCGGATTTGATCTCGGTTATATTTATTGTTTTATAAATATCTTGGCATTTGGTTCGATTCTAAGAACACACGTGGATGTCAGATTATATATTCATTTGAGAAACTCCAGCACAAAAGTGATTTTTTCTCCTTACTAACAAGTTTATAGCGGGTGGTCCAGAATTAGGTAAGTATCAATTAACGAATCGTTGTACGAATTTCACCCAAACAGTTTCTATGACATCAGGTTTGGTGGAAGTTACGACTAACTAAAAATCCTGAGCAATCATTGATTCGTGCTAGATTTATTGGTACCCCTCATTATTTGATTGCCTGAGACCTTGCATTGAGCTCCAGTTTAATTATGGTTCACTAAATAAATAACGTTAACATATATTCATACATACCTAGAAAAGACAGTCAATCAATCTAGCCTATCCGAACCAAACGTGTGTACTTTAAATTACCGAGTTAAGGATTAGCAGCTCTCGCTTCACGCGATGGCGGCAAGAAGAAAATCGCTCCTTCAAAACTGCATTCATACTGCTGCACTGCACCGCACGGCTCGGAATGACATTTGAATTCATATGAGCAAGCCAACTTTAATTAATGAATCCTGAAGGGATTTATTGATTGCGGGTAATTAATGAATATAAATTGCTCCTGTCTGACGGCACACGGTCGGTGGTATGAGTTGCTGTTGCTGCTCATGCCGCTGCGCTGGCTGCCATGGCAAGTGAAAAAGAATATGCAAATACGAACGGGTTAAGCCGAGATTGAACACGTGCTGATTAATTAGTAATCCCATTGAATTGGAGATGCAACATTTCAAGCCCGGGAGCAAAATTTTCGCTGCCATAACAACAATACTTTACTCTGGATGCTCAACTGCGGTTTTCAAGCTGGCCCACAAATTGACCGGCCAAAACATACTCGATCGGAAGTGGGCTAAATTGTATCAACAAACCACCATAAATTTCATAACCGATTTTTTCGGAAACTATTTTTCACCGATTATTTTCTGCCGCAACGTTTGGTGCCGAACTTCATTCTATGCTCTAGCCGCAGGTCAGCTCATCTTGTTATTGCACGGAATGGAAACTTCTACGTCATACTGTGTCACATCGTTGCAGATTCGTCTGCATACAATCACGATCGGCGGTTTATTCCGGCCAATTTATTTCGGTTTCTTCTGTGTGCTCCACGTGCCAGCCATCCGGACCGAGCCTGCCGGACGGGCTTTCGGGCGAAACCAGCTACGAACCTCGGCTGGCAGGCTGGCAAATCAACATTTCAACCGGAAAAACTCGCGACACGGGTTAATAAATAATTTTTAATTGGTTGGAAAAAACGCGATGACAACAAACTGCAGCACACGGCATCAGGCAGGGCACCAGTGAGAAAAAATCGACTGCCAGATCCTGATTTGGTTCGCTTGCTTGCTTGAGTATGTGCGAATAACTTTTTTTTGCGGTTGATTGGGCCTCTTCCGCGACGTGATCAACCGTTCTGTGCGCTTCGCACAGGCAGTGAACAGATTGACGGGATGAGTTTTTGCTCGGTATTAACTCGCAGTGATCAATGTTTTTAAAATGGAAAAAAGGAAGCAGAAATTTGATGTGTTGATTTTGCCAATGCAACTTTATCAAGGACTAAGCTCTGATAAACTACATCGTGAGACATAAATAGTGACTTGATTTGAAAATAAGTTTTGTCTGAAATAAAACTAAATGATCCTTTAAAATCCTTTCTTTTATTTAACTCAAATTAAAAATTTCGGTCAATTTATCAATGCTTCTAAATCACATCTGCGTAGAATAGCAAAACATGCTGATGCGACAACACCACGATGGAAAGCTTTGTTGTGCAACAAAGTGTGACCTTCTTGGCTCTACGAGGAGATGACGTCATTGTGAGTTAAAGTTTTAGTGAAAGTGAGAAATGTTCGAAAGATAAACAAATTCTCTTGTCGCGTGAGCAATGGTAAATGTTCGCTGCAACTAGAAGCACCAACCACCTTTTTGTCGAAGGTGGTGAATGTATCACAACAAGTCTCGCTCGCCGCCGGAAACATGATCCTGCGCACTGACCGTGCACAGATTTGATGAGAGACAGAGAGAGAGGGAGTATGGTCCCAACTCTAGTGAGTTTGTGTTGTCCTGGGACAGATCAGCTGTTGACGGAGATATGCGTTGTTGGGTGCGTTCGCGATGTGTTTTTGTCTCGCAATTTCGTACTCCCGGTGGGAGTGTCACACGCCACGAGTTGTGGCAGCAAAGGTTCAGGAGTTCATGTATGACGTCAGACTGGCGAAGGCGAAATGTTCTGTACAACGTCACCGACAATCGTATTTCGATTGAGTACTTAATTTGGATTGCAATCTTGTCAATTGCTCGGTACGATTGGACTTATGAAGCTTCTCAAATTCGAAATGTGTGTAAATAATTTTCAATTGAATGCTTTCCCATGAAGCTAATGCAATTTCCATAGTATTGGGGCAATTAAGTGACTTTTGTGATCTAGCTGACCGTTAACTGCCATTTGCATAATATTTTTAAAATTGTTAGGAAACTTTATTGCGTTAATTTGTTTATGATGGAACTGAATTTCATTGAAGAAAACTCTAAAAATTAGTATCTATAGGACATTTAGTTGAAAATTTTAATTTTTGTATTTACTTTGAGCCATTTGCATTATTTTGGTACCGTTCAGGAATGTTGGCAGAAGTAATTTATTTTTCTCATTTATGAGAAGGGTCTATCAATGTTACTCCTTTTTACGGTACCTAAAATATTAATTTGTTTAATGTCTGGCAGTTTCAAATTTTGGCTTGAAAAATGAGAAATTCAGACTTCTTGTCGGACGGTATTGAAAACAATTTCTAGACTTCTCACGAAAGTAACAAAGGCAAAGATGAAAATAATATGTCGATAAAATCGACAAATAAAATAATATGTCGGCAGTCATTCCAATAAACGATGGGAATGGTAGGAGAAAGAAATGAAAAAATGTGGTTTTGAGTATCCCTAGGGCGGGAAAAGGCCATAAGATAGATAAGAGGGTTATTGAGGTACCCTTATATTTAGTATTTCTTTACTTTTTACGAAGTAAGGAGATTCGCGTGTTGAACCAGATTCAGGAGATATTATAGGAGCCAATTGGGAGCGGACTCGAAGGCCCTTAAATGAAGATTGTGAACATCGAATTAATTCTTTAAAACTAACTTGTTGGCGATGAATTTAGCAAAATCAAAATATTTGCTAATTTATTCACTTCCAGGTCGAGTGCCAATTGTAGTCAGCAGTCAAGTTATGGAAAAAGTGAAAGACTTCCCGTTTCTTGGTCTAGTGCTAGAAAGCAACATGAATTGGAACACTAATGTCGAGTTCTTCAAACAGAAGTTGTCAGCTCCGTGTGGGATATTAAGGAAGGTTACTTTATTCATATTCATAACGACAAAACGAGAAATTTTCTTTTCCTCTGGGAAAGATGGAAATATCATCGAAACTGTCGGATTTAGAGACCAAACATCTTTTTTGACCTTTTTTGAGACTTTTCAAGCCTAGAAAAAAATCCGAGAATACATAACCACAAAGAAAACATTGTACTTATCTCTAACTCACTCCCATTCCTATGTCTTGTTGCCGATTGCGAACCTGTCTGTAAAGAACGCAAGAACTCAAGAACCACAGAATCCAAAAATCCAAGAAACCAAAAGTACAAGAATCCAAGTATCTAAAATTGAATTCAAGAATCCAAGACTCTAAGAATTCAGGAATGCAAGAATTCCAGAATCCAAGAGTCCAAAAATGCAGCAATCCAGGAATCCATGAATTAAAGAATCCACGAGTTCAGGAACCCACGATCCCAAAAACCGAAGAACCCAAGCACCCAAGAAAACATGAATCGAAGAATCTAAGAAATCAAGAGTCTAAGAATCCAAATATTCAAGAATCCAAGAATCCAACAATCCGAGAATCCAAGAATACAAGAATCCTAGACTCCAAGAATCCAAGACTCCAAGAATTCAAGAGTCCAAGTATCCAATAATTCAAGCATTTAAGGATCCATGAAACCAAAAATCCAGGAATCCAAGAATCCAGGAGTCCAAGAATCCATAAATCCAAGAATCCAAGAATCGAAGAATCGAAGAATTCAAGAATTCAAGAATGTATTTTCTTTCTAATTGATGTAAATCGGTGAAACCTTTAAACTCTCTTCTACTTTTATTACGTTTCGGCTTACTTTATATCTGTTCAGCCATCATCAGATTTCTAAAAAATAAACAATCTTCAAGTTTGAACAGAGCAGAAGACCACCACACACGGCACGAGCAGCGTCGCCGTAAAGAATAACAGCGGGCAACAAAAGTGTTGCACTTTTTTATAAGGTTGTTTATATGTAAGTTATTTGTGTTTTGCCTAAATGTAAATTTTGAAGATTGTTTATTTTTAAGAAATCTGATGATGGCTGAACAGATATAAAGTAAGCCGAAACGTAATAAAAGTAGAGGAGAGTTTAAAGGTTTCACCGATTTACATCAATTAGAAAAAAAATACAAAGGAATACGGTGACCAAAACAATTGAAGAATTGAAGAATTTAAGAATCAACCAGTCCAAGAATCCAAGAAACCAAGATACTGAGATCCTAGGATCCTAAAAGCCCGAGATTCCAAGAGTCTAGGAACCCACGAATCCAAAAACCGAAGAGCCCAAGAACCCAAGATCCCAAGAATCCATGAATCCAAGAATCCAAGAATCCAGGATTCTAAGACTTCAAGAAACTAAGAATTCAAGAGTCCAAGAATCCAAGAATTTAAGAGTCCGAGAATCCAAATATACAAGAATCCGAGAATTCAAGAATCCAAAAAACCAAGACTTCCCGAATCCAAGAATACAACAGTCCAAATATCCAAGTTTCAAAGAATTTAAGGAACCGAGAATCCAAAAATTCAAGAATTCAAGAATCCATAAATTCATGAATCCAGGAATCCAAAAACACAAGAACTCAAGAGTCCAGGAATCCAAGAATCCGAGAATCCACGAATCCAAGACTCCGAGAATCCAAGAATTCAAGAGCCCAAGAATCCAAGTATCTAAGAATCCAAGAATTTAAGGATCCAATAATCTAAGAATTCAAGAATCCGAAAATACGGAAATCCCAGAATTCAGGAATCCAACGATCCAAGAATCCGAGAATCCAGGAAACCAATAATCCAGGAATTCAAGAATCCAGGAGCCCGAGATCCTGAGATCCCAGCAACCCAAAAAAACCAAGAATCCAAGAGTTCAGGAACACACGAACCTAAAAACCGAAGAGCCCAAGAATACAAGAATCTGAGAATCCAAGGATACAAGAATCCGAGAATCCAAGAATACACGAATCGAAGAATCTAAAAATACAAGAACCCAAGAATTCAAGAATCCAAGAATTCAAGTATCCATGAATCCAAGAATCCAGGACTCCAAGAATTCGAACATCCAAGAATCCAAGAATCCAGGAATCCAAAGATCCAAGAATTCGAGAATTCAGGAAACCAATAATCCAGCGATCCAAGAATCCAAGAGCCCGAGATCCTGAGATCGCAGCAGCCCAAAAAAACCAAGAATCCAAGAGTCCAGGAACCCATGCACCTAAAAACCGAAGAGCCCAAGAATACAAGAATCTGAGAATCCAAGAATACACGAATCGAAGAATCCAAGAATACAAGAATTCAAGACTCCAAGATGGTGAATGACCCTTTGGGCTAAAACAACTCTAAAAAAATTTAAAAAAAGAGAATCCAAGAATTCAAGTATCCATGAATCCAAGAATCCTGGATTCCAAGAATTCAAACATCCAGGAATCCAAGAATCCAGGAATACAAAAAGCCAACAAGCGAAGAATCCAAATATCCAAAAGTTCAATAATCGAAGAATCCAAGAATCCAAATATACAAGACTCCAAGAATCCGAGACTCCAAGACAAGAGATCAAGAATCCAAAAATCCAGGAATCCAACAGCCAGGAATCCAAGCAGCCATGAGTCTAAATATCCAAAAATCAAAGAATCTGAGAATCTTAGAATCCAAGAATCCAAGAATCCACGAGTCCAAGAATCCAAGAATCCGAGAATTCAAAAACCCACAAAGCCAAGAAACCAAGAATTCAAGACCCCAAGAACCCGAAAGTCCAAGAACTATAGAATCCAAGAACTATAGAATCCAAGAATTCAAAAACCCAAAAATCCAAGAATCGAACAACCCTAGAACCCAAGGTCAAGCAGCGGCATAAAACTGATCAAGCATCGACCAAAACTTTCGATCACAATGCGGCGAAGAAGGTGAATGTTTCCATTTGGTCTGCTTAAAAAACAATGATCCGTGCTGGCCTTCATGTCTTCAAGGCCTGGAATGCACCAAATCGGAATGCAAGTGAAGCAAGAAGGCCAAAACCCGCCGAAAAGCTGTGCCCAGAGTGGCTGACGAAACTAAGGTGCGTCGTGAATGATAACAAGACTTAAGCAAGTCGATCACAAAACAGTTTCCGGAGCGTTTTTACGTTACCGCATTACGCACATGGTTGTTTCTGAAGAGTTTAGGAAGAAGATGGACAAATTTGGTTAATAGTTTTTGGTTGGCAGACTATCTGTCGGTACTCAAGGTGCCGTGAATCATCAAATGGCAGATCTACCAGCGCTGGCGCCTCCAAAGCTGCCCTCTCTGCAGTTCCACGGAGGTAAGACATGCTTCGTAAATTACGTCACATTACGAATAATTATTCAGCTTTGAAGAAAAAGTCGGTAAAAAGTATCAAAACAGTATCAAAAAAGGTGATACATTCAAATCTCGTTTTACATCCACTATTGTAAAAAAATCGGTTGTAAAATAAGAGGACGTTAATTTAAATTTCGGACATAAAAAAGTGGAAGTAAAAATAAATCACGAAAAATGAATGGACGTAAAAAGAGATTCGAGTGTACCAATATTGACCAAAACCTTATGAATGATGTCAGGAGTAATATTGGAGCATTCGGTTATGGAGGAGAGATCCAATAAAGTAATGAAGTGTAAACCTAGCCATAGTGTTTAATGGCCAAAAGGTTTGATAAATTAAAACTAGAAAAAACCACGAATCAAATGTCACTAGTCTTGCGAAAATTGGTTCAAAATTGTAAAAGTTATGACAAAATCAATAACCCGGGAATGGGACTGGTAAGCGAGTATATTTTAGGTTTATGTAAAAAGTACTCGCCTATGAGTCCCATCTACCAACAAAATATTAAGACTTACTTCCAAATTTTAAAACCAATGATACAGTCATGATAGAAAGCAAATACTTTATACAAAGGTGGCACTTATAATTACGCGTAACAGAAAGTAAATGACAAATAATTGTAATAATTTCAATCGTCTTATTCTCAACATAGTGATTTTCGTTATGGGACTGATATGCGAGTACTAGCAGATAATATCTCAGTAAAAAATATTAAAAATATATATCATTAAGAATTTAAAGTTTAGGCCATTACAAAAAAAAACAAAGTGAATTCTTAAATCGAGCAAAAAAACATGGATTTTAAGAAATTTTATTTAAGGTGTAAACGTGAAAACCGAATCTATTCTTGCTTATAATACGTTATTATTTTCTATGCAAAAATATACGAAAAAAGACAAAAACGAAGGAGAATTTTTTTGGACGATTTTCGGAAATTCCATTGTTCGAATTTCCATTTCTGTTTCGTGCTAGAAGCGTTAATTCAACTCGGACACTCATTTTTCGAGTTTTTCAGACTGTAGAGCCCGCAGACAATTGATTTTATAAAAAGAAATTTGACTCATATCCTACAAATTATTTTTTTGCCCCCCGATTTTTCAAGCCAATTTCTAAGGGGGGGAGGGGGTGACAAAAACTTTAAATATGATTTGCAATGGCCTTATATTACAAATATTATTTTAGATTAGCGAATAATTTCTCGGTAGTCCAAGCTTTCCAAGCGATTGAACTCACAATTTAAAAATCTCCCAAACCAATCATTTAAAACTACAGAGGCACAAACAATCACATGTGAAATCAAATGTCAACTTTAGACTGTCGGCTCAATCAATAATTAGGCTTTCTTTTTTCAAGCTACATCCAAATCGCAAGCTCCCTGTTTGCGCTGTTCCCTCCACTCCAACCGCACTTCGGGAGTCACAAACAACGATACCGACCGATGTTATCTAGTTTATTATTTGCCTCTGCCACCAACCTCCGGGTTTCATTTTGTATGTCAGAGGATGTGGAGACCCGTGTGTTGATAATTTTCGGTCCGAATATTTTCGTTTGCGTTAAAGTCGAAGGAAACCACAAATGCTGTATAAAACGTTGTCACTTTCTGAGTTGTCGTTGCCTAGAGGGGAAAAGGAAGATTTTCCGATTCTGGGAAAAAAGGAGAAATCCTTACAGGCAAAGCAAACCGCCGTCCGTGAAGATGAATTTTAAACCCTTCTCCATTTACTAGTAGCTCGATCTCTCCCCGGTTTCGTACCGAACTGTCTTTCCCGCGGTGCGGTGTTGCTATCATCGGCATGTGTGATGATGTTCAGTGCCTATACAATTTAGGACACTGCTGGCAAGGCCCAGCTAATGGCGTTGGTGATTAAGATGGGAAGCCGGACGGACGGAGAAGGATATCCAGCGGAAATGTACGACACGAAATCCTTTCCTTTCAGCACAGTTGAGTGCGTGCAGGTCATAAAACGGAAAGGGACAAATCCTTCTCGGTTTGATGACAGATTGACGCTGATGGGAAACGTGATTGGTTTTGGGATGGTTCGCATCCCGGTTGAAGTTAAGCTACAAGGCGCGAATCTGCTCACCTGTAGTACTCACGCTTACGGTTGAACGGTTGTCCATTTCAATATGCAATGCAGCGTGAAGATAATTTGGAGCCTCCATTTGGGCTGCTAACTATTATCTTACTGCTGGTTGGCTGGAAGAAGCTTACGATGGACGCTTTCGGATCGGCTGTCAATGCGAGCGGCGAAGAGCTGTCGTCGATTGTCTCTTTGGTGTCCTTAAGGGACCGAGCAGTAAAAGATAAATGAAAATTGATGTGCGATCTGACGCATTGGGGTGTTTTTTTACAGATGAGCTCAGTAAAAGGGATAGTTGGACCCTGGAGGCAGCAATAGCTCGTTTCGCTTGATCGCACAGTCATTTGTACTGTTTTTATGCTTCTATAAAGGGCAACTATACTGTAATATATAATAGATGGACTAACAGGCTTGTGCTAGCCCTGAGTGTTAGCTTTCCACGGCAGGCGTACCACCTAGAAAACAAGTAGTAACAATTAGCTCCATTTAATATGTATACATAAGGCCAAATTATATCGCATGTCTGTAAACAATAATCGCACATTGTCGATAATTGAATGGTAGCAAATCAAGCGACCGTGATAATGTGAATTGATACAGATTCGAATTCCGTAAGGGTGGAAATAATTAATACTCCATTCGTGCAATATTGGCTTATCGTTGGGTGGATTTTTGGATAGCAAATTTGGAGGCTGATTATTGCATTGCATGCAAGGTAATGATATCAAAATATTGTACGTTCACTTTAGTGATTTTAGTTTGAGACTGGTAGATGCGGAGTAGCTTTCAAACTATGAAAGAGATTTTCCTGTTTTTTACGTCAATGTTGTGTCCTATATTCATATTTCTACTATTGGTACATAAATCATTTTATCAATCGTATCCAAACTAGCCATAAGTTATGGAAACTTCACTGATCGAGCTGCTTTGAATCTAAAAGTTTTCCCTTCCTCCTGCCCACACTATCAACGAGCATCACGAGCAAACTTCCAATCAATCCAAATCAATATTGCAGCAGCAATAAAGCAGATTACTTCCGGCTTCCCGGGTCCGTCCTTCCCAGCTCCCGAAAATCGAATCGATTCAGTCGCAAGCAAGCATGCCGAGCAATGTTGCCCACCAGCCAGCGCACAATGCTCACTAATGACCTTGTTTTCCGAGCATCATTGGGTCGGATGCAGACCGACAAACGAAGATTACGCCGATGATGGTGATGCAATGAAGACTGGTCCAGCAACCGACCAACGCCAACGCCAACGGTACGGTCCGAAAGGGAAAATAAAATAGGAAGATGACCCCTTCCAGAGCGGGTCCGAGATTAAACGCAATATGTGGTACCACGATGGGAACAATGTAGATAGAGACGCCTAAATTGATTTTCAACTTCTAACGTGAGCTACGCTAGCCTGCAGCCCCGATGACTAGTCCAGATGTCACAATGGGGAAGTGCATAAAGTTGAAGATTCACTTTTCGCTAGATTGTTTGCAATAAAACGTAATAGTTGACGAATTGGTACCGAAGGGTTTCTGTGGTTGTTCACAACCATGGTTGGAAATATTGTGTTGGAGTTGGTCTTGGCATTTTCATGGATAACTTTTCCGATGAAATGAAATTGTCAACACCTGTAAAACATAAGATAATAAAAAGTAAATTTTGGTACGTGATGAGTCACATCAGTAGTTCCTGATCACGTTTGAGCAGTATCTGTCTATATCTCCAACAAATATTAATTTCAAGCTTGAATGTAAAGCCCTTTTCATGCCTTTCAAATAGCCAATTTTAAATTAAATAACAATATTGTTCCTCTTCATTGTACGATAGTGGTGAGTGCAACCTTCAATTGCTTGATGGTGTCAAATGGCTTAGTTTCCTTGATAGATTTTGGTGTCAGTTCTGTGTTCCTTTTTTCAATGGTCTCAATTCAATGTCTGCTATATCCAATAACTTCAATGTTTTCAGTTGAAGGCAATTGCCTTCGTTTATCCTCTGTTGATGCCTATAAGTAAAGGGTAAATTATAGAGCAAACACAGTTTTTGCACTGCGTTATCACTAGGGGTGGTAGAAAAGCAAGATGGCATTATATTCTAACTTAGCATGTAGGTTGGAATCTCTTCTATTTAATTGCTAACTGTGTTGAATAATTGGTTTCTTGTGATACGAATTTGCTTTAATTTAGTGTTGTGTCACATTTGATCACTTCTATAAATTATGGAATACTTTTATGCAACAAAAACTTACTGTTTATTTGACAAGATTTACTGTTTAATTCCAGTAGAAATAGAAAATCTCCAGTCAGCTCCAGTTTTCTTGGCAGAATTTTTCTTTAGAAATTAATTTCCGAAAGCTTCACAGAACAAATCAGCTTGAAAAATCATGTTCTAGCATTATCTGCCACATCTCGTTTGGTTTGATTGAATCGTACACCGCCTTAAAATCTACAAACAGATGATGAGTCTCCGAGTACTCCCGGAGCTTGTCTAGTAACTAACGCAGGGTAAACATCTGGCCCGTCGAGAAGCGACTCTCACAAAAACCAGCTTGGTACTCGCCTCCGGTCTTAGTATACAGAACAGTCTCAGAACAGCATACGGGAGAGCACCTCATAAACAAAATTGAGATAGATGTAATATCTTCGTATAGCCGGTGCTGTAATTGCTTCGTATAGCCGCTCGCTCCCCTTTTTAGGAAGTTCAGTCGGGATACCGTCCTTCCCAGCGGCGTTCTTAACCTGCTCCAGTGTTGGTAGCTCCACAGCTTGACCATCGCTCACAATTCCTGTTGATCTCCCTGTTTACCTCCCCATTCAACAGCATCTGGGAGTGCACTTTCCACTTGGCTGCTACCATGGGTTTGTCAATAGGAATGTTGCTTGCAGAAACGTAAGATCAAACAAGGTTAAAATAGGTATAAGGCGCGCAAGCAATATGAATCACGGAACGCAACTGAGCGGAGAACGGACCTAAGCTTTCTTCGAGTTTTGGTGAGCACCAGCTAAGTAGCACACTGACGATACTTTTAGTATCACAGTCAGCTCAAACTATTTTATAGCGAGTGTACTGGTAAGGATGTGACTATAATGCTCCCGAACATTCAATTTGGAGTCTAGTATAACCCCATGGTCACGTACTATGTTTGTACATTCTACGTCTTCGTTTTCTATGCTGTCCTCCTGTCCGTACAGTTAGCTTCGAGCTACGTTACTGGAATAAAGCCAGACGTCGTGTGAACGAATCTCGGCTGGATGGTGCATTAGTAGTCGTTAGGATCGATGCACTAGCTCTGCAATTATCCAGTAGCCTAATTACCGGCTGCGAAGTCTATGTCGATAGAGAAGAGTCAAGTCTTAAAAACGTTAGAGACTCAATTGACTTGAGTGCCTTTTTAACGTAAATGTGATTACTAAGTGTTTCGCTATGCTAATCACCATAAGGCTGCTGTTCGGATGAAGAACTAAATTTCTGAAGCAGCACTTGATTTGTGTCAGCTCAAACTGTAATTAATATTATTTTAATTAGCAAACATTTAATCCCTTACATTTTCAAAAAACTTACAAGAAGTAGTCCACTCTCTTGCACGCTATAAACTTTTCTTCCACCTTTTTTCTATCTCTCAATTTGGTTGCTGTTTGACGGTTTATTAGTTCAAAACGTGTTCAAATTTGACTGTAATTAGCCTAAATAATCACTTCTTTTCTTAATTACTTGCGACTTTCAGTTGATTGAAAAACTAATTAATATTCTTCTCTTTTCAGGTTAGCCAACAAGTAGTCTCGTAGGACTGAACTTGTCGTCGCAGAAGGAAGAACGTTTAATCACAATAAATGATATTTTACTAAATGCAGCGGCAAACTAATCATTCACTCGTAAACGATCCGTAACCCTTCCACTTTAATCACTACTTTAAACTACCTCTGCAGCTAATTTATCTCGATTAAATACACCTTTACGATAGTATCTTAAGTATTGCTTAGGGGCAAAGAGCCTACAAAAGCCAGAACAAATACAAATACAAATACAGTATCTATCCTTTAGTTATAGGTACACTTTTTCGTTTGTTTACATTTGTTTTCCACCGGATTGACAGACGATATGCTCACCCCTGCCATGTGCATCGTTGTGTTGGTGTGCTGTTCTGCCGTGTTAACAGCTGCGTTTGCATCAGTCGTGAAACTTGTCGATAACTCTTTGTAACAACTGACAGTCAGTGGAAATTTTTATAACCCAAAAGAATTTTGAGGCCAATTGGAAGCAGAACATTATTGCCGTCGTTCGGTAACGTTTGGCGCACGTAGTAGCAAAATATGGTAAAAAGTAGTGGCTTTAAATTCCTGCCTTGTGGGGCACCTGAACGGTTGAGGAATTCTTCTGATTCTGTTGATTTCAATTTGACACACAGTCGACGATCATTCAAGTACGTTTTGAATCAGTAGAAAGTTTGATGTCATACATAGACATAGACAGAGTTTCTTAGAAAGCTTCAGTAGCATTTTCAACGCGCACTCCCTATCAATTTTCTAACACAAACAATCCCGGACCATCAGTGGTTATCAACTTATCAGGGCCCCGTGAAACAAATTGCATCTTCCATTTCTCTGGCATTTATGCACTGCCCCAAGATAGGTCTACAAAGTAAATTGAGCGAAGCACGCCGTAGGCGTTCGCGATAGTCGACAGAAACTTCAAACCATAGAGTCGCACCCGTCTCCCAGCGCTCGAGATCCAACAGCTAGTCCACAGTATCTATACCTATTAAAATGGATTTCTGTCTGTCTGTCCGTATGTTCCTTATAGAATCGAAAACTACTCAACCGATCGGCGTGAAAATTTGCATGTAGGGGTTTTTGGGGCCAGGGAAGGCTCTTATGATAGCTGGAGACAAAATTTGACATGTGGGTGTTTTTGAATACAAAAATTTTTTCTAAGGTGAATTAGGACCACTCCCTACTTTAGGAAGGGGGGCTCCCTCCCCTCTTTAGAAGGGGAATTATGACGCCTCTCTCCTTTAAGAGGCGAACGTTTCTGGATGGAAGAATTTTTTCTCTGGTTAATTAGGACCTTTAGGAAGGGGGGCTCCTAAACAAATGAAATACAAATTTCCTCATAACTCGAGAACTTTTTAATCAAATGGAACCAAATTTGGCATGTGGGTGTTTTTGGAGGCATGATTTTTTTCTATGATGACTCCTTACCTTTTAAGGAGGTGACGGGAGGCTCCCATACAACTGAAATACAAGTTTCCTCATAACTCCAGAACTAATCAAGCAAACGGAACCAAATTTAGCATATGGGTGTTTTTGTAGGCAATTTTTTTTCTATGGTGAATTGAGACCTCTCCCCTTTTTAGGAGGGGAATTATGACTCCTCACCCCTTAAGCGGGGGGGGGGGCTTCCATACAAATGAAATACAACTTTCCTCATAACTCCAGAACTAATCAAGTAAATGGAACCAAATTTAGGATGTGGGTGTT
Source organism: Sabethes cyaneus (assembly GCF_943734655.1). Classification (NCBI taxonomy): domain Eukaryota; kingdom Metazoa; phylum Arthropoda; class Insecta; order Diptera; family Culicidae; genus Sabethes; species Sabethes cyaneus. The sequence continues at coordinate 16,497,046 of NC_071354.1, read as the reverse complement.
TTTATAGGCAATTGTTTTTCTATGGTGAATTGAGACCCCTCCCCTCTTTAGGAAGGGAATTATGACCCCTTCCCCTTCAATAGTGAGGGGGGTCCTATAGAAATGAAATACAAATATCCCCTAGATATAATTAGAGAACTAATCAAGCAAATGGAACCAAATTTGGCATGTGGGGGGTTTTGAAGGCAGGAATTTTTTATGGTGGTTTGAGACCCCTCACCCCAGTGGGGACTCTCATACAAATAAAACAGAAATTTTTGCGTAACTCAAAAACTAATCGAACTCGAGAAATTGTAGACTCTTTCATAAAACCACCATAAGACCACCAAAAACTATCAATAATAACATTAGATGATTCAGGGGAGCACCAGTGCCGGCCAGTGCGGGGGGGGGGGGGGGGGGGGGTGAGCCCTATGTAGAGATCACCTCTATCTAGGTTTATTTATTTTCCTAGATCTACTGACCTCTATTACTTTCCTTCAGTTGAGTCACCCCTGAGAAATGGTATTTTCTACGAAAAGATTTTCCGTGAAATGGTAAGGTTTTTCGCGAAATGGTATTCTGCGAAACTCTATATTCCGCATTATGGTCAACCGAGAATAGGGTTTCCGCAAAATGGTATTCAGCGAAATGGTTTGTAATGATGGCGAATATTTAAATGCTATCCGCTTTATTTTATCAGGCTAAGCAATGGGGGAGTAGTTTTATGCTTTACTGTGAAGGAAATTTATATATTAAACCACCCATGAACTCCTCAGAAACTTGCAAAACTCGAGATTGTGGCAAAGGTCATCCGAGATTCACGACTTATGTACAACACAGATTAATTTGTGGCAATACGAAGTTTTTCGGGTCAGCTATTATCGGGAATCCCTCGCCAAACCCCAAAACCCGACCACTACCAAGGCGTCGAAACGTTTTTTCTCCCTTTTGAATTTAATGAAAACATTTTGCGAATTTTGGAGGCAGGATTTTTTTCTATGATGAATTGAGATCCCTCCCTCCTTTAAGAGGAGAGACTCTCATACAAATAAAATACAAATTTTCTCATAACTCGAGAACTAATTAAGTTAAAGGAACCAACTTTGGCATGTGTGGGTTTTTGGAAGCAGTTTTTTTTTCTATGGTGGTTTGAGACCAACAGCACTTCATTGGATAATATCTAGGATCTGGGAGGAGGAGGAACTATCGGAGGAGTGGATGGAAAGTGTAGTCTGTCCCATCTACAAAAAGGACGACCGGCTAGACTGCTGTAATTACCGCGGCATCGCGTTGGTCAACACCGCCTACAAAGTGCTCTACCAGATTTTGCTGCATCGGCTATCACCAATAGCAAGAGAATTCGTAGGGCACGGATCAAGTTTTTACTCTCCGAAAAATCCTTCAGAAGGGTCGAGAGTACAACGTACCCACGCATCATATTTATGTGGATTTCAGAGCAACATACGATACAGTTGAACGCGAACAGCTTTGCTATTAAAGCTACTCTGGAGAGAGTGATGTGTTACGTGCGCGTTTCGGGGACACTCTCGAGTTTTTTCGAATCACCCAGAGGGTTGCGGCAAGTGGATGGACTGTCCTGTACGTTATTCAATATCGCTATTGAATATGGTATATGGTAGGAAGAGGTTCCAGAGAAAGCAACGTTTGCCTCCCACGGACAGGGACTATTATAGGCGATGTACTGCAAGTGGTTCATGAGTTCGTATATTTGGGATCTCTGGTCACCGCCGACAATATTTCGAGAAAGAAGATCCAACGTCGCTTCGATCAAGGAGCATACGCCGCCGCACAAAGCTGACGATGTACAAAACGCTAATCAGACCGGTAGTCCTCTATGGACTTGAGACAGTAATTTTACTTATGGAAGGCATACGTACACATGGCGAAAGTTGGGAGACTCCGGAGGGCCAGCCACGTCGCAAGGATGCCGGACGACTGTGCGGAGTGAAATCCGTTCTCTTCAAAAACAGCACTAGCGCCAGGAATTTGGATTTGCCTAGAATGTGTAATGTCAGTTAATGACACATTATTTGGGTAGTTGCCGGTAGCGTGTAATTGACAGAGAGAATGTTTCGGGAGGTCGGTAGAAAATTTCCCGCATAAATGAGATGAGTAGTCAGCTTGCGTTAGATGGTGAACCGCAGGGGGTTTCTCAACGGTACTCCTTTGGTTTGCTTATATCTGTAGTACAGAACTATGAAAAGCTAGTAGGTTAAAACTATTTGCTAGTTTTTTTAGATTATTTAGATTATTTAGAATATATTCAATACAATTGAGCCTCTTGGTTGGCCTCTAGGTACGACGCTAGCCTAACAAGCCAATCGTTGTATGTTCGAATCTTGGCTGGGAGTGGCTTTAGACGCAAACAGCATCGTAGCTCCGCACTTGTTCTGTGTACCAGCGAAATCTGTTGAACAAAAGCAGATCAAGTTTCGAAAACGAAATGTAATACCTAGGCTTCGCTTTTTATTCAGTACAATTATTCGAAGAGGTCGTCGAAATATAGGGTGTTTGATTACCATGGATTGAGAAGCCGGATTGATTGAACCAAGCCTGATTCAAATGAACTGATTCAACATTGTTTAAATTTCAGGTTAAAGCGCAAATCCGCCGAAAAAAAGGACACGGCCGCAATGGATTCTTCACCATCCCTAGTTATCACATATTACAGAAATAAACCCCGATCCGATGGTTACCATGACGATTAGCTTGATTGAGCGAGCAATATCTGATTGCGGAAAAGTTTCTAGCCATTCATTCTATCGTCACTATCGGGTCATCTCCTGCTGCCGCTGCTGCTGCTGCACTCATCCATCCATGCATGGCATGGTGTCGGTTGTTGTAGTCTCATGTCAGATCCTATTGGGCCACACGGGCCGCCCGGCTGGAGAGTTGGGGACCGGTGGTGGTTCGGAATGAAATGTGAGATTATGGGTAGTCCATCAACCACAGAGTCCATTCATTGCGGTTGCCATAGTTTGAGCAGATGGTTGGGGTCTGCTAATTTAAATTGGCACATTTGCACGTTACAGTGGTTCAACACTTGTTCGGTAATAAAATGAATTGAGAGTGTTTCGAATCGGGTGCAATTTTGATGTTTAACTCCGGAGGTTGAGGGGCTCCTAGCGGGTGTCCACACACGCAAGCATTACGTAGGGTTGTAGGGTAGAGGATGGCTTAAAGTTACTGAATGAGTGAAAATCTCAACACGAGATCCTATTCAAGCAATTTTCTGAATCTATGAAGTATGAAAGAACTGCTCTAGTGTATGCAACTAGCATTCATTGGCATTTGTAAGGCAGTTTCACATTTCTCCTTCTACTGCACTGGTAGCAGTACATTCATAAGCCATATATTTTTTACTGAAACTTGGATGTATGCATATTTTCATAATCGTTCTCTGGTTTAATTAGTCACCAGTTAAATGCAATGCGATAAAGTTCTGGCAATCCAAATAAATGAAGCGTACAAAAAACAGGAACAAAGTGAATATTCTAATCTTTCTATTTTCATTTTATGATTGAAAGTTGATTCCAGAACTCTTTCCTAAATGGATAGTAAAGTGACAATTTCAATAAATTTGATTTCTTTATCAAAATATTTACATTCTACAGGGGATTTTTTCAAATATATGGTATAGGGTTGGGCCGAAGGCTCCAACATTTTGTACATGGGCATTAATTATGAACTTATGAAGGTATCAACGAATTATTTACGGTCATTATCTTTGTCGAGTTATTCGTGCAATTTTAGAAAGAATACATCAACAAATTCCTGATAAGTCGACCACAATTGAATCGAATAACATCGCTTACAAAGGATTATGGTAAATTTAGCCGTATTGATTTGTACCTTTCGCAGGGTCGAATTTCCCCAGTTACATGAACCGGCAGACCGGCGAAAAATTTAAGCCCGTCTTCTATTTACGCACTCGGAATGCAGATGACATCAATTAGGATGCGGTCAGTACGGCCGAGATGCGTATCCCAGAGAAATGGCACCGCATTCGGATGGGAATGCTCACACGCTAGTACCAGTTTATTTATAGCTTCACGGTCGAACTGGTGCCTAGCCAGGGATGAACACGCCAGGGGCATGTTCAGCGTTGTTCCCTCGATGGAAGGCACCGATGGAACGTCATAAAGTTATGCGATTCAACCTCACCGTTTGAACTGGATGGCGGTATGCAGAGCACATAAATCAAACTGCAAATATTGCAATTTGCTCAGTCGATCATGATGACGGGTAGGAAAAATATCGACATGGTGGCATGGCAGTGCACCTGAACTGAAACCAGGGACTGTGTCAATTCGCCGTTTTAATCCCGCTACGAGAAACTGGCACCAACTGTGCCATGATCTAGCGAAACGCAGCTCTCGTCGTCATATACCTACATATGAGCACAGTGCATTTTGGCGCAATGCCAAGCACCAATTAGCAAGTCAAAGTAGTTGAGATTGATTCAAAGTTCAAAGGGGTCACGACCTGCATTTGGGCAGTTGAATGAATACAGGCTGCAAGAAGATGTAACATTTAGCAAAACTGTAATTGATTTCCTCCAAAAGTGAAATATTCTGCCTTAATTGTTAGGCAACTTATACTCAACCGAAATAACTGCCCACCCGCGTCGGAAACGCAAACCCACAAACTGCTAGAAATTTATACTCTGACGAGATTCTTAAATATCTATTTGCTAGAAAAATGACCAAAAAGTTTTCCCGTACGAAGACTTTCTTTCGACAGTCTCTGCTCTCCGGCTTCATCGAGTTTTCCCACCACCAGCAGCCGCATAATGTCGCTTTGTTTGAAACTATAGAAGGTCGTTTAACAACGAAACAACTTCCAGACTCCCCGAAGCTGAGCTGAGCCACCCACCCCGCCTCAATCTCAATAAGTAGGGAAAAGCGTTAGTCCTTGAGCAAGACTAACAGAAACTCCGGCTCCGGCAGAGGTGCCTGTTGAAAATTTCTATGCCAGATTATTGTCCTTGGTTTTTTGAGGAAATTCAAATCACCGGCCGAGTATTTGAAGATGACTAGAAGATGACAGGAATAAAGCTATGGCATTTCAAACAGTTTGTATTTCTCATACTTTACCGGTTTCATGACTGCCGTTGTTTTTCGCTTTAATATTGTCACTAACGAAGTTCGCTATTATTTCCTCCGGAACAAGCAAGAGCAGATGCGAGGGAATGGGAGGGAAAACTTTATCAATGTTCATACATTTTGCCGCCCTGTTCAGTCGTTGAACAAACCGAGAAGGCTGGCTGACCTGCGTCACCGTCACCGGACCGGACCGGTAACAATACCCGGACGAGGCAGGAACACACAGTATCTTGACGAAGTGTGAGCGAAGGATCGTAATAATTATTGCCCACAACAAATGGTTAAACTTTGTGACCCTTCAAGCGGAACGGTTGCTTTAGTTTCACTTTTTGTGGTGTTACCGATAACTATAGGCTTTCGGAAAATGGTTAAGTTAGTCGTGAACTGTCTGGCTTTAAGGTTCGAGAGATTTGCGAGTTATTAAACAGTCACTAGATAAACGGTTCAAAAGTGCTGACATAAGTTAAGATCCATTTTACATTGGATTATGTCTAAGAAAGCTCCCAAATCGTTATCGAAATTATACAGAGAAACAACCACTCTACCGAATCACGCACAAAATCAGCGCTTTACTACCTCCGCGAATTGACAATGACGTCGTCCATAGCAAAATCACCAAAAAGCTGTGGCAAAAAGTTTGCGCGCTTCCAGAAAATGCTAACCAACCAACTGGCGAGATCTATTCCTGTGTCGATTGATTGTGGCACACGACGACTGACTCGTTAGAGGTACATTCCCGTACCTAATTAGTCGAATTTGCGTGAAAGTTGGTAAATTAGTTAACTTTTTGTGTCCTGTCCTGCGGGATCCAGCCACCTCGGAAGCGCCCCGAAAGCCGTGTTTTAGCCATTTTGCGAGCCGGATTGGGTGATTGGGTAACGATGGAACTTTCACACGAGATGAAAGAACCGGATCAGACGTGTCTCATCCGTGGCCAAACTTGGAAACTTTTGGACGTGTCTAATTATTCTCTTTAACTGCACGTTCGAATAGTTTTTACCATTTTCGGTATCGTTACGTTTAATGAGATCATTCCTTGTTATACATTCGGGGTGAATGCGATTGAACGGCTATTCCGTTCGACATTCCAGGCAGTGCGGATACAGTGTATCCTGCCCGGTGGCATGACCGCTGTTCAACTTGCAGTAATTTAGTTGATTTCTTGCTTCTTGCCTCCGATTCACCGTGAAGCTGCTACCAAGCTAATAGAGAAGCAATAAAAATTCTCTTAATTTATTTTATCGCCCTCCATCTTCACACCTAGAGGTATTTCGACTACTTGCTTTGCTATTTCCCACTCGTGGGAAAGTATTTTTTTGAAGTATAGCCAAGAATCTGGATCCGATAGCTTTTTCTTAATCAAGGGAGTTAGTTTTAGGTTCATCGCAGGTAGACGTCCGTAGAGACGGGTAGAGCACTGACCACACGTCAAGAGGTCAATGAAAGGTGAGTTGAGCGAAGAAAATTTGTATCTCCAATTAAGTGTGTGGAGGTAGGTCCTTATGAAAAGTTAGTTTGTGTAAAGGCGTTGATGATAAAGGGGCAATATGAGCTAAACATTACATAGTTGATATTGATCGTTCTGTATCAAGCGTTTTGTTTAAAAGCTAAACGAGTTAAGTAGAGGTTTTCAGTTTTTGTCAAGTTTCGTGAAAACTTGGCATGTGGTTTGAAAGTTGAATGTGAAAAAATTTCTTGAAAAGATCTCAGAATTTGAAGAATTTTGTATACAGATTTGCACACTTAAAAAAAGTGCCGAAGTCAGCAAAATTTTGCCGAGATTTGGACAGCCGAGCGTTCGGTAAAATTTTTTATGATGCCAAACGTTAGTAAAGATCCGTAAACGTCGATTTGCAAAATTGAAATTTTCACCGAACGCTCGGCTGTCCAAATCTCGGCAAATTTTGCTGAGTTTTTTAAGTGTGTGGGTTTCAGAATTGGGAACGAGAAGAATATTTAAACTTCGAACTCATGACGCCTGCAAAAACGTATCTGTCGGGGAATAAAATTAATGGTGGAATTTAATCGGGAAAAAATTTTCATTTGTTTGATTTCAAAAAAATATTTCGATTTTTTCGGAAACTATTTTGTTTAAAATTGAAAGTTCTCAGACCAAGTGCCACAGTGAAAACATTTTTTATAATAATATAAGTAAATTTCCAAACAAAAACTGATACTACTCTGGCTTATGCCGTATTCTGAAAATAATGTCAATTCTCAGCGTTTTACTACACAAACAAAGCAAACTGGAAGCCGTCAGATACTTCTGGCGGATCGAAAAGATCCATTTGATCCATACATTTGATGCGCACAGACTGACGTGCCCAGGCTGGGGCACACTAGGGCACGTACCCTAGTACCTTCTCAACAGAATTTATTTCAAAACAAAACCAAATTTTAAGCTGCGATTCGGGCAGTCCAAAGAATTTATTCTGGTTGCCTGTAGTATTTTGCGATGAGCAAATTATTTGCCAATTTAACCATTGTTTATTTGAACGTCTTAGTACAATACCTGAAAAGAGAAGAAAGAAAACAAAAAATAATGTAATACTTTGATGTCTTGACTACCATGTTATTATATAATAAAAAAAATAATGTAAAAATAGATCAGCCAGATCCAGTTTCAAGCCCAATTCAATTTCAAGTACACTCCGGGAACTCCGGGAAGGAATCAAGTCGTATCGCGCTACCAAACAGCCAAACCGAACCATAAAACAGAATAGTGTGGCCAAAATCCATGCTCGAAAGCTATACGACCGGGTGCTAAGCAAGTTTGACGAGTGTCTTCTGATATCTGATGGACTGATGATCTGATGGATAGGCTTCATCCTATGTCAAGGCTGACTTCGGGCAAATGCCAGGTCAAAAATTTTACTTGGCAACGGCTCCGGGGATGTTCCAAGCAAATTTAAATTTATTTTTGCCGATAAATTTGCACGAAAATGTGTGCGCTGCCTAATGAGCCATATTGCAGGAAAAGTTCTAGAATTCTTAGTCGTATATATTCATTTTGCGAATTTTTCAATCTCTGACTTTCAGAGAACGAAATAAGATGCTATATCCTTGGCCAATCGCAGCTTCGTACCTGGTCTAAATAACATTTTTTCATCCCCTAGAGTCCGGAGTATCACTTAACCTTTATAAGCAAAGATACTCCCAATGAATGTAAATAGACCATCTTATATATAAACATGGATTTCTGTCTGTCTCTCTCTCTGTCTGTCTGTCAGGATGTCAGGATGTTCCTTATAGAAACGAAAACTACTGAACCAATCGGCGTGAAAATTTGCATGTAGAGGTTTTCGGGGCCAGGGAAGGTTCTTATGATGGTTAGAGACCTCTCCCCCCACTAAGAGGGGGGGCTCCCATACAAATGAAACCCCAATTTCTGCATAACTCGAGAACTAATCAAGCAAATGGAACAAAATTTGGCATGTGGGTGTTTTTGGTGGCAAGAATTTTTTCTATGGTAAATTGAGACCCCTTCCCTCTTTAGAATGGGAATTATGACTCCTCTCCCTTTTAAGAGGGAAGGCTTCCATACAAATGAAATACAAATTTCCTCATAACTCAAGAACTAATCAAGCAAATGGATCCAAATTTGGCACGTGAAGATTTTTGGAGGCAAGAATTTTTTCTATTATGGTGAATTAGGGCCCCTCCCCACTTTAGGAGGGCGGGGGGCTCCTGTACAAATGAATTACAAATTTCCTCATAATTCGAGAACTAATCAATCAAATGGTACCATATTTGGCATGTGGGTGTTTTTGGAGGCAAGAATTTTTTCAATGATGAATTAGGACCCCTTACCTTTCTAGGAGGGGGGGCTCCCATACAAAGGAAATACAAATTTCCTCATAACTCCAGAACTAATCAAGCAAATGGGACCAAACTTAGCATGTGGGTGTTTTTGTAGGCAATTTTTTTTTCTAAGGTGAATTGAGACCCCGTCGCTCTTTAGGAGGGGTATTATGACCCCTCCCTCCTTTAAGACGGGGGGCTTCCATACAAATGAAATACAAATTTCCTCATAACTCAAGAACTAATCAAGGAATTGGAACCAAATTTTACACGTGAAGATCTTTGGAGGCAAGAATTTTTTCTATTATGGTGAATTAGGGCCCCTCCCCATTTTAGGAGGGGGGCTCCTATACAAATGAATTACAAATTTCCTCATAACTCGACAACTAATCAATTAAATGGTATCATATTTGGCATGTGGGTGTTTTTGGAGGCAAGAATTTTTTCTATGATGAATTAGGGCCCCTTACCTTTTTAGGAGGGGGGGCTCCCATGCCAAGGAAATACAAATTTCCTCATAACTCCAGAACTAATCAAGCAAATGGAACCAAATTTGGCATGTGGGGGGTTTGGGAGGTAGGATTTTTTTATTATGGTTTGGGACCCTTCATCCCTGTGGTAGGGGGAAAGGACTCTCATACAAATCAAACAGAAATTTTTGCGTAACTCAAAAACTATTCGAACTTGAGAAATTTTAGACTCTTTCATAAAACTTTATTTAATAACAAGATCACCAAAAACTATCAATAGTAACATTAGATGATTCAGGGCGAGACGGACACAGGCCGGGAGTGTTGCCGGCGACCAGGCGTCGGAAGCCCCGGCCACTGCGGGGTGGCAGCCCCCGTGGAGATCACCTCTATCTAGGTTTATTTATTTTCCTAGATCTACAGACCCCTATTACTTTCCTTTAGTTGGGTCATCCCTGCGAAATGGTACTTTCAACGAAAAGATTTTCCGTGAAATGGTACATCCCGCGTAAGGTTCCTTGCGAAATGGTATTCTGCGAAACTCTATATTCCGCGTTATGGTCAACCGAGAATTGGTGTTCCGCAAAATGGTATTCGGCGAAATGGTTTGTAATGATGGCGAATGTTTAAACGCTATCCGCTTTATTTTATCAGGCAAAGCAATAGGGAGAGTTATTTTCTATTTTACTGTGAAGAAAATTTGTATATTGAAACACCCATGAACTCCTCAGAAACTTGCAAAACTCGAGATTGTGATAAAGGTCATCCGAGATTCAGGATTTATGTACAACACAGTTTAATTGGTGGCAATACGAAGTTTGTCGGGTCAGCTAGTTATCTATATAAGAAGCGTTTGGTATGGAAGCTCCACGCTTTCTTCCTTTCTCTTGATTTCAAGGAGTTGAATGGAATTAGGTATTACTTCAGGATCCACTGGATTCCTTGGAATTCTCTTTGCGCTACATATGCTGCACAGTTGGCATGGCCATCTGTATCCCACCTTCTCTATAATATTTAATGTAAAAATCGTCATGATGTAATTTGGAAGTTGGGAAGATTGCGTAAATATAAATTCGCCATCTTGCTGGATTTTTCCAGACCAAAATATGATGTTGAAAGGTCGATGCCCCACTTTCCGTTTTTGTCTGGTCTGCGTTTTGTAGGCGCCAGTGAACACTCAACACAAGCGCGAAGGTTTCAGATCTACTCATCAGGACAAGCAGAAAAAATATTAGCGAAAGCAAAAAAACCATTTAGCTGAAGCACTCACTGGGAAGTGCTTTGTTGATCCGTCCTACGTGAGTAACACTAGTTTGAACGTTCGAGCCACATTAAATTTAAATCAATTTCCATTAACAACATCAGGAAAGCCATAGGAGCAGAATTTTTTTTCGTTTTCCGTAAACCAAAAATGATTTTGCATTCAAATGTTTACATGTATTGTTTTTTGAAAGAGGTGAATTCGGTGTTACTAGCTGCGAAGGCATCCAGAAAAAAGTGCGTTTAGGTGCGAGAATTTTCCGGTTTAAAAGTAGTTACAATAGCATTGAATAAAAAAGGCAGAAAACGGAAGCTGTTCAGTGTCCAAAGCCCGTGCAAGAAAAGATTCAGGACAATGTAGTTTCTGGAAATATGAAACATGTAGAAACTGTCGCCGGTGAAACAAGTGAATTTGAAAACTGCTATCTTGTCCATCATCTAACAACGGAAGCTCACTGGAAAATAGTGCAGCCGTTGTTACAAGAAGTAACCAGAAGCAGCATCAAAATAATTCGTGTCATGTTAAAAAGAAAGTTAAATTAGTTTCAACCGGAAGTAATCTATCTAGTGGATAAAATTTCAACACTGACCGAGGAGTAAATAATTTCCTCTTATTTATTTCCTTGATTATTTCAACAATACTATTATTTCATCGATACTCCCAACGAAAACAAAGCTATAAATACTCAGAGACGGTTGGTACGAGACGTCCCCGTTTCTTCATTCCCTGTAGATTTAGAAATGCATCTATGTATGAGTAACTTATTCACACAAGATTCACTTCGTATAATCGTCTTTGCGGCAATACTTCACAGTTGGCCTAGCCGATTAAACATTAATTTGTAATAAATCTCTGATATTTTGCAAATGTTAATACAGACAAGAAAATAATTTAAAGTAATTCTATGATTAGGAATAATTCCAATTTTCCAAGAATCCTTTATTGTGGCTGTGACGGTATTAATAAGATAAGATAAAATAAGATAAGATAAGATAAGATAAGATAAGATAAGATAAGATAAGATAAGATAAGATAAGATAAGATAAGATAAGATAAGATAAGATAAGATAAGATAAGATAAGATAAGATAAGATAAGATAAGATAAGATAAGATAAGATAAGATAAGATAAGATAAGATAAGATAAGATAAGATAAGATAAGATAAGATAAGATAAGATAAGATAAGATAAGATAAGATAAGATAAGATAAGATAAGATAAGATAAGATAAGATAAGATAAGATAAGATAAGATAAGATAAGATAAGATCAAATCAGATAAGATAAGTTAAGATAAGATAAGATAAGATAAGATAAGATAAGATAAGATAAGATAAGATAAGATAAGATAAGATAAGATAAGATAAGATCAGATCAGATTAGATAAGATCAGATCAGATCAGATCAGATAAGGTAAGGTAAGAAAAAAGAAGAAAAGAAAAGAAAAGAAAAGAAAAGAAAAGAAAAGAAAAGAAAAGAAGAGAAAAGAAGAGAAAAGAAAAGATAACATAAGCCAACAGGAAGCTCTTAGGAGCACTAGGGTTGTTTTGATCAAAATATTCCACCTGTTTTCCTTCCCATCCCCATCAGGTAAATGATGACACGGGCAAGATGGGCAAGCCACAAATCTTCCACATGATTGTGAGGAACGTGCTGCTCGAGTCAAAGATGCTGATACCTGATCCTCTTTGGTAATTGCCATAATTTTTAACCCCGCCCAGAACGGGTTATCATATTTAAGATCCTGTAATTTTAAATTTAAGTAACATAATAATTTCAACAAACGGTGTTGTGGGATTTTCTTTTATATATTGATGATTTCTTATAATTATAAAAATGTATTTACAAAACGTAATAAACAAACACTCCCAATTGAGCCGAATCCGAACAAATCATGTTGTCCAGTCAAAGAAAGAACACCCATCCATCTAGACGAGCTCAAATTCATTTCAATCAATCCGTAACAGGAAAAATCTAAACTAATAAGGACAAATAGCTTAACGGCAACTCTATGCAAATCTCCTCCGTTTGTGATCCGCCGCAGTCCACTCTGCTGTGCTGTGAGACACTAAAGCTTTCGTCCGAGTTGAAACTGATTTACCACACGGTTTCGGTTGGCTAGGTGAAATAATTTGTACCGTAAAAGTTTTTTTTTCCTTCAAGGCCTCTAAGGCGAAACTTTTCCAGAATCGATTTGGTGCTTCTATAGCTCATTTTCGTTTGTGGGACTCATCTGCTGAAAATCTCAACTTCGTGCTTGAAGTTTTAACCGAATATACTAGAGCTAGATTGCTGCGGATCTTGAGGAATGAAGCTTGGAGGTGAGGCGACGAGTCTGTTGACTCGGTTCGGACAATGCGGTAGGACTTTGATTGTGGTTGATGGTTTTTGAGAAAAGTTCCTTTCAGTATTTTATGTCCAGTTGCTTTTACTTTTTCACCCGTGCCCTGAATGCCATAAATCGGGTCGGTGAAGTTTTTTTTTCGTTGGTCTTTCTCGCAGATCAACCGATGCGATGTCGCGTAACGGGGTGGAAATCTGATCAAAGGAAAATCCCCAAGCCGACCGGGGCTGGAGACCGACGAGCACAATCTGCCCGTTATGGGTTAAGCTTCCGATTAGCTATTGTTGATCAACTGTCAAATTACCAGATCCGGCCGAAATCGGACGAAGCAGCGGAAATTGCACATTCGTTTGAAGCTGCCCGCCATTATGCCTAGTTTCCTGGGAGTTTGTGCCTTTGTCTTGTTGAGAAAAAGAAAATTTCAAATCAAAGGGTTCCGTTTCGGCTAAACCGAGCACAATCGGTTTAAAATATAAAGGATGAAATCGACCGTTTGATTGAGTTTACTAAATTTTGCCGTTTCAACTTGTATCGGGAGGTTCAACCTAACAAGTGAAACAAAGTATCATATTGGATTATTCAAAAAGTAATTAGCGTTGACATCTTCCCACGGTTCAGTCGTTTACAGTGGCGTCACCTGTGCGTAAATAATCGAACATTTTATCGGGCCGCGTGAGCGAGCGACACAAATCATTAATCACAATTCTAATTGTTACTGACGTTTGGCGGTGTCGTTTGAACTCGTCCGCAAACAAACTGGGCTGTGCCAGATGCATATTGCATTCATTGTTTTCAGGACCCCCTGAAACAAACAAATCCATCGTCCAGTCGGTCAATAATAACCTTAATTACGGGCATACAAAGGCATGGAGTCCGCCGTTCGGCTGTTCGGCGCGTAATTGGTGATTATGTAAATTTAATTACATTTATTTGCCACACGCTGCCCCCTTTTTTCGAGCAGCAGCTGCGGGGGGGTTATTTCATTCAGAGTGTCGAGAGAGGTATGCGTTGTAAGCTGAATCCTAGTTTGACTCTACCGCCGCAGTCTGTTGTCGTTATACATGAAAAAGGAAGTTAACAGGTACGAGTTTTGATTGGTGATAGTACCATATGTATTGTAAATCATTGTTGATGGTTTTAGAAGTGAGAATTGTCCTCAAAAATTTTATTCGATTTTGGTCTATTTAAAATCTATTAGTGGCGTTTCTTCAGTTTCAACTCTGGCATCTGCTAGTGATAACGAGCGTTTATCAAAACTCTGTGGGCGCCGAAAATGGAACATTGTTCTAAAGATAAAATTACTTATTACCAGAATGTATGTGGCCTTACAACTAAAAAGAATTCTTTTATTTTGAATTTTCGCAGCAACTCACTTTGTCTCAATTTATTTTCGTTTTAGATATTCAAGCATTTAAAGTCAGTAATATTTTTTCTGACACTTTTACACAGAAGATGATGATAATGATGATGATGATGATGATGATATCTGCACTTATTCTCACTCTAGTTTCTCTTTCTAGCTAATGTTTCCTCTCTTCTCGCAAATTACTGACCGGCTAAAACTCTTTAGCGACGAATGGATAAAATCGAAGACCCCATTACTAACAAGCTGCCAGTCTTCTTATTACAGGGGTCTTCGATAAAATCGTATATCCGTACCACTTGACATTAGCCATTTAAAAGCACAATTTTCATTCTCCGCTCAGCGAAAAACCGACTGAGATCAAAAATATTTCCATTTTATTGACGCCTATGAGGCGAATGGATTGCAAAGTAAATGTTGACATTGACCGATATCCTATTTTATATTGATGCTTTCACTCCAGTGTGGAAAGGAGCCAATTTAATGCCCCCGAACAACCAATAGAAGGCCAATCTGAGCTGACTTTTATAGCTTACTTAGGTTTCTTCTTTTTTCTGCTGCCGTCTAGACGACAATCGTAAAAGCAAGCACACAGATTCGATCGTAAAATCGCTTCAGCTTCAGCGTCAGCTATTGATGTGGACCTCCATTTTCCCGGTTGCAAAATCCCTGCAGCAAATGGCCAACTCCGGCAATCTACTTAATCATTATTCATTTCATTCCCCCAGCTCTGCTAATGAGGGAAGCCTTATTCGGTTGCAATTGAAAATGGCATAAAATTAGTGTCACGTACCGTGCCAATACGGCTGCAGGAACGTGACCCGGTTGGCCGGTGCAACGTGCTGCATAATATGGCAGCAGGCTCCGTATTCCCATGTGGCACCGTGGTTCAGAGCCTAAACAATCACCGGTTCCGGTTACCATCCGTTCGCCGCCGCTCCCTGGTCTGCAGGATGGAATTATCAACAATCGTAAATAATATATTGAATTATCCTTCTGCTAATGTGTGAACAAAGCGTTTCGGGTACGTGTAAAACGACACCTACGGGGCATTCTGGTGCACGACGCCAATCAGAATCGAACACATTCGGAGCGTATTTACAACAGCTTTCGCTGAACTACATTCCGGGAAAATTCATTGGTATTCATGGTATAGTGTTATAGTTCGCATGTGGGAAAGTTATCAATTATGAATGCAGCCAGTCCAACAGTTCGTATATATTAGTAGTTAAGGAACAATTGACAGAAAAAATGTTAAGCACTGTTTTATTGTACCAATAAATTAGTTCAAATCATCATTTACCGATTATAATATCAAACTCAGTTAGTACATAACTAATAGTGCAAAACATGTCGGGCAAAAATAGTATTAACATCAGATTTGCATGACACAAAAAAATCATACCGGTGCTGTTTGCAGTAAAATACACTACTAATTAAGCGTAAATTTCTAGAATATTCATCCACTAGCTCGACTCGCTGCAGCTCAAAACTTTAACAGGGCTTTCGCTATTATTTAATTAACCGGGTGCCCAATATTGAATTAATCTTTCCTCATTATTTACATCGCGCTTGCATAATTTATTTGCACGTTCGGTATTGAACCTTCATTAGGGTTGCCTTAAAACCCCGGGTCCATTTCACGCTTCATAAGCAGATTAAATATGATAATGGTTTTGTTCTTCGCCCGACGAAAAGGTATTCCGCTGCACTGGGCATCAATTTCGGTTGATTTTGCGCGAATAATTCATTCGACTGGTTTTCCGTGCCAGCCAGCTTTAAGCCGAGCCACGGCTTGAATGTTTACGTTCATTGAACATTTTGTTTATCAAATTGATTTAAGCCTACACTTGCAATTAGAATGCATGCCAACGCCGTCAACAACCACGTTGACACGTTCTTGTACAATCTGAGGAGGCGCGTGGTCGTTAACGCCAGTTGATTGTTCGCTGGATGGCTTGCTCCGCAAGCATGGGTAACAATTTCAACTTAACGACCACAAATAGCATTACGAAGCATTCTCATCTTCATTTTTCCCCTTTTCCACAAAGCTTTTTCCCCGTAGTGCCTGTTGCTGTTGCAGATTCGAATTGCTTCCACCTCGATCAAGACAAGTGTCCCTTCGTCTCCATGATAACGAACTTCCATTTGTATTGACTGACAGTGTGAACTTTTACCACCCCCAGCTTACCGGTCCCTCCGGTTTGCTGTACTGAAGGAAACAAGCAAAATAACGAAGATATCTTTCTGACACCTTGTCCCGCAAAGCGACCGTGTTAGCAATCGAAGGAAGTAAAGGGGTAGCTAGGTATAGCTGTTTCTGAGGAATTCCGATACTGTAACTGTAAAAGAGGGAAGAAAGAGACCTGTCAGAAATTCAACCTAACTTGGCCGGATTGTTGACGTGCCGAAATTGGCACCTAAAATCTACCAGATTGAATTTCGGCCACGCTTCGACGGTCATAATCGGATTCGACGTATTGTAGGATTGAATTTGGTGTTGCAGATTTTTTTCTTTTGCACTTTGAGGCGGCTCTCTAACTAGTCAAAAGCAGCGGTTTCTGGGAAGCGGGAAGACATCGTGTTCAGTTTTATTTTTTCTTGTGTTCATAGGCTTTAGTATTAATTAAATTCTGGGCAGATTGAAAATGATGAAAACTTCCTTCATACACAAAGATTGCTGTGGGTGAGAATAATACCAGATTGAACAATACCGTATATCCAATCGAATCGCATTGTGTTTTGTTAGTATTAATTTTAATATTTATTTATTTTGATTATATTCTCCTCCAGTGTTTAATTTGATCTAGTCTTTTATTAGTCGTAAATATCTCTTAATAAATTCGAAATTGTAAATAAAGCCTAATAAACCGCACACAAGTTGGCATTCCATCGTTTATAATGATAGTAGCTGACAAACATACGATTTTCAGCATAAAGTTGTATAACTGTATGAAGCTGGTCGTGGTAAATCGGATCTTACCGTATGGAGATAGCTATGTAACTGAATCGTTTAAAATTATTGCATATATCGTCTCCAAAATGTTTGTTTTGTTTTTGTTTTGTAGGATATATATTGGTACATTTGTCTCATTATTTCTCGTTTTCCTCGATATACATATGAAAATGCTAGTTGGCTTTCTTAAGCCATGAGCTTTTTATATATGAATTTTTTATACGTGCTTGTGTGTATTGGAGTGTACTCTTCCTCCGATGCTTACTCTACTTTATCCACCCCGCTCCACATGACAGCGCAGTCCACAATCATAACCAATCCCTGGCGCAACCCGCTTAACTACCAGTGCATTTAATTATAAGGGTCTCATTTTTGCACTGTCAATGGGCTTTATAGGAATAATATAGAATTCAGCATGTAGGAAGGGTGATAAGTAGCCTGAGAATAAACACATCTTAAAGCCACTTTGACATCGAGTGGCCTGATTCTACTAAAATTCGGGCATACGACCAAAGCAGACTTGGTAACCTTATGGCTACAGTGCCCTCATTACTCGACGTGACACCCCCCCCCCCAGTCCAAATAAATCATTTGAAAGATCTGCTTCCGAGTTATCCACTTTACAAACATTAGCTTCTCGACCGCTCTGCGCATGACACATGCTAATCGTCTCATCCATTGGCCTTGGCGATAATCCACTGCCTTCACTATGACCTACCATACCACTACGACCAGAACATCAACTTTCCTTCCGCTATCTTCTTCACATTTTCGAAACCTTTTTGGATCTTCTCGAAGTTGGCTGTTTTGTGTTTGTTCAGTGTTCTTCAGAATAAATCTATAGCGGAAATATACCATACCAAAGTTAATCAATATCGAATACCCTGATTCAACCAAGATTCGCACCGACGACCACTTGCTTGTCAAAGCAGACCTTGCGACTGCAAAGTGCGTTATACATTCAATTTTACCGCCCACTTAGCTCCGAGGTACGCTGCTGGTCTAACAAGCCAGTCGTCGTATGTTCGAATCTCGGCTAGGTGGTGCTTGCTAGATAAAGTCAGTAGGATTGTTGCACTGGCCCCGTAATTTTCCTGTACTCTAACAGCCGACTGAGAAGTCTGTCGATAAAGAAGGGTAATGTCTAAAGACGGTATAAACCAAAAGCTTTGCTTTTACATTCAATTAATAACAAACTAAAACAAAGTTATGTTAAATAGAAATGTTTAAATTAACCGCCCAGTTAGCTTCAAAGTACAAGGCTGGTCCCCAGCTAACATTTTTTTACGTATATAAAAGTTACAAATGAGAAATATGTACCGTTATATGCCCAGAAAAATCTTAATAGATCCCCGAAACCAGCATATGCGTACTATGTTGCAGGCGATATACGTATTGTAGATTATTTGTAACCAATTCACATTCATAAGTATTTGTATACGCGATCCGACTAAACATGATTAGTTCCATAATGCTATATAACTCTGTAATGAAAATTCAAATGTGAATCAGTCGTCATTATTTTATACGATTGAATACGACACTGCGGTGCAACTTAATAACCTTGGTGTACGATTTCGATTGTATTTAGAGATATTTAAGATGATTTACATACATTAATACACGATTTGTGGTTTGCTGGGTCGTATTATCATTCGAATCTGGGTTAAAGAAAAAAAAACAAAATAAAGCATACAATTAATCAAGATTGCGACTCGTTTAGAACCAAAACAAAGTAATCACAACCCAGCTGAAATAAAACTCCGTCAACAAAGTTCGATATAAAAAACGAAACGACGAAAAGCTTCTGTTCAGGTTGACCATGAAACCTCAGCAACGTTCAACGTCATTTCAGGAGTTCCTCAAGGAAGTGTACTGGACCCGCTTATTTTTATTCTGTACGTAATCGCCTAAGGCTCGTCGACTTCGCCGCCTCCAAGAACATGGCCATACGTAGTACCTTCTTCCAGCATAGCCTCTACCATCGGTACACTTGGAGATCACCCAACAAGACAGAATCAGAATCATCGCGTTATCTCTCGAAACCGCGCTGCCGGAAGAGGGCGAGCTGGATGAAACCCCTCTTGAGGACTGTTGGAATACCGTGAAATCAGCCATTAACAACGTAGCGGAAAACCGGCGTAGCGGCCGTGTGGCACCGAATCGACGTAACGAATGGTTTGACGTGAAATGCCAGCAGATATTGGCTAAGAAGAACGCAGCGCGAGTATAAATGCTGCGTAGAGCCACCCATCAGAATGTGGAGCGATACAAATAGAAGCGGAGACAGCAAACCCGACTCTTCAAGGAGAAGAAGCGGCACCAAGAGGAGAAGGAGTGCAAAGAACTCGAGCAGCTGCACCGCTTTCACGACACATGGAAGTTCTATCAAAGACTCAACAAATCTCGCAAAGGCTTTGTGCCGAGGGTCGAAATGTGCAGAGATAAAAATGGAGGTATCTTGACTGACGACCGTGCGGTGATTGAAAGGTGGAAACAGCATTACAACGAACACCTGACTAGCGTGCAGATGGAAGACCATGATAGCGGCGGAAGTGACCACATTGGTGTAGTAAGCAACGAAGATGTACCACCCCCATCGATAAGGGAAGTTAAAGAAGCCATCCAGCGGCTTAAGAACAACAAAGCAGCGGGAAAGGTTGGCATTGAAGTGAAACTTATTAAAATGGGCCCGGACAAGTTGGTTGGTTGTCTGCATCAACTGATTGTCAAGATTTGGGATACGGAACAACTACCGAAGGAGTGGAAAGGCGGGGTTATCGGCCCAATCTACAAGAAAGGCAATAAGCTGGATTGTGAGAACTACCGTGCGATCACTATCCTGAATACCGCCTACAAAGTGCTGTAACAAGTCATTTCCCATCGACTATCGCCAATAGCCAATAGATTTGTGGGAAGTTACCAGGCCGGCTTCATGGAAGGTCGGTCTACAACGGACCAAATCTTCACCCTGCGGCAGATCCTCCAGAAGTGCCGCGAATTCCGAGTCCCCACGCACCACCTGTTCATCGATTTCAAAGCCGCATATGATAGTGTAAACCGACAAGAGCTATGGAAAATTTTGGACGAAAACGGCTTTCCGGGTAAGCTTACTAGACATCGGGTGGATTGTCGGACCCATTCGAATCTCGCAGGGGACTTCGACAAGGAGATGGTCTTTCCTGCCTGCTATTCAACATTCAATGCTTGTAGGTGTTATAAGACGAGCGGCGATCGAAATACGGGGTACGATTTTCAATAAATCCAGTCAATTTGTCTGCTTTGCTGACGACGTGGATGCTGTCGGCAGAACATTTGAGGCGGTGGAAGATCAGTACACCAGACTAAAATGCGAAGCAGAGAAAATTGGATTAAAGATAAATACATCTAAAACGAAGTATATGTTGACAGGCGGGACCGAGCGCACAGGGTCCGCTTGGGCAGTACCGTGATGATCGACGGGGATGAGTTCGAGGTAGTCGACGAGTACGTATACCGTGGCTCACTGGCAACAGAGGACAACAATACCAGCCGTGAGAATAAAAGGCGTATTATCAGTGGAAGTCGGGCCTACTACGAACTCCACAAGCACTTGCGATCGAACAATTTGAGCCCCCGTACAAAGCGCACACTGTACAAAACGCTAATTAGGCCGGTTGTCCTCTACGGGCATGAAACGTGGACACTGCTAGAAGAGGACCTAAGAAATAAAGTGATTAAAGCTGGACGGATACGTTAGGCAGGACATGTTGCTAGAATGCCGGACAACTATCCTGCAAACATGGTTTTCTCATCGAATCCGATTGGAACAAGACAAAGAGGGGCACAGCGACCGAAATAGTTGGAGAAATTATACTGCGCAGGCCTAGTCGTAAGATGTTAGCCCTATTAAGTAGGTAAGTACGTAATCGACCTCGCATATCGGCCATCATCTGGAAAATCTTTCTTCGCTGACGACTTCAAAATCTTTCAGGTAATATCACCCGCCTTAGATTGCACCGCCTTGCAAAGTGACATTTATCAACTCTTGATGTGGGATGACATAAACGGCATGGCTGTAAGTATCAAAAAGTGCAAGGTAATATCTTTTACTCGCTGCCTAAATACTACTAAGTTCCCATAAAAGATTGGCTCGGTCACCAAATAGCATTCATTACAGACCTCTTAAGTCACTGTATTGCTCAGTGGTACGGATACGAAGTATACTTGAATATGCAGCACTAGTACTAGTGGAACTTTTTTCCGTCTTTTGCTTTCATTATGGCATTTAGGATCATCAGCGCTTTTGTTCGTATGAATATTCCCCATAATCTAAAAGTGTTAGGAAATAGAGACATAGTTTTTTCGGCAAAGTTGTAAAAAATAAAAAAACAAGCAACTTTATTGAAGAAATAAAAATTCTATCTCTATCGAGCGCAGCACTGTAAAACATTTTGTTGAAAGTTCTTGAAAAATTTGTTTTTCATACTAAGCTTTTGTTAGTTGCATTTACAAGAATAGATTGTTCTAGGTAATTATCTAAGCACTCAAAACGCACGTTTTCGCAGAAGACCAAAAATCTCTTGGAACTTTACTTACTATGTTATCGCATATTCAAGTTTTTGTTCCATAGCTTCGCGAGTCTATGGGATGAAATGGGGCTAATGAATTTATGAAATCAATAATTCACCTTAAAGCTTAGGTCGAGCACTACAAATTTGTATACGTGCTGCTTGCCTCCAACCACCCATATGAGAGTACGGCAAGCATACGTTTTATGCGTTTCGCGTGCGCAATAGCCTCAATACACGTCTACTCTTTTGTGTTTGTGGATAGAAACATGCTTTTTTCGGCAAAGTTGTAGAAAATATAAAGGTAAACAACTTTGCCAAAGCAATGACTTTTCTATTTTTATCGAGTGCATAGCTATAGAGCATATTATTATTATTACTAGCTGACCCGACAAACTTTGTACTGCCACCAATTTAATAAAATGACTTAAATTGTAAATTTTAGATGCACATAAAGTGTAGGTTAAGTTTTGTACGTTTTTTGAGAAGTTTATCTTTTGAGTCCTTTTAGTTTCCATAAGTGCTTCTAATAATTAATTTGATTTTTTCTTCTGGTATCCAATATCCATGTGCAGTATTAACACTCTTATTGGCCAAAGTTTTATATAGCAGGAGGTGCTTCATAAGCTGAGGTATAGTTAATAGGTATAGGTAAGATACCCATACTGACCTTATTCTTAAACGGAATAAAAGCACTTTCTGAACAACGCAACAATCACATTTGGTAAATTTTTTCCCCGAGTCCCACTTGAAATCACAAAAGTATTTTGATATATACCCACATTCAGAAGTAAACGTGACCGCTGTTCATTTACTGATTAGTTAAAAAGCCCTACACCACGACAAGGTTCAGTTTTATCGTAGGGGGGATTGGGAGGTCCTTGGTGTACAAAAATAACTGGATTTTGTGGCTCAAATTGCAAACAGTTGAATCAAGAGGTGCATTTGCAAAGTTGCCATAACGGTCGTACAACGCTCTTGTTTCGACATCAAACGGAAACTTCGCCGAACAGTCGATTACGGACTGTTTTCAAATGCTCAATAATTTTTTTCAACAATGGATAAAAAAAAAGCCTTGGGCTTAAACGTCTTTCTAAGACTTGACCCTTCTTTATCGACAGACTTCACAGCCGGCTAGTAGGGTACACGACAGCTATCTTTTTCAAATATATTTGTCTTTTTTGATAGTTTGAGAAATAAATTTCAAAATTTTAATTGCCACCCGTTATGCCCAGCCCATTGTATCCTTCCAGCTTAAGTCTTTAGCCTACGAAACGCTAACTGTAACCGAAACAAATGGAAATTTGAGTTCCTGCTTTCTTTCAAAAAAGCCATGTCTTGGGCATTAACATCTTTAAGATTTGGTTCTCTTTCTTCGAAAGACTTCGTAACCGGTTATTAAAATATAGGGCAATTACGGGGCTAGCGCAACGATCCTGCTTTTTCTAACAGCACCGCCCAGCCGAGATTCAAACATACGACGACTGGCTTGTTAGACCAGCATCATACCTAGAAGCTCCAATGATCTGAAAAATATAATTTTCATAACTTCCAGTTTCATTGCAGAATAGACTGTTCCTAGAACATTTCTAAATTGTCTTCCTAATTGATTTTGCACTAATCGGTTTAGTTTCTATTCAACATTTTACTTTCTCCATTTTAGGCGTAGATTTTCCAAAAAACAGATTTAGGATTCACGATTTAGGTTGAAATACAAGAACAAAAAAGTTTTTAATCGTGACTCAATTTCCCTAAAATGGATCCGTAAAGTAATTTGATCCGGAAGTTCGGATTCATTTGCAAAGCACTGAAGCGTAAAAAACCATCGAGAAAAGCTAATTACTTTCTTCAAATGAGCTCTTTTTAAATTATTCGCTTCTATTTTTCCCCGCACACAAACATCCATTGTTCGTAACATACCCTCTAACGACATTAAAAATGTAGGCAACTCAATTTGCATCGCAACCTTGACCTAGGTTGAAAGCACAATTATGTTAACTTTATTTTCCATCTTAATTCACCTTTCTTAACAAGAAAAAAAACCACATCGCAAGAACCATATTTTGCAGCCAATCCACTCTCTAGCCGGAAAAGGCCAATCTTCAACAAAGCACCAAGCAAAGGTTTCTCTTGGGATCTTTAACAACGGAACCAACTTGCGTCTGGTTCGAAACATAAAATTTAATATCCAGCGGTAATTCAATATAAGTTTAATTGCCCTAACCGCATGAATAGAATTCAATTACGTAAGCGTTCTACATAGTAGCACAGACCTGCACGGGTTTATGCCTGATCTCCTTTGGCACTGAAAACAACAGAGTCGAAAATTGCACTGACATGTTTGCAATTACTTTCTCGTGCGCCGATGGTGGATGGGTGGCAGCAAAGGACTATAGAGTGGATTTCATCACAGAGGACGGCTTAACAATTGCGTTTGTTTTCGTGTACAAACTTGCAGACATTCGCATCGGTTCGGCCCGCGCCGTCGAGAGATTGCGCGCTGACACCCTGTTACTTCCGGAAGTTTGGAGGGGTTATTAAATGCGCGATGTTGTACATGTGTCAATTTGGTGACATAAATTGGTGCGTATGAAGTGCTCCAGCAGCTCTCGTGTTGTAGCGACGATTAAATGCGGCAAAGTGGCTCTGCTGCAGAGAGAATAAATTCCGAAAAATTATGCAGGAACGGGGTTTGCTTTGAAGAAGAACGGATGCTCTTCATTGTTCGGGCGCACCGCACCGCACCACCCAGATTCACTACGCCGACCGGGTGCGGTGACGGACGACACGTGACGACGCGACGGGGCTGCGGAAACTTTGTCATTTTCCTCCGGGAGAACGAGCGGCGGCGCAGACAGCGAGGCTCCACTTTGCACAGAGAAACGCAAAGCCATAAATGTTGCTGTTTAATGGAGCAATAAATGAGTTTTTCACAGGGAAAAGAACAATACGTAAAGCTCTACGTTTGCCCTTGCTTCGGCGAAAAGGTTAAGAATTTGAGATGAAGGGTCGTTTTACGAGTGGAATTTTTGCGTACAAAGTACCAATCATTCATGCACATGATACAATACATTTTTGTCGATTAGACTTCTTTATTTTACTCTCCATCCTGTTATTTTTTTTAATCTTATAGTTATCATTTCCCTTAACTGCGTACATTATCAATCACAATACAATTCGTCATATTCGTGATTGAAAGCATCGTTCATTCGAATGACTTAAAATACATAAAAAGCATTACCTTATTGCTGGCGAAAGTTGTTCCGACTCGAAAGTAGGCTGCTAGTTGACTGGCATCCCGACTGCGGTCAATACCGTGTCACAGGGCTCGCCACCGGTAATGGGAAGTGGGAAGCAGCCGGGAAAAGTTTCCTGTCATTCGTTTCGTTTATGAGTCGAACTTTTTCGCTGCGTCGTCAGTGGCTGCTGGCTGGTGCGTTTCTTTATTTTATTTTATTTTATTTTATTTTATTTTTATTGGTCGAAAAAGTGCAAAGTAATGGGGAACTTTTCCGTGCGAAAGGCTCGTAATACCGGTTGTCAGCTTTTACGAGCTTTTGATGAAGTTTTCGAGAGAGGTAAACTTTGTGTCATGTGAGTTTCGCCGATCGCAATATGGATGAAATTTGCGATAATGGATGTGGCCGTTCGGTTTTATGACCCATTGACGCCAGATTGATGATGTGTAAGAGTCTTCGGATCAGCTCTAAATCGGGCAAAATATGCGGACAAATTGGATCTGATTATTACTATGGGGAAAACATTGGTTGCTCGTGCTGGCAGTGAAGTGTGCAATAAGAAGGTCCATCATCCATATTTCTAATTGTTAGTTTATAGATTCATCGGCAAGCTGCATTCCTGCAGAGTAATGTTTTCGCTCGTGCTTCATTTACTCAGTAATCCCGCACAAATACCCATATTGTGCGTTCCAATTAACTAAAACAAACAATTTTTCCGCTTCTTGGCTGGCATTTCTTGCACACTTCCGCTGATGGACCCCGAGGCTGCCTGCGGACAGATGAGAGCACTTAAATGAAAGTACGAGACCACAACGCGACCATCAATGGCAGGCAGCGACCGACCGACCGACCGACCGACCGTGGGCTGTTATTGTCATAAAGCCATTTTCATTTGTTCGAATGGTAGGCCGTTGACAACCCGGGCAAAGTAAGTCATAAACAGAAGAAAAGCTTCCGGCTGATTGCGACGACGACGCCGCGGCCTGGATTGGTCCTCTCAGACTTCGCTGTTCGCCGGCTAGCTAGCGGGACGTGTAGAGAACGGCGGTCGTCGGGTGATGCAAGCGCGGATGACATTATAATTTTTCTGTAATGGTACTCGAGTGTTCCGTATTGCTTGTGGATCCGGAGTAAAAACAATCTTGCTGCTACTGCGATAACCGGAAGAACGACTGCACAAGTGGTGCACTACTTGTGTATTTTCGCTCTTCATTTCGAGTGGACGCCGGCCCGGGAGGCCACAGACAGGAGAGGTAGTGATTAAAATCGGTGACTTTCGGTAATTTTGCGCTGGGTTGAGTTGAAGTTATGTTGATAGTTCCGCCGGAGTAGATGGCTCAAAGGGATTGTACCGTAGATTTGGTGATTTTTAGCACAACAAACAACCTTCAAGCATGCTCAAAACGGAACAGTTTGGAGATTTTGTGAAGGGTAAGCAGATGAAGGATATTTTCCCGTTCTTAGTCTGTGACTGATTGCACCTATCACGTTGAAAGATGTTTTCTCGTGTTAATTTAAAACTATATTAAAACTAGCGTTAGTCAGCGACCTTTGCTTCGTACTTAATTGAGAGCGAATCGGAGGTACTTGTCGCAATTTTTTAGGATCTTGGCGGAAAAACACTTTTTTGCTGTGGTAATCTAGATTCAATATAACGGAGATAGCCGGAATGTATGACAAAAACGCCTAAATGTACTTATAATGCTGTGTAGCTCTATGGAATGCAACTACGTTACTGATGGTTATTTTGGATGCAATCTTGTATGCAATAATGGCATTCGTTTGAGTATTCGCTTAAATTTATATACTAATTTGCCATTGTCAGCTGTAACGCTATTCTAACCAGGGTATTGACATCTGTATATCGTTGTAAAATGAATATTGTTATGTTTGCAACACAAATTCTGCGTCCCTTTTCTTTAGGGATCACAAAAAATTCTGCCTCTGACGACAGTGTTCATGAGATGCTCGCTCCAGCTGTAGTTTAGGAGGCACATATATTAAATAGCTTCAGATTTGCACAAAGCGTGTAGGGAGTAAACTACGGTTCTTACTGCGAAAATATGCTGTCCTGTTAGCGGCCTGGTTTTCGTTACAGACGGAATAAGTTGCTTATAGTTATGATGGTTGCTATATAAAGAGCCCAATGCCGACAACTAGAAAAGAGCGTCTACCATAACTCATGCATCTACGAGTCCTATGATAGAATACGGCTACAAGATGAAACATGGATATGGGTTAAGACTTAGCGAAGTCCGTTGGCCCAACTTTGGAGAACACAAACTGCTGTCGAGATGGATACTTACCTTTATACCTACTCTGATGTTTGAGCGAACTTGAGCACGAACGACCAAGCGCATTGTATTATTTACTACGCATAAGTATTATTTACTACTAGCTGACCCGACAAACTTCGTATTGCCACAAATTTGACTGTGTTCGTGAAACAAAAATCGTGAATGTAGAATGACCTTTATCACAATCTCGAGTTTTGCAAGTTTCTGAGCAGCTCAACCTTAGATGATTTGTTTTGGCAGTTTTTATTTTTGCTTAGCCAGGTAAAATAAAGCGGATTCCTTAAAAATTCGCCGTAATTGTATAACGTTTCGCGGAATACCATTTCGCGAAAAACCTTACGCGGAGTGTACCATTTCACGGAAAACTCTGTCGTGGAAAGTACCATTTCACAGGGTTCTTCTCCTTACTCGCTCTTTGGGACTCAACTAAAGAAAAGTAATAGAGGCCTAGGAAAACAAATAAACAACCTACTACCACAGGGGTGAGGGGTTTCATTTCTATTGGAGCCCCCCTCTTAAAGAGAGAGGGGTCATAATTCACCATAGAAAAAATACTTTTCCCTGAAAACCCCCACCCGCCAAATTTGGTTCCGTTAGCTTGATTAGTTCTCTTGTTATGCAGAAATTTGTGTTTCATTTGCATGGGAGCCCCCTCTCTTAGTGGGGAAGGGGTCTCTAATCGAACCATAAGAACCGGCCTCAAAAACCCCTAGATACAAATTTTCACGCTGATCGGTTTAGTAGTTTACGATTCTATAATGAAGATACCGACAGACAGATAGACTGAAATCCATTTTTAAAGTTATAGATACCTACTCTGGTCTTTGAAATAAGTCATCATCGTCAGCAGCATAGAGCCGTGGTGGTTCGTGCAGTTTCAAGCAGCCGCCTTCATTCAACTCGATCTTGGGCCACTTGGGTCGCCAATTTCAAGCCGTCTCAGAAGCCGCATATCACTGGTTGGGACATCTTGCCCTTTGAGCCCCTCTGTTCCTGGTGCCGGTGGGGTTGTTGAAGAGAACTGATTTTGGCGCACTGTCATCTGGCATCCTTACGACGTGCCCGGCCCACCGTAGCCTATCGACTTTCGCGATATGCATGATGGGAATCTCTCCAAACGGTGCATGTAACTCGTGATTTATACGCCACTCTCCGCTTTCGGGTCGTACTCTGCCAAATATAATCCGCAGCACCTTCTGCTCGAACGCGGTAAGAGCGTGTATGTCCTCCGGGAGCAGCGTCACAGCTTCAACATAAATAACTACTGGTCTAATAAGGAATTGGTACATTGCCAGCCTCGTACGGTGGCGTATGCTTCTTGATTGTAGCGTTTTGCGAAGGGCATAGTATCTTCTTGCTAGTGTTGTTGTCCGCGGTCACCAACGATCCCAAATACACCAATTTATCTACCACTTATAGTTCGTCGCGTCCGTGGGAGACGCGCGTTTGTTCCCTTAGAGCCTCTTCCTTTCATGTATTGGGTCTTCGACGCATTTATTTATAGCCTAATCCTCCAAGATTTCGCCGTCGCAAAGTCCCTGGCTATAATATCAAAGTCATCTGCAAAGCCCGGAAGTTGGCTACCCTTGGTAAATATCGTGCCTCTCGTTTCGAAACCAGTACGTAGGATCACCCCCTAAAGCACCCCGTTATTTCTGCGAGATCTGTCAGATGGTTTAAAATTATCCGTTGTGGCACGAGGGCCCATGAATCCTGCCTGGTAATTCCCTCCGAAATATGTGCTATCGGAGATATCCGGCCTAACTGGGTGTAGGAGAGTATCTCATAGGCGGCGTTTACCGGCGTAATGCCGCGATAGTTACAGCGGTCGAGACAATCACCTTTTTTGCACATAGGACAAACCACTTCTTCCATCCATTCCTCCGATAGCTTCACCTCCTCCCAAATCTAGGAAATTACCCAATGTAGAGCCCTTGCCAGCACTTCTCGGCCGTGTCTATAAAGCTCTGGCGGTAGGCGGTCCTTAAAAAAGCAAACCAATGGGTCTAAACGTCCTTAAGAACTTAACCCATCGTTATCGACAGACTTCGCAGCCGGTTATTAGAGTACAGGAAATTACGGGGCTAGTGCAAAGATCCTATTGACTCTAAAAGCAGCACCGTCCCAAGACTCGAACATACGACGACTAGCTTGTGACCAGTTGGTTTCTTGTTCGTCGATATTTGGCCAAGTTCTCTTTAGTGGCAATAGATACCGTGTACTCGCCGCTAGATCTCACTCCACCTGCTCTAATCATCTTGCTTCTGATCCTCACCTTCTTCGCAGGGTAATTGTTCGGCATTTTTGCAACATGCTCTGCCCTTCGTATCCGTCCAACTTTACCCCCTATTGAATAGTGGATTCACCGTAGATCTGTGCGTGTTCATGGTTTATGCTCCACTTTAACATCCTGTTCCCCTGTATGCTACTGAAGATCGTTCTTAGTACTCGTTTATCGAAAATTCACTCACAAGTCCTCCTGAAGAACAGTCTTCTCTGCAATAGCACTTTAGTCACCCCCACAGATAATTCTGTCGATAATATCCATGTCGAAGGCAAAGCAGAAAAATTGACTAGATTTGTTTAAGATCGTGCCTCACGTGTCAATAGCCGCTCGGTCTATAACACCTTGTAGTGCTATATTAAACAGCAGGCACAGGACACCAACACCTTGACGAAACCCTCTTTGTGATTCGATTGAACTCGACAGTCCACCCGAAGTGCCCGAATGCAGTATTGTGTACCATCTATCGTGGATTTAAACAGTCTTATCACCTTCCTGGAGTAGCTGTACTCATTCATGCTTTTCTGTAACTCCTTTCGATCGATGATATCATATGCAGCTTTGCAGTCAACGAACAAATGGTGCGTGGGAGCTCATGAAAATTACTTTAACTACTCAACGAACTCAATTATGCATATGTGATGCAAAACTTATATTGACGAATGACAGTTTCTGAAGCAAGTTTGATTTTCAGATTTTCAGTGTTATACCCGGAGTTATGGTGGCTGTGGCAGGTGGGATAAAGCATCCTTTTTACGTCCGTTCATTTTACGTGATTTTGAATTAACGTCCTCTCGTTTTACGTCCAAAATTTGAATTCACGTCGTCGTCAAAAATCATTAAGTGTTTTTAGAAAATTCGAAATAACGTCCTTTCTTTTTACGTTCAACGTAAGATCATGATAATTAATTTTGATGTTACCGCAGCTGAACTTTTTGTTACAAATCATTCTGGCAACCATTTGTGGAAAGTGACGTTTCTCGCGGCATAGTTAGCATAAAAGTTTGTTTACGATCGGTCTGTAAATAGGAAGTGCAATTTACTTCAAAGTGTTGTTCAAACTAAAGGAAAATGAGAAATTAGAGTGTATCTCTTGAGGTCTGTAGTTGATATATTAGATAAAATTATCATTTTAGACGCTAAGCCTGAAACCTGAAAACCGACGGAAAATTTGATACTGATTGAAACAGTGTTGCCAGGTTTTGCTGAAGAAAAATCCGTAGTTTTATCATCTGTGTTTTATTTGTGTTTTAATCACAGAGGATTATAAATTACAAAACTAAATCAAATTTTAAATCAAACTTTTGATTTAAATGGAAGTTTGACCGACATTTGTTCTTCATATAAAGTGTCTCTCAGTATTGCTAAAAAGTGACATTTTTTATCGCATAGGTATTCTTGATTGCATTTGAAACAAATTAATACTTTTTTGAAACGAATCAGTTTAATATACCTACATTTCAAATTTCTTCTATATTATTCAAGAACGCATAATCTTCACTTTCGTCATTCGCCTTTACCCTTATTTTTCCGAATTCTTTCATTTTTCGTCGTTTGGTTATTTTGTATTTTGTCTCTAATTATTCGGTTTTTTGTTTTGCTAAGTGTACCCCATCAACTTGTCCCCCGTTATTGTCATCTTCTTGTCGTTTTTGTTTGTTTTAAAGGGACATAAACGACTAAATTTTTTTAAACAGTCATAAGTCATTTACAAAGCCTAAAAGTTATAAAAGTCTTTGCCAAACTTCTACCAACAAAACAAAAAAAGTTTGTTCCAATACGTTATGTAGTTTTTAAGAAAAAGGTACATAAAGTTGGAAAATCGTGGTTTTACAAGAGCGGCGTTTTATTCCGGCGAGGTTGTTCCACATCGCACTGGAATGCCTAGGTGTTCGATCGTTTTTCGACCACATCCCGTGGTCGGATCATTACAAATCTAGTATCAAAATAAGCGGAAAAAACTGCAGAATCAAAATCTGAAATAAAGAATTCACGATTTTTTCAAAAAATTTAGTCGTTTATGTCCCCTTAATGTAATTATAGTCACTTTAACAGCTTGGGTCATTCGTGGTTTCTGTGGGACTGGAATTTGCACCCGAGTCCTCGACGTGAGAGATGTGAATGCTAACCACTACACCGTGTTGACCTCTCGTTCTTTTGTTGTCTTTTAACGTTTGTTGGTCGTTTTTCGTTATTTTTAACATCTGGTATTCTATCATCGCCTTTTTGTCTCAATTCAGTGATTTTTTTTGTCATTTTTTATTTCTAAAAATAAAAAATAAGAAAACTTATCCAATTTAATTCTACTATGTGTATTTTATTCACGACAGATACGTATTTCGCCTACGACTTGCAGGCTTCCTCAGTGTCTGTTTTCGCACCAAAAACTTCAGTCATTTTTTATTGCTTTTTGTGGCGTTTTTGGTTCGATGGCATCGTCATTAATGACTTTGTTGGCATAGTCTGTCACTGTTTTGCTGACTTTTAATTGTTTCTCTAATACCTTTAGCCAAAGGCTAAATCTATTTATAGTCTTTTCGTCGTTTTGTATGGCTTTTCTGGCAATTTTGTCGCTGTTTGTAACGTTTGGCGTCTTTTAACCGTAATTTTGTCGTCTTTCAACCTTTTGCCTACTTGTCTTCACTTCTTCGTCATATTTTCTTTTCGCAGGCATTTCACCGCCTGTTTGTCGATTATTTGCTGTCGTTTCATGGTTCTTTCATCGTCTTTTCGCTACCTTGCATTGTCTGTTCATCATATTATTGTGGCTTTTACGGAACCATTTATTCGTCTTTTTGTAATCTCCTTATTGCCTTGTCTCCGTAGTCGTCATCTCATTGTCATTTCTCTATTATATTTTTATCGTCTTTTCATGGTTTTTTTTGCCATCTTTCCATCGTATTTACGTTTTATGAGATTTTGTCGCCTTTTCTTCGTTTTCATTGTCATTTTTTTATCATCTCTCGTCCTGCTTGTTGCCAAGACAACAAAATTGTTGTATTTTTCATGTCTTTTCGTTGTTCTTTCGGCTTCTTTTTGATCTTTTTGTAGACTTTTTTGTATGCTTTATCGACTGTTTGACAGTTTTTAAATATCTCTTTCCCATTTTTGTCGTGTTTTTTGTCGTCTTTTAATCGTATTTTTGTCATCTTTTCAGCACAGTTCCATTGACTTCTATTCACATTTCCGTCAACATTCCGCTGTTTTTTGCCGGCTCTTCGTTGTCTTTTCTATTTATTTTAGTCCTCTTTTCAGCGCTTTCTGAAGGTCCAAGATTTTTATTTGTCGCGTAAAAAGAGCATATTGAATATTAATGCATATTGAACAAGGATTCTATCTACTTGATTAAAAAGAACAACCTTATTCACATGATTTTGAAGTTCTATTGCACTACAGAAATCAAGTTACGGAGCTGCCAAAATGCGGGGAAAAATGAAAATAAAAATATTTATTAATATTTTTTGAAACGATGGTTCTGCAATTGATGAAGGGACGGTAGGGGAAAGAAATGAAAAATTTTTTGGTGAAGGAGGGGAAGAGCGGAAAGGAAGGGGGGGTATTGGTAGCTATGCTTGATAAGTAGTCATTTTGACTCCTACCTTTTGTCCAATACTGGAAGGTGCATGAGTCGAACCAAGCTGTAATCTAAGATTATAACCGGATTCGAAAAATATTTAGCCGATTTGCCGCACTTTAACCAGGAAAATATCAGTATTACTGAAAATATCTGCTGTCAAAGCGAAAAATGCTAGTTTTTATTAACAGCAATAAAGCAAAGCTTCCATTTTTAATACACTTCTCATTAAAGAAAAGTATTCTATTCGCTTCTTTCTCTCAGAAAGAATAAAGTTATGCTTTTCGGAATATTATTCATTGCATGAACGTACACGTACTTTTTGCCACTGAATGATACTTACAATCTTTTTCGCAAAGTTTATGAAAATCCGTAGATTTGAACACTTGATCCGTAGAAAATTCCTAAATCCATAGAACTACGGATAAATCCGTAGATCTGGCATCACATGATTGGAATGCAGCTGCTAACAAACCGCAGAAGATATCGTGAGTACAGTGAATTTAAAGTAAACGTAAATAATGGGGATAAACAGGGAAAGCAGTGAAAACAAACCGTGTAAAAAAAGACTTTAAAGTAACTGCTACCCCATTTGTTTGCAACAGATTTCAACCTAATTGAGGCAGAATCCCAGCAATTGCTAAAAAAATTGCTTATCTTCACGTAGATTCAACCGTTTCGGATATATTTTTAATAGTTATATTTCCACGTGATGCGAACTTTAAATTTTTTTAACTGAAGGAATTCAGAGTAGCAGCAGTTACTAGTCGTTTCTACTGAATATTGAAGCGTGCGCTTTGTAGAACATCACAAAGCGAGTCATGTTGCGGTCTCAACTTGCAAGTTTTCTTTTTGCACACTTACCTTTGTAACTATTTGTTTACCGCTTGTCGCTAATTGGCCCATGCTTGAGAAACTTTCTTACCGTCCCGATGCATTCCTTGGAAAACTGGTTGACAAATTTACGTTCTTGCTCGGAACTTCGTTTCTTTCATCTTTCCGTGAGGTATGTTTCTAGTTTACGTTGTACGTTTCACAATTTCAACAATTCAACTTTTCTACCAATGCACTAGCATAGGGGATTGCATGCAAAAAAGGATTTACCGCTTTGCTGCTAGCATGCGGAAATTAAACGATAATTAATGTTGAATGAAGTTTTGTTTTGTTTCTCTACATTTACCAAATAGAGTTGTTCCTTGAGAGGTAGGTTTTAAATTCATAACCTTTTCTTGTGCTTGGTTTTATAATAGGTATACAGACTACCTTGGGATTGTTTATAGTTAGAAGAACCAAAACCTCTCAAATCATTTATGTCCTTAGAAGCAATACCTCTTTCTTCGTCAGGGAACAAGAACAGTTTTCCCACCCAAAACCTTCTCGACTTAATAGGAAAATTCTGACACTACCGTTAAACTCTCCAGCCATATCATGCGGAACTTGCCAGACAATCAAGATTTTCCTTAAAGAGACTCCACACCAACCAGTACCTAGGCGACAGGAAACTGCTGGATCTACAGCTGGATCAACGCCAGCGTTGTGGAACCTTGAGTGCAAGCTTGGCTGTATATAAATTCTGGAGAAAATGTGCTTACTACCAGCATACACACACTCCTAGACAGAAAAAGGTCGGCAGCATGCTGGCCCACTTCCAAATCTCGCAAGTGCATCGGTTCCCGTTTACCAGGGTAACTTACACCGAGTCCTAATCAAAAGAAGAAACACTTTTGAAGCTTCCATCAGCTCTGTACTATATATATTCACCGAGCATTGCTTGAACTGGCGAAATAGTTTTTTTTACTCCCCATATCTCTCGCAATTTCCACTGTTCCACAAACTCACCAAATCAGCTATAGGTGGTGGTGGTGGCGGGATGTGTTCTCTCGCGCAAGCAGGAACATACTTCTCTTGCGGATTACGAACCAGTTTTTCCTTTCGTCTAGAGAGGTTTCGCATCAGGACGGCGCGGCGGCACGGCGAAAGGGAAATCTTTGAATTTTATCAGATTGTTGCCAAAAAGGGACGGAATTCCTGTCCGAAACCAGCAGTAAAAACTTGCTGCAGATTTACGGCATTCCTTGCTGTGGGTTGCTTTTAAGTTTCCGTTTCATTTCTTCCGAACTGCGAAAGGTGCTCTACAGTCAGCCGAACGAAGGCGCGTTCGTCCTTAAAGCTCACAAGAAGTTAAACAGGTAGAAATTTTACTCAAGTGGTTGAGGCTGCTCGCGAGGAAATATGTTGAAACAAATTCCACGATTATTTTTTTACATATGAATCAATTGCAAAACTTTTGCTTCCTTTTTAAATTAAAACTTGGCAAAGCAAAATCCGTCAGTTATCTAAACAACACAGTAAGGCTTAGAATACAACGTACTGCCATTTCCACTGTTTTTATATTTTCCTATAAAAATCTCCCGTCGATGAAAACACCATGCCGGTATTCTTCACCCTTCGAACCGACCGGCTGGCAGGTGATTCATGCGGAGACATTGTCTTACAGCGCGTTTTGCTTCAAAGTACCACAGGATTACTCAGTTAATCCAGTTGTTTTATCTGTGTTTTAAAAGTTTTGCATTCCGTTTTCGTCGTCATCGTCATCGTTGTCGTCGTCGTTACCGTCTGCACCGCAGGGCTTCGACTGCAAAGAGGAAATGGAAAATTGAAAATGCTGAAAATTAGCTGAAGGTAATCCGGGATTCTTTATTTCATTGTTTACCTGTGTTTGTTTTTTTTGTTTTTCTCCAGAATTGAAAAGCCAGAGAACTAATAGAAATCTATTGGGTTTCTTTTTATTGAAATACACAAATTCTAATATCAACATTTGTTTCGATTAAACTTAAGGATAAAAGTCGTTTTCATTACGAAATCAATATGGACTGCAAAAACTGCCGGCAGCCTCTTGATCTTTGGAGAAAAAAGAAAGCAGGTCTAGTTCCTCGAGATTGAATTTCCTCATTTCATGCGAGCATCATTTTTCATCCAGTATTAATTCATCAAACGTTTACGTCCTATTAAAGGGACAATTGAGCTTGACTTTCATTTTGCAAGAAAGGCATTAAAAAGTCATTATCTCCCTGTCGCACAGCCTATCGCGAAAGACCCTACTACCTTTATGCCGGGGACGAGCGTCATATGCATAATTTTTTTCCCGATCTCGTCCCACAAACGAGCGAGGGAGGCGAAAAAATTCCAATATCACCCTGACTTTGATGTTTCGCCTATTCCGGATGATGATCCGCTGAAGCAGCAGCATTCATAAATCTCGGCGGCTGCCTTCAGTATGCAGGAAGGTTCCCATCGTCAGCCTGGCCACGACGCGATGGTTGGAAAGTAGTGTCATCAACACATCATCAGCCGTCGTACCTCTACTGGCCTCAACCGAGGATGCGAGTGGATGAGAAAATATGTGACATATCGAATTCTCGCTTAGTGAATGCAAATTTTCGCTGTTTCCTCGGTACGAAAGTCGACGGTGAAATTCCGCATCATTGGTGTGCTTTCCTGAATCTTGTGATGTTAGCTGTCATGTCGCATATATGGGAATGAATGGTGAATCGTCTTTACTACCGAAGAAGGTATCGTAGGAAAATGGATGAGTGGAAAAAGTTTTACCATTCAAACCAGTCGGTCGGATATGGTGAAGCTCATCAAGGTTCATTCCGGCTTTGCCTACCGTACCGTGTACGGGCTGCCAAAGGAAGCGGAGGCTGAACAAATCGAATCGAAAGTAATTGCATTCGCAGTACGAGTGCGCCAGTCAATAGGTTTTCGAAATACACCCGAAGCAGTTTTTCTTGCGTTACACCAAGGCAACAACGATGTCAGTCCATAGACTGACTTGATAAAAGATGCTACAGAAATTCTTGAATGGATAGCTAGGATTGAAACTTCAAAGTAATGCTACATGGTATCGATTTCAATAAATTCTTTAACGATAGGTATTACAGAAACATGCGGGAAAATAAAGATTTTCAGGTCGTTTTAAAGACATTTAAAGATGCTGATTTCGAAAAGTTTGTAATTGAATTCAAAATTATCCGATTTTTATTATTTTATATACTTTAGTTCAAGTTACATTATGGCTCTTGCCCCTATATTTCGATGCGTAGTATAAATAAACTTTCAGGTTCTGTTTTTCGGCTATGTAGTCTGTATTTAGCAGCTAAAACGATGTTTCGCTTCTGTATCCGACGTTTCGGTGGTGTTTTCCACCCTTTTCAAGGAAACTAAAATTGTATTACATATAAATAGGTTTTTTCCGTCTTAGAAGGATGACTTATTTTTAACTTACAGAGGCTGTACGTTTTGTTGTCTGGTGTATGTGTTTATTTACTTTGCGATCATTCATGTAATTTCCAAATGGCGTCCTTTTTATATTGTACATTTACTATAATAATTTGTTGTAATTGTGTCACTTTTTTCTGTTTCTAGTAGTCCGGTAAAACGAGCTTTTGCGGTAAATGTCTCTTAGTATTTCTAGCAACGGTTTGCGTGCCGTCTGTTTTTGCTGTTGGTCACTTTGATTGGGGCAAGCAAGCAATTTCATGAAGGGCGTAAAAGGGGTGGGGGGCTCCTATACAAATGAAACACAAATTTCCTCAAAACTCGAGAACTAATCAAGCATCTGGAACCAAATTTGGCATGTGGGGGTTTCTGAAGATAAGAATTTTTTTCTATGGTGACAGTGTTGAAAAATTCATAGCAGCAAAAAACTCAATGAGATTTCAAACACATGAAATTTCAACCTTGATCACAAGCGCGAGATTGACATATGAATTTCTCTTTCTATTATACGCGATGTCTCTGTTGCTATGCGATGTGAAGCAAATTCAGCTGTGAGCATTTTGCTTAATTCTTCTACAGCTGGCATTTCATACAACGAACCAGAGAGCAAAAGAGAATCTACCGTCAAAGAAAACATCAGCAGCGAAAAATGCAACACACATTCATGAATTAAGATGGCAAACATATTGGCGGAATTTACATTTTTCTTTCGCGGGAATCGCCATTTTCTTAACTGGAAAGTAACAACCCTAATAAGAATTAGATACAATTGTAATTTAAACGTGCGTTTTAATTTAACTTTGCGATTTATTTAGAGATTTATTCCTTCACGCTCACTCACAGCTACGTACCGCACGGGAGAATGCCAATGCTGTTGTAACAATTTGCCAATGCCAATGCTGTTGCAACAATTTGTATATACTTATATGTGCATAGCTCCGGGTAGCAGTTGAAGCAAAGCAGAATGTGATCAAGCGGGAAGAAATATTTGTGAGTTTTGTGCTTCTTGCTATGAAAACAGAAAAAACCCACGTGTGATTTTTTTTCTGCATAGCATCAAGCTAACATGATTCACAGTTGATTTTGATTTTTGATGAGTTTTGAAATTTTGAGTTTTTACCATCACTGTATGGTGATTTGAGACCCCTCCCCTCTTGAGGAAGGGGAGCTCCCATACAAATAAAATACAAATTTCATCATAACTCTAGAACTAATTAAGCAAATGGAACCAAATTTGGTAGGTGGGGGTTTTTAGAGGCAGGAATTTTGTCTATGGTGAATTAGAACCTTTGCCTTTTTTAAGAAGGGGGGATCCCATACAAATGAAATACAAATTTCCTCATAACTCGAGAACTAATAAGCAAATGGAACGGCATGTGGGGGTTTTTGGAGACATGAATTGATTATTTTATGATGGTTTGAGACCCCTCACCCCTGTGCTAGGAGAATAAGGACTCTCATACAAATAAAACGAATATTTTTGCGTATGTGCTATATTTTCTGCTTTGTAATAAGCGGTACATATGCTGTGAAAGTAAACCAATAAACCCTTCTCGGAGTAACAGACAGTGAACCGACGCCGCTGACTTACATGCCTGTTGCCATTCATGTCAAAAGAGAAGGACATTCGAATGGCACGTCATATTTGCGATGAACGTGTTTGGCTTTAATGTTACTTGTAACCAATAGCCCTTTTAAAGGCCACAAGCGAGTTAAAGTAAGATTATTGAAACATGCCAAGCTACGCATAATCATATTTAATACAATAATCTGTGGGCTGGCCATTCATTACTATTTCAACCTTTATGATGCACACAAGTGATTTTTAAAAGAAATCTCTATGCCTCAATGGTTGCAGGCGTTGTACTTATGAACCCCCGTCTACAGATCTTCGAAGCCACCATTGCATTCAATGAATCTGAATATTTCGCTCTTCTCTTTTAAACATTCGCTTAAACAATGGCACTCACAGATTCTTATAAATATACATATGCCAGAAGTGTAGTTTACATTAGTCATCTAATGATCTGATATAGTCCTACGTCACTCTTTCCTACAACCCTTAGGACTGTATACCTTGTAATTGTAATTTTCTATTCCAGTTTTTCTATTATCCAGTTCCATTTTTAAACCTTTTGTTTTATTTATTTTTTCTGTACCGTTTTTGTGGTTTTTGCTCTTATTTTCAAACCGTTTTTCCTCTCGCTTGCTTTTTTTCTGTGCCATTTTGATTGTTTCGTTTTTCTTCATTTTCTGACCCATTTTTTTATTTTCAGTTCTGTTTTTTGTCATACTTTTCAATCGATTTTTACCATTTTCTGTCTTATATTCTTATTTTCGTTTCGACTTTTTTTTGTCTTTTATTACTCGTTTTTTCTTTCTCTTTTCTACTTTTTTTTCTATCGTCTACACTTGCTTCGATTCTCCACTTTTTAAAGTGCGTTTTTCTGTCATGTTTATTCTGGTTTTGTTCCTTTCTCCCGTTTCTTCTCCGGTTTCCTTTTTCATCTTCCACTTTTCTGGGGCTCCTTTTCCGATTTCCATTTTTTTGTTTTTCTTCTTCTTTTTCTGTAAAATTTTCCCGTTTTTTTATTTGGATCGCTATCATTTTCGTATGTCTTTTAGGGGATATTTATCCCTCTTTATCCCGTTTTTCTCAGTCGCTAGGGAAGACCCCCTTTTGGTTTTTCTTGTTTTCTGTTGCGTATTCCCTTTCTTATTTCGATCTCTCTCTCTCTCTCTCTCTCTCTCTCTCTCTCTCGCTCTGTATCTATCTCTCTCGTATTTTCCTTTATTTATCCGTTTCATCATTCACTGTTCCTTTTCTCTTTTTTGCTTATCCCGTGTTTCACTCGTTTTTTAGCCCTGATTTTCCTCTGTTTCGTTTCTCTTCGTTTTCAGGCACATTTTTTCTCTTTTCCTGTCTCATATTTTGTCAGTTTCTGTCCCATTCTACCTTTTTCATATTTTTCACCTTCTACCACGTTTTACGTTTCCGTCGGTTCCGTTCTTCCTCTTTTTATGTTCTGCTTTTTCTCCTTTTCTGTTACATTTTGTTTTTATTTTGCGTTTTATTTCTTTTGTCTTCCTCTTTGTTTTTTTCTTTTCAGTACCGTTTTTCCTCTTTATCTGTTCTCGTTTCTTCGTTTTCCTGCTCTCGTATTTTCTTCTTTTCATTTTCTCTTTCTCGCAACAAGCGTTTTTATTCTTTTTCCGTTTTTTACTAATTTTCATTTTGTTTTCTTTATGAGTTTTCTTCTTGTCTTCTTTTCGTTTGCGGTTTTTTGCTCAATTACTTTCATTTCGTTTTCCTCTTTTTTCTCTCGTTTCCTTTCTTTTCTTTGTCATGTTTCATTGTTTCGTTTTTCTTTGTTTTCTCATTTAATCCCATCTCATTTAATTCTTATATTCAGTCTTGGTTTTCTTCATGCTTTTCACTCGTTTTTTGCTATTTGCTTTCCCATTTTCTGTCTTTTCTGTTCTTTTTCCCCTATTTTTCGTTTTCAGTTTTTTGTGTTTTTTCTTCTTTTTTGCCTTCATCTACATCTGATTCATTTTTCCACCCTTTTGGTGTCCCGTTTTCCCATCTTTTCTGCCTCGCCATTTGCCAATTCTGCCGTTCGGTTTTTCTTTGCCGATTCACGTTTTTCCTGTTTTTTCTTCTCTTTCCGTCCCGTTTTTTGTTCTATCTTTCTCCTTTTTCCCTTTTGATTGTTCTTGATTGCGTATTTGTCTCGTTGTCCCTTTTCTCTTTTCTCTCTCACTTTTTCGTCCTTCTCTCTTTCATTTTTTGTCCGCTCTCCGCTCGTTTTTCTTTCTCTGTTCTCTTCTTTTTCTCTTCTCTTCTTTCCTCTTCTTATCACGTTTTTTGCCCTTTTCGTGATTTTATTTTATTTCATTTTTCAGCTTTCTTCTTTGATTTCAGGTACGTTTACCCCCTTTTCCTGCCTCGTATTTTCTCACTTTAGCTCCATTCTGCCCCGTTTTCGTCTGCTTCGTTCTTCCTCTTTTTACCTTCAGCTTTTTATTTATTTCTGTCACATTTATTTTGTATTTTCCCGTTTGTCATCCATTTAATTCTTTTTCTGTTTTCTTGTTTTTCTCTTTTTCTGTTCTGGTTTCTTCGTTTTCCCATTCTCATATTTTCTCCTTTTCATTTTCTCCTTTTACTGTCCCATTTTTCCATTTTCTGTTCCATCTTTCTTCGCATTTTTCTCTTTTCACGTAGGACTACATCTTTGATT
Source organism: Sabethes cyaneus (assembly GCF_943734655.1). Classification (NCBI taxonomy): domain Eukaryota; kingdom Metazoa; phylum Arthropoda; class Insecta; order Diptera; family Culicidae; genus Sabethes; species Sabethes cyaneus. Next base: position 16,455,275 of record NC_071354.1, on the reverse strand, counting down.
TCTATTCTATCTATATTGGGTTGCACTTTAGAAAAACGAAAAGGGAACATTTAACGAAAAGTGGTTATAGTTTGCACGCTTATAACTCAGTCATTCGTCAATAGATCCTAGAGATATTGGTATCTAGAGATATTGGTTGGATTGGAATTTTTTCAAAAAATCCATTATAACACGGTAGATTACATATCTCACTTTAGTTGATTTTTTCGGTGAAAATATTTTCACCGAAAATCAACTAAAGTGAGATATAAAATTCACGGTGACGAACTCTAACAATAGAAAACAGTAGATTACATGTTTCCCTAACAGACGTTTAACAATTGGGAAAATATGAAACGAATATTTATTATTTCATTATTTTCATTTTTTTTTCCTTCCTACGTCAGTACTTTCCTAGCACGGATGACAGAAATACAGGAATCCCCCGAATAACGCGATGGGTGATGCTGTACGCCCATCGCGATATCTCAGCGGTCCATTAACCAATAAAGTTGATTTTTGGTAGTTGACTAGGTTGTACCACATACTAACTATGTACCAAAAATCAACTTTCTTGGTTAATGGACAACTAAGAAATCGCCATGGGCGTACTCTGCCACCCACCGCGTTATTCGGGGGACTGTTGTATATACGAGATGAGCTATAGATTAACTTTCCTTATAATTGTATTTAATTTACGACCTATAGAATCCGATCGGAAATTGTTGAGATTCAGCTGTTGCTGCTTCTCCGAATTAGGCAATGAAGACAACCAAATTCACCAAGCGAGACGCCAACAAACCGAAGAATCCATCGATTCAGCAGCCAGCGAATGATATGGTTTTGGCTGCTATGCCTTTTACTGCGCATCGTCATTCGGTCAGCGGCTTTCGTTGGCGACACATTACACATCGGCAAGCAGGTAGCTTGCGACACATAACATGATAAACATAAAAATCTATCTTGATTACAGATCCTACCAGTAGCGTTTGTCCGGTAAACAGTATTCCCACTATTCTTCCACACACCAATAACCTATCTGATGAACGAAAGTAGACAATGGACACCACGAGTCAGAAATTTGAAAATTGAAAATTAACAAACGGACCTTTTTAAGTCCACCATTTAAATTAGCTGAAGAGTTGAAATTATGAATTTCCAACATGTAAGAACACAATCCTTTGATGCGCAACTTGGGCATCTATGATATGAAATTCGTACAAAAATCACCGGCTTTGGCATTGGGAGACGAATTGCTCTACATTCGTAGTCCTACGTGAAGCCTGCGCCCGTGCCACTAGGCATAGACCCTTGTACTTTTTCAGGAATCTCTTTAACCCGTTTTTTCTCTTTCGCTGTCTAACTTTTTATTGTTGGGTTTTCTAGTTTTCTGTTGCGTATTTCATTTCTTGTCCCGTCTTCTCTCTCTCCCTCTCTCTCTCTCTCTCTCTCTCTCTCTCTCTCTCTCTCTCTCTTGTTTTTCGGTTTTTCCTTTTTTATCCGCTGTTTCCCCTTTTTCTGTTCCTTTCCCCTTCTTTTCATGTCACGTTTTTCGCCCTTTTCCTGATTTCCGCTATTGCATTGTGTTTCTTCGAATTCAGGTACGTTAACCCTCTCATCCTGTCTCGTTTTTTTGTCATTTTCTGTTTCATTTCGGCTTTTTTCTATTCCTCGGAGTGCAAATTTTTCTCTTCTTATTTGCCCTTTTTTCCATTTTAATCTACTCCATTCTTCCTGTTTTGCTTGTTCCTCTTTTCCTCCTTCTCTGCCACGTTCTGTTTCTACTTTTCCATTTTGTTCCTTTAGTCTTACGTTTTTTCTGTTCTAGTTTCTCCATTTTCCTGCTCTTATATTTTCTCCTTTTAATTTACTCTTTTCCATGATCTCTTTTTTATCCTATTTTTCTCCTGGATAGAAACAGTCTATCCTCATTTCCTTTCTCAGTTTATATGATTTTCCTACTCTTTTCTCATTTTCTTCTATTTTTCGTTCTTCACCTTTTCGTCTTTTTTTTAATTCTATATTAGAGAGGTTTTCAGCCTGCGGCTGGTTCGCCTCTTTCCTTTTCTTCTTTTATTGAACTTTATTTTTCTCTTTTTGTGTCTTGTTTCCCATTCTGTCACGTTTTTTCTTTCATTTTGCTTTTTGTCATGTCAGTTTTTATTATCAAAGAACAAGTCAGTTTTAAACTCAAGAACAATTCAAACGTTATCATGAAAATTTTATCGTCAGACGATTAAAAAAAGACAAGCATGAAAAAAAATATTTTAAACAAATTTCCATGTGACAGAACATAATTCTCGGACTCTTCGTTAGGTCTTAAAAGTGGAAATGAATTGGTTTTAAATTGGACTTGCAACTGACTTTAAATTGGATATGAGATCGGCCTTTGAATTTGAACTTGAAGTTGGGCATAAGTTAGGCTTGAAATTTAACGTAACTAGGGAAATTCAATAAATAGTTAATAGAAATAAAGAAATAAATAAATAATAAATTCGATTAGGAAGACTATCAGTAGCGGCACAGTGCAATGTTCTGCCCCTATCACAGTGCTCGTAATAAAACTTTGACTTGTAATTTATTTGCTATCATTCCATTACTGACATTACTGCATTTTTATCCGTCATCATTCCGTCGCTGGACGAAGCACCAAACGGCAAATCATTCCGTCAATTCGACTTGTCATTTCGGCAACCGCTCCGGGATGCCTTCGCCTAGTGGGAGTTGCTTCGGACGACGACACAGGCGACAGGGCGAGAGTAATTTATCATTAATGAGTTATTCTTTTGCTGCGTGCCTCTAATTCCCCGCGCAAATTCCTTCAGGATGGTTGGTGCTGTTTGGCAATTTGTTCGCGGTCACCGCACGATCATTAGAGGAAGAAAGCTCGACCGAGCCTGGCCGGGGCCCTGTTCAGGCTATGCGGGCACGTTCCGCTATGACGCACACGCAAACCGAAAATGCTTGACATTTCAAAGGATGATAGATCTTTTTTCAATCCTTTTTGGTGGATGGAACGTCTGTATCGCCTGTGAAAAATGGCAAAATGAACGGAAGCCATCGATATTTGCACTTCATTTCGGCACCCCATATTTCACCAGGCGCTTAATGGAGAAAAAATTCCCGACGCCCGCCAGCAGCGCCACCGAGGAGAAGCGTCCGAGAGCTTCCTGCGAGATGGGTAGAGGTACCGAACGAACGAAGGACCGCTCGCGCGCGTGCAGCCACCACGGGTGCCGCTTGATGATGGTGACAGGACAAATGCTTGCTAATCTCTGACGTTTGTCATGACAGATGAGTCGGGATAGATTTCGGCCTTTGTCTTGCTGGCTTTGTTGGAGCTTCTATCATATTACTCTGTGTTAGCTAGCAAATAGAGTGCAATTTCGATTGGAATTTTTTGTTTTTCCAATCTGTTGGTTTATTACTGTACAAGGTTCTAATTAGAAAAAACGATTTTTGGACAAAATTGCTGTAGGTACAATTTTCATATTAAATGGATAACTGTTCGCTATATATCAGTAATCAAACACACACACACACACACACACAGTCTGTCATAGGGGAAGAATAAATTGCCACTCTAGATGTGAAGTCTTGGTTTTCAGAAGCACTTCACATCACGTTCGGTGGTTGGTTTTGACATCTGCCGCACGAGAATACAACTGGCACGTGAAACTTTGCTTTTGTCATGTGTGCTTGCTTCGAACATAAAAGCCAAAACCAACGAGATTACCAGCGCAGCCATACATAATTAATCGAATTATCATTTCGAAATTTCCCCGTCGTTTGTGAATGTATTGCCGGCGTGTTGCGGTGCGGCGGAAAAGCACCTTCGGATCCTGCTTCCCCTTCCAGTCCAACGTGCTTCTTACTTGATAATTTTCCAAGTGGGATGACACTGCTAGGAATTCTCCCTTTTAAACAGGATGTGAGCGAGCGAGAGATAGACAGACAGATAGAGACAGACAAAAACTGACAGCAGCTAGGAACGAGGAAGCCAATCATTAATATTCATGATGTTCAATTTTGTGAATTCGTGCTTTTAATGCGTATGCATAGAGTGTCTGCTGGGAATAGTGCTGGCTGGTTGACAGGCTACTACCGCAGTGTCCGCCGGCCTGACCTCGAGAACCGCTTCGCTTCGGCGGTTCATTCTTCAAGGGATTTACTGTGAGTGGAGGCCCTGGCGGCGCTTGCTGCATAAAAGCCGATAAAAGAAAAATTCACTGGAAAATTTTCCGCTATCTCCGTGGAATATATAGCTGCTGTTGTTGAATTTTTATTCAGTTTTAAGCTAATTTCCTTGGGAAAAATCAACGACTTTGTTGAAAATTCCCCAATGGACAAGCACAAATTGATATGACAACGTCGTACAAAACTACTTTTTATGCTTTTTCTATTTAGGTGATAAATTAGTTTGGCTAACTTTAATGTACCGAAGGGAACTTGGGAATTAATCTGTTACGGGGAGGAAAAAAACAAACCGTTGCGATTTGTGGCGAAACCAAAACCGTTTGTCTGTGTGGTTGGCGTTGAAATTCAACCCCTGCTGAACCCGCAGAACATGAAAGCAAAACGGATGCTGTGTGGCATTGAACTACGGCATCCGATAGAAAAGCGATAAAATTATCGCGACGTAAAAATATGCTCGGTTCGGGATTTCATGCCCTCGCGAACGGTTTCGCAGTTAATCTCCGCCGGTTCGGCTGGAATGAAGGCATTGGGAATAATCAATTTAGTTTGTTAGCTACCGAAGATTACGATCACCAATTCGATTTTTGGTACTTATCCTAAGTTGTGGAGCCGTAAAACTGACTATGGAAACGTTCATCTAATTCTGAGCAAGATTAATGTATTACTAAAGTTAATAACTGATCACTCTTTTTTGCTTGAATATACATTAAACCATTAAATCATAAACTTTGAAGCACATTTTTGTTTTTTGCATGGTTAGCAACTTCCAAGTAAGACGCAGAATGTTCATCCGGGCAGATGAAACTAAACCGTAACTAAAATTACGCAGACAAGATAATGGACCCATGGAGACAAAAAACACGGGAGGTAGCTGGCTGCTATTGAACCGGCATGGCGGCAGGATACTGCAGAGCATACTCACGTGAAGAAAAAGTTTACAGTTCCATTGTTTGATTAGCTATAAACAAGGAAAACTTTACTCCAGGTGGAACGAAAATGTAAAAGTTGTTTGATTCAACACTTTGGTGGATTGCGGTCGTTCTCTGCTCACCGGTTACTTCCAGTTGGATTTCGTTTTCGTGCTATCTCCATCTGCAAACAGCATCAAAAGCGAATGAAAGAATGAATTATGCATTTTCTGTCGAAAGGAGTTGCCTCCAGAGAGAGACAGAGAAAGAGCCCAGCAAGGAGTGAAAAGTTTCCAACTAACCTCATCACCATGAGAAAAACTTAAGCACGAACCTTCCATCAAACGGGGTTAACCACTATAACGCAGGTGAAATAAATTGTTTCTGGGAAAACGGGTGCCGGTGCAATGAACAATCATACGTTTGTATGTGTTTGAATCTAAGTGCACAAGATGGAAAAGTTTGTCCAACTTTTCTTCTGATAAAATCATTTGGGAGTAAAACTGAAATACGGTTTTTCGGAGAAGGGTCGAAAATGTCAAAATCACAGTTTCATAAATGTTTTAGTAATACCAGGAAAAATAAAATTTCATCAATGAAAACGTTAGCTGGAAAGCACTTTCCCAAAGTAAAGTCCGGTGATAGTAGATTTTAATATTCAGTAAACAACGAATCGTTGCGGTATACGAGAGCATAGCAAATGAAGATAAAAGGACCAGTCCGAAAGTAATAGCTCCGGCAAATGCAATTTCACGATGCTAAGCTCGCCCGTCCTTGCCACCGCCCCGGACTATACACGACACACAATAGAGCAGATAGGTAGGTTGGTACCTCACACGAGACATTTTCATTGCGTCCAGGCGGAAAGAGCTGTTGGTTGGTTGGTCGTTGCAATCGGAGTGGAAAGGACAAAAGTAAGCAGCTAACTGTTAGATCTTACCCTGCGAGCCTAATTTATGAACTCGTAAAGCTTTTCAGACTGTCTTGTCTGCGGTGCGGTCCAGTGGAGAACAATCCACACTATCAGCCGAACCTCAAAGGCAATATGCACTACCGGGACCACACCGGCCACCGACCCGCCTAACCGAACGCAAGGTTTGATTCCCGAACGGAACGCGGTGACAGTTTGGGTAGGGAAAAGGTTTATTTTATTACTTCCTAAGAGAAGTTACTTTGAGATTTTAATTGCTGATCGTGGAAGAGATTTTCGAATAATATGGGGAAAATTTCCTGCACTTCTCAATAAATTACATGAGAACCGTTTCAGTTGATGTGAATACGGATGAGGACTAAAGTATTTGGACAATTCATTAAACGAGTAAACTTTTGTTTATATGGTAGAACACTACCTTCTTTCTTGCATTTACATTCTCTGACAAGCAGGCGTGACGCAAAGCAGTGCTTTGGGATCAATATTGTTTACGTTGCAATTGATATAATGAAGACTATTACGAGTTTGACGAACCAAGTAAACGTTGTTTGTATCGAATTAGGTCTTTGTAAATTAGCTAAATTTTATTCATTAAGACATCATTGCCAGATGAAATATTGTCAAATAAACAAATAAACAAATATGGATGTAGGATGGTATGATGCTGGTCCTGGTGCGATATCGTTTAGGATTTCACCTGCATAACAATATTCCGCTAACAAACTCGGTCCAAAACTATCCGTCCTCAATCTCTTGAATTTCCTACACTTTCCAGGTCTCGCTCCACTTGATCTAGCCGTCGAGCACGCTATGCACCTCTGCGTCTGGTTCGGGTTCCAGGCAAACACCATTTTAGCGGGCATTCTCACAACATGTTCCGCCTATTGTACTCTTCCAGCTTTATTAACTTTCTGGACATAAGGTTCGCCGAAGACCTGTGCCAGCTTGTGGTTCATCCTTCTCCTCCGTCACTGTTCTCACAAACATCGCCAAAGATAGTCCCAAGCATTCAGCTACTTGGTATTCAACACTAATCCAACCTTTACTGCATCATGTTTCAGGTTGGTATACTGCTCAGCAATTGCCAGGAACGACTGGTCAATATCCACGTCATCAGTGAAACAGATAAACGGGCTAGATTCAGTGAAGATTGTGCCCCGCATATTGAAACTCGCACGTTTCATAACAGCGCGATGTTGAACAGGAGACAGGAAATACCATCACCTCGTGGAAGTCCCCTGCGTGTTTGAAAATGGGCTTGATAACGCGCCAGATATCCTCAGACAGTACTGTACACCATCCATCGTGGCCTTAATCAGTCTTGTCAGCTTCCCGGGAAAGCCGTTTTCGTCCATATTGTTTCACAGCTCTTCATGGACGATAGTATCGTAGGCGGTCTTGAAATCTATGAAAAGGTGGTGCATAGGAGCCTGGTATTCGCGACACATTTGGAGGCTCTGTCGCAGCACAAAGATTTGGTCCGTTATCGATTGCCCGTTCACAAAACCGACTTGATAACTTCGCATGAATCTACTTGCTAGCGCGAATGGCCGTAAGTGCTGTAAATTTTCACCAACTTTTACGATATGTAGAATCTCTAATGGCAAACTATCAAATGAATAACCATTTGGGTCGGATAAGGAACAGTGCCACAACGAAGGTACGAGTGGCTTTCTATACTTCCTGTAAGGCATCGATCGTATGGAGCTGTCGTACCAGCCAAATTATGTTGGTATCCCATGCAGAAACGATGTGTCCCATGGTCACTTCAAATGGTCTTCAATCCATCTTGTGGAGGGTGTTCATGGTAAAACAGACTGAAGTGTACGAGCTTAGCTTTGTAATCTACAGAACAAAACGGACCACGCGGGTGTGCAGCAATTATCAATTGAAAAAGCCGGAAAGTATTCTTTAGCAGCATGGGCAGCTTAGGCTAACACCTACAAGGACAATGTGATCATCGATGCAGACTACGTAAAGATCGCGAAAGAGCTCAGAGTCTAATTATAAAAGCTAATGATATCAGGGAGTTTCACGCTTAGGAAATCAACTTTGATGTACAATGAGATACTAGAGGATCTGCCCATTTATGTTCTGGAGAGGATAAATCAAAATGATTTGGTTTATACAGGTAGGGTACTGACGTTATCGTCGGGCCACTGTTATGGTCGGGCCATCACGATTTTACAGTTTTAGTAACTCATGATATCTATGATACAACCATTGTTTAACTTCTTACTGTGACAGCTAACTTTTCACAATATTGTGAGTTTTAATCGTGTATTCAAAACACCCGTACTGAATGCAGTGACTAAATCTTACAAAAAAAGTTTTCCAGGCGCAATGATCTTTTCTTCAAGATATGGTTTATGAAATGCAATTATCGAGATCAATTTTGAAAATGTATGAAGTGTGTTGTGCTGCACTCGAAGACTATAGAAAAATCCCCTCCAGTAAGGTGTTTGGGAAGGCTAAGCTAAAATACTAAAAAAGCGCTATTTGTACAGGTCGGGTCACTTGAGTAGTAATGGTTGGGCCACCATAATTTTAAGCGCAGAAGCACAATAATCGCTAGAGAATATCAGTCACGTAAAATGTGATGAGATAAAGCATAATTAATACTGAAGCGACCCTCATTTCCCGCTGTAACGCTATATTTTCGCGTTTTCATCTAGCCGAGCCCGGATGAATCAACCCCGGTCGGCTAAGAACATAAATTCCGCATTCTATTCGTTTGCCCGCGCCGGTCAGTGACTCGATCGAGCGACGGCGCCGGTAGGGCAAAATACTTCCATGAAAAAGCAGCCCGTGTTGCACCATTCTAGGTTAATGAACGCGCAAGTTTCTTAACCTGCCGTAACGAACGTTTTGCCGACTAAGGCAAACAACGAAGCGCGGGACGGTTTGTTGACAAAAAACAAAGTTCCCGCGCGAGGGGCTAAAATGTATGCGCGAGAGAGAAGCTCAACGGACAGCGTGAGGTCTGCCGCTAGGCAGAATAGGACGGAACTACCTCGAGGAGGAGGAGTTTCCTTAGGGCGAAAATCATTTTTTAGCAAGTAAGAAGTACCGATTGTAAAGTAAGTTTTGAAATAAATTAGTTCGGATTTGGCACGCTGACCCGTCTGGTCGGTAGTGCGGATTAACTACTGTCTTTTTTATTAATCGTCCTATTCAATACGATAAAAACCTAGATTTTTGTTGTTTTTTCATTGTAGTTGTACACTTCGGAAAAGGCGATTGTAGCAATATTGATTTTACAAGATCGCCAAAATTTCACAAAAATGCAATGAAAAATAGGGTATTTGTACTTATATGAGTCGTTGTTCACGGAATTCATTATTTTCATGTCTCTATATAAAATTTCAATACGTATTTCTTAGATTTTCTGCGGTGGCCCAACGTGTACAACATGGTCCGACTATGACAACATTTTTTGTCTTCACGTAAATGCCTATAACTTTTTTATTTTTCAAGCAATCAGTTCAAAACTTTCCGGAAATATAACTTATTCTTAGACCTTTGCAACGATGTATTTAGATTTCCAAAATTCCTTTTGAAACGATAGTTATAGGCGAATGCCAAAACGTGGCCCAACCACGACGACACTCCCCTATCAGCCGGTATCAGCATTTGTGACTCGAGCAATACGTTCCTCACAATTGTGTAGGTACCAAGTCCATTCATTTGGAGATGTCCACTGATTTCTTAACCGATTAATTTCTTCATGCGAGCAGAGGATAATGTTCCAATATTTATTCGGATAAGAACACCAATTAGCTGCAGTATCATATTCAATTGCTTAAAAATCAACAGAGCCATGAAATAGTAGCAAAGAAATACATCTCTGAAAGCATACAGCGGTATTTCACATCACCTAGTGCACCACATTTCGGAAAAATTTGGGAGGCGGCAGTGAGGTCCGTTAAAAGCACACTGACAACAAACAACCGTCTACGTCCAAAAGATTTCACAAATGGAAAGAAGGCAGAAAGTTCTCAGATCCTACTCGTCGCCAATTCGTTGAGCAAATCGACCCTCGCAAGTCGGCTTCAACTTGGTCGAGCTATCTATCACATTGGGTCCCTTCATTCCTGGTTTATTCCGAGATTATTGAAGAGAACGGATTTTGTTGCCCAATCGTCCGCTTTCCTTACGATGTGGCTTGCCCACTATAGCCAGTCAATTTGCACCAAGTGTCGGTGGAAATCTCTCCACGTAGTGCCTGGAACTCATGATTCTTACGCCTGCACCACTCTCCGCTTTCCATTTATATTTCGTCAAAAAAAGTCTTAACTACAGTTTAAATATCCGTTCGTTCAAATACTGCAGAGCACGTAGGTATATCTTCCGTAAGCAAAGTTAAAATCTCAAATCCGTAACAAGGACTGCCTTACGTTTTCTACATCGTCAGCTTTGTGCGGCGGCGTATACTTCAGTAGTCACTCTCCGTGGGGGGTTGAACATTGTACTTTAGCCCCATCCTCCTAGCATCCGTTTTTAGTCTGTGCGAAGGCATTCTACTTCGCTGTCGCAAGATTTCCAGTAATGATGTTGGTTGGAGGTGGCTACTCTTGCTGAAGATCGTTCCTCTCGTTTCGAAGTCCGCTTACCGGATCACACTTTTAATTGCGAATTGAATAACACATAGGACAGTCCATCCCCTTGCCGCAACCCTCTGCGCGGTTCGAAAGGACTCGAGAGTGCTCTCGAGATACGCACGTAGTACATCACTCGTTCCAGGGTAGCTTTGATAAGTCGCGTCGGTTTATTCGGAAAACCGTTTACGTGCATTATCTGCATTATCAGAGCTGTTCGCGCTCAACTGTATCGTACGCTGCTTTGAAACCCACGAATTTATGATGCGTGGGCACGTTGTTCTCCCGACATTTCTGGAGGATTTGTCGGGGAGTGCAAATTTGAGCCGTACTCGTACTTCCATAAAGCCCACCTAATACTGCCCCACAAGCTCTTTTGCTATTAAAGAAAGATGACGTAACACGAAAAGTACCGACCCTGGACCTCGAATTGGAATTCTCGATACGGTAACCCTGGCTCCATGGCATGGCATGTCTAAACATTGAACTATACTGCGTGTCGCACTTGAAAACCCCCACGGAGTTTACTTGAGTCGGCACGCTGCGACAGTACCTAATGAAATAAACCGCACGTTCTGAAAAAGCGACCCGTTTCAATGTAGCCTTTTAGACAACGGTGTTTTAACACGTCAGCAACACTCGGGATCGCGTGCATTTACTTCGTAAAAGTTTCTCGGATATATGCTGGACGATCAGCGTGAACTCGTCTTTTTGCTAGCGTTAGGTTTTTGTATTCCATTTTCTATTTCATTTACTCGCACGGCCAATTGGGATAAGTATGAAGCGCCTCCATGCGTGTTTTTGGAAGTAAGAAAATACTCGCCTGCGGTGAATTCAGATTTCTGTTAGCTCTCGGAAATGTGCTAACCGAGGCCGTTGAAAACTAGTAGCTTGTTACGCGAAGGATACGTCCCGCGTATATCAAAACCGCGTAAATTCCGAAAATCGCGTAAAAAAACCGCGTAAATTCCGAAATTCGCGTAAAAAACCCGCGTAAATTCGAAAATCGCGTAAAAACCGCGTAAATTCCAAAAATCGCGTAAAAAACCGCGTAAATTTCGAAATTCGCGTAAAAAACCGCGTAAATTCTGAAATTCGCGTAAAGTCGCGTAAAAAGCGACTTCAGTGTATAGTAAATTCAACGCTACCGCACAGTGGTCCAAACAGCGAAATATGTGATGTGATATTGCGCCGAAACGTGAAGTTTTTCGCAAGCAGTGTCTTCAGGAATATTTCTTGCTATAACAAGCCCCTTCTTGTGAGAGAAATCTTTGGATGATTAATTCCCTTAAAAGTGAGATTCGGAATTTATTTTCTCGTATATTCGAGATACAGGTTTGGTACTTTCTACAAAGTTGTAGTAAATATTAATACAAACAACTTTATCAAAGACACCATACTTGTATCTCTCCATGGAAATTATCCATGAAGCGTTATTCGTGGACAAACCCTTTAAAACAGTTTTTAAACCCTGACTTATTCTGGTCAATTTTTACGTGTTCATAGTGTTCTAGAAAGTTGTTTATCTTACTAAAATCAATGTTTCTGTAGAACATTAATATGTGTTATTTTCTAAAGTTTCGGAGATTTTGAGCTTTTATGGTGGAAAATAGTACTTTTTTGAGCTTAAATATTTCCCAAGGTTGCAAATGATGGCAAATGGTGGCAAATCAAGCAACTCCTCTTTAAAAGTACAACATAAAACCTTTAAAAACGAGTGTCAATTGTTTGTATCTGTTTGTATACTCAAAAGTTATAGTTGTTTTAAAAATCCATCTCAGTCATGTTTATAGAACAATTAAAATATACTTCGGATGCAATAAATGCCATTTTGTTTACGTTGACAATCTCTTTCGGCTTTTGTCAGGTTTTCTGCTGAATATTGTTTTCGCTGGTCGCTCCTCTAACCGCTGTAGCCTGCCGTGTTTCAGTTGCCTCACAATATCCACAACTTTGAATATTTAGTATATTTTGTGATTCATGCGCCTGCGTCACACTTCTTCTTCAGATATGCCGCCATAAATTGATCGCAGGTTCTAATGTTCAAAATCGTCAAGAGCTCGTCGGTAGTTCTCTTTAGTTCTTTTCGGGAGAATTTAGAGCGCGAGTTTTGTACGGACTTGTAAGCTACGGGACCTCAGCTGGCTACGTAATCCGTAGGAGGCCCTGTTGACAGCCGCCTTTTTACTTCACGGTTCACATCGTTGTCACAAGTCCATAACATGTCACTACCCTGGACCATTTCAAAAGTATCTCCATCGATCACCACCGCAGTTCCAATATCCAAAGGTTACCATGCTCTGTACTAATCATTATATACTTTGTTTTAGTAGAATTTATGATAAGCCCTACCCTCGCAGTATCTCCTTAACATGCGTGCATATCTCTTCCACAGCTCTACGTTTAACACCTGATGACCGATGTCCTCCGCAAACCAAATGAGCGTGCGAGATTTCGTGCGAGATGTTATCGGTTTTCTGCATGTCTGCCTTTCAAATACCACCTTCCAATGCAATGTTGAACAGCTAATTCAATATCCCGTCACCTTACTTCACAGCAACTAACGTCAAAAACGAGTCCGATATCTCACCTGCTATTTTGACGCTTAACTTGAAACCATCAAGGGTAGCGCGTATCAGCTCATTTTGTTTAACTGAATCGCTCACCGCCTTGAAGTCTATAAAGAAATGGTGAATCTGCGCTTGCTGTGGCTCAGACGCTGTCATGAGCCGCTCCTAGCCTGTAGTGCAGGCTCCGACTAGGTTGCGAAAATATCAAGCCGCAGGAGCCTTCCTTGACCTGGGAACTGACACTCAGAACCGACAAGACAATTTCTAGTTGCAACACCCGCATTCGCATGCGTACTTCCTTCTCCATTGGCATATGGGTTCCACCGAGGTAGGTTTTTTAATTTTCACTAAGCTTAGTCGTATGCCGGCCAGGAAGGGAAAAGATTGCTTATAGCGATCTAGAACGTAGAAGCGTTCAGACTTAGATTCATTGATATCACTACTTGTAAGCAATAAATACTTTGTCGTGTTGTGTACAGATCATGACAAACCTCGTATCAGATCATGTTCATTGTTTGATCGCACTGAGAAATATAACAGATACAAACGATCGGTCGCGTGCAGTCACGTCACATGCGTTTTTCTTAGAGTTAGGTAAAATGTAACACTGATCAACTGCTGAGAACTGTTAAGGGATTGGAATCTTGTGCTTAAAGCTAAGGATTCCCTGTTTGTTATTAACTGCACAGATCATGATCTGCTCCCGGCTGGCACCACAAGAAGGGATAGAAATTGCTGGACAAGAGGTTGATGACTACTGTGGGGTCTATTTTATAACTATAGGTACAGGAGGTCCCGACGGCATGCATTACCCAGACGTTTACCAAACGACGTCCTACTAATGTAAAATACTGCGAATCCTCATGTCTAGGCTCGATCCGCTGGGTTGATTTTATGTTCCTTCAAGAAGCAAGCATGGCTTCCCACATATTCAAACGCTCAGAATTACACATTGCTATAATAGTCAACTTCCAGCAAGTTGTACAGCAGTAGAGCTACATACATTTGTGGGCGCGAAGTTCGAAGAAGAATAGAATAACCGCAGCTTGGCATCAACCCCTAGACGAACATCATCAAGTGCAATTTCGCTGACTGGTAATACCATTAAAGTTCCAGTCAATTTTTAAGCTAAACTTTCAAGCAGTTTGGTATGAGATTGGCTTTATCTGTCACAGATTCTTTGTTGTTCCACATCGGTCGCCGAATTTACTAGTCAGTTTCACGGGTCGTAATCTGCTGGATTAACGGCGGCTGTCACATCGAATTAGCAAGGTTTTCAACTCGATCGAACAGACTGTTTAGTGCTGGGCTCCCACTAAACTAAATGTCGCAAGCTACGGTACAAAGTGGATGAAAATTCCGAATAAGTCCGAAGAAGATCATTGGTACACAGGATCAGACTTCTTTCTACCGACGGTGCTTACTCAACCTGACTACAGGTTTCGCACAGCTTCATAAAAAAATAAAAGACATCAAATTATACCATTTTGACGGCCAGTTGGCAAGTCACTTACGTTGTGCTTTTTTTTCTCAAGTATTTTTATACAGTATGGTATGCAGCGCCGTCTTGTTGAAACGTTGATTCGTGCTTTCGCCTCTGTTGAAGACTTGTTCGAATTTTGTGAAAGTTCCAGCACTTTCTCGCGTAGAATAACTAAATCTGACGTTTTTGCTGAATGAAAATTGTGATATTTTTATTCATTAAGACAGTATGTTAGATGAATACAATTAACAAATAATAATAATAATAACTATTATTTGTTCACCATTAACCATCAGCCACATTTTAACGGCTTTACATAAAAGTCTAGCAAAGAACTTTTCTCCATGAAATTGATATTTGATATTATTTCAATTAACTTTTGCGAGATTTGTGAGTTGATTAGTTTTATTAAGAAAACTAAGAATTAACTTTGCTGTGCTATCAAGTAGGATTAGTGGATCGTACAGATGAAGGATATCAGAAACTAATGAGTGTCAACCTTTTTATAAAATAATCAGAAAAAATATGACAAACTTTCCAGTTTAACGGTAAGAGAGCTTTTGAAAAAACGCGAATTGATGAAGGGATGTGGCATTTCAAAGTTACCATCTCTGTACGTCTAACCCAATCTACATTTCCGTTCGGGTACCACTTACTGGGTAGCTGGGTGTTTCTTCATTGTCCTCCAAGCCCCCCACTCTCTATCTCTGTCTCTCTCATTTTCTGTCTCTTAACAACCGGCGCATTGTGTGCTTATGTGTGTTATGCTCGCCGGTTGGTCGGTTTTCACCCTGAAAGTTGTGTGCATTCTCCCGGGTGCGATATAAATTAGACGATAAATAGTCCGTGCTTTTAATAATCCCGAATGAAATGTGTAGGTGGCATGCAATTTGGTATTTGGTGGTTTACTCACAACCAACCATCAGCTACCAACCAACTATACCAACCGCATGCCCTTACCCTTGCGGGGAGGGTGTACATTCCTTTTGTGTGATTATTACAACCGACGATGAGTAGAAGCAGGGTGTGTAATAAAAAATGCACTGATTGTTGAAATTCTCTACTTTACAGAACGGATTTAATAAAATAGAAACAATAGTGAATCGGGTTGTATTCCGGCAAAATAATGCCGAATAACAATCGTATCAGAAAAAAAAAACTATGAGCACTACATTTGGAGCAGTGAAAAGTGAATTGCCAACCTGAGAGTTGGTAAATAGTGGAATTGTACCAGAGGAATGCTGCTAATAAAAATCAACAAGTATCACAAGCATGTGTGGAATGGATTGATGGATGTGGATTTTTTAGGAATTTTCAAATTAATCTCTAACAGTTAGGTTATTGAACTGAGCTTTCGTTTCAACTCCGTCTTCTCTTGGGACACAGTTTCATGAATTTTCAACAATTCCTGAATATGCTTAAAAAGCCTAATCGCAAATTTATCCCAATGATTCCTTAAATAATGCCCTTGTTTACCAGTGTAGTTGATTACAGATATTACGCGTGGCGATGAAATCGATACTACCTACGAAATCGGCATTGGGAGAGCAACAAAATAAGAAACAAGTCAAACCATCAAAATGTTCATTCAAGCATTTGTGTGATGATTTCGAGCGAAAGACGGCGGCAGTCAGGAGGTGTTTTTCAACAGCTTACATTGTACCTTTTTATATTCTGTGTATACCTAAAGGTAGGTAGGTATGCCTTTGTACAGCGATTCGATTCTTCAAGGATCGTTGTTTCACGAAAAGCGATTCCTGTTAAACGTTACGCAGAAATACAAAGAAATAAAAACCCACTCGAGACTCATTTGAACGGAAAGCTGCAGAAGTGCTGCTTCCTTTCATCTTTGGATTGATATGCAAAGGCTACGCAACCAGCAGCTGTGAATGGTGACGTGTTTTGATGGTTTGAATTTCGGTTCAACATAACCTTAACCGTTTCAAGCATGTGTTTTCAACACCGACAATGTGAAATTACTAATTCAGTATTTTTGCGGTTATTTGCCAATTGCACTATTTCAAAATTTAATATTTTAATTTTATTTTTGACAACAAATCACACACTCTACTAATTTTGACGTCTGATTGCAGGTACCTGCTTTTAATCTAATCAAATTTGCATGTTATGCTCGAATAGCGTGTTTTGAATTTGATTGTAAAAATCAACAAAGATGTCCAATAGTATGTAGGGTATGTACGTATGCCCCAGCCTAACCGGCTGCGCAATTGATCGTTCAGGGGCCGGAAAGCCGGCACTGTTTCCCGTTTTTGGCTGGTTGCAAAACACGTACTATAGTTGTTACTTGGGCCAATTTCGGTCGAAAATTTACCACCATATAGGTAGCCATAAAACATACAAACAAGCGCCACACAATTTTTCCGCTGTGTTTCGCCAGTAAAATTTGTTTACTGTTATTATTTGCAATGAAATATTCAGATTTATTCGATTTTTTACGTTTTCAGCACGTACCCCGTTTTGGCCGAAGCCCTGCGAGGTCGGGCACAATATATGGTGTATGGATTGGAATGCCCTGCACGCTGGGAGGCTAGCCGAGGGCAAATCGGGAGCTACGAATGTTCGGGACAGCACCGGCTAATGGAATTATGACGTACGGTCGAAGGTTTGCAGATGTTTTATTTCGGCAGTTGGTAGGTACTGGGTACTGGGGCTGTGAACGCGCACATAAATAAAACATGCGTAACAACGATAACGATTTGTTAGTCTGGTTGGCCTGGCCAGCCGAAAGAAGCGTGGTTTACGGTTCTGGGGCACACTTGGAGGGCCCTTGTGATTTCTTCGTTTGTTTGGCAACATGATAATTGCGTTGTCGAATGTAGTAGGTAGGTATGCTCGCGGGAAGAGTGTTGCTAAAGGATCGCGAGTTGGTGTGTGCGGTGATTCAGTATGAATAATTCAACAAAGCTAATGGGTAATCTCAATCATATAATGAAAAGCAGACAGCTTAACCTGATGGTGTGAAGCTAAAAACTAAAATTGTTGTATTTTTTTGCAATATTACTGAGCGTATTATTTATAAAAGAACTTCTTTGTATTTCGACGTATTGTGTATTTGTGTTTTGTGTGGATTTTTTTTGAAAAGTCACAACGTTGTGTAATGAAATTTCGTAATCTAATTGGATTACGGACTTTTTTTACTGGATTTTTTTTACTTGTAAATGACTCTATAGGCGCTCATGACGTGAACTCATTTTTTCGGAAGTGAAGAAGTGTCTGGTGCGAAGGATGATAAACTGGATGAACTAGAAAATTTCGATATATAGAACATACATGTTGCCATTTGCACTAGGTACTCGTTCGGTGCGACAGAAACGGGCAGGCTGTTGCCGGATGTCACGATACGGCAAGTCTGGTGTAATTTATCTCTAGCGGGTATTTCTTTTTTGTTTTTATTTATCTTATCGACAATAGAAACAAGGAGTAATAATACAAAAAATATTTATCGTCGTCAAGGCGCGTGTGTGAAGTGCTAGAACTGGGAGAATAAAACAAAAATTGGATTTTGAACTACCTAATATAAGGGAGCGCAGTAGTTTAGTTAGTAAATCATTCGGGTACCAATCGAAAGAACGTGGGTGCGAGCTCCCCCGGTCATTGAATGTCCCAATATATTCAGTAGTTCAAAGGGCAAAAAAATTAGGGCGGTTTAAAGTCATGTCGAAGTGTCAATTTTTGAAGCTCTGCATTCAACAGGCTTCTTACTTACTGTTACAGTGTTTAAGAATCAGCTTCAAATTAATGCGATTTTTCTCCTAATATAATAATGATTTTACAAGATTTTTTTTATTGGATCCCATATGAATGGAGGGAATTACTTGGAATGAGCGTCAAATATAGCTCTGGCTCTCTCAAGCCCCTGCCAAGCGCCTCCTCACCGATCTAAGCCAAAGATGACAATCGATGACCATACCTGGAAGTGCTTCATGTATAAACTGGAGCAGCAAAAGCGACGGGTGTGAAGCTGAGTGTATGTTCGCCAAGTGATGATGATGATGATGATGATGGGCCCACCTCTTACCCCTACGGAAGTTTGAGGTAGACGATTTATCTATATGATAATTATTATAAAAATAAACCAGGAAAACAAAAAAAACGGACTGGTTTTTTTCACACAGATACAAATTCCTTTAGCAAATTTCTAATGGCTAACACTAGCATGACTACGAGCAATTAAACTCTCAAGTCATTCAAGCTAGAATACCCAGTACAATCATTACACAACTTTCAGCGAACAAGGGATATTCAACATTTACATTAAGCTAACATCCAGTGTAATCCGTTGCTGAGCTAAGCAGTCCAGACGAAGCCATTCCCGCCGTTAACAGCAAGCAAAGCATAAGTCAAACTGCTTACCAAGCATTAAAGTTAGGGGCGGCTCAAACAGCGTCGATCTCGGCGCAAGCTGCTGAATATGAAATGATTTATCCCGCAAGCTATACCTGAAATGGAAGACTCATCAGCAGCAGATGGAGCTATCGCGACCCCGGTAAGGTAGTATATTGAGACTCTCACTTACCATAAACAACGAAAATGGAAACTCCGAGCGGATCAATCGGTACAGAAGACTCTTTACAAGCAAACGAACAATGGATGACTATTGGAAACGTTAGAACTAACGTTAAAGTCAAACAAATGGTAACACTGGATAAATAACAAACACAACGACCGAATGGGCTCGTTTTGTGCGTAGTCCGTTGTGCATTGCTGAAGCTTCATGACATCTCAACTTCGAAGGGCTCATGGAACAACATTCATATTTAATCCACAGCGAGAATCTACGGCGCGATTGCCCCCAACAACAGTTTACCGACAAAGGTCTACCTTTTAGTATTTCGTCGTTTTTGGAGAGTGTCCATTCGCAGGAATCTGCATCTTGCTTTGTACGGCGGTAGCCTATTTGGATTTCGCCAAGGAAGTTGTCTTAAAGTATATATTATGAATCTCGATTGGACTTCTTCGATTGAAGTGCTGCGGAACGGGCTCCAAATGATAGCTGCGATAGCTTTCAATACAGGTCAAACTAAGCTGAATTACTAGGCGCGCAGGTAGTGTGGGTTACGGAATTAGGCAGAGATACGGAAAATGAACCCGCGGTTTCATCGAGATTTAGTGATTATATGACTATGATGGTCCCAGAATCCATGGTCATGTTTTACGTGATCTCTCCATTTCTTCGTTTCCTATTGTATATCTCCTTTGAATTGGTTTCTTTTTCCTTGACGACATGATTACAGAGCATTTCGTCACGCTGATAATCATGAAATGACGTTGGCACCAGTCATAAAAGGTGTTCCACATCAAATTGCACCACGGAAGAAACGTTGTATACTCTTAAATGATTCTACCTGTAAATTGGTCGGATTTAGTTAAAGTTAGGTTGAAACTACTCATAATGCCCTTAAAGTGTACAAACTCAAATTTTGAGTAGTTTTTCAACCAAAAAATTGGTAGTAGGAACTTAAAATTGCGTTATTTGTCATAGAGAATAAATCAATTATCGATAGCAAGTAGCCAAAATTGGTTGAAATTTTTACCCAAAGTTTGAGTTTGTACACTTTAAGGGCATTTTGAGTAGTTTCAACCTAGCTTTAACTAAATCCGACCTATTTACAGGTAGAATCATTTAAGAGTGTAGAAAATTACCCATTGGGTATTTTCTCTTGAAAATATGAGTAGAAGTAGTTTAGAGTGTATTTTTTACACTTTATTTCTATCGCGGTCAGTTTTTCGAAAATTGAAACAAATGCGTCACCCGAAAAGCAGCATCGCAAATTTATTTTGCGCAAGCGTCTGGAAAATCCTCAACTCTCTCATCATGAATGATGAGACTTACGTCAAGGAGGAACTCCGGCAGCTTCCGGGGCTACTGTACTTCACCGCCCAGTACAAGTTTGATGTTCCGGAGGAAGTAAGGATGCAGAAACTTTCAGAACGTTTGCCCAGAAATACATGATTTGGCCAAGAAATACATCATGTGGCAAAAGGAGTGCGCCGTTCGTGACTACCGGTTCGTGACTGTAAACGTACCTCAAGGAGTGTCCACAGAAGCATCTGCTTTCTCTGTCGAAGTAACACGAGGGCTCTACGATCATCTGGCCGAATCTACCTTCGTGCCAATATTCAAAGGATGCATTGGAGTGGTACGAAGCCAACGGAGTCACTTTCGTACCCAAGGACATGAACGCCGTACGTGGATTTCCGTACAGATGAAGCTGCAGCTAGGTTGTACAAAACTTTTTGAGTGGAGTTAAGCGTAAGGTGCGAGCATACGGATTGAAGTTCAATGACACAAATATGCCAAAAGCTTACTAATGGGTTATATTTTGTTGTCTGAGAGTTTGAAAAGGATCGGTCAAATAGAGAATTTTCTACAGCGTTTCTTCCGTGGTGCAATTTGATGTGGGACACCCTTTAGAACCTATCAATGACTTTTTACAACAACTGACAGTCCGCTCAACTAATACTCCAGAATATTTCGAGATCGTCAACATATATAAGTTTGCAACCTTTCGTCATCAAAGAATATGATAAACAAAAATGGTCCTTAGCTGCTGCCTTGTGGGATACCTGAGGGATTATGAAAATCATCTGATTCCGTTGATCCCAATTTGACGCACAGTCGGCGACTAGTCAGATACGACTCGAACCAGCAGACGAAGTTTGATGACACACCCAGACGATAGTGTTTGGCTCTATCAAAGGCGGCTTTGAGGTCGATATATATCGCGTCGACTTGAAGTTCTTAATCCAAGGAGGTGAGGCACAATGATGAGAACTGGACTAGATTGGTAACGGTAAATCAGCCAGTGAAAAATCCGTGTTGTCTTGATCGATGGTCGACACTTTTCGGATGCCATTGGTCCTTTGGGAACCAAATATCGACTCTAATCATTGTTGAACACGACGAAGGTTGCGAGATACCCAGCGTTTTAGTACCCAGCGGTTGTTGGCAGATGGCGTGGCAGCGCAATACGTCCGAAAGCTTGATCAACGAATTGCAGAACAACAGGAGGAAAGGGAAGAATATATAAGTAGGCTGCGGTAGTACGACGTAACGCCTGTTTTGATGCCGAGTACCTAGGCTTTATTTTGCTTTTCATAACGACCAAGAGCGTTCGTTTTCTGTTCACCAGTTTGCTCTCTCTCTCTCTCTCTCTCTCTCTCTCTCTCTCTCTCTCTCTCTCCGAATGATGCCTGAATACCGTTTTCTCTTATAACCATTCATCTTGCCCAGAGGGAGCACAACTACAAGCAGAGCTAATATTTTCTTCGCACATTGGTGACATAATATTGTTTGCTCCGAAACTCAAAGAGAATACGGGACAGGCAATTAAATGGACTGAAAAGATATGCTCCGTGACTTTGGGAGCAGGTATTCGATAGTGCTCCGGCAGAAAAAGAAAGATGAAACAAAACTGGCGCTCACTCGGGGACATAGCCTTGCAGAAAAGCACTGCGAAAGCAAAATTTCATCGCATGTCGGAGAAGGTAACATCCGATAGCGAGAGAGCAATTCGATTCGCCTTCTGCGCTTTGCCAGTAAAACACCGAGAATTGAGAAAAATTTCAGAGCACTGCAGAAGCCTGCGAGTGCCAGAGAATGACAAATGACAACTACACGCTCAGAACGCTCAGATTTGACTCACATTACAAAAAGTAGAACAACTCAAAATATGTGTAATTTTCACTGCATTATTTCGAGTTACTCTCATTGGCGGAACGAGCGCTCATTTCTAGGGGGGGGCTATAGCCCCCGGCTTTTTTTCGACCATTTTATTTGGTCGGCCAGCTTCATTTTTCCTGGAGGGGGGGCTAAATCTCTCCTAAGGCCCCCTAGCCCCCCTCTAGTTCCGCCAATGGTTACTTTTACTTACTCATTTTATGAGTTCAACACAGAAACTCTTTATTGAGTAACATTTTACTCAAAATTGAGTACCATTGCACCTAAAATTGAGTAGTACCTGCGCAAATTATAATCAATTATAACTCTGTTGACAGAAGGGCTTGAACTACAGTCACCCCAGTATTATGGGCCAGTCTATACTTTACGTTAGTTATAACGTAACAAATTAATATTCAACTATCGAGTATGAGTTCAATAGATAGCAGCAACATTCTGCTGCATGGTTGACAGCAATACACTCAGTTCCAATGCGTTAATTTTCCGATAGTTGTCAGTTGGCTCCAATCGACTGTCGATTTGTTGTTATTTTTGCGGTTGTTATAAAAATTCGGTCGTGAATTATAAGCTGAATAGCGGCGTAAATTTGTGCGTCTGAGCGTAAAATGGATGGAAATCGAGGGAATAGGTATGTTTTCATAGAATTACGGTGAAACCACCTAGAAAAATGCATTTTCCGCTTTAATATACGAAATTAAACAATGGCCCATAATACTGGGAGCAAAATTTACTTTTCCCAGTATTATGGGTCAAGCATATAGATCAACAGTACTCGCTGTTTATGACTATAATTGTAATTTTTTTTCTCAGAAAAACGAAAAAAAACGTGCAAGGAAAATAAATATACAGAAATCGAAGCTCTATGATCCTGATATATTGCATTACGCTCTTGATCTAGCACGACAAACCGAAAAAATTCGGGAAGTTGCAAAGGATCACAATCTACCGGACAGTACAGTTTCGCGTTATTTTTGGAAACCACCCAAAACTAATAAGCCAGGACCAAATACTTTCCTTCTTCTTGAACTTACTTACTTTACTTAGTTGGCTTGCCGTTCTAAGACAAAGCCTGATGAATAAAGTTTCTCCAATGCACTCGGTTGTGGGCCAACGCTCTCCAATTTCTCAGACTAGCTCCACCTAGTCTAACCATCTTGATCGCTGCCCCCTTGGTCGTCTTATTCCTACCGGATGTGAGGCAAATACTTTTCAGGCTAGTTGTTCGGCATTCTTGCAACTTGTCCTGCTTATCGTATTCGGATAACATTAGCCGCCTTTTGTATACTTGGTTTGCCATGTACTATCCTGGAGACCATCACCTTGATGAAGCCCTCTGTGTGATTCGAAAGAACTTGACAATCTACTCGAAATCCGAACACGGTGCTGTTCAATCAGTTTAATCAGCTTAATGAGCTTCGTGAAGAAGAAGCTAAAATTGATTCTAATCTCAAGTCACTCAGGCAGTTGCTGAGTACTGTACAAGATCACTAAATCGCGAGAACTGCAGACCCCCCCCCCAACCCCCACCCCCACTCAACCACACCCAACCAAACCCACATACGCACACGCACACGCATACGCACACGCACACGCACACGCACACACACACACACGCGCGCGCGCGCCCTGCCTTTCTCTATATAAAACCAGTTTTCTTTTACTGACCCATAATACTGGGAGCATTGACTCATAATTCTGACCAGGTTTAAAAGTGGCCCATAATACTGGGAATGGAACATGCTTACATTTTTTTGTTCTGCAAAAAAGTGTGTGATTTTGGAATAAGTTTGCCTACAGAACATCAAATTATGATATATTTATAACCTATTAAGTTATAAATAAACCATAAATTATTTAAATCTGTGTTTCTACCAATAATTTTGTAGCATCATCATGCTTAACTGGCCCATAATACTGGGATGACTGTACTCAGCTAAGAAATAGCCAAATTACTATGAATTAAGCGTGTAGATCAGGAGTAGCATGCTCACTGCACTACACGTCAAAACAGAGAACGATATGGAGAGTGCTCGCCGGTGCAGAGGAGCAATATGCCAGTAACGACACACGGAGTTTTTACAAAGCGGCGAGGAGCCGGAGTTTTGCCATGTTTGAGTTGTTCATCACTTCCAAACGCTGTTGAATGGAGAGCTAAATACGGAGATTAGTAGCAACGGAATAAGAATTGTGAGCAATGGCCGTGCTACGGAGCGACCAACAAACAGACGGAGATTAAGAAGGCAAGGCGTACAATTTGCAGACTCATCATCTCTTTGTGAACTTTAAGGTGGCGTACGATTCAGTCAAACAAAACAAGCTGTGGCAGATAATGCTAGAAGATGATTTTTCGACGAAACTAGTCAAGCTAAATGACGATAGACTGAAGGAATGGGATGCACTCTCTAACTTGCTATTCAACATTACCTTGGAAGGTACAATATGAAGAGCAAACGTGGAAAGAAACGAGCAATCATCGCGAAATCCCACATGCTTCTTGGTTTCGCGGATATCACCATAATCAACAGTGCATTGGGCAGCAGAAAAGTGCCTTTTAAATTGGAAGCATCGAAATTGGGACTTACCATTAAAACTGATAAAATAAAATACATGGTTGATGGCAGGGAACATGTGAGTTCAAATGGTGTTAGTGCTGAGGTGGAGTTAGATGGGGAATGATATGAAGTAGTGAAGGAATTCATATAGTTTGGTACGCTCGTGACATGTAACAACGGTGTAAGTCGCGAAGTAAAACCACGAATTGTAGCCATGAATCGGACTTTCAGGTTGCTGTAGACTGGGCACGCCGCTAGTATGCCCGAGGAAAGCCCGAGGAAACTGGACGACCGACGTATCCTTCGCAACGGTGTTGGTAGAAGTGGAATGAATGTCAACGGCCTGGAATTAACCATACTTTCCGCCTCTACCAACACCGTTGCGAACGATTCGTCGTCCAGTTTTCTTACCACTGGAACACACCCTAGCGCAAATTTTACGGCTCGAACCATTCTCTCCCAGCAGCCTCCCATATGGGGAGCAGCAGGAGGATTAAACCGTCACTGCGTTTGGGGATTCGTGAAGGTACTGCCCAATTCAGAGTTGACGAAATATTGAGCCTTTCAAACATCGAGGAATGGCAATGGATTTCGACACAGGGTAACGTGGCAGATGAAGCCAGAAAGTGGAGAAAGCACCCTTCGTGCAATACAGAAAGCCGTTGGTTCCAGGGACCTGAATTCCTTTACAGCGGCAGCGGTGAAAATTGGTCGACGGTTCCGGAAGACGGCACAGATGAAAGCGACAGGGAGTTACGCGAAGCATTCGTATGCAGTCATCTCGTAAGGCAATCGGTAGTGGAGACTGCAAGATTTTCACGATTCATCATTACGTTGATAGCCTGCGTGCATCGAAGAACATTGGATCTACAGGTACGGTTGGGTTGACTACACGGAAAGAAATTTGATTCCAATGCCATGAATGAAATCATGAAATGTGAGTTCATGTCAAATCATGACTGAACTGCAATATCAGACAGCACAAAATCATGAATAATTGTTCATGATTTTGCGTTGTGTTGTACTGCAAGAAGCTCGTGATATCATGATTTTTATTCATGGTGTATTTTCATAAATCATGAGTTAGAAACCGGGAATCATAAGTCATTTTGCTCGTTTTGGAGATGAAATTTCTACCCGTGTAGTGCTGAGATTCGGAAAGGGGAAAAAAAACTGTGGTTGAGTCAGTTTGTTTGTTTGTTAGTTTGAACATCTAGGTTTTGTTTTGCTTTATCAGGAAGAGGTCATATACTCTAGGGTAGAGTCCGCTCTCGATGAATGTGCGCTGTCGAGGAGGATACGAGTTTAGATGGTGTTCGAGGGGATTCAAGAACGGCATCTCAGAATCGATGGTACTCGATGGTAATGGTAGGACCATGATTCGTTCGGCGCAAGGATCGATAACGGAATGCTCGCACAAAAGCAATAGTAACAGAACTAAAGTAAGTATCAGAAGGAAGGTCTGAAGAGGATAGGGGTTCGGTTGACAAGGCGAGAGGTTCAAATAAGGAAAATAGGTTTAGTTTCTCTTTCGCCGAGCTCGAATCTCGGCTGGGAGAGGCTGTTAGAGTTTATAGGTTTGTAGTAACTGGCCCTACAAGTGTCCTGCACTCTAACAGCTGGCTGCGAAATATGTCGTATAAGGTCAAGTTTCGACTACGATAACGGAATGAAGTACCTAGGCTTTGCTTTTTCTCTTTTTTTATCGGCTTTTCATGGAAGAAAAGAGAGTAATAGCGGCAGGAGGATAAAAGCGAAGAGCTAACAAACGAGGAGAGACATCCATATGAGGAAAGGGGGCATCCATAAAGTACGTCACGCTTATAGGGGGGAGGGGGGCTTGACCTAATCGTGACGATTTGTGCCGTATGGGGGAGGGGGGGTATGAAGTTATGTGACGTCACATGAAAAAAAATCAAATGGAAATTTTTTTCGGGAAAATCTAATTTAGCCTTCATTTTAAGATACAACAATTGAAGGCTTCTATAAAATTAACGTACTGATGGATTTTAAAGCAAATAGTTAAATTTTTTGAATGAAAACTGTTTTTTAACATATATGTGTGAACAGGCCTCATTTATTCTTCTATGTACTATGAACTCTCCATTAAGGCTGTACAGAATATGCAGTACACCGCTGAAGAGCTGCTTAAGTACAGTCCTGCCTAAAAGATTTTTGCAACCGCAAATAGCAGTCGCACAAACTCCTGAGGGGCTACGGGGTGCTACCAGAGACCCATGGCAATGTTTTCCCTTGATATTCGTGCTGAACTTAATCGATTAACATAAACTCATACCGAAGTTCCACGGATGCTTTTAAGGTTTTTCGGTATAATTTATACTGCTCTTCACTCAAAAACTCCCTGAAGGATAGAGTTTATGCCACTTGCGGAATAAATTTCGCATTTAAAGTAGTGTTAAATGATTAGACGATTCAATGAATACACAAAATGACAAAATCCATCAGAAAAGTTCTTCCAAGGCGTGTTGCTGCAAGACGTCAGCAGGAAGTCCTGATTTTTTCAACTAGATCTGACGAATTTGAGTGGATGGATGTAAAGTACGTGCATATGCGCGAAACATTAATCGACGACACATTAGCGACTTCTGAAGCGTATCCGATTGCAGCAATTGGAGATCATCTTCAAAATCCGTGAATCGATAAGCTCGAAAATTTTCCTTCTTTTATTTGCTGAAATTCATTTGATAGCTTTAAATAAAAAGGTTGGAATGAATATTTAATTTTTTTGTTGTGAAGGGAGGGGGGTGACGTGATGTGACGTACTTTCTCAGGGGGGGTCACGAATATGTGACGAAATGTGACAAGGGGGGGAGGGGGGGTTGATTTTGGTCAAAATTTGCGTGACGTACTAAATGGATGTCGCCAAAAAGGGTTTTGTTTTTTGCATTATTATAATTTCCGCTACGATAACAGACGTACAAGTGGCTGGGAAATAAAAGGGTCCAGGTAAGGTCGGGAATTCAGCTAGTCTAAAATACAATTCGATTTGTTTTTGGTGTAAATTAATTTTCTTTTAACCCTAGATTGTAGACCCTAAATTTAGATTCAGATTCATTTTGAACGCTAATAGTGGAAGGAATGAAGGAACCGAATAGGAATCTTATCTTGACATTGACTCAAATTTTAAATTTTAAACGTAAGTGGAGCATCATGGGGCTTAATAAATGGTAAAATCCGTTTGTTGAGGCACTCCTTTTTCTAGGCTTCCGAATTCATGATCTTATCGGTCGTAAAAACGTTGATTTTCTATTTACAGGAAAAGATTCCTGCCAAATCATTAGTTTTTTGCGCGAACTTATCCACGAAGATGAACTTGAATCAGCTAGAAATCAAGCAGAAGTATTGTAGGATTGGAACCTTGGGGTTTAATTGAAATCGACTTTCGCATAAGTTTCATCGTCAAGCAAGACACGTCTATCCAGGGTTTCGTTACCATCAGCTGGCAGAGCTTACGAGCTCGGAATTCGCCGCACAGCACAACGGTCAGTTATTTCATCGGCTATTTCATCAAATCATAATTAGAATCCTTGACTTTTAGAATTACCTTTAACCACAGTTTACGATTAAGGGTTCTACTCTAAAGCTTGGTGTGCGATCTGCGCTTAATCGGTAGAATTTCCTTGTACTTTTTAATCACTCGCTCCACGGTACCTACTCTATGGATAATTTATCAGTCTTGCCAGCTCCCGAATTGATGCAAGTGATTGTGCACAATTATTTTTATTCTGTTCTCCGGCATAATGAATATCTCGGAACAACGTTAGTTAGTAACTGCTAAAAAAAAATAGTTCCAGCACAACTATTTACAAACAACAAAACACCATCAGACGTGTGCATATCCAACCACTGGAAGCGCTGCCATCGCTAAAATAAAGTGCCCCATTTCTAAATGATTTATGCTTTATATTTCCGAACAATTATTGTGTCAATTCCGAACTGGTGGACTGGTAACACTTGTGCTGGTGGAGTACGCCGATTAAAACTAATAACACAAATAACTGAACACCAAATTGATTAGTTGTTTGTGGTGCCTCCAAGTTTACGACTTCAGGTGTTAAAAATGAACCGGCAAAAAAATCGTAAATTGCCGTTCTGTGGCAAACTGAGATTGCCAGTGAAACTTAGCATGCATCACGTATGGGTGTTGTTTGTAATTGGCCATAAAAAGCAAATTATTGTTATGTTTATTGTCATATTTTGTGGTTGTGTTGCTGAACATTTTCATCATAACTTTTTAATCAATTTTCATTTATTGCGATTTGTGAAACGCGTGCTATGAATTTCCGTCCGCAGTGCCCAGAGCAGACTTCGCGGATGTCATTTTCTTTTTGATTGTTCAACAAAATGAGTCAAAGTGGTGCAAAGCGGGCTACGGAAATGATTAAGCTCTAGATTAAGGATTAGAGTTAATCGTGCTCTCTTACACAATTTGCTTAGCGCTCAGATTTATTTAGTGAATCAGACACATAATAATAATACACACCTAATTATGGGTCATTTCAACTTTAACTGCCGATTAATGCATGAATTTTTTACTAAATGATTGACAAAATTGGTACTCATAAGTAGCACTAATAGTTTGATCAATTATTAGGTGATATTTAAACGGAAATTAGCAACTAATGCTAAAACGACCCACAATTGCGTGTGTGATTCATGACTGTGGACTGACTGTATTATGAAATAAAGAGCTTCCAGTTGAGCCCATCCGAATCACGCACCGAAGGCAGTTGGTTTCATGTCGTAAGAAAGCGCATGGGACAGCTGCCCATTGTCATCGTCCTGATTCCTGACTTATAATAATTGGCCCAGTGTGGCGCCCGAAGTGATATGCAAAATATGCAATCACTGATTTCCTGTTTATATAAATGAGATACAATGGGGAACTAACTAGTCTGAAAATCTAGCCTTTAACATGTCGGTATACTTTTTCAATCATTTACTTTTATTTTTTTTATTCTGTGTCGGCTACAATGTGCAAAGAATCCCTTACCACGTTCATAAATTATGCACCAATAATTATAGTCCACCGCGTATAGTTTGGTCATTTCCATTTCCTTCGCAACTGGTTTTTAACGGATGAATAAATATTGTTCCATCGTTCGGCAGATGCATAAGCAGGTTGCCTGGTGACAAATAGTAGCCCGGAACTTACATTGCAGGTGATTTTTTGATTTACATGTTGTCTTAATTTTACTTTTTGCTGCTTCCTAAAATTTCCCTTGATACTGTTAAAACTACTTCGT
Organism: Sabethes cyaneus; assembly: GCF_943734655.1. Lineage (NCBI taxonomy): Eukaryota > Metazoa > Arthropoda > Insecta > Diptera > Culicidae > Sabethes > Sabethes cyaneus. The sequence continues at coordinate 16,425,088 of NC_071354.1, read as the reverse complement.
ACCACTGTAGTATTTTTCACTTGAAAATATTTTGTTAAATCACTGCATTATAATAATTTCTTCTACACTCAAGTTACTTAGGATTTCTAAGTTAGTGCACTTCGAAAAAAAAAACCGTTCTGTTCAGAGACATTGTGCGTTGATGCGTGCCACCCATTACCCAGCAGCTCGCAGATTAAAAATGCTTAGCCAAGGTTGCACAATTATTCATAAGCTGCAGATCCTAGCAGGAGGCATGCAGTAACAAAAACAACAAAGGTAGCTCCATTACAAACAGCGTTTACTTAACGTTCCAGCTTCCAGCAGGAGGATACTGGCAGGATCTCAAGTGTGACTGCCGGCGCTACTTGTAGGCTGAATTATTGAAAGTACGCAAACATCTCATCCCATCTGGTGTGGAAGGAATTTTGTAAACGTACGTACATTCTCTTTGTAAACTAGATTTAAAGGAATAATAAATAGTCGCATTTTCCGATGGCTTAGCAGAACAAAATTGTAAACATAACAGGAATGTCCCGACGTAGCAGCAGCAGCGGCAGCTGGAGAGTCCACTTGTAGAGCACAGAAATTAGTCTGTTCTTCGTACCGTAAAACCGGTCGGGTGCTGCCTTTTGGTGTTTTTTCTTTTCCTGATTATCGGTGTTGCTGCTGCTTCACAGCCAGCAGTGCGGTCTCGTGTTGACCAATATTTTGGAAGGAGGATTTCCTCCGTACTGCTCGCACCTCCTGACCGGTCCGGACCGGCGAGCCAGTATATGCAGTACCTACGGACAAGTAGGTAATTATTTATACGGCACATGCAAGCAGAATGAATGCATGGAGCATGGTCAAATCAGTCAACATGTGGCAAATACTGTTGTGGACTGGTTTTTGCTGGCTGGCCCTGGACCGTTATGATCGAAATAATTATAGCGGTACGGTAAGGTCAGTCCGAGCAACAACAGCAACAACCTGTGCAATTTCGGTGTGCAGTTTGGATGTTGTTTTATGGCAGATTCTGCAGAGCATGAAAGTTTTCTGACTTCTGACTGAACGGGGTTTATTGTGTTTGAATCGGGAAATTCATGACCATGCTTTTCGTGCAGATTGTTGAGCTTAAGGTGAGTAAATCTCTAATTTAATCTTGTAATAGGCTACATTGGATCAATACGGGCGGTCAAACTACACTATGCCATGCTATTGTGTTTTTTTTTTAATATGCTACACCTAAGATTTCACGATTAAGAATTGTGCAGTATTATAGGTAGTTTTAAGGAATTTCCGCAGGTTATTTCAATTAAATATAGGACGTACCAAGTTTTCCCAATTCAGACCGCAAACGAGCAAAGATTATGTTTTGTAAGTGACCAATTTATTTGTTATTTTTATAAAATTTTATTTGAGCACTTTTTTAGACTCTTCCAACCTGCGCCAGTAGCTGGTTCGCTTCTTATAAAATCATGTTATAAGAGTATAGATTATATTTGTATTTAAATTTTCTTATTAATTGTTTTGTCAATTTTGAGATTCAAGGGGCAGCTCATTCAGTTCAAAAGTAGTACTAATGCTCAAAAGAAAGGTGGTCAGATTTTGAACGCTAGTACCTTAGCGATTCCCGGATCAATTTTACAATATTTTTGTACCTATCGATCGGAAAATCTGCTACGCGTCGACCCAAAGGGAGCGAAATATCGATTCTTGAGGTTGCACTATTTAAAAATTAAAAATAATGAAGCATTGTCCAACTAGAAATCCTCACTTCGTGATTGGTTGGAAAAAACGTCATCAATGTTTTAGCGTGTTTTTAGAAAAAAGTGATAAAATCTCTCAACAGGTTCAATATTCTTTGCGATGATTAAACCTAAACCAATTTCAAGTCTTTGCTTGGAATGTACGCTGGTAAGATATTTTTTTCGCATGACCATTAAACCTAGACCTATTTAATGTCAGTGTTAGAGAAGTGCACTAGATTTTAAAAAACTTCTCGCCCCAACAGGTCCAATATTCTTTGCGATGATTAAACCTACGCTAATTTGATGTCTTTGCTAGGGAAGTATGCCAATAAAAGTGACAAAACCCCTTCGTCTCAACAGATTTAAAAAATATTACGTACGACTATTTTATTGCTAGGCTAATTTCTGTTGGGGAAGTGCGCTATTTGGGAATTGTTCGCTAGTAAACTGAAGTCGCTTTTTACGTGACTATTTTTAGGTGAATTTCGGAATTTACGATGTTTTTTTAACGCGAATTTCGGAATTTACGCGGTTTTTTTACTCGAATTTCGGAATTTACGCGGTTTTTCACCCGATTTTCGGAATTTCCGCGGATGTGCTCAAAATGTCTATTTTTTCGCGTAGTATTGAAATCGACAAAGTTTTTTTTTACGCGAAATATAGTGAAAAGAGGATGGATTGTGTTGTGGCAATGATAAAAAGGGATCGAATTGGTGAAATGTCTTCAACGTGGGGGAAGGGTTGGCTATAAAAACAATCCTTGATTTCTGTAAGGTAACCGGACAGCAGTAGTTCTGTTCTTGATTTAGTTAAACTTTTCCCAAATACACATTTTCGCTAAAGTAACTATGATGTTTTCTCGTAGTTTGATTTAAATATCTTAATGCATTAAGGCACAGAAGCGCACAATTTAAATCTACAAATCCTTTGCATGCTCTGATTTTTTCGAGCAATGATTCGAAAAGCATTAACTGAAGGCTGTTTTCCTGATGCTACTGGGCTGTAAACAGCGAGTTTGGAAGACGGAAATAGCCATTGATTGATATCTTTTCTCCTCCGCACGAGTTAAGATAAACGGTAGAAGGGAAAGTTAGTTTTTTTCATGAGCCCTAAATGTTTACGAATTTCTTATAGCTTATAGAATCACAACATTTAGTTAGTTTTCTTATGTTAACTTTATTCAACCAGTAGCGGGAATCTTGTTCGTCAATTGACATGTGGCTCTGAATTATTTGTTGAATGTTGACCATGCAAAGCGCAGGAAGTTTCGCAGATCTAGCCCTAGCCCTAGCCCTAGCCCTAGCCCTAGCCCTAGCCCTAGCCCTAGCCCTAGCCCTAGCCCTAGCCCTAGCCCTAGCCCTAGCCCTAGCCCTAGCCCTAGCCCTAGCCCTAGCCCTAGCCCTAGCCCTAGCCCTAGCCCTAGCCCTAGCCCTAGCCCTAGCCCTAGCCCTAGCCCTAGCCCTAGCCCTAGCCCTAGCCCTAGCCCTAGCCCTAGCCCTAGCCCTAGCCCTAGCCCTAGCCCTAGCCCTAGCCCTAGCCCTAGCCCTAGCCCTAGCCCTAGCCCTAGCCCTAGCCCTAGCCCTAGCCCTAGCCCTAGCCCTAGCCCTAGCCCTAGCCCTAGCCCTAGCCCTAGCCCTAGCCCTAGCCCTAGCCCTAGCCCTAGCCCTAGCCCTAGCCCTAGCCCTAGCCCTAGCCCTAGCCCTAGCCCTAGCCCTAGCCCTAGCCCTAGCCCTAGCCCTAGCCCTAGCCCTAGCCCTAGCCCTAGCCCTAGCCCTAGCCCTAGCCCTAGCCCTAGCCCTAGCCCTAGCCCTAGCCCTAGCCCTAGCCCTAGCCCTAGCCCTAGCCCTAGCCCTAGCCCTAGCCCTAGCCCTAGCCCTAGCCCTAGCCCTAGCCCTAGCCCTAGCCCTAGCCCTAGCCCTAGCCCTAGCCCTAGCCCTAGCCCTAGCCCTAGCCCTAGCCCTAGCCCTAGCCCTAGCCCTAGCCCTAGCCCTAGCCCTAGCCCTAGCCCTAGCCCTAGCCCTAGCCCTAGCCCTAGCCCTAGCCCTAGCCCTAGCCCTAGCCCTAGCCCTAGCCCTAGCCCTAGCCCTAGCCCTAGCCCTAGCCCTAGCCCTAGCCCTAGCCCTAGCCCTAGCCCTAGCCCTAGCCCTAGCCCTAGCCCTAGCCCTAGGCCAGGACCATGACCTGAGGGAATAGTACCTGAATTCATTCCCTAAAAACCTGCTCGAAAAACTAACCACACCATTACAAAGAATTTTTCATTTTCTTTAAAAATGTAAAATTGCCGGTAACATTAAAATCTGTGTGTTTAGTCCCTATCTTCAAATCTGATACAAAATTGGGCATCCGCAATTATTACATCATGCATTCTTGAGCTTTTGGAATCAATTGCAAAAGAAAAATCAGAGGGGTTATGCACAAAACACGACCGCATAGATGACGTAGGACTACGAAAGTCTCTTTGTAGTGACAGTAGCATCTATGCATGTATGTAATAATTCATTAATTAATTAATTTTTCATATATACATGCTATATGCAGCACATATACATGCTACATGGGTTGCATGTAACATTTATCAAAGTAGTAACATTGTATGCGTTCAATGCTCAATAGATTTCAAAGTTATTTTTATAAGCATTTGGAAACAATTTAATAAAATCAAGAACACAAACTATTGCTTTCCTGCTATCTTACAGGAATTAAAGATTGTTTTTATTACCAATGGTTCCCCCACGTTGAAGGAATTTTACCAATTCAATCCCATTTTATCAACAGCACGTCTTTTCACTACACTTCCAACGAAACCGCACACATGCATTGCGTATCCATACAGAATCATGTTATAACCAATACAGATCCAATACTGATATTGAATTCACCTAGGTTTAATCGTCTCGCCGTAAATATTTGGCAATCTATTTAGAAAAGGAGCTTTAGTCGTTTTTTCTGACGCACTTCACTAAAACAGACATCAAATTGTGCTAGGTTTAATCGCGTTCGTAAGAAATTTGTAGGCATGAGGGGGCGTACTGCCCAAGCAAGGACATCAAAATGGTCTAGGTGTCACCACCATTAAGAAATCTTGTTGAGACGAGGGAAGTTTGACGTTCGTTCGGGTTTACTTCCCAAGCGCAGATATCGTTTAGGTCGTCATCTCGTGAAAAATCTTCGACCTGTAGGGACGGCGAGATTTCGTCACTTCTTTCTAAAATCACGTTAAAACCATAATTGCGTCTTTTCCGGCCAATCCTGAAACGATGACTTCCAGTTGGACAATGCATCATTATTTTCAATTTTTCAATAGTGCGTACTTTGAAAGCAATATTTATTGGTGGGAATGCGTAGAACGTAGAAGATTACCCGATCGATTGGAGCAAAAATATTTAAAATTGATCAGGCAACCGCTAAGCTATTAGCCCTCAAAACCTATCATTTTTTCGTGACGCTCGCATTTTTCGATTTTTTTGGAATGACACCCTATCCCAAACCTTGCCATAAGACGTAGTCGTAGGTCAAAATTTTAGCAAGTGAATAACAGTCAACAGCATGACTTTTTCTAAGGCCGTTCTATTCCTTCAAATCTTTTGGAATTTGTAGCCAGGGATGGTTCGATCACTTTGACTCAATTTTGATTCATTTGACAGTAGCGTCCTAACCGAGCAAAATTTGACAAATTGATGTATGGGACATTTGTAGATAATAACTAGATCTACAATTTTGCTGAATAAGGTGTTGCTGTATCTTTTATAGTTACGGTGCTACAATGCTAGTACATCATTAGTAACTAAATGAACGTTCATTTAGTTACAAAAGAGGTACTAGCATTGTAGCGCCGTAACTACAAAAGTTACAGCAACACTTTGTTTAGCAAAATTGTAGATCTAGTTATTATCTACAAATGTCCCATACATCAATTTGTCAAATTTTGCTCGGCTGAGACGGTAGTGTCAAATGAATCAAAATTGAGTCAAAGTGATCGAACCATCCCTGGTAGCTTTTACCCTGCATGCAATGGATAATGGCAACCACGTAAAAGCTATTTGCACGGACTTTAATAAGACATTTAAGACATTTAAGAATAAGACACAACAGACGCTCCACTATTACTGTTCAAGTTAGCAAACATTAGATTCCGAACTCTTAAAATGGCTTCAGTTGTATTTAACTGAACGCAAACAATGCGTTTACTTCAAAAACCTCTCTCAACCTATTCAAGTCACCTCTGCGGTTTCGCAGGGTAACCACTTATGTCCACTTGTTTTCATTTTACACATTGGCATTTCCTTCATACTTAACCAGAAGTACTTGTATATGGGCTAGTCCGCATGAAGCGACCGAAATAAAATTCAAACGTTTAATCGACCTTATTGAATATGAACCTATTTTTGTCAAAAATTCGTTTGTTTTAGGCCAGCAAGAAAATGCTAAGTTTGGTTCCGGTAGCCCATTCCGTCGACAAACTTGAGTAGCTCCTCTTTCAAAGAATAGAGTCTTTGTTATTTCTTCTAATTTTATTTTGCTTTTATCTTTGGTAAAATTAGATTTAGAAAGAAATTCTTCATTTTCAATGGAAATTGCCCTAGGAGCCCGAAAATACATTAATTTTTAGCAGCAGTGCTCTCAATTTATTTTTAATTCGATTTGTAAACTAAATTCTCTCATTGAGTACAATTTTATCTAAAACAATTCTAACTCCACTGCATTTTCAAGATATTTGTAGATAAGATTCACTCATCATCATGAGTTATTCGGTGCCGATCTAGAGATACAGCGTTATGAAACAAGTAACCCCAAATTTTTAATGTATAATCAAGAGTAAAATTACAGTTTCTTGAAGCAGTGAGCCTTTGTGTAATGTAAAAACAATTTGCGCTATTGTGAAAGCATGTATACTGCATATAATAATGTTTTTCTTAACAATGTTGTCAAATTTTCAGTTTAGAAAGAATTGTCAAGCGATTTAATGTCGACAGAATAAATTACTAAACATGTTACGAGTTCCCAGAGACTAAAAACTATTCAAATGCCCCAATCGGTTATACTACATAGGTATACCAAGTAGCATAGGTATACCAAGTAGCACACTTTTGATACTTATTGTGGCAGCAACTTATTTATGACTGGAATTTGTCGTATTTCGGTTGTTACAACTGTTTACTAACAACTGTGCAAGTAGGGATATGACCTCCACAATCGTTTATAGAAAATATGGTCCATCGATTGATCCGAGCTTTAATAAAGTTGAATTCAAGGGATTGCAAAAATTTACCCCAACTTGCGAGCGAAATGCAAGGGTTAATACTAATTGAATCTACGCTTTCGCAAGCACCAGTTTTCCATTCTATTTTCACTCATTCCGCCTTCGGCAAAAAATTGCGTTGTTCAAGCGAATATGACATGAAGTGTAGTACTCAGACAAAAACTTTTCACCGGAGCGAGAGACTAACATTCAGCAGCACGAACCACAGTGAGACGGTTGACCGACAGCACCAACCATCGTTACCACGAGGCGAGCGTTGTCACATTTTCCAATCTCTGTCTGAGCAAATTTCCTCGCACGTGATGCGACGACTGTCGTGTATCTAAATAAACACTCACCGCCGTTTTCCTCTTGAGTGAAAAACAGCGAGAGCGGCTCCCAAAAGTGTAGGTTGCATTGAAGCCGTCGGAAAAGAGTCACGCAACATAGATTTCCCAACCAACCCATCTTGGCAAGGAAATTTTTATGCGTGACATTCGACCCGTTCAGTAGGGGCTGCATCTCTACGGCGTGATGATGATTTGTCGAAGATGAAGATAAGAGTTCTTCTGTTATGCTGTTGATTAACCACTGATTGGTTGATTGGTTCATAACCAAGAAAAGTGCAATGCACGGTGCCCATAATTTAATAGCGCGTTATTCAACCGCATGAAATGGTCGTTTAAAAAATAGTTTAGAAGCTTTACACATATTCATCACGTGGTTTTGAAATACGAAAAAATCGAAAGGGAATCCAGCGGCACAAATACGACTGCGAATAGGTTAGAATTCATGTTGCCATACGCAAACACAGTCCTAAACAATAGAGCGAAACAATCTTGCACTGGAGCCAACTGAAGGAACGCGTTAATATCGCGTTATTTGCACATTTTCTGAGCGTGAGTGCTCTTTTCTCTCGGTGAGGAAAAACCAGATTCGTTCGTATTTGTGAGCATATTTCCACTTGGATGCTGCATAGAAGCTCTGCGGTAGAAGCAAGCGTGTGCCAATGCCAATATAATGAAGAATGTGAAAATTTATACAGTGCTACCAATACACGCAAGCTTGGCTAACCTTCGGCTGTCAGGCTCAGGACAGCAATTGGTGCAGAGAACCTTTTGCGTACTTGCGATTTTTGACAGTGGAATGTTTGGTTAGCATGTTTTATCGTTTCTATCAGTTTCTATATTATTGCGGAGAAACTACTAGTAAACTAAACCCATGAACACTCGAGGCAAACTTTCTTTTCAGCAACTGAATAGCAAAAAGTAAAGTAACCCATCAACTTAATTTATTATTTGCCCTTTAGGCCGCAACCGAAAAACGCGTGGAGTTGATTTCCGTTTTCCCAACCTCGTAGGCGTGCTGATGTCTGAGAACTTTATTATCGAGTAAAGCAGTGAAGAAGCTATCGTGCGTGAAGTAACAAATCTAACCCGGCACGTACTACCGCCAGTGGGTAGATCTATAAGGGGAGGAGACTTGAGGGTGGGGGTAGCGTGCATCTCGGTTGGACAGCTGAGCCAAGTGTCGCTGATGATGTTAACGTTAGCGTCGTAGTCGTTTTCACCGTCGTCGTCGTCGTCGTCGTCGTTGTTGGTGACACTCACTCAGGTCGGGTCCGAGCGGATCGGAAACACCACCGGAATCCTTCCGTGTCCGGTGACGGCACCGCAGCGCATTCACTCACACGATGATACCTATCACAAGGCAAGGCAGCACAGCAACAAATCCCAGACGGAAGGAATGGTTTTCAATTTACTGATGAATTGACAATGATGCGGAGACGTGATCGGGTTGGAATGGGGGTCACCAGGGATATTTATACGGTGTTTGGGTGTTGAACTGAAGTATCTGCTTCGGATGCTTGATTATGTCCGAAGCGGATTTTGAGATCAGTGACATCTGTATCTCGATCTCGGTTTACGTCACATGCTGTAGTAAGTTTGCTGTAGGGAAGTTTTTACTCACTGGTTTTGGAAAAATAAACTGTGGAAGCTTGATTTGGAGGAATTTTATTTTGGGTTTTATTATTGGATTGATGAGATCACTACTGTGAAACACATTTTTTTATTAATGAAATGAAAAAAACTGGGCCTGGATTTTTCGGGCCTAGAAGTAAATAGCTGAGTCCAGATTTTGTTTAACTGGTTTGACACAACAATTTCACAGTTTTTCTGTGTGATTGATTCAAAACCTCCATCAAAAGAAAAAACTAATAGAAACAAAGCAAATTTTAAAAGAAGGTATGATTTCAATTTTTTGGGGCTTTTTGAGGTAAATTAATTAACATTTCATAGTGCACAAAAATTTTAAACAAATATCACACACAATAGTTTTATATAACAAAAATTATCCTGGTCATCTGCTGTGACACAAGTATGGACTGCGGAAAATTAGACTCGCTGCGTAAACTTTTTTGCCAATGAATTGAATTTTACTGCCAATGGGTATGAAGAGGGAAAGGCAACTAGGGAGAAGCATCCAACATAGCTCTAGCCGTTCCAAGTCCGCCTCCGCCCCCGCGTGGCCATACCTGGAAATACTCTAATTGGTAGAATTGGGTAGCAAAGCTAGGAGATGCGGGGTCTTGTGGTTGGCAGCAATGTTGCGAATCGAGCGAGAAGTCAAAGATGTCTACTCACACGCGAAAAAGTATGAGAGACATAGCATTCAACGCTTACACTGCACACGCAGGCGTAAAAGAAACAAACGCCGTTGCTGTGTGCAGACATTCTGCTACCCACACACTCGTACGCGCACATCCTCACATCGTCTTCCTGCATAGCTTTTTCGCGATTCAAAAAACTCGTGGGGAATCTCCTACCCATGAGGCTGGTGGCACTGGGATATAAATTTTGCTTGTTACTTGTTCTTTTTTCTGCTTCTTCGCCCTAGATTCTACTCGGTATCAGCAGCTCGGGCTGCAACGACGAAATACAGCGACGACTGTAGCTGTTAGTTAAACACAGTCTCGCAAAAACTGGTTGCAGTGCATGAATAAACAAAAGCGAGAGTACGAAAAGGATGTTTATGCCGACATGTTCGTCTGAATGAGTACGCTTGTGTGAGAAAATTAGACTACACGAGCGTGGGCTTCGCAGACAGCCAGACAGAGACAGACAGACAGACAGACAGACAGACAGACAGACAGACAGACAGTGAGAGCGTGGGCTTCGCAGACAGCCAGACAGAGACAGACAGACAGACAGACAGACAGACAGACAGACAGACAGACAGACAGACAGACAGACAGACAGACAGACAGACAGACAGACAGACAGACAGACAGACAGACAGACAGACAGACAGACAGACAGACAGACAGACAGACAGACAGACAGACAGACAGACAGACAGACAGACAGACAGACAGACAGACAGACAGACAGACAGACAGACAGACAGACAGACAGACAGACAGACAGACAGACAGACAGACAGACAGACAGACAGACAGACAGACAGACAGACAGACAGACAGACAGACAGACAGACAGACAGACAGACAGACAGACAGACAGACAGACAGACAGACAGACAGACAGACAGACAGACAGACAGACAGACAGACAGACAGACAGACAGACAGACAGACAGACAGACAGACAGACAGACAGACAGACAGACAGACAGACAGACAGACAGACAGACAGACAGACAGACAGACAGACAGACAGACAGACAGACAGACAGACAGACAGACAGACAGACAGACAGACAGACAGACAGACAGACAGACAGACAGACAGACAGACAGACAGACAGACAGACAGACAGACAGACAGACAGACAGACAGACAGACAGACAGACAGACAGACAGACAGACAGACAGACAGACAGACAGACAGACAGACAGACAGACAGACAGACAGACAGACAGACAGACAGACAGACAGACAGACAGACAGACAGACAGACAGACAGACAGACAGACAGACAGACAGACAGACAGACAGACAGACAGACAGACAGACAGACAGACAGACAGACAGACAGACAGACAGACAGACAGACAGACAGACAGACAGACAGACAGACAGACAGACAGACAGACAGACAGACAGACAGACAGACAGACAGACAGACAGACAGACAGACAGACAGACAGACAGACAGACAGACAGACAGACAGACAGACAGACAGACAGACAGACAGACAGACAGACAGACAGACAGACAGACAGACAGACAGACAGACAGACAGACAGACAGACAGACAGACAGACAGACAGACAGACAGACAGACAGACAGACAGACAGACAGACAGACAGACAGACAGACAGACAGACAGACAGACAGACAGACAGACAGACAGACAGACAGACAGACAGACAGACAGACAGACAGACAGACAGACAGACAGACAGACAGACAGACAGACAGACAGACAGACAGACAGACAGACAGACAGACAGACAGACAGACAGACAGACAGACAGACAGACAGACAGACAGACAGACAGACAGACAGACAGACAGACAGACAGACAGACAGACAGACAGACAGACAGACAGACAGACAGACAGACAGACAGACAGACAGACAGACAGACAGACAGACAGACAGACAGACAGACAGACAGACAGACAGACAGACAGACAGACAGACAGACAGACAGACAGACAGACAGACAGACAGACAGACAGACAGACAGACAGACAGACAGACAGACAGACAGACAGACAGACAGACAGACAGACAGACAGACAGACAGACAGACAGACAGACAGACAGACAGACAGACAGACAGACAGACAGACAGACAGACAGACAGACAGACAGACAGACAGACAGACAGACAGACAGACAGACAGACAGACAGACAGACAGACAGACAGACAGACAGACAGACAGACAGACAGACAGACAGACAGACAGACAGACAGACAGACAGACAGACAGACAGACAGACAGACAGACAGACAGACAGACAGACAGACAGACAGACAGACGATTAAAGTTATTTGTTAACTGCTTGCCAATTCATGTTTTTTATGAAAGTTATTTGGGCATTTCATGAAAATTCGGCCTGTCGTGATTCGGCCAAACGAAATTTCGGCCTTCTGTGACTGTTGTGGGAATTCGACCATTTTGGATTTCGGCCATTCGTGATTCGGCCATTTGGTACCAGCCCTAGAAAAGAACATGAAACACGTGGAAAACGCGCAAGAGAGAAACTGGAATAAAAACAAAAGAGAAATAAAAAGTGAGGGAAAGTGGGACGCAAAAACAGAAGAAAAGAATACAAAGTAAATGGGAGAAAAAATGAGGGACAAGGAGGCAAAAAGGGGAGACTGAACAGAAAAGACGCGAAAGAAAATGGACAGAATAAAAAAACAAACGGGATGGAAAATAATGTAAAGAAAAAAAAAAGAAAATACGGGAAATGAGTAAAAATGAAGACAAACGGGAACGGAAAAGAAAAACAGCACGTGATTGAAAAGTAGGAGATAATAAGTGGAAGAACGAACAGATGAAAACAAAAAATAGAAAAGAGTTTAAAAGGGCCTGTCGTGATACAAAACTGAATAAGCAAATAGACTGAAAATTTTGAAAATGTATGAAGTGTGTTGTGCTGCACACGAAGACTATAGAAAAATTCCCTCCAGTAAGGTGTTTGGGAAGGCCAAGGTGAAATACTAGAAAAGCGGTACTTGTAAAGGTCGGGCCACCAGAGTAGTCATGGTTGGGCCACCATAATTTTAAGCGCAGAAGCGCAATAATCGCTAGAGAATGTCACTCACGTAAAATGTGATGAAATAAAGCAAAATTAATACGATAAAAACCTAGATCTTTGTTGTTTTTTTCATTGTAGTTGTACACTTCGGAAAAGGCGATTGTAGCAATATTGATTTTACAAGATCGCCAAAATTTCGCAAAAATGCAATTAAAAATAGGGTATTTGTACCTATATGAGCCGTTGTTCACGGAATTCATTCTTTTCATGTCTCTATTTCAATACGTATGTCTTAGATTTTCTGCGGTGGCCCAACCTGTACAACATGGCCCGACTATGACAACATTTTTTATCTTCACGTAAATGCCTATAGCTTTTTCATTTTTCAAGCAATCAGTTCAAAACTTTCCGGAAGTTTACCTTATTCTTAGACCTTCGTAACTATGTATTTAGATTTCCAAAATTCCTTTTGAAACGAAAATTATGGGCGAATTGCAAAACGTGGCCCAACCACGACGACACTCCCCTACAGGGCGAAGGTATCGGTTAGAGTCTGACATGGCATTACATGCTGGTAAATGTAAAGAAAAAATGTAACCGTTTCGGTTCCTGGGTTGGATAGAGCTGTAAACTATTTTTGTAGCAGCAATTTGTTTTGTGCTGCTCAATCTGTAAGTATATTTGAACTGTTAAATTTATAAGTTAATAGTTGATTGTTTACGACCTACAATAAATAGTTTCCTCCTTAATCTTCGTACATGCTATAATTTTTTTTCGACTATTGTTCCTTCTTGCGCTATCATTTTTGCTGTTTCTAGCCTTGTCCTTTTCCTGGTAAACTTTACCAGGTAACAATCACAATAGGTAATACCCACAATAACAGCTGAAATCGCCCTTGAACAAATTGGTTTAGAGTGTAAACTCGAACAACCGGTATCTGGATTTTGTTATAATCGATGTGTTCGTTGTAGTTCTTAGGTTACTAACGAATTACAACTTGCCTATTTCCGATCACTGTGTTGGACTGTGGATTGATAATCAATTTAGTAAACATTTACAGTGGGTTCTGGTCTTCTAGAAACCACTAGGAGTATTCACGTAGCGCTTGGTATGTAGCGTATACGATGTATTCCGTGTCTATACTGCCGCTATTCGCACAACAGTGCGAATCAGTTTTCATTGAGATGGAACTGTGTATCCCCTACCGCTTTTCGAAGTATACCACTAGCCGTATATGTAATTACAATTTTAATTTTAATATAACTTTGCCAAGACCTACTAATACTTTTCCTACATTTGTTGTCGGTCAATCTAACTAGCCGCGTTCCGTTGAATACATCGTAGTTAATTACCCCGTCGCATTGCCCAGCGGTATTGACAATTATAAATAATAATTCACTCCGCAATTGCCCTTTACACCACTTTCCGAATTCTGTTTCGCTGAGGCGCTGTAGTCAAATGAGCTTTTACTGAGCAAAAAACCGAAGGTGATGTGAAGCTTGAGTGCAGGATAGATATAAATATTAACTTGTTTCAAAGCAACCGCGAGTGTTTAAGTGTCTTTTTACATTTGTGTAAACTGGTGATGCAATAAGTTATAGGGTGAACTTTTATTTGAGCATCTAGAGTTAATTTTTTATTATAAATGTACCAAAATTCAATTTAAGTTTGTAACCGTAACTAATGACAGTAATTCTTGTATTGTCAAACACACAGTACTAGTACAAATGTGTACATGAAAGTTTCCCTAGTCAGCAGTAGATTGCTATAACAAGATGCAAAATACAGGACACATTCATCAGCCCAAAAACATTATGAATATACGTATTAACATAACGTATTCCCAATTTGCACTTGCTATAAATCGGGTTTCGACATCATTGAGTTCAACTAGCATTTCAAAAGATAGCATCGGTCCGTAATATAAGATGACACCTCCGTGTTTGATAACACAATTAATATAATAAACTTTAACACCGCGAAACAAAAACAGCAAACGCATAAACTTTACCCCGACTTCGCAGTCATCGAGTATCGCATTTCAACGTTATTATCACACAGCTCCTATCGAGTCGAGGAGGGCCAGAAGTGCCGCATAGTAATCGTAATCCAGCCCCGAAAGCAGCACACAATTACGTCAAATTTAGAAGTGCTGACAGCTCTTCCCAGACACACCCCCGGGTTTAGCTTGGTTGATATATTACTCATCCTCCCGACAAATTTTATCCGGCGGTGACGCTTAGTACAATTGTTGGTGTCGTTGCTCGTTGCAAGGAGCTACGGTTTCATTTTTCGAGCGTACTGTACAACACGGTTACTGTAGCAGCGGTTACTGATGCTAACCGCTAGGTACAACACCGATTGTCTTCCTTTTCTGATCCTTGCTTGCAGTCGTGACGACACCGACCACGACAGAGGGAGAATATTGTTTCATTTTTAATCATGATTGTCCTCTTTCCACGCTAGCGAACCTATAGGACCACTCTGTCTGCGTCTGTCGCACTTAACTGTGCTCCAGTTATTCGTTTCGCTATTTTTTCGTCGGTCCACTTTTCCCGGCCTGATAGCGATATAAAGCAGTCAGTTCGGTAGAGCCAGAATAAAGATAAACTTCGTCCCTTTTCCTTTTTTTTGCTGATGACTTACATTGCTATCAGTGAGAATGCTTGCTGATGATGGGAGAAGTTTTCCCCTTGGTTTACTTTACATTCAAGCTCCGGGAAAGGTTTGCTTGCTTACTTTAACGAAGAATCAATCTCATGAATAGAGAAATGTTACTTTAAATCTGTTTAGGATTCTCAAGAAGGGTAGCCTATTGATACTGATGAACATCTGTGATGCTAAACGTCATTGAACCCGGGCAGCTTCGGAGAAGCCCCCTCCGGAGGCAACCCGTCGTCAACGGGAACAACGCACTCTCCCCCAAAGCAACAACAACAACAACCAACAACAGGGGGAAGAAAAAAGATTGAGTGAAAAATAAGCGACCGAGGACGGAACGAACAGTCTGTGCGCAGAAGGTTGTTCGCATCCAATGAATAAAACACAATGGAATCATCAGTTGGGTGTGCAGGTTCCCATGACGGTTCCCCAACCTTCCCGCGTACGTTCCGATGCCCACTGCAAATCAATCCTGGCTGTAGGGTTCCATTCTCGAAGAGCATAATTTCTGCTCTGAAGACGTTCTGCCGGACGGACTACGGATGGACGACGACGGATCGGACTTTAATTGATGGTGTGTGCGAGCGATTACTGATTCCCCATTTAGTGTATATACACAGCACGTACTTTCGCAAGTGTCAATTATCCAATTCAGAATCAGTTCAGGGAATCTCGTTTTATGCTACTCGAATGCTGCCAGAGGAGGTGGAACCCGGTGAGCAAATGTTAATGTACGAATCGTACAAATCTATCTCTCGTGGCCCTTCCTGTTTGTTTATGGTGACGTTTGTCATCTGAAAAGGTTGATGTAGTTATATAGGTACTGCTTCGAGGCGGAAATCATCTCAGTTTGTTTCTTTAATTGTATACGGAGTTGCTCGTTATCGAAGATAACCTATTCTATTATTAGATGGCTTTAATTCATGACCATACTTAGTTTATGCTACACCTAATTTTTAGAACAAACCAATAGTAAATAGCTTGTATACTAGATATTGGTAAAGCAGTACTGCTTCAAGCAGTACAGAATCACACAGAATCGCTGGACGACCAGTTCTTCATCTCTCTCGCAGCAGAAGTCACCCTTCCACTCTTCTTGAAGTTTTGTTTGACAATTGCCGAAAATTTCTCAAATGGGCGGAATGGAGGGCAGTCGGGTAGATTGGTGTCCTTTTGGAAGAAGTCCCCTCAGTACGGAAGAATACGTTTTTTCATCCCTTTTGGAAATCACAGTCTTGTTTGTCACGAAAAGCTGGATTTTTCGTCCGCATCTACAAATACCTTACCAGATTACAAGCTTTCTTGGAAATTTATCGATAAAAATGAATTTGAACTAGCTAGGGATATCAACTCGACCAGTGGCTTTATATAACTTTTGTCCGGGAAGCTGCCCTTAATCCATTTTCACGTACGTTTCGTCGTCCATGACGATGCATCCTATCTACTACGTTAAAACCTCATTGTTCAACTTCCGAGCACGTCTTTTAGGCACTAAGTTCCACTTCAGTGTACTGTTGTCAAAATACATTCTCATCGAAAGTTTTCTTGCTTGCTGGTGTGGAGGGACATTCATTTGTCCTAATATTTTGTTATTGTGATACATTCTGGTTGCTACGTATGTTTGTTTTATAGACAGAGAATAACTGGTTTATCGCTCTTAGTTTTTGTCGGTTATTTCTGCGTATGAACAATGATATTTTGATTCTCTGCGAGGATACATGTATTCGTTTATGTAGGTATTTGATAACTGAGAACTTTTGTTTTCTACAGTTTGACTTTACAATACCATCTAAATTAATTATTGTCGTCGTCGGCGTCGTCATCAACATAGAACCGGGGTGGCTTGTGCTGTTTCAAGCAGTCGTCTTCATTCAACTCGATATTGAGCCACTCTTCGCCAACTCCCCAGGTGTTTCAGAAGTCGCAAGTTGCTTTCAACTTGGACGAGCCATCTAGCACGTTGGGCCCCTCTTTTCCGGTATGCCGGTATGGTTTTTGATAGGAGTCGTTTTCATCGCATCGTCGTCTGGCATCCTTATGACGTGTCCGTTCCACTGTAACTTACAGACTTTCACCGCAAGTACGATGGTAATCTCTCCAAGCACTGTCGGTTACTCGTGGTTCATACGCCTCCACCGCTCCCCGTTTTCAGCTTGAATTTCGTTAAATATCGTCCGCAGTACCTTCTCCTTGAACACGGCAAGGATCCGTACGTCCTCCGTAAGGATCATTAATTCCATAAAAACTAGCGGTCTAATAAGAACTGCGTGAGTCAGGAACAAGCCCGTAACATTGGAAGAGACCATTATGTCGTCTCCTGCTGGTTTACTTCTAAAGCTAAAACTTCAGCACGAAAACGAAGTCGTCTGCGAAGCCCAGAAGTTAACCACATTTCATGAAGATCGTACCTCTGGTTTTCATGCCCGCTCGTAAGATCACCGTTTCAGAAGTGCCAGATAAGCCGTCACTTTGTCTCGACCCATGCCCGTTCACCCGGAATGCGCTTCTAGCTTTCACCAGCCGAGAGCCGTCTAGCACGTTGGGACCCTCTATTCCTGGCGCCGGTGGGGTTCTTCAAGAGAACGGATTTCGCTGCATAGTCGTCCGGCATCCTTGCGACGTGGCCGGCCCGCCATAGTTTCCAAACTTTCGCCAGGTGTACGATGGAAATCTCTCCAAGCAGTGCCTGGAGCTCGTTATTCATACGCCTACGTCATTCTCCGCTATCCGTTTGTACTCCGCCAAAAATAGTCCGCAACACCTTTCGTTCAAATACGGTAAGTGCACGTATGTTTTTCGTAAGCAAAGTTACTGACAAAGTCCGTAACAGACTACCGGTCTCATTAGCGTTCTGTACATCGTTAGCTGCGGCGGGAATGTTTCTTGATCAAAGCGTCTTGCGGAGGGAAAATTTGGCTCGATTTCCAGCTTGAATGTATCACTGGATCTCCTTACTCGTATTATTGTCGGCGGTGACCAGAGATCCCAAATATACGAACTCATCAAACAATTCCAGTTCATCGCCGTCAATAGTCATTGTTCGTGGGAGGCAAACGCTGCTTTTTTGGAGCCTCTTTCTACCATATATTTGGTTTTCGACGCACTGATTTGTAACCCTATCCTCATAGCCTCCGTTTTTAGTCTGGCGTAGATTGCCTCCGCCGTCCCAAGGTTTCTAGTAATGATGTCGAGGTCGTCTGCGAAGGCTAGGAGTTGCTTACTCTTGCTGACGATCGTTCCTCTCATTTCGATGCCCGCTCGCCGGATCACACCTTCAATAGTGATATTGAATATAGGACAGTCCATCCGCTTGCCCCAACCCTCTGCGTGATTCGAAAGGACTCGAGAGTGTCTCCGAAACGCGCACACAGCACATCACTCGTTCCAGTTTGTCCGGAAAACCGTACTCGTGCATTATCTGCCATAGCTGTTCTCGTTCAACTCTGACGTATGCTGCTCAGAAATTCACGAAAATATGATGCGTGGGCACTCTGAGTTGTACTCTCGATATTTCTGGAGGATTTGTCGAAGAATAAAAATTTGATCCGTAGTAGCACAGGCTTCCAAAAAGCCCTCCTGATACTGGCCTACGAATTCTATTGCTATTGGGGATAGACGACGCAACAAAATCTGAGAGAGCACCATGTACGCGGCGTTGTCCAACGTCATGCCGCGTAATTACAGCAATCTAGCCGGTCGTCCTTTTTGTAGATATGACCGACTACTCCTTCTATCCACTCCTCTGGTAGTTTCTACTCCTCCCGAATCCTAGAGATTATCCAATGAAGTACCGTTGCTAGCGGTTCTTGGCCATTTTTGTAGAGCGCTGCCGGTAGTCGATCCTTTCCGGCGGCTCTATTATTCTTCAGCTGACGAGTTTCTCGCCGGATCTCATCGAGATCGGGAGCCAGCATGCTGTTGTAGTTTGTAGGCACTCCGAGGTTAATTTCCGTTGGGTCTCATTCTGCTATATCGCCGTTGAGGTGCTCATCGAAATATTGCTTCCACCTGTCGACTACCTCGCGCTCGTTTGTGATTAGATTCCCTCCCTCATCCTTACACATGTCAGGTTTAGGTGTGTAGCCCTTACGAGTTTGGTTCACCTTCTCGTAAAACTTTCGCGTGTCATTAGTCCGGAATAGTCAATATCAATGTCCGTTCAAATATCGATATAACTGATATCGATATTTTTTTCAGAATATCAACAACCCTTCCTCCCAGGTGATAATAGATTGCTTTCAACTGTTTGTAGTTAAGTAGTTCTCCTCCATATGAAAACGTGTCAGCTGTTATCCTCCCACCTTTTTTTCTCTCCATGCATTGTCCTCATGTTCAGCGCTTTTCTATATTTCGAACGGATTGGTATTTCGAACGAAAGTTGTTTCGAACGAAATTTCCGCCAGCAAAATCAAATGGGCGAAACATCTCGTTCGAAACAAGTCGAACGAAATAAACATTCAAAATACAGAATAGGGGTGGTTGTTTCAATAGCTAGTCGTCCAAGAGGCTTAACGATTCTTTTACGGGGACGCTTGGGAATAAGACCGAAACATCGAAAGAGACCATTATGTCGTCTTCTGCTCGTTCTCCCGATGTTTTTAGGTGCTCGACGAATTCTCGTGTGCTGCTTGGGAATTTTATTGGCATTCTTTGGAACTCGGTTACCAAGCATTTGGGAATCTTTTTTGCGGGTGATCCATTTGTCGTGATTATTTCCCGTATTTCCGTTCCTGGTTTGTGTATTTTGGGTTGTCCTTTAATTCTGGGTAATGTAGGGTTTGATGTCCGTAGTTTTCCGATGCAGTATCCTAGCGCTGGCTGGCATTCTTTAATTGTGCGATTAACTATTTCGGGTAGTGGGTCGGTTCTTTGATGTCTATTTGCGTCGTTGTTGATTTTCTCTAGCATTTGTGTATCGTAGTCCTACTTGTCCATTATAACTACCCTGTTTCATTTGTCTGCCTTCACGTAGTATACTGGCTTTTCTTTCAGTTTCTTGACGATGCGGACTTCAGGATTCTTCTTTGAGTGATGATTCTCCTTGATGACCACGGCGACAGCTGTTCTGGCGTGGTTTATTTGGGAAGGTTGAAGCTTGAAGATCACAGATGCTAACTGCTGTTTCCATGTCGATGAAGCTTGGTGTCCTGCAAGTGAATAGTTATAAAAAAGTGAGCGACTAACACACACAGAATCAGAATTTCCTAGCGTCGCTGGGGCTTACACAGTTTCGTCGTCCCACCAGTAAAACGAGTTAAATTAAACTTCTCATTCGGGGGTTTGACTACAGTAGACGGAGGAAGAGGCACAATTTTTGTCTAAAAATAGCTCAACCCGCCAGTGTTTACGGACCCTTGTGGTATATAATAGGATAACGACTGGGTCCAATATAGGAATTCTAGTACCTATATTTTGCATGGAGTGGCTCCAACAATGGCGACATTTTTTGCATGGTTAACGGACCCTCACTTGTTTTGTCATTTTCACGATTTTAAGGCATTAGTAATCAAAAGTAGTCGAAATTTTATAAATTAAAATGTGTGTTATGTTGAGTACTTTCTGTTTCATGTCAACTATTTTCAGAAATAAGAAGTAAAAGCTAATAAACGCCGAAATTGTACTCGAGGTCCATTATACGTAAAGGGTCCACTATAGGTTAACTTACGCCATATTAGATGCTTATCATTCTACTCCAAAATTGTGGATTTTCTGTGAAATGAACTTGGTTCGAGGAACTTTCGACAGTACTCCATCTGCTTTCGAAAGAAACTTCAATTGATAGCCGATTTACCATCATCTTGAGTAACTGCGACACGTTCGAGGTGAAATTCTCAGTGTTCTAACCAGTGCTGTTAATATTCATCAGCATAGCGTTCAAACTTCTGGATTATCAGTCTACCTTGCATTGAAAATCTGCTTGCTTTGATCAAACGTACATAATAACTAAATGCAGCAAGCATGAACTTCATGCACGAGAATATACAATATCAGCGCCCTGTGATATTGTAACAAACTGATATTCACGTTTGAGCAGTGAAAATCAATAAAAAAAATTTATGTTGTTATTTAGCATCTATTGCGTTCAGCTGTTGGACATAAGATTTTTCTTTTCATTTACTGCATTTAAAATTGTTTTTTCCTGAAGTGAATATCACCTTGTGGATTTGAAAATCACTTTCTCCTGTTCTATTTTCACGATATATTGAACTTGTATACTACGATGAAAATCACTGTGCAGTTGTACATACGAAACTCAGAGGCATAAAAAACAATGTATGCTAAGAAAAAAGATTTTCTGTTTTGTTTGAAATTCGGTGATAATTAAAGGCCCTGGTTCTAACGCAAACGGGGATCAAGGAAGGTGTGTGTCACATATCCTTGGCCAATATGTACTCTTTTGAAGTTACTTTGAAAATGATATCTACGTATTTTCAGCATAACTAAATCAAAAAATTTCCTTTTACGTAGAAGCCAAACACAGTAAGGCAGCCATGCTTGGTGCGCCGGACGCATTTTGTGAAAACCTTTGCCCCATCACCTTTACCCTGGCGAAGTCTTTGGCAGAATTACAGTCCTATCGTCGCCAGATTTGTTTCCTCACTCGTTGATGATTGAGCACCTTGGTGCCCGGATAGCACACGATACTGCCTGATTTGTCAGGTAGACAAGATCAAATTTTAGTGATTAATAGCTGCACCTAGGAGTACTAGGCGGACCCGAAAGGTGACATGATTAGCCTCGAAAGGGTGTAACATCATAAATAATCGATTCCAAACAGCATCCCCGGAAGCTAGGATGATTAATGGGATACAAAAGATTAATGTGGAACCGAACGAAGAAAGGTTTTGTTTTTCAATTGGATAAATTCCACTAGTAATACCAGTTCCAAGATACATAGAACTTCTCAACAAGTGACATAATTTAACGTTGCTCGGCACGTGCATAAAAATCATTAACCTCTGAAGACTGACACAAGTTCTTAAAACAAGCCGTAAAGTTCATCGACCTGTTGGATTACATTATTGAAATGTCTTTCGCCAAATAGTCATCTAGATCTAATAATCTCTCGAAACATCTATTCAATAAATACACCAAATTCGACCCAGGGCACGGAAGTGACACGAAGAAAAAACAAATCAACTCTACACACTGCCTGCACTCACTGGTACGAAGCTGGGCCTTCTCCGAGAAGCACGTTCTATGCAGCTAAAAACTACGGCTGTCAAAATTTACTGCAAATGGTTTCAACACTAAACTAATCACCATAAATGCATTTCAAATAAATTGCTTTTCCCGTATTCGTCGTTCGGCCGGTTGCCTGGCCGCACTCTCTCTCTCGCTCGATCGGTTTGCTGCTTGCCAGGGGAAACTTTCCCCAACGCCGAAGGAAACCCCGAAATGGGAAGAAAAATAAACCATTAAAAATTTTCCAACGCATGAAACAAATCACACTTCCACAACATTTAGTGGCTCTTAGCAGCAGCACCCCGTCTCATCCCGGTTCGTTTCGTTGCGTTTCGATTTTCGGCGAATGCAGCGCAGTAGTGCATGTGAATAAATGGATGGCGCTCGCACAGTGCTAGAGGGAAATAAAATAAATAAACTCGCTCCCGGCATGCCGGCCGGCCGGCCACGGCCACACTATTTGACATCCAGTTACAGAAGAATAGACAGGCAGTTACATACTACGAGGAGCAGGGAGAACACATTTCTATGTTCTACGCTACGTTACTGCTAGAGTGGAATACGGATCGGTGTGGACCGGAGCAGAATTTTCACAAAATTCTTCGATACTGAAAATTTACTGGGAAGGGTTAAAGCTACCAGTCTTTGGCTGAACCAAAGTTAAGAAGAGTTCACCCAAAATCTATATCGTGGTTTATTTCTAGAATTGCTGTATTGGTAAAAGTTTTCCGTTTTGGCATTTTCCAATAAGTTTTTTTAAGACAGAACACTAATTATTAAACGAGTAAATATTATCCTGTTTGAATGTCATTGAACTTTCTTCTTTCGATTAGAGTGAATCAGTATTGATCCTAGACCGAGCAAGATTAAATTAATTTAGTCATGCTGGAAAACACCTTCCTACAGTCTACAGATAATGCCTTTTGTAGATTAGATGGAGCATTACAGTCGATTGAAAATAACGCCAATCCTAACCAAACGAACAAAAGCTCGTCTCATGGTGCATGCAGAACAACATCTCTTTGGTCTCCAAACTAAAACATTAGCCATCTGGAAGGAGAGAAAGACAGCAGGGTTAGACCAAAACCGCAAATTACCATCGGGAAAGGATTCCAAACTCCAAAGAACCGATACCGGCGCGGCGGTGCTGCTTTTCACAAGTTGGTTTGGAAACCGATAGCAGCAACATTGCATTTACGCACCGACACTGTAGCTTTCCGCTTTTCCACGTTATCGACCATTGGACCTTCGGCTCGGGTACGTTCCGGATGAGTTTGGTTGCCGAGATTGTTTCCCAATGAAGTCGCGATCACCCGCTGAGAGCGAGTGTATTATAGTTTAGAAAGCCGCCATTCGATACTAGTACACAGGATGTGGTTGACGTGAATGTATGTTTGATTAGGTACCTTAACGGTGTCAAATTGAATTGACCCATTTTAATTGAAATAAAATGTATGATTAAATATGCCATGAGTAAAATTGTTTCAAATCATAAAATCTATGTCACTATAACTCATCACAAAAATGAATATTTTAAACACATGACACAATTTCTGCGTACAATTAAATCTGATATTCCAGCTGTTACCGCCACACCATGTGCCGTTAACTATCACTTATCTAAATGTGGGCAATTGAATTACCATTTTCCGCAAGTTATAAATTTTCCACTGACACACCACACCGCTCCGTGCGTGAGCTTTCTTCCCTGGAAGTGGTGGAACTTTTCGGCACTCGCTGGTTGTTGCAGGGCAGACAACAAACGTTTGCAAACAACGCATCCACCCACCCACGGCCACGGTTCGCTCTAATTTGCTAGCTGTCAATCAGACGCTTCGGTGAAACTCATCCGGTTTTTGGTTGATTGATTTCATTATAAAAGCGCCATAGATAGCCCGTAACAAATGGGCTTTCAGAATTCGCTTTTGCGTAACTACCTAGTTGTAGCTCAGTAGTGTACAGATCAATCTATATTTAGGACAAAAATGATTTACATTTTCAGCGCATAACAGGTGCTTTGTTTTATGTTTCAATTCAAATAAATCAAAAGAAATTGGAACCGGAATTGATATGCTCAATTGCTCACTTACTAACTTACTTATCCTGGTGTGATTTTGGTATGTTTTTAATATCTGGATTTTAAGGTTTGTTTTCCAATTTTTCAAAACCTGGTGAAAAATTTGTTTCAGTGCATATTTTTCCATCATTAGAAATCAATTTTCTAACAGTTGTAGAACTGGACATAATTTTTGTGCAATCGATAGTTTTCCTGATACGACAGATACGTATTTCGCCTACGACTTGCAGGCTACATCATCATCAGTGTTTGTTTTCGAACACAGACGGTTCGAAAACAGACACGAATTTCCAGATACGATTTTTCAAACACCCATGAAAATAAATACGCCCTTTTTAAAATTGAGTCTTGAATCAAAATGATGCCAAAATCTATGGATCTATGGGCATATTTCCTCCTATTAAATACATAGGCAAAGTTTCATCCAAATCAGAGAGGTTCATTTCAGATTTCAGTTTATCTAGGACGATTTCGTGTGAAATTGCTCTATAGGATGTTACATGTCGAACAGAACGCATCAAATAATGGACCATTCACAGCTGAAGAAATAGTATCCGATCCTACAATTGGTATTAACCACGGTCCTGCTAGACAGCCATATTTTTGCAGTCAACATCTAACCATTTGCGTAAATGAAACAGCATGACACCGCTATGCGTTCTGATCGTTGCACTCTTCAAAGCCGGTATGCTGGCAAATGGGTAGTATTTTCAAATCTTAGCTAGATTTTTGCAAGTAATACCCACGCCGGCAGTAGATGCTGGCTACTGTCAAACACATTGAGTAGGGATAGGGTTGCCAGTCCCTTGGTATTAACAATTCACCTTTTCTTAATGCGTCTTCGAAGTTTGCACGAATTCTTTGCACAAAAGTGACAGAAACTTCCCGTCACAATAGGTCGAAGATTCTTTTCCATGCATGTAATCATTCGATTCTTCATGTAGAGTAAGGAGGGGTAAAAGTGCGATGCGGGTAAAAGTGCGATTCAATGATTTATCGGTGCAGATTCCGAGTAAATTGACTACATTGGCATGGATGGGTGACTACTTTGACAACTTGAATCTAACGTAAACTTTGGTTGCTTACGAAGCATACTTGCTGAGTTATGTGCAAATGTTATTTTAGGGCGGTTTTGATGCAATTTTTCGTTATACGGCAAATGCGATATCAACAGGACGATATTACTTGTTGGAAATTCGTAGCAGCGTTTTGCATTACTCACATATCTGTTTTGAAAATACGGTGAAAAGAATTTACAAAATATATTTCGCTTTTCCGTAATTTAATCTAACCCCGTCAAGCGCCTAGCGGGGTAAAATTAAAGTAAAAGCTTACACCTGTGTTCGTATGGAGGAAGATCGACTAGATCCATCCAGGGCATATCCCAAAGCGCGTATCTGATAAACCTTTTTTGTACAGATTCGATCCGTGCAGTCCAAAGGCAAGACAGCAACTACCGTCTCCAATGATGAACGTACAAGTGCGTAGTACAAAGCGCTAAGGCAGTATGGATCACGGAACTCTTTTGCAATTTTCATTATGAATCCCAGGTTCTTGTTTGCTTTGGAAATAATGCTACTGTAGTGGTCCTGAAATGTAAGCTCGGTATCCAACAGAATACCAAGATCCTTGACGACTCTAGCTATCTAGACTCGGCTATTCTAGCCGTTTATGGAAATAACTGCATTGGATTGGAGCCTTCTTCCGGCTGTAGCTGATTACAGAGTACTTGGAGACACTGGTACTGAGCCAACCATAAAACAAATCGATTAGCTTTTGGAATTCGATGCAATCAGCGACTGAGTGAACTGCAAGGTAGATCCTCAACAGCATACACGATTCTGCATCTTGTAGGAAGTATCATGCAGGCATTGTTGTAATTCAGCGAAAATAGCAAGGGTCCGACGTTGCTGCCCTGAGGCACACTTGAGGTACTCCGGAAGCCTCAAGACTCTGTGCTCCACAGTTTCACAGAAAGACAGCTGTTGTCGCGAGCAACATTTAGTTTGGCTAGAGATGGTCTTAGCCGGTGGTTTTCGTTGTTGCTCCAAAGTCACTTTTCCGACTAGGTCGTACTTTGAAATTGGATGTGATATTCACTTACTTATCGTGCTGATTTCACTTCACTATACTGCTATGTGGGAAACTGTTCCCAGGAAAACTTAACTTTATTGAAAAAAGTTACAATTGTCGTCTTAAAGCTACGCGTTGAATAATCGATGGATACTTATGTAAAGCATCCCAGAAAAATTGACTTATATACTATGTCCCTTTAGATACCAGACTTTTCTTCGAATATCCATAATTTTCATTTATTTTCCTTCTGGAGTCTAACGGGCGCTTATTCTAAAACACTATAATTGTTTGAACACTCCTCATTGCGTCCTAACGATAAAAAGAGAAAGAAATTCTAAATGCGACACATGGGAGTGGCTTAATCTTTCATGCCCTAAATAAATAGTCTAATCAGTACATAATCCATGCGCGAGATGGTTTTTCAGATTCCTTTTCATATTCTGATTTTCCTACTCCTGATCAGATGGATCGTTTTGCTGGCTTGTTTATTTTTTTACATCGTTGGCGCGTCTAGCTAAGCAGCTTGTTTGCTCTACCTCTGGAAGCGATAATGCCTCCAGCTAAGTTATTTATTTTTATCATTCCGCTCTAGCAGCGACAACAGCGGTTTTCAAGAAAAGATTTCAACCATCGGACAAAAGCAGCAGAGGCACCGAGATGCTTTATTTTAGCAAGCAGTATGGTGTGATAAACTCGATCGAACGCAGCTTTGATGTCAGTATACACCGTGTCGACTTGTGCTCCACCTTCCATATGTTGTAGACAAAATGAGCTGAACTCCACTAGATTTGTGCTGATCGAGCGACCAGGAAAAAAGCCATGCTGATCAATTGAGATATATTGTGCAAAAATTTTGTGCAGCGAACCACCAATGAGGATCTCAAATAATTTCGAGCCAGCGCAAAGCGTCGTAATTCCGCGGTAATTGGCAATATCGTTCTTGTTTCCCTTTTTGAACACAGGAAAGATTTATGATTTTTTTCCAGCATACCTCTTCCAAGGTACGTAAAGAAAAGCTTTGAGTATAAACGTCTTTAAGACATGACCCATCTATAAAACAAACATGGCGGTCGATTATTGGAATCCAGGACAATTACGGAGCCGGTCCAACGATCCTACTGACTCTAGCAGCACTACCCTCTCTCCGCATTTCTCCGATATTCGTTCCTCTCGTTTCAATGCCCACTCGTCAGATCACACCGTCAATATCGATGTTAATTAACATAAATAACATACAAAACATAGCTTTCCGATCTCTTGCATTCTCTGCCATAGCTGGTTGCGCTCGACTGTATCGTATGCTGCCTTGCAAATCACAAAAATATGATGCGTGGGCATGTTGTACTTCCGACATTCTTAGAGGATTTGTCTGAGTGTGAAAATTTGATCAGTAGTAAATGGCACGGTCCTCCATAAAACACACCGCGTATCTCTTAACGAAGTTAGTAGGATAAACGTTGAAAGACGACGTTAATCAGCGTAATGTCACGGTAATCACAACAATTGAGCCGATCGCCCTTTTTGTAGATGGGAAAAACTTCGTCCCAAATCCTTGAAATTATCCTGAAGTGCCGTTGCTAGCGTGCCGTTAACCAAGAAGCTACTGAGCATGTCAAGCTGAACAGTGAAGAGAAAAGGTTTGATTAGTGTTGAATTTCGGACGTCGTGAGCTCAGGACTATCTCTGACGAGATATGTGACGACGGTGTATGTCGATTCTACGGCAAATCTACGGCATTCAGAAAGTCGCTAAATCTGGGATCGTACAATGGATGGAATATGTGTTGTGAGAATTCTGGTATTCGCTTCGAATCCGTTTGGTATCAGTGCGCAGCGAGCTAAGTGACCAGCTGGAGCAAGACTTAGGAAGCGTGGAATATTCAACAAACTGGAGAGAAGTGAGCCATGAATCGAGTATTGTTGGGGTAACACTGTAATGTATGTCAAATCCTAACGGGCATTAAGCCATAAATGTAAGCCTTGGATCGATTTTAGGGAGAACCCCTTTTTAACCGAAGTTATTACTTCAATTTTTGATTGAATAGATACGTAAACATACAAAATAGTCGTATATTGTAAAATGGGTACCCACAGGTAATAGAAAGAGGTAATATCTCTAGACTAGTTTTGGTGAGTTTATGTAAAGTTTCTCATCTATACGTGGTAGATCAAGGAGAGAAAGTAAAATTATTTAATTATCGAATTCAAATGTAGTAAATTATAATCATATCATATCATAGTCATATCACAGTTATGATCAATTCGAAACGGTTAGTTTCTAACTCATACAATCAAGAAAAAAAATTTTCCTAAAGTTTTCATGAAAAAATGATCCCTTTCGAAATTTTGACAATTTAGGTTTATTGTCAATCTTACTAGCCTGCAGCAACCCGTCGTGCTTTCAAATTAACTCTTATCATGTAGGAAAAAATACCCACAGCTTTTATCTAGGGATTGCCTGGCTTTGACAATATGCTTTTGACATAATGAGAAACGAACAATGGAAGGATGGTTATTCGTTCGAATGTGGACGTGTTTAATGTGTAAAATGTAGGTATGTATCTACTCACAGTAGTTAGTTGGTATTGCAAAACAAAAAAAAACGAATGCCACAATAAATTTATGACAGCGTGAAGTGCCGAAGTGGCAGTTGCACGACGACCATATTCCAGTTTTTTGTCCAGCAACCTACGTTTCACCTCTGTGATTCAACATCAGGTGGTAAGAAGTCGCTGGCAGGCAGAGAGGAACTGTTTTCAATGTCCAATGCAATGCAACGCTCCCTACATGAAGTGGGCTCTTCCGGTAACATGAACAACACGGCAACAACATAATTCAGCGGGAATGAAAATAATTTTTACTATAGGTACCTAGCTATCTACTGGGAAAAATCTGTTTCAGATCGTTTCTTTTTGCACGAGACAGCACATTGACACACGCTGCATGCAACTGCTTTAGTCACCCTGCAGCAGGTCAAAGCGCCAGGGTAACTCTGCCCGGCTCTGCCTGTCAGTAATCATAATGTTCCACCGGCTGAAGTTGAAATAAACTCTCGATATTACGATATTAAGCCACACAAATAGTTGTAAATTATTTTAGTTCACTTGCTCCAGATGTTTAATTGAAGCTTTTTTGTTCGTACTACTCATTTATTTTAGGTTTTCATTTCGGGGGTTAATGTCTTTAGTTGCTTTAGTTGAATCGTAATTTCTTCAAGCAAAAACGGGCACCACACCAACAACCAACCAACGGGTGTGTTCTTGAAATTAACTCTCTTTATCAGGTTTTCTTTTTAACTGCAACCGGAAATGACATTTCCACTCAGTCACATTTGTAGACGCAATTATTTAAGTATGCGTTTCATAAAAAAACCTTGCCGTGAAGCCGAGCCGCTCATTGAATTGCGTAGATAGTGTGAGTGATAATTATTGTATAAAAACGAAAATGGTCATATTAATGAGAAAGAAGATGTAACGAGGGGTGCATGGTTCCACTTTCGGCTTGCATTTCTTATGGACTAGCACTTTCGAGGAGAAGTCACCGCTGGGCCAAGGAGTAAGATTTTGATCCCCAGCTAGGATTGCAACGTCTCGAGACTCGCAAGTGCGCAGGCACATTGATATTAATTTATCCGATTGTTTGCGGTCATGTCTTGTTGTGTGACCAAGCGTGAACCAATGGCAGTCAGGTAACAGGTTTTACGGACGATGCCCGGACTTGCTGTTTGCTGTTCTAGTTTTTGCTGTAGTTTTAACTTTTATGAATGAACGAGATGTGAAGCAAGAACCGCGTAGGTAATATGCAATAGTTGTTATTAATGAGCGCTGCACGTGAAAACTTAAAGGTAGTCCGTCAAAGGTATGCGAATGCTGAGCCGAGATTTGATCGTGGGAAAGTTGACGATGCACGGTCGTACCTTGCCGGGCTGTAAGCAATGAGACGCAACTGATTGACATCGTGGTTATTTTATTAGCCACGCATATTGATCCGTTCGTGTAACAGGTTCTACCAGCAGCAGATTTAATCGTCATCAATAACATCAATATCGTGAAGTTGTTCTACTGTAAAATTACTATTATTACTTCAGCACTCCTGTTTTTGTGTGAAGGTTGTTATGGATTGTGGCCTTTTTTATTCCCTCTGAACATACTTCAAGTCTTGTTTTGATGCAGCGCGATAAGTGTCCTGTATCGTTCGGAAAGCTTAGTATTAATTACTAAATTAAAGTTGACATTGGACATGAAATTGGGTTTGAAATTATTCTCGAATATGAAGTCAAAATTGGGACTGAAATTGCACTTGGGATTTTGAGATTAGACAGGTAACTACATTTGAAATTAGACTTAAAATTGTAATTTAAATTGTACTACAAGTTGAACTTGAGCTCATAGTTTAAATTTGGTATGATTCAATTGGACTTGAAAATAAACTTGGCATTGGACATTAAATTGTACATGAATTTGGACATGAACACGAAGCTTAACTTGAAATTAGGATTGACATATTTCTCTCTCACACGTTTTACCTCTTATTTGTTCCTTTTTTCTCTTTTCCAGCCCCGCTTTTCCACTTTTTGCTTCGTTTTTCTTCTTTTGTGTGCCGTTTTCTTGGTATTATGCATTTTTAATAAGTTTGATTCCCATTTTCCATCTTTTTTTTTTATTTTTCCTATTTTCGTTTCCAATTTTCGTTTTTTCCTAAGTCTCCTGCTTCCCGTTTTTCCATTTTTAGATGACCTGTTTTTTCTGTCACGTTTATTCTGTGTTACGTTCTTTTTTCCTTTTGCTCGCCGCTCTTCCTTTTTATCTCCTGTTTTATGTTTTCTCTCAATCTAGTTGTACCTTTTTCTGTTATCAGTTTTTCCTATTTTTCTTTTCTTTTTTTCTGTCCCATTTTCTCTTCCCAGTCCCATTTCGTTCCATCTTTCTCTTTTTATATCTCATTTGCTCTCTTTTTCCTGTTTCCCTCGTTTTCTCTGTCGGTTTTCTTTTATACCTGTAGCTATTCTGCTTTGTATTTTTTATCACTTATTTTCTATTTCGTTTTCCTTTTCTTGTCATGTCACGTTTGTTTTCGTTTTCTATCTCGTCACCCCTCTATTTTTCTTGTTTTTCCTCTTTTTCTCTCGAGTTTATGTTTATATATGTATTTAGGCCATTACAAACATATTAAAAAGGTTTTGTCCCTCCGGTGCTGGGCCACTGAAGGAGGGGGGTAGGAGGGGATGAGGCGAAAAAACGAATTTTTTAATCGAGCAAAAAAAATTAGGTACCCCGGAGCAAGTGCGAACGGAGCTCATAACTCTCTTCAACCTCGTTTTATCCAACCGAACCTTTCTAAAAATGAAAGGTACAACTCAAACGCATGTAATAAAATTATAGATTATTTATAAGTGGCATTCCAAACACCAAAATTTGTTTTTGAATTTGAGCGTTATTTTCAATTTGCGTTGTAAATGACGCACCTTTCTATAAATGATAGCCACAGGCTTTTCGTAAAAGTACATGTTTTTAATTTAAATCAAAACCCACAAATTATTTTTTTTGCCCCCCGATTTTTTAAGCCCATTTCTAAGGCCTTGCAATGGCCTTATATATGTTTATGTCCGGTGTTTCCCGTTGTTCTCGTTTTGCGTCCTCTTTAGTCAAGATTTTCTTGTTGTTTTCTCTTTTCTTTTTCATTTTTCTTTCGTTTTTCTTCATTTTTTAGCCCGGGTTTCCTCTTTGATTTTATTCCTTTTTCTCGTTTGTCTTCAATTTTCACTTTTTCTTCATTTCCCTGTTTTTCTTTTCTCGATTCTCTATTTCTCTGATCCCGTATTGTCGTTTCCTCCTATTTCATACCGTTATTTTCCTTTTTTATTAAGTTTTGTTTCTTTTTCTCATTTTCTTTTTTCTCATTTTCTTGACCGTTTTTCTACCGTTCTCCCTTTTCTCCTACTACAGTTTTAATGTCATCTGTTTTTCGTTAACTCCTTTTTCGTTTTTTTACGACCCGTTTGCGTCACGATTATTTTTTCGTTTCTCTTTTTCTCATTCCAGTTTTTTCTCTTTTTCTGTCACGTTTTTATTCACGTTTTTATCCATTTATCCAGCAATGAACGGAATACGCTAAAAGAATTTACTTACATTCTTATAAGAAACTGTTTGTACAGCGTACTGTTTAGTTCATAAGATAAGGATTTATAAACTAGGTAAATTCAGGAAAACCGAATTTTTTGATAATAATTCAACAAAGAACAAAAAATATTAGCATATAATTATTCCTTGCAGTTCGCAGTCCACCAGCACTTAACGTGAAATTGGAGAAATATACGTGAAAACGAGATAGAAAAAGAGGAAAAACACGCGAAAGAATAATAAGAAAAAAATGCATGAAAAGTCGTAAAAGAAAAAGTGAAAAAAACGGGAGGATCAAAGGGAGTATAAAGCAAAAAGGAGATGACTGGGCAGATGGACAACGAAAACGGGAAGAGAAAAGAAGTAAAAACAATAAAGGGAATTAGGAAAAATAGAAAGAAAATGAGGACGATAGGACCGAAAAGAATATAAAAGGGAAAAATACGGGAACAGAGAGAGAAAAAAATTAAAACGGAACAGAAAAATGGACGTGTCAGAAAAGGGGAAAAGCAGACATAATAAGTGGAAGAACGGAATGGTCTTGAAAAGAAAGAAGAAAAAACGAAGTGAAAGAGAAAAACAAGAGCAAAATCTGGACTGAAAAGGATGAAAAACGAGCGAATGGGATTGAAAATGATAGATAGAAGAAATGGCGGGCAGATAAAAAGGAAAACGAGAGCTAAGGAGCAGAAACAAGAGACAAGAAATGGAACACAAGACCAAAACACCAAAAGGGTAAAGAATCGTGTGTGTGTGTGTGTGTGTGTGTGTGTGTGTGTGTGTGTGTGTGTGTGTGTGTGTATGTGTGTGTGCATGAAAGAGAGATAGAGAGATAGAGATAGAGAGAGGGAAATAGAAAAGATAATAGGAAATATGGACAACGAAGAAAAGGATAGAAAAGACGAAAACCGTGATATCAAAAAATGAAAACCGGAAAGCAAAAGAACAAAGAGAGTAGAAAAGAAGAAATCGACCAAACGGTTCAGAAAAGAAAACCGGACACTTAAAGGACGAGATACGAAAAAATGGGACATTGAACGAAGAAACGGAACCATGAAACAGAAAATAAGCCAAAAAAGAGACGGGACAGAAAAATTAAAAAACAGAAGAAAAATAATTGATAACAAGGATAAAAGTAAAAGACGATTGGGAAAACGAGAAAGAAAATGACAACAAACTGGACAAAAAAAGCACAAATATGAAACATAAAAGGAGAAAACGGGATACAAAAGAACGAAAAGAAAGGATTAAATACAGGAGCAGGAAAATGGAGAAAAAATGTGAACGGAAGGTAAACAAAACAGACAAACAATCAGATAGACAGAAAGACAAACAGAATGTGACAGAAAAAGAAGAAAAATAGGACTTAATGAGGGGACAGAACGGGCTTGAAAATAAGGAAACCCGAAAGGCGGACTAAAAATGAAAAACAAGAAATCAGGATTGAAAATCGCAGAAATAACGAGAAAATAGCGGGAAGCTGAAATGGAAAACTAGATAAAACAAGAGGAAAAGCAAAAAGGAAGAGAAAACACAAAAGGCCAAAAGGGGAAAGAACAGTGAGAGAAAGTAAAAATCCAATAGAGGAAACGAAAGGTGCGGTAAAAAGGTAAAACGAAACATGAAAGCAGAAAAATGAAACAGAAAACGGAAAAAGAGGACAGAAAAAGAATAAAAGAAAAATGGTACAAAACGCACCGGAGAAAAAGGTAAAACGAAAGAGAAAAGATGAAAAACAGAGGAAATGAATAAAGGGAGCCATAAACAAAAACGAAAAAACCAAAGCACCTAAAAGAAAAAAAAACTATAAAGATGAAAATGGAGAAAAACGGAACATAAAAAGAGAAAAAACGGGATCGAAAAGGGGGGAATCAAAAGGAGAGAATATCGAAGCAGGAAAATGGAGAAACGATAACAGAAAATAAGGAAAATAAGTTAAAACGGAAAAGAAAAACAGAACATGACAGAAAAGGAAGAAAAGTAGGACTTAATAAGAGAAAGAACGAACGGAAAATGCCTGAAAATGAAGAAAAACATGCGTAAAAATTAGGAAAGCGGAAGAAAAAACGAAAATCAAAACTGAGACAAACAGATACTGAGACAAAAAAACGAGACAGAGAAAGAAGAAAAAAGGAAGCAGCGGGTAAATAAAAAGGTCAAACAACAGCAAAAAGGAGGAGAAACGCAACAAGACAAAGACAAAGAGAGCCGATATAGAAACGATAAAACCGGGAGTGAAAAATACGAAGAACGGGGGATAAAAAGAAAACCCGGAGAGCAAAAAAATAAAGGGCGCGAAAACATGTGACAGAAAAGAAGAGACTATGGCGCCTAAAAGAACAAAAACGGAACGGAAGCAACAGGAACAAAAACAAAAACGGAACGGAAAACAGAAAAAATGAGTTAACAAAAACTAGAAACGAAAAAAAGGAAAAGAAAAGATAGGAAACGGAGAAGCAAATTGCAAAATAAATGAAAGAAAGCGAAATGGAAAGACTGGACTGACGATAAGAAAAAATGGGACAGTAAACGAAGAAACGAAACAATGAAACAACAAACACGGGACAGAGAAAAAGAAAAGCGGTAATAAAATAGTACAAATGGAAGGAAAAAGAAGAACAATGAGAGCAAAACCCGATCAGATGACTCTAACAAAAATATTACAGAATTGTAGCTGCGGTTGGCCTACAATGGCCTACAATATTGATTGGCGACAATAAATAAATAAGTTGATATTTCTATCAAAGTGTGTTATAAATGTGATAGCAAAACTGGCGACACAGGAAATATTACCAAGAATCTATCTCGCTCTGCTACTTACAACACGGTTTGTTGCATTTTGGTTATAAAGTAGGGCAGAATGTTAGTTTTTGTTACTCGTCTTGAAATGAACTTAATCAAATTATATCACATTTTAATACAATTGTGATTGCTTAGAGCGGATCTTGTTGCAATTTTTGTTATTTTAACTACTAACGAGACAAAGTCTATAACAAAACGCAAAGGAGATTTTGTTATAAAAACTTGTTATTTACAACTCATCCTGCTATAAATTTGTTATTTTCATTTGATCGGGAAGCCAAAAAAACACGGAAAAAAGTGAAAAAACAGGATTAGAAAAAAAAGAAATTGAAAAGAAGTACAATGTTTGATAGTTTAGATGAAAAATTCTAACCTTCAATACTAATTTCAAATTCAAGTCTAATTTAATATCCAATGTCAAGTTGAAGTTCTAGTTCAATAAATTTTCCAATTTTAGTCCAAATTTAAAGTCCAATTTAATTCGACTTTTAAGTTCAATTTCATATTTAAATTTTGATTTCAAGTCCGATTTTTAGTACAATTCTGAATTCCAATTCTAAGTCTAATGTCAGTCTAATCTCAAGTCCAATTAAAATCCAATTTACGTCCTATTTCAATCCTAATTTTAAGTTCAATTTCGAACCTAATTTCATGTCTAATTTCAACTTTAATTCCATATCCAATTCCAAATCCAATTCCAAGTCTAATTCATTGTCAATTTCAAGTAAAATTACAAGTCCAATTACAAATAAAGATCCCAAATTATTTTTATAGTCCGATTTCATGTCTAATTCCAAGTAAAACTTCCAGTCCATGTCATTTCAAATTTATGTCTAATTTTACGCCAAATTTATGTCTAATTTCATGTCCAATTTCAACTCTAATTTTTAGTCAAGTTCCAAGTCGAACTTCTTGCATAATTTCATCTTTGATTCTAAATCCAATTGTACCTAAAAGTCCAAATTTTTCAACCAAATCTGCCGGTATTTTTGTGATAAGCGGTAAGAATTCTTCTGAAAGGTCTGGTGCCCAACCTTTTGTTTATGCCTAGGCACGTTAGAGAAGGTTTTTACGCTTTATCCATTTTTTTCAACGGGCCTGTTATGGGTTTACAATTTATTATTGATTACATACAAATCCTTCAATAATGAGGTTTCCATTCCAAGCATGCTAATAAGCTTGCATTGCAGTTTCTTTTCACACCTACTAGAGAAAAAACATAAAAAAAAGATTAAAGTTATTTTTACCATCATTAACTGAGATAATTTTTCGATTGTTGAAAAATGATGAAGTTGTGGATCCGCAATAAATTTTTGTACGGCCAAATTGAACCATTTCAGCTCGACTTAATGTGTCTGAAAAAACTAACGACACGGATAATGGTGCTCTTCCTGGAATGCGAACAGCGCACGGGTCCTGACAATTAGTCAACCTTAATCATTGATAGCCTCTGCAGCCATCGTCGTCGTGTGCAAACTCCTTGTCCGAAGAGTCAGCGGGTGTTGCAGCAGCCCCGGTTGATCTTATCAGCTCGATAAATTTCCCAGGTTCAAAATCACACTATACTGCATTACCAGTATGCTGCAAGATTTATGACCCATTCCTGGCGACCGATTGGCGAGCAACAAGCACCAATCGATTGCGGGCATACCATTGTCCCAGTGTTCCAGTGTCCAGGAACTAGACACACGGCCAATCGGTTATAACCCCCTTAAAACACGCACTGCCCCTGTAACACTAGCGACTGGTGCGGTGGAAAAGCCGATTTAGAACACGCTTAACCATTCAGCCTTCGAAAGGACGTTGGAAGTAGGAACGCGTGAAACATTTCCACCAGAGCCGAGTCACGAACTAAACGAGAGCCGATTAAATGCAGCTGGTGGCAAACCATTGGAACAGGCTGAGAATTGCATAGAAATTTAGTGGCCCGTCTGGGAAGCGAATTTAGTCGAGTAATCTGTAGTACTTACAAAATACACACTTCATAAAAACCGAGTCACGGCCATGACGGACAAAACTTCCGAACCAATAAAATCGATCTCTTATCCACCTGCTAAATAACTACGTTCGTTTACCAACAAAACAAACAGATTGAGATTTGAGTGTTTCCCGTATCACTCCAGCCAGACAAAAATAACCGTACACATACATAACATCGCAGCAATTCCGACGGAAGCTCGGTACAGCGCGGCAAAACAGGCCCTAGCCCATGAACCATGATTCCTGCCGCCAACAATCTCGACGGATGATTGCTATCTCCTGCCGTGGGTCATCCAGTGGCACAATAAACAATCTTTGTTTCCAATTAGCCGAATAAATGAGCTCGACCGGCTTTCGTTAGGCGGAATCCGCTTTGCTGCTGCCGGAGGGATCGTCCGTCGTCCGTCGCACACCAACAGCAACCAGTAACAATATATAGGACGTACACATCTCAGCTCTGTTTACCTCGACCAGCCAGACCAGGACAGCCACTTAACGCCGACCGGTTCAGAACCGTAAGCGGTAAACAAAGTCAGCCCATTTCGGCAGAGAAACAGAAAAGTGATCCTGTGGGCGAATATCGGAACGGACTTTTTCGCTGGACGAGGGCTGGGGCTGTTGTTGGCTTTTTTTATTCGTCTGTAATAAACTAGTATCAGTACACTGAAGTGCTAGGTAGGTTATACAAATTGGCCGAAAAACACCAGCGACATCAGAAGGGCTGAGTCACGTATTGTTTCTGTCACCAGTATAGTATTAATTTTATAAACAGTGTATGTGCGACATGAAAACATAATCGACTAATAAAAAAACGAAGTTTAAAAAACACAGGAAAAACAAACGTTTGCCATTCAAATTCAAATTGAAATACCAGACTTCATTGCAGTAATACGATCGTTTCGGTCGCATGCCAGAATAGTGACACTCAAATACACCTGAACGGTGCTTCCGTGTGGCACGTGCCTGACGGAACGACTCCTTATTCTCGTGTCAGTTTTCCAAAGGAAACCCTCCCAAGGAAACAGTAAAAGCATAAACAAAAATGTAGATTTAACTTCATAGAAAGCAAGTTACCGAGATACACTTTGACCTACTAATGGAAGATTCGGTTTAATCTGAAACAAAATAATCTGCAACAATCCGATGTAATCGGGAGTTGTGCAGAAATGCCTGGGTTGTGGTGACTGAGTGAATTACTTACTCTCCCTCTTTCTCGCTTTGACCTTGTTGATACATCCATCGGCAGAATTTGCCATCTGTAAGTGACATTATTCCTGCCGAGGATTATCCTTTTTCCATTACACTACTGAAGCGTGCTTCATTTTCGCTTCCATCCTGCCATCATAAAGGTATGCCACACGTATGCCAAATCCATTAAAAAGAGGTTGATTACTTATCACCCTGTTCGTTCCCGGTTTCCCGTTTATTTCTCCGTAACGATTATCACGCCTCCGTGTCATCCTTTCGAAATTGGATTTCCCTACACCCGGGCACAGACACAACCAACAGCAAGGTAGGTCCCGATGTTACTGGCATTTCGCAGGGTGCTTTCAGTTTGCAATCAGTTCAAAAAGATTTAGCTTTATTCCTTCGCCGCAGTTATACCTCTCGATTGAGATAGCATACAGCATCAGAGTGATGCTACGCACAGCCTTTCGCTCCGATGAAAACCCGACTGACGAAGCGGGCGCTTCGTTCAATCTGCAATCGATTTATTTGTGTGTTTCATTACACCTTTGAACTCATTCCGGCATCCTGTACCTACCGTC
Organism: Sabethes cyaneus; assembly: GCF_943734655.1. Lineage (NCBI taxonomy): Eukaryota > Metazoa > Arthropoda > Insecta > Diptera > Culicidae > Sabethes > Sabethes cyaneus. The sequence continues at coordinate 16,385,786 of NC_071354.1, read as the reverse complement.
TACGTAGGGAATGTCGCATATCACACGTTACACGTTACTGCTGGCTGACAGACGATTTTAATAGTATAATCACAGTTTGTGTGTTCAACTTTCAGCGGTGGAAAAATTTTATTAACGAGAATTCCTCCCCCCAACGCCACGCCGCCACCGCATCAACACACGTTGAGTATTTACCTTTTGCAGGATATTAATTACCGCTTGCTTCCGCGGGCAGCCGTGATGATTGAAACCATGTAAAACGACTAATTGTGTTTGCGATTGTTTTTTTTTCTGTGCTTCTCGAGATTACTGTGACTAATTGAAATAAATGAGAGAGAATTGTGCGCTGTGGCTTTTAATAACTGGTAAAATATTTGCAGTGATTAATTAACCAATCTGTGAATTAACGAACGGTGCTGAAGATACGCCTCCTGCACTTCACCTGAATGAAGTCCATTGCTTCACATATGTCGATATCTATATGTAAATTGTGAGTTTAGTTAAAATTCCGGTTTTATTTACTAGCCAGCTATCGATGTTTCCTCCAAAAAAGGAAACCCTTTTTTTGCCATCGATAGCAGCCAATAATGCAGGAATTCTATCTGGGGATGAATCGATCCACAGGTGGGCTTCCGCTTGGTTGTACTGTCTCTAATTGGATGTGAAAATTTGATGAATGAAAAGTGGATTCTATGTGATGGGTGCCACAAAATAACGGACACACCGGGCGGCGGCTGGCTCACCATGATGGCCACGGCACGGATGACCGTCGCTCCTGCCGCTGCTGGCTGTTGCCCGATGTGATGTGGGTTGCAATCGCGAAGATTAACCGGGGAATTGAGGGCTTACGAGAAATAATTGGTTTCGATTAACGAGGGTGAGATGGATCATGAATATCTGATGTTATTATGACGGAGTAAATTTAATTTCGTACGCACGATTTCTTAGGGTTATTTAATAAAATACCTTCCAAAATAAAACATGTTTGCTTGACTGAAAAACTAATTGTATACAGTGGCAACCCGATTTTGTCACTCCCCGATTTTGTCACTCCCCGATTTTGTCACCCCCGATTTTGTCACGTTTTTGCCCCGATTTTGTCACCCCAGATTTTGTCACGTTTTTCACCCGATTTTGTCACGCTTTTGATTTATCAAAAGCTTAGTATGTCAAATGTGTTAAAACACTGTGAAAAGAACTGTGTTCAACAAGTTGATTATCGTGGAGTTTCCACAAAAGTTGTTTCTTATCTCCAGAACTATAATAGCTAGAAGATTACTTTCTTTGGCAAAGTTCTTTATAATAATCTTCTCAAAAGTTTTGTAGAACATTGTTTTGCTCTATCTCTTACTGCTTGAAAAATAAATTTTCTATCTTACTTTTAGGGGGGTTAATCAAAGAATCGTTCATACCATAAGAAAGAGCTTCTTACGCTGTGAAATTTCTCTGAACATAGTTAACCAGTATAATCAACCATTTCGGCGCAATTAAAACACGCGTGTTTTCATACCTTTGGGAGTGCTGTGAAAAGGTGACAAATGTCCACAGAGAGGTAGAAGGAAGTGCGACATGGCCTAAAAGTGATCAGAATGAAGTATATGTAGTTCGTTCTAAGTTATATGCAAAAAAATAAAAATTGAAAAAATACCCGATTTTGTCACTGCCCCGTTTTTGTCACCCCTAAATTCATCATGGGGGTGACAAAATCGGGTCATTACTGTATTACCATTTTGGCTGGTAAACGGCTGGGTAATGCGTACCACTACCGCCTTGTACACTGGACATAAAATAGACCCCACAGTAGTCCACAGCCTCTTACCCAGCAACTACTACCCCTACCTCTTCGTGGTACCAGCCGGGATACGAGGTTGCTCGTGGAGATCGGGTAACCAACCCCGGTGGAAACCAAGCTCGTATGCTGACAGAGGAGGGGGGCTCCTTCGAGCTTCGTTGGACTTCCGGCGATACTGTGGGGTTGGTTGCGGGCTTTGCAAGCCTGAACCACTAAAAAAATCAAAGCAATGGACTCCGTAAGTAATAATAATAACTCTAATTGGAACAATCGGCAAAGACCCAGGCGACGAAAACGGACTAACGATTGGAAATTAGGAACATGGAGTTGTCGGTCTCTAAATTTCCTTGGAAGTACCCATGTGCTTTCTAAAGAAGTGAAGAGCCGACTTCGTAGCGCTGCAGGAGGTATGCTGGAAAGGAACGATGGTACGCACGCCACGGTATAATCTAGCACGACTGAAGCAATCAGATGTCACCGAAAACTACGCGTTATCTCTCGAAACCGCGCTGCCGGAAGAGGACGAGCTGGATGAAGCCCCTCTTGAGGACTGTTGGGATGCCGTGAAAACAGCCATTAACAGCGTAGCGGAGAACGTCCTAGGCCGTGTGGCACCGAATCGACGTAACGAATGGTTTGACGAGGAATGCCAGCAGATATTGGCTAAGAAGAACGCAGCGCGGGTACAAATGCTGCGTAGAACCACCCGTCAGAATGTGGAGCGAATTCAGAACCGGCGTTAAGCCCGGCAAACTCGTGATGTCGCACAGAGCCTTGATGATTAGAGAAAAATGTTAAAAATTGTAGTGGACAATCCCTGGCTGTATACAACACAATTGGCTGTTCAGAAATATTTGCATGATTTCCATTGTTTCCTTTCCTTTTTTATTTAAATGCAGAATGTAAAATGTTAAGAAAAAATCGATGAAATTAGGTCTCGATGTTTTAGAAAGTGTCATTACGTTACATAATTGCCAATCGATTCGACTCTGCTTGCACGCCGATTGTTTACGGAGTTTTTCGATCAAATGGGTACTTAACTCTTTTGAACCAATGAAATCACCAGATTTAACAGAAAATAGACAGCGTTATAATTTCCGAGCTTATTAATATTTTTCCCGCCGGTTTTCATAGTTCATAGTGAAAGAAGTTCATTGTCGGAAAGTTGGCAGATACCTAAAGGCACACCTATGGCAGATAAGAAAGAGAAAATCATGCATAAGTCTCTCAGACCTAGGACAGGACGAGCCAGCTGGTTTCTTATTCTTCTTTTCATTATGGCCGCCAAACAACGAAGTGCGGAACAACACCTGGATAAAATTACAATAGATCAAAATGCTGGTCGTAGTGATAATATCCACACAAAAAAAAATTAAAATCAGGGGACTTACCGACACCTGCGCTTTTGTAACTCTGAACTTGAAAGTTCAGTCCATCTGCTAGATATCTACATAGCTCAGATCAGATAGCTTTATCTATCTGCTTTATCTTCTACAGAAATTTCCTTCTCACTCCATGCCGAGTATAAAACCCAAATCTCAAAAGGTCGCTTATTTTGTTAGCCATGTAGTACCAAATTGGGGCACAGGATTAACGGGTGGCAACTAAAATTTTGGAATTTTTTTCTCAAGCTGTCAAAAAAAGACAAAGATACATGAAGAAGATCTGATTTACCGAAATTAAAGATACATTATCCATTGTTGAAAAAAAAATTAATGTACATTTGACAACAGTTCGTAATCGGCTGTACGGCGAAGCTTTCGTTTGACGACGAAACAGGACCGTTGTACGGTCTTCATGTCAACTTTGCGAATGCATCTCTTGATTCTACCAATCAACTGTTTGCAATTCGTGGCTCTCCAGTTATTTTTGTACACCAAGGGACTCAAAATCCCGAATAAATCTTCGACTGGGCGCACTGAGACAGGTTTTTCGGGTCGTGGTTCTTGGGTAAAAATGGAATCGAATGGGTATTCAGGAACGATTGTGTTTTTTTGGCGTAATGCGATGATGCTTCATCCGGCCAAAACACGTATTGTCCATCTGCGTAAATTATTAGGGAATAACTAGTTCTGCATCGTGTGTCAAAAAATGCTGATATTTTTAATAATTTGTATTGGATAGGACGGGAATAGGCAATTACAACGATGTAGCAACATATCCTCCTTGGCAGTTTCGATCAAGTCATTCTGCTGTTGATGTTCTGCAAAGTCATCGTTGTACGACCTAAAAAGTAATATTTCGTATTCAAAAACGAACTATAAATGAACATATTGTCTGAAAATGACAATGTCACTAAAATGTTGTAAATTCGATCAACACAATACTGGCGAATCGCGGGACATAGACAAGAGCCCATTGGTTTCGTGACCGGTATTGATGGACTCGAATTTCTACTTTGATGTTTACGAACACATGCGGAATCACTGGGTCACTTTTACTTTACCTTTGCCAACTGATTTTTTTGTGTGTAAAAAAGTAAAAATTTGGGGAAGTTAGTCCCGTAATAAGTAAAGCTATTCTAATTTTCATCATTTGCTGGATGGATTTAATGAATAGTCCAAAAGTTTTTGTGCTGATTTGACTAAAACACACTTACCTTCCGATCCGTGAACTTTCAAATCACTGAAAAGTGACTATTAAAGCATATTATTGAAATTACGCAACTGACTTTATTTCTAAAATTCGTCGTACCGTTTTAAAATCCGTCCATTAAAATTTTTCATCGTCCGAACTAAAAATCACAACAATGTTTACGAAGCTAACGCGCATGTATTTGTGTACAAAATTTCTGCAGGTCAGGCAAGTTTTTCTGGCTGTAGAATAACGACAATGCCTTGCGTGAGTTATTTTCATTTATGAATGACGGAAATTAAAACGATTAGTCGACATTGTCTTCTTCGTCGAAAAAACGTAGGAAATTTGGCTGGTAGGACTTCTTTAATGATAAAAAGCATTTAAATAGATCTCAGCTCACTTTGGTTGATCGCCTATGATAGACAACGAGGTAAATTATTAGGGAATAACTAGTTTTGCATCGTGTGTCAAAAAATGCTGATATTTTTAATAATTTGTATTAGATAGGACGGGAATAGGCAATTACAACGATGTAGCAACATATCCTCCTTGGCAGTTTCGATCAAGTCATTCTGCTGTTGATGTTCTGCAAAGTCATCGTTGTACGACCTAAAAAGTAATATTTCGTATTCAAAAACGAACTATAAATGAACATATTGTCTGAAAATGACAATGTCACTAAAATGTTGTAAATTCGATCAACACAATACTGGCGAATCGCGGGACATAGACAAGAGCCCATTGGTTTCGTGACCGGTATTGATGGACTCGAATTTCTACTTTGATGTTTACGAACACATGCGGAATCACTGGGTCACTTTTACTTTACCTTTGCCAACTGATTTTTTGGTGTGTAAAAAAGTAAAAATTTGGGGAAGGGATTATTGATACGGTCGCAACTGGAGACATTTCCTTTCATAGGTGATATTTCAGGTAAAGTTGACTATTACTGTTGTCAGTGGACTATCGTTTGTGTTCTCTAAATACGATCTTTTACTTCACATTATACACCCTTATCTAATTGAAATATGCATAATTAAGTCGTATGAAGCCTATTAACCCAATGTCCGTTATTGGTGTACAAAACAGCTTAAAATAATAAACAGTGACTAGCGCCTCCTCATAATGTAGTTGTTTCTAGAAGCAACATCGATGTCCCAGGTATGTTTTCACGCGTATGTTTACAATTCCTAATTGGATTTCAGGTGAATGCGAACCGGTTTCAAAATGTTTTCCGGATCCGTCATAGCGATTTTTTTTGCTGCCTGTACCACAGTTGTTAATTACGCGCCATGATATATGGTAGCAGTATCTCCACAGAACTTGGTACTTACTTCTTGCTTCTAGCCAGGGATGCCATGTGATTTTTTGAAAAGTCTTCACAAATCCAGAAAAATGTCTTCATTTGTCTTCTTCCGGCTTTCCAGATTTTTTTACCCATTTGAATTGCATGGTGAAGACATGTCTTCAAGTGAAGATATTTCAAAATAAAAGTCTTCTTTGTAACAAAAATGTCTTCAAAATGAAGACATGTCTTCACTTCTGGCATCTCTGCTTCTAGCAGCATAGAGGGGTGGCTCTAGAGGGGTACCAAGAACACCTCTCCACTGTACTCGGTCTTTAGCTACTTGACGGCTATAAAGCATTGCACGCAGCTGTCAGTGCGTTTTTTTTCCTCCCAGGTTTGACAGAGTTGTGGGGTTTGTTTTGATTACTTATTCGCAAGATGTGTTTGTAGAAACGGGATCAAAATTTTCTCCAAACATTCGTCTGGTGCATCTTAATTGATAGCCAAGCCAGAGGGCTTGTTGTCAAAGAGGGCAAACCCGAAACGAGAAAGAGAACGATGTCCTTCTGCGCCCGTAATTTTGGCTGGTCTTCCACTACCTTGCTTTAGTGGAAGACATCTTAGGATATGGTAAACAGTCGAAGCCGCAACATATTCGCTTTTTAAATAGTGTACCGTATACTTTTTGCCGAGATTTCGGTTGCAGTTCGTAGAAGTGTACAATGCGCTCCCGAAATGCTTCTTGTTTCGACCTCATTTTTAGCAAAACTGGGTAAGCATAAACAAAACAAAAAATAATAACAAAAAGAGGAGAGAGAGAGCTAACACATACATACTCTCATTTCTCTCTGAGCTCGTTTGTTGTTGAGCATAAGGGCCGCAAAAAAATTCCAAAATTTTAGTTGCCACCCGTTACTATGATCTAGCCCAACTTCATCAATAGGTTCGAGCAGTCCGTAAACCGTATACAGCAATCGAGGCCTGCCCTAAAAGACGATCTTTAAAACTGCCATAGTACCGTTTTAAGTCAATGCCCTTCTGGAATCGCTGCTTAATCTGCACAGGGCCTCGCGCACTGTAACGCCGGCTCTGGGAGCGATGCAAACAGAAGCGGAGGCAGCAAACCCGACTCTTCAAGGAGAGGAAGCGCCACCAAGAGGAGAAGGAGTGCGAAGAACTCGAACAGCTGTACCGCTTTCACGATACACGGAAGTTCTATCAGAGACTCAACGGATCTCGCAAAGGCTTTGTGCCACGGGCCGAAATGTGCAGAGATAAAGATGGAGGTATCATGACTGACGACCGTGCGGTGATCGAAAGGTGGAAGCAGCACTATGATGAACACCTGAATGGCGTGTAGGCGGAAGACCATGATAGCGGAGGAAGTGACCACATTGGTGTAGCAAGCAACGAAGATGTGCCACCCCAATCGATAAGGGAAGTTAAAGAAGCCATCCAGTGGCTGAAGAACAACAAAGCACCGGGAAAGGATGGCATTGGAGCGGAACTTATTAAAATGGGCCCGGACAAGTTGGCCGGTTGCCTGCATCAACTGATTGTCAAGATTTGGGATACGGAACGACTACCAGAGGAGTGGAAAGACGGGGTTATCTGCCGTATCTACAAGAAAGGTGATAAGCTGGATTGTGAGAACTACCGAGCAATTACTATCCTGAAGGCCGCCTACAAAGTGCTGTCTCAAGTCATCTTTCATCGACTATCGCCAATAGCCAGTAGATTTGTGGGAAGTTCAGTGAGGGTCGGTCTACAACGGACCAAATCTTCACCCTGCGGCAGATCCTCCAGAAGTGCTGCGAATTCCGGTTCATCGATTTCAAAGCCGCATATGATAGCGTAAACCGACAAGAGCTATGACAAATTTTGGACGAAAACGGCTTTCCGGGTAAGCTTACTAGACATATCATGGCTACGATGAATGGGATCCAGTGCTGTGTGAGAATCTCGGGAGGATTGTCGGACCAACTCGAATCTCGCAGTTCGTTGCGCGAGCCCACATGAAGCCCGCCTGGTATTTCCTTGCGAACCCGGTGCCATCAGTGACGGCCAGCGTAACAGGATCTGAAAGAGTACCTTGTAGGCGGCGTTTACGAGCGTTATGCCACGATAGTTGCAGCAGACGAGCCGATCACCCCAGTCACGTAGCCAGAGGTGGGGCTCCTAATACATTATATGCGTATCTTACTGCTTATAAATATAATACAGCACAATACATTTAATGTATTGTAGTTCTAAACGCAAAAATATGCATATAAAATAGTTAAAATCAAAATTGGGCCCCCGGGCCCCCCCTTCTGGCTACGTGGCTGGATCACCCTTTTTACAGATGGAACAAGCCACTACTTCCGTCTTTTCCTCCAGTAGCTTCTTCTTCTATACAATGTTAGAAATAATCCAGTGCACAGTGGTCCCATTGGTATCAGAACACGCGTTTTTTTAATTGCGCCGAAATGGTTGATTATACTGGTTAAGTATGTTCAGAGAAATTTCTCAGCGTTAAAAGCTCTTTCATATGGCATGAACGATTATTTGATTAATCCCCCTAAAAGTTAGATAAAAAATTTAGTTTTTGAACAGTAAGAGATACAGCAAGACAAAGTTCTACAAAATTTTTGAAAAGATTATTATAAAGAACTTTTCCAAAGAAAGTAACCTTCTAGCTATTATAGTTTTATTTTATTTTATTAGTTTATATTTTGCACACTTACTTGATCGGGATAACACGGTTTTTACACTGCGTCATATTAAATTCAACCGAGTAACAACTTTCAATGCGAGTGTTTTGGTAGAGGGATAGCCAGGGTCAAGCTAATTTGTTTTACATTTTGTAGTATTTTTCTTGTACTTTCACATGGGTAATAAATGGTTTGAATATATTTGCATGTTTGGGAGTTATTGCTGTTGAAAATTGGTTAATTTTTAAACGAAAACTTTAATTTTCTCCGCAAATATTGACGATAGCAAGTTACTATATTCTACAAAAGTATGTAATTTGACTGTTAGAAAATTTTTACCGAACATGTCAAATGCGTATAAATACTGTAGAAAGAACTGTGGTCAAAAAATTGATTTTCGTAAAGTCTCCATAAAAACTTTCTTTGGCAAAGTTCTTTATAATAATCTTTTCAAAAATTTTGTGGAACTTTGTCTTGCTGTATCTCTTACTGTTCAAAAAATAAGTTTTTTATCTAACTTTTGAGGGGATTAATCAAATAACCGTTCATGCCATATGAAAGAGCTTTTAACGCTGAGAAATTTCTCTGAACATACTTAACCAGTATAATCAACCATTTCGGCGCAATTAAAAAAACGCGTGTTCTGATACCTATGGAACCACTGTGCAGTGTAGAGCCGTTGCCAGAGTTTCTCGGCATTATTTATAACACTCTGCCGGGAGACGGTCCTTACCGGCTGCTTTGTAGGTATTCAGCAACCCGATTTCTCGTTTGACTTCTTGGAGGTGCTGGAACAGTACTATCTTCCATGTTATATCCTAGGTTAACTTTCGTCCCACCTCCTTCTGCAACTTCGAGGTAGACGTGTTCATCAAAGAACTGCTGTCGACCGCACTCGTTTTGAGATTAGATTCCTTCCCTCGTCCCTAAACACATGTCAGGTTTGGGTGTACAGCCCTTTCGAGTTTGATTCACCTTTTCGTAGAGCTTGCGTGTATCATTAGCTCAGAATAGCTGTTCCAATTCTTCACGATCTCTGTCCCACTTTTTGCCACTTTTTACCTACTTACTCCCCAGAATTATGGTCAGCTGGTTCCTGGCGCGATGATGTTCCCATTTAGGTCAAATAAGGTTTCTGCTAATGTTGATCGAAGTGTTCTAGAACGTAGAAAGTCAGCTTGATAAGCAAAAAAATTCAAGTAAAGCTAACCAGGAAGAGGGTCAGAAGTGGTAAAGTGAACCGCTGAAGAAAGGTTAGAGAAAAATATTAAAACATTTAGGTAGGGTTTATTTCTAATTCCCGTCGTAGTAAGTAAAGCCATTCTAATTTTCATCATTTGTTGGATGGATTTAATCAATACTCCAAAAGTTCTTGTACTGATTTGACTAAAACACACTTACCTTCCGTTCCGATCCGTGAACTTTGAAATCATTGAAAAGCGCTTATTAAAGCATATTATTGAAATTACGCAACTGACTTTATTTCTTAAATTCGTCGTACCGGTTTAAAATCCGTCCATCAAAATTTTTCATCGCCCGAACTAAAAATCACAACAATGCTTACGAAGCTAACACGCATGTTTTTGTGTAGGACGGCATGACAAATGTTATTCTGCAAAATTTCTGCAGGTCAAGCAAGTTTTCCTGGCTGTAGAATAACGAGAATGCCTTGCATGAGTTATTTTCATTTATGAATGACGGAAATTAAAACGATTAGTCGACATTTTCTTCTTCGTCGCACGAAAAACGCAGGAAATTTGGCAGGTAGCACTTCTTTAATGAAAAAAAAACCATTTAAATAGATCTCAGCTCACTTCGATTGATCGTGTATGATAGACAACAAACCAAAATATTGGGGAATAACTAGTTTTGCATTGTGTGTCATAAAAATGCTGATATTTTTAGTAATATCTGTTGGATAGGACGGGAATAGGCAATTACGACGAAGCAGCAACATACCCTAATTTTATAAATTCAGAAGAGAGAGAACACGTTGACATGATTGGTCATTCGACCGTATTACACAGGCGCAAATATATTTCTGTGCAGCCTGCGGGGACAGCGGGCGCTTGATAATGGTCAGTTTTTAGGGTTTTGCAACGAATTCCCGTTAAAAAAACTGCGCACCAGCTGTTTGGTTTCGAGGGTTGGGAGGCGGATGCGACTTTATGGTCTAAAGCTTCTGTCGACTACCGCGAATGCCCATGTCGTATTGAGTGTTTAATTTACTCTGTAGACCTATTTTAAAATAGTGCATAAATGCCAGAGGGATGGAAGATGAAATTTGTTCCATGTGTCGATCCCTGATAAGTTGATAACCATTGATGGCCCGAGTTATGTTGGAAAATTGATGCCGGGTGCGCGGTTTAAGACAACTGGTGTTAATCGGAGTTGACAAGATCTCCATTTCTTCACTATACTACATTTTACAATTCAAGTATTACAAAATGTCCAGAGCAAAGCACATTTTACTAATTCTTCCTCTCATTATCATCATCATCATCATTGCCTGTCTCGTCAGGTAGAACTTGCGTTTGCGATCTCCTTGATACTCTAATAGCTGGATGGATGGAAGCTGGATAACCTGAAAAAGTACCATTTCTGTGTCATATTTGCCACGAAGATGTTTTATTTTATTGATTTAAACAAAATGTGATTCAAAATTGCCCGTTTATAATTTGAAACATTTAATTTTAGCCAAAAGTATCGGCCGAACTTATTCTTGTACCATTTTCGTGTCATATATAATAGTAGACTGGCGCGATAGTGTAACGGGCAACTCACTTGACCGACAATCGTGAGTTGTAGCTTAAGGTCCCACCTGCCTAAAGTCAAAATTTTTCTCTTTGCACATCACATATTCACTTTTCTCTAAGAAAGAAAAGTTAAGCGCCATTCAATTAGTAAAATCGGAAAAAACTTAAATGTTTAACTAATTGGGAAAATTTTCATTTTGTTTTTTTTTTCAACAGCAAACCGCGACAACAGTTTGCGGGTCGTTTTAACTAAAGGTTGAACAGTTTATCTGATATGGTTTTCCAAATTCAGCAATCGCTCTGCCGGTTACCGTTTATTGATCAGTGCGATAATGTTGCCCCCAATCTGCTTACTTAGCGGTCATTTTACACCCATTTGAGGGAAGCTCATCGTACACATAAAAATCCAAAATGGCCACGTTTAAACACACGAGAAACGCTCGGTCGGTTCTATCGTTCGCTGTTAATTATGCAAATGTTATTCCCTGTGGTTTGCGTCGGGAATTGATTATTATTGCCATCATGAATTTTAACGCTGTGTATATGTGGTGCATGCGTTTGTGAAAATATATATAAACGTGGGCTTTTCATCGGCCGCAGGTTTTCTGGTATACCAGAAAGACAAATTTGTTTGCTTATTTTTAGAAAATTTTACATGTTTACTGCTTTGCATAAACTTTCTACCGTCACAGACCATGCTGCGACTGGCAATTGAGGCAGAAAATCGTTTCGTCGTTTCAATTCGTTCCGAAGCACTGCCAGCTATCAGCCATTTCTTTGATGTCGCGAAAGCGTCATTCAAAAACCTACGTTTCTGCTAATCTTACCGCTTACACCGCACAGTCTAGCCTAGTAGTACGCGTACACTTTGGATGAAAATGGGAAAAACTTTACGCTTCATTAGCATAATCGAACCGCACTTTGCTGTTGACACGCTGCTGTCCTTGTAAGAAAACGATTATTTGTGGTAGCTTAATATCAATATAAACGGGGAAGTTCCATTGATATTTTATTTGTTGAAGTCCAACTTAACGAAATACCACAAGCTCAATTTAAGCAGCCGGACTCATCTAACTGTTAACATATCGAATGAGAAAACCGAACTTCTCATACTCATATCCTACCACGAAACGAACGCTGACAGAATGGCAATGTCCAAAATGGTCTCATCAGAATTTCCCCCCTAGTCCGCCCCGGCACTACTGGCAGGATAAATGACTGTCATCGGACGGTTGGACTGTGTTAGAATAGACCGAATCCATCGAAAGTAGGTAGTTCATTAATATTACGAAGAAGTTGTTTCATGAACTGGAAACACGGCTCGACTGCTGGACCCGTCGTCCGGCCTGTTGTGTCGTCGGAGTGATATTTCCCACGTGCGAAAGGCGCTGTTGATGAGTTTAATCAAGCGTTTGGCCGGACTGGTGATGAGTGGCTGTTGTGGAGAATTATCAGCGATTGTGACATTTACTACCAAACTGAGTGGAAATCCTATCGTGGTGACTGATGCCAGCCTAGAATGTTGAGTGGAAAAGTTTCACATCACATCTAAATCGTGTTTTCATTTTCTTTTTCTGTCGCATAAGAATGTAGTCTTAACAAAACATGCGAGTTTTTTGTTTCCTCCTTCATGGAAAGTCTGAGCTTTCATTTAATTCACTTTTCATCCGTGAAAGCGTAACGAGGCATTACGCAGTTTCGAAGAATTTGCGTTATTGGAAGAGCGAAAAATTCCCCATTCTACACCCCGGACCTATCGAGTGCTATTCTAACAACAAGACACAGCTCCTGTCACGACACTCATGTTTGCTCTAGACTGACGAAATAAATTCCGAAGTAAGCCGCCCGTTCTTGTGCACACTGGCTGGGCTGGTTCGGAGGAATTTCCATAATTGCCATGATGAGTGAAATTATCCCTCATATTTTTGTTTCGTAACGTACATATTTGTGATTCGGGAACGCCCGAGAGAAGCACTTCAATCCGAGCTGCCCCACATTCTCGATGAGCTATCGCTCATCTACAGTCCGGTTTAATTTTCTTCGGAATAATTATCACACTTCAATGGAATTCGATGCAAACTGTTCCTTTGTTTTGCGCTGATTGCCCCGGAGGACTTCTTTCCTAGCTGCTGCTGTTGGCATTTGAATTTGCTAGTCTGCTGGTGATTCGCCCCGTGACGTTATTTTACATACTAATGAATTCAATTTCCATCAGCATCGTACTGATGACTGATAGTAGGAATTGCTATCGTTCTTTGTCGAGTTGGATGAACGGATTGCAAATATTGACAGGAATTGTCAGTGGATACGGTGCTGGGCGACGGCATTTGTCTAATGTTATGTAAGAATTTTCTAGTAGAATTCATGGCTTAAATTGTTTAATTACATTCTTGACGGACTGGTGGTCTTGAACCTGAAAAATCGGTACAGTGAGATCGAAGCACTATTTTGCTAGGGATGGTCTGATCACTTTGACCCCATTTTGATTCATTTGACAGTACCGTCTCAACCGAGCAAAATTCGACAAAGTTATTTATGGAACATTTGAAGAACTAGATATTATCTACAATTGTGCTGAATAAAGCATTATTAATAATAATTCATTATTATAGTAAATAAATGAATGTTCATCTAGTTTGTTCGGTTTGAAATTCTGGCGGTCGAACGCGCATGTATGGTACAAACCATATATACATACAAAGCTATCCCCCGGTTAACTCAATGGGTGATATTGCGCGCACGCCCATTGTAATTTCTTATTTGCGCAATTAATAATAAAGCTGATTTCTGGCATATTGTTCGGGCTAATCAAAGGCTGCCAAAAACCAGCTATAACTATTTGCCTGAGAAATTGTAATGAGCAAATAGCACTACCCAGGGGCCTATTCGGTGGATTGCTATACTTCAACAGCAGAAATATTCGGTGGATTGCTATACCGTGACTGCACGTAATTGCGATCTGCTCCTAATTCCGATCACTCAACCTAAATAATCAATTTTTAAAAAATTAAGCCAAGATATGTAGTAAATGAGCATGCTCAGTTATTCTGCTATGTGTTTATGTGTCATTTGTTGAAAAATGACTGCCTTTGCGGCACCATGCACTCAATATAAATTAAATTTGAAACCTATTGATTTAAAAGTACGTACTATTGAAAAATTGAAAATAATGAAGCATTGTCCAACTGGAAATCCTCGCTTCGTGAATAGTTGGAAGATTCTTTACGATGATCTAAACCTATATCAATTTGATATCTGTGCTTGGGAAGTAAGCCAAATCAAATGACAAAGCTTCCTCGTCTTAACAAGATTTCTTAACGGACAACAAGGCAAATCGTCATTTAAAGAGCAGGGCCTTCTACGTAATCTGTCTAGAATAGCGACAAATTGTTTATTAATAGCGACAAACTGGAAGATTGATTGAGGAAACTGCATGCTACAGTGGACTGGACATGTAACGAAAATGTCTAATATGGCAGATATCTCGTTTCCGGTCGTCCATGGTTGTGGATGATGTAGAGGGTGTGGATGGTGTGGATAGTGAGGCACATATAAAGTAGGTTTCATGGGCAGCTAGAAAATTATAATAACGTCTTTGTTGGGCACTTCACAAGCAATAAATAGATTAAACTATAAAACAATATAAAAACGAACGTTTTATATAGCATATTTTTCCAACTAAAGTTTCAATTTTGTAATATAATTAGATTAATAGGGTTGATGTTACTATTTAATTATTGTTCTGATAACCGGGTTCGACATTCTGTTACGACTTGCACCCTTCATCAGTATCTGTTTGAAGCTTTCGTAGTTACTTACTGGAGGCATCCGAGTTGAAATGTTATGCTTAGAAATAAATATATCATTAATTAGTCACCACCACCAGTATCGTAGACTATTATCCCATGACTCGTACCGGCTGAACAAGTTCTCTAATTTAATCTAATGCTTCAACTTTTTTAAATCGCAATCATTCCAGTACCAACAACATCGGGTACTCCAACTAACTCTTTCAAGCATTTTTAGCTAAGCCAAGAGAAATTTTTACCGCATGCTGATACAGCTTAACAGCAGTTTGAAAAACCTTCAAGTTCTTCATGGAGAACGGCAGTGCATGCATTATTTTGGTGAGAAAGTTTTAAGTAAACCAATATAAACCTGATGGCCGTTCATAGCAGTCAAACGTTCTTCCCTTCTACCGAATCTTTCGTTTTCATTTCCCAAATTGAGCCCCATTCTTCTCCATTTTCTATTTCACCAGATTCGATAGCTCGAATATGGGTTTTACTCTTTCCGACGGATGAGGATTTTCCGAACGCCTAGGACAAAGAACAGGTTTGCGACCAGTCGGAGTCCGACAGGTGTGCAACTGCAGGTGACGAGCCGGAGAGAATGGTCGAGTTCGGTTGCCGTGGCAATCAGCCATGATTTGGCTATTTGGAAAGTTTGTCGAAAGAACAACCCCAGCATATGTCGTACTTTGCAGAATAAATGCCTTTTGGGGCCTTCGATTGACGAGCCGTCCGAGTTGGCTGCTCGAGAGTTTTGGGAACGCCACCTTCTGTTATTGTAATTCCAACCAACCAGTAGTCCCGTCGCTCGGTAGGATGGCGCCTGACGCTGGGAGAGAGTCCCACGATGGATCCCGGCTAAGGTGCCTCCATGATGGAAGCACAGCAGCACAGCATTCACTTTGTGCACCATTAGCTTCAGCGCCTGGAGTGTTGTTCTTTTCAAAAAGCTGACTTCTGCAGCCGGGTGGATTACGTTCCCAGTCAGTGTAGGGGATATTGCTTGGCTTTTTTACAAAGAAAAATATACTCTTTTAGATTAAGTATTCGACATAATTAATGTAGCCCGTAATATATGGTCCTGTCTTATGGATTGCAATCCGTGGAAAATCGTATTAGTTTAGCAATTTACCCTGCTAGCCACCAGCATCTCCTACTCCATTTCTTACATATGTACTCAGCGGAGAAATGGTAAACTATCCATGAATGTCCGTGTATACTTCTCAGTTAAGGAAAACGAAAATGCATCTCACTGCATGTTTTTACTTCGTCTCTCATATTCTTCACATTTATTCCGCTTTCGAACTAACAAAGCGATGGGTGGAATGCAATATGCTGCCAGTCGGGCGAGCTTGGCGTTTTCTTTGTAAATAGACACTGAACTCCAATTTTTTTTTTCTAACTACGAGATTACTCTGGGAAATTCGGATGAAGGCATCTAAAAGTGTTTTTCTTCCCCATTTCCACAACTTTGGGGGGCATCTGGAAGGCTAAAATAAATTACGCTCGACAGGAGTGACCTTGGTTTCCACTGCTGCCGGCGACCTCCGGCTCCGGCGGCGGCATTCAGAGAGGCACACTCGTACTCGTCGCTGCGCCAACCAGCTGAGAATAATGCTGAATGCATTTAATAATGTAAACAAGATAGATGTTTTTCCAGCTATCATAACACGTGATACGAATTTATTGTCGGTACTGTTATCCTGCCCAATGCAGTGGCAGTAGAACCCCCGGAGGGTAAATGATTGCAACAACACTTAGCATGATAACCGAAGTCACTCAACAAGCAAGCACTTGTAATTATCAAATTGAACTAGTTCACTCACACCGATGGTGGTGATTTTCATGTTTGATTGCGTTACTAAATTACACAAAACTGTGCTTTATTGTTTACCCTGCCCATTATACAAGCCCAGAAGATGTTGGTAATTGAAACAAGTGGAAACGCTTCGTCTACATCTACCTGGCTTCCTTCAAAGGTTCTGAATTGAAAATTTCATAACAACATTAAAACGTAATACTGAATACTGTTTCTTTACATGCAAAAAAAAATCTTCATCCATGTTCCGCAAAGGAGCAAAAAATGTTCGAAACTTATTTACGGATAGAATAGAGCAAACAATTAACGATTCAAGCATTCCGAAAGCTGCTTTCAAAACATTTCCGAAGGAATGAAACAATTTACATCCGTCGGTCAAGCGATCTTTCGCCAGTGCAACTCCCGCCCACCCCCGTCCGGGGGGCACACAAACACATACATACACGTCGTTGCTCGTCGTTGGTTGGTTGGCTGGTGTTCGAAGCAAAAGGAAACTCGGGCAAGGAAACTTTGCAAATTGAATTTCAACAATTTCTCTCTGTTTCTGTTGCAAGTTGCTTTCACCTGTGCAAATACCCACCCTTCTTCATATTTTCCTCTCGAACTCACTTCTTCGGCACAACAGCTGCAGCGAATACATACCTATACCGATATAAATATGTGAAGACCTTCAAACTGAAACAGAACTGCAATTTTTCAATGAATAATAAAGTTTCTCTCCAGACTGTTATTCAACTTTTACAATGGCTTGTGATCATCCCTTTTAGTTTTCCTTTGCTTCGGAAAGTTTCCTACCATCCATAGCCCGGTCGATGGTTATGAATTTTAATCCTTATTAATGCATAGCATCGCTGGGTTGTCCTTCTCCCTTAATTTTTTTTTAACTCAACTGAGAAAATTGTTTTGCAATGTATTTCGGTAGGTAGTTCGGAATGGCTCCGGTGCGGTGGAGCTCCGGTACAACTTTTACGACGAGTTTTAGCCAATTAGCAAAAGCTGAATCAACTTCCACCCATTTCTTGATGTCTAACTAGAAACCGTCAGAAGCACTGGTACTATGCATAGGAGGTCTCCTACCGAGTTGATTGCAGGTTCCTCAAACGATTTTTAATGAGAAATGACCTAGTTTGTGGGGAATGTTGCCGATTTCTCAGCTTACGAGTGTTATGGACATAAACAAAAATCTAAATTAAGCATCATGGAAAGTGGAAAAGTTTGAATCTTCCCCGATCCGTAACGTTGTTTTATACAGGTACAGAAATAGGCCCTGCTATTTCGTTGATTTCCATCTCAGAAAAAAAGGTGACAGCCTAAGTAACAAATTAAGTTTTATTCCACTCTTCAAATAGTTTTCAACACAAAGTTTATAAAACTGGTAATAAGATCCCCATTGTACCTACTGTAATATCATCTTTATCGATAGACCCAGCCGTTCTGAAAATACACTTCAACTTTTCTTTTGACGCCATTTTGATCAAAACTAGTTTTCAAGATATGATAAGAGAAATACAAAAATAATCCCAAAATCGTCTTATTGGTTTTGACACAACATAATATAGAAACTATACAAAAATAACAATAAAATGGCTCAAAAATAGTGACACCAAATTAGTACAAACACAATAAGAAATAACCTAAAAATGGTACAATAATCTCACAAAATACAAAAAAAAAAATAACGCGGATGCCAAATATATCTGAGAAGGATGCAATTGACCAAATTACCAATATGACAAAAAAATGGCACTAAAATGAAGCATGACACAACAATGATACGAAAATGACACAATTAATGACAAAATAAATGACACAATAATGACTCATTATGAAAGTAATTCAAGTGTTGGACGTAAAACGAGAAGACATAAATCCAAATTTCGGAAGTGAAAGGAGAGGACGTTAATTCAAATTTTGGACGTAAAACGAGAGGACGTTGATTCAAGCTTTCGACGTAAAAAGAGAGGACGTTAATTCAAATTTCGAACGTAAAAAGATAGGACGTAATTTCAAACTTCGGCCGTAAAAAAATATAAATATTTCAAATTTTTGACGTAAAACGAGAAGACGGTAATTTAAGTATTGGACGTAAAACGAGAGGACGTTTATTTCAAACGCAAACGAGAGGTGATTACTTTAAATTTTGGGTGTAGAAAGAGAGGACGTAATTTCAAACTTCAGAAGTAAAAAAGAGACGTATTTCAAATTTTGGACGTAAAACGAGAGGACGTTGATTCAAGTTTTCGACATAAAAAGAAAGGACATCAATTGAAATTTCGAACGTAAAAAGAGAAGACGTTATTTCAAACTTCGGACGTAAATAAAGATAAGCATTTCAATTTTTTGTACGCAAAACGAGAAGACGTCAAATAAAATTTTGGACGTAAAACAAGAGGACGTTGATTCAAATTTCAGACTTAAAACGAGAGGACGTTATTTCAAATTTTGGACGCAAAACTAGAGGTCGTTACTTTAAATTTTGGGTGTATAAAGAGAGGACGTTAATTCAAAGTTCAGACGTGAACAGGCTTCATTCTCAGTTTTTTGCTCAGTAGATGTTCATTTGACTGCAGCGCCTTAACTAAACAGAATTCGAAAAAGTAATGTATACGGCAATTGTAAAGCTAATTATTATCTACATTATTGTTAAAGAAAGTATAGTTCTATTTTTTGTATTTACGGCGCTATTCGATTGGCTGTTACAAATGAGCGCTCTTTTGGCTATCAATGGGGTAGCAGCCCCATAGCATCGTAAATACAAAAGATAGAACTATACTTTCTTCAACAATGTTGTAGATAATTAACTTTAGAATTGCCTTTTACAATACTTTTTCGAATTCTGTTTCGTTGAGGCGCTACAGTTAAATGAGCATCTACTGAGCAAAAAACTGAAAATGAAGCCTGGACGTGAAAAACGAGTTGTAATTCAAATTTTGGACGTAAAACGAGAAGACGTTAATTCAAGTTTTGAATGGAAAAAAGTGGAAAACACGTAAAATTAATGAACGAAAAAAGAGATCCTGGTGATCTTATACATAGTGAAATAAAGAAATAAAGATGGGGTCAAAATGAGGAAAAAAGGTGTTTTTGTTGCATGAGAGGAATTTTTGAAATGAAAAGAGATGCACAAATACATGCATAAAGTATGTAACATGGAGAGGAGGCCTAACTAAGCAAAGAGGGCTTTGTTTGTCTTACATTATGTGAATAGCCGTATCGATAACAGATGTACAGATCGCTGAGAGCCAAGAGTAAAATTTAAAACGGAAGGCGTTGGGTGAGTCATTGAAAGGAGGGGGGGGGGGGGGGTTAGCAAAACAGGCTTAGGAATTTTCGAAAAGAAGACAGATTTACAAGTGGCTGGGATACAACCAGGAGTGGGAGAGAGATTAGATAAGCGTAACGTTCAAATAGTTATAAAAATAGTATAAAGTTTGTATAGAGGAAAATTATACAACTTTGCACGGAAGAAAATTATTTCGAATCTAAAGGAAACTTTTATAAGCAAATGCAGGGAGCCCCAATGGGGAGTCTCCTGTTAGCATTCTAGCAGCTATGTATGGCAAACATAGAAAATAAATTAAGGGATATAAATGTTTTATCAGATATGGACAAGTTTTGATACTTTTTCCAGTCCCTTTTAAAGTTTTGAATGGGTTCTGCTGGAGATGTCTCCTAAGATTAGTTTTCGCCAATGCCTAAATTTTTTCAATTGGTCGAATTTGCGGGCAATTAGAGGAGTTCAAGCCCTTGTCATTTTTGTAAACACTCCTTGATGTACTTTTCGTTGTTCATCTTACTTACTTTTCGGTGACAATTCGTTTACCGAATCCGTGCCAAATTCAGTCTCTACGTTTCTCGGTCTAGGACTGCCGCTCTCCAATCACCCCTAACCAGGGCTTGAAAAGGGATCGCAATTTGAATGTGACTGCCGTGAATGCGAACTTTCCGCATTCAATCTCCGCTTTTTGAACGATCATTTGACTGTTTTTTAAATCCAGTCAATCTGCCGCTTGCGCTGCTGCCGTTTTACAATTCATGCGGCATCTTTGCAAAAGCAAACAGTCGATCTCCCGTTTTGCTTTGCGCTTTGAGAATATTAACTGCAAACTGACTGGAAGCATACGGTGACGTATTTTTTCGTTTCTCTTTTTGTCTCCAAATCGGCTGCTCACAGTAATAGTTTGTCACCCGGACGTCGGTCCGACGCAAGCAAAATATTCGTTTGTATTGGACGGAGTCCGACCGACTTCTTACATGCACATGTAGTGGTTGTTTTTTTAGTAGTATTGAATCATAAGATTGTACGGTTGCTTTTCGTTAGCGTGGTGATTGCCAGTCATTTGACTGTTTTGCAGCCATTCGCTGCTCCAAACGGTAAAAGCAACTTGATCGAAACGAAAATGTCAAAAAGCTTTAGAACGCGTTCGTTCTGCTGTCTGCAATCGGCGTTTGACTGAGCAAACTGTCAGTTGTGTTATGCATAGCGTTCGTATTCCACCTCTAAACGGACGGTGTGAACTTGAATGCGCGTTGGTGTGACTGCAGTAGAAAAAAAGGATCGGTCGAAGCCCTGCCCCTAACACCCGCAGCTGTAGCATCCTCGTCAACAGCGCTCGTCTAACGGGTACGGGGTTTGCCTCGCAGTCCTCGGTCTCTGTCAGGTGTTCTGCCGAATATTGCATTAGTTGGTCTTTCATCCGGCATCCTTGCTACGTGGCCAGTCCATGGTAGCGTACTGTGTTTTAGTCGCTTCACAATATCTGCATCTTTGTATACTTGGTATAATTCATTGTTCATACGCCTGCACATTCCTTCTTGTAATATGCCGCCAAGCAAGGAATCGAAAATCACGAACGCACAAGAGACAAAGATATTGTCCCTACTTCAAAATGTTGCGATAATGTATGATGAACGTTTGTCACTATTGCATGGAAGTTAGGACAATGACAAGTTATCGTAACTGTTTATCGTGGATACAAATGTTGCTTGCAAAAAAAAAAACAGTTGAATTTCAATTTCAAGTCACACTCGCAAACTTACACTAGTAGTATATGCTTGAAATGGCTGGAATCAATATTTGAAAAGTCACCAATTAACAATTTAAAAAGTGGGCTCAATACGAATTGTACGCAACAAAAGCAATCCTAATCATGTTACACTGTGTCGGCAGCGGCAGTGTTAGGTAGTTACCAAGCTAACGTTGGTAACTTTTGTACGCCAGACTTTATGTCAAAGCGAGCTAGTCTTTTTCTTAAGGTTTTTGCTGTTTGTCCCTTTAGTTTAGTTGCTGATAAAGTATTGTCTTTAACCAGCCGACTTGTGACAAACACATATTTTATTGTATACCTGCATCACCAACAACAAGCGCTTGTGAGAGCGAGTGTGTATCAAAATATATTCTCACCGAAAGTTGTCCTTCGGTGTGAAGGGACATTCATTTGTCCTAATATTTTGTTATCGTGATAAATTAGGGTTACTACGTATGTTTGTTTGATAGGCAGAGAATAGTTGGTATATCGCTCTTCGTTTTTGTCGGTTATTTCTGTGTATGAACAATGATATTTTGATTCGCGGCATTTTACACTTAAAACACCAAGAGCCCGTCGGTTGCTTTCTTTCAACGTCCGCGTTCCGTGACCGTCGGGCATACCATCGGGAGAACTAGGGTAGTAGAGCGCGAGTTTTGTACGGATTTGCAGGCTACGGGACCTCAGCTGGCTTCGTAATCTGTAGAAGGCCCTGTTGGCCTTTTTACTTCCCGGTTTACCAAGGCAAACAAATACATCGACCATTTCAAATGTATCTCCATCTACATCACCGCAGTTTCAACATCCGAAAGGCTTCCATGCTCTCTACCAGCCGTCATATACTTTGTTTTTGTACAATTTGTTATAAGCCCTATCCTTGCAGCATCGTGCTGAAGATATGTATACGCCTCTTCCACAGCTCTACGATTAACAACGATGATGTCGATGTCTTCCGCAAGCCCTAGGAGCATGTGAGATTTCGAGATTATGATATTGCTTGCCTGCACGCATGCCCTTCGAATAGTACCTTCCAGTGCATTGCTGAACAGCAAATTCGATAGCCTGTCACCATCTAACGTCACAAACGAGTTCCCATGTCTCATATCATGCTTCACACGCTACCCTGACGCTTGACTTAGAACCACCAAGGGTAACACGTATCAGCCTATACAATTTTGTTGGAAAATCATGTTCAAGCATAATCCGCCACAGGTCATCTCGTTTGACTGTATCGTACGCCGCCTGGAAGTCTATAAACCAATGGCGAGTTTTCAAGTTAAATTCCTGCAGTTTATCGAGGATTTGTCACTGTTTATCAAAGTTAGTTAAAATGAACTCTTCTGAAGTATTACCGCAACTACAAATATCTTGCCCAACCGTAGCCATTTTTGCTGACTTTCTCAATGGCAGTGGTTTCAGACTGCGTCCTTACTTTCTGGGACAGTTTTTAGACCCCATTCTGAAAAAGGTATCCTCGGAATGCTGTCTATCCATAACGGAGCCGCAGGGAAGCATGTGGGAAGTCGCAAAAACTGCCTTAAAGGTGCTTAGAAAGCAGACTCACAAATTTCAAAATAGCGCTGGATAGCAAAATTTTATTTCTCCACGTCACACTCACAAACTTATACTAGTAATATATGCCTGAAACCGCTGGAAACAATATTTGAAAAGTCACTAATTAACAATTTAACAAGTGGGCTCAAGCCCAAGTCATAAAAAATAGTAGACATCACGCGCCACAAAATTGCCCAGAGTAGATCCGTAAGCGATTCCGAATCTAGTTTAAAACTATTTCTTGGTATTCTTTTCCTTTTGAACAATTCGCTAAATTTGACAGAACATTTTTATTTCCCACGTTCCTGAAACCAGTCATTGAAAATCGTACAGCTTAATAGCTAAAGCTGAAAACAAAAGCACACCAAATCGACTGCTGCCAATCAACGTTAAGGGAGAAATAGTAGCTTTTTCATTACAGCAAAAAAAACAACTCGAAAAAAACTAACAAATCGTACGTGGCATCGTGGCAAGTGCGCAAATCCACTGCGGTTAAGACGGGATATTGAGTGGCTCTAAGCGCCCTTCAAAAGTGTCAAACTAACAAGTGCTGCATCAGCAGCGCCGTCGGATCGCTGGATATCGGAGAAATACCAGCAGTCAGTGGATCGGTCGGTCGGTCAGTACGTGACTGGGGTGTCGCGTCCGAGGAAAAGCAAAATCGCGACTTCCACAGCCGGAGCAACCACCTTGCCATACCACTCACTCGCACGTTCGCTCGCTCGCTTACTAGCGCGCGATAGACAAACTGTGAATTCGGCGAGTAAAGACGACGACGACGACGACGACAGCTACCGGGAGGATTGCACGACTTACGGTTGTCTAAGACGAGCTGATCCTGCCGTTGTTGGTGGACGTGCCTGAGACGGTTGTCGTTACTGACAACGATGCATGGCATGGCATGGCATCGGTGCTTGTAGTAGCGCAATGAATCAGTGGTGATGTCCGACTGTCTGCAGTAAATGCAGCATGAAAAATGCCAATTCAAACAACTAACCGGGCATCTGGGAGTGAACGTGATTTGCATGATGCTTTACCCATCTCTATGTAGGTACCTCCCCTTACTTCACCGGTGTTTGGACGAATGTTGAAACAATATTGCCCAATTTGTGACATTTTGCGATTTACACAAAACAAGAGAAAGAGAAATAAATGATAATTTTGTGGATATGCATTTTACAGATTTGCAGAATTGCAGAAACGTGAACCGAATTTAGTGTTGGTGGGAAATAATGCTAGTTTGTCAATTCCAACATTCATTTATTGAACATGATTGAGCAGCCAAAAAATTGTGGAATTGGTCCATCACGATTTCCCGTCTTAATCAAAATGGTAAAAATCAAAACAAACCAAACGGTTGCTGCAGCTCTTCTTCAGTTCGAACTGTAAGGATAACTTTCTTTCATCCCCCCACATCCAACATACATTTAATCTAGCCCCCCCCCCGTAGTCGGTGGATATCCGGCCCGCTGTGAGTCCGCCCCATAGTCCTCGAGGAAAGATAAAGGAGGCCGAAGAAGTAGCCGATTGATCCATAAATTTCAATTTCCAGCATTATCTGTTTCATTTGTTCTCACCACCTTCTCATGACTGCTTTCCGTTAAGAGTGACCTGTTCTGCCGTTTCTTAGTAGGTATTTTTTCTGTCGACCGAAGCTACTTGTAGCGCTTCTTGTGCCACCTTGCGGTTCCGGTAGTTGGTGGTGGTTTGCTCCGAAACAGAGTAGAGGAGAGTGCCCTCAAGGCTAGGAGCTAGGAACGGTTCGGGGCGGGTGTGATACGAAATGAGCTCATTCCTCCCCCATAGGAAGAAAGCAATTAATTCAGGGTGCAAACAATTTGTGGTGGAATAGGAAAACTTCCATCCGAACTGTGGGAATCCTAGTGGAGAGTAGAAATTAGACAGTAAGTGAAGGTATTCGTGAAGCAGAAAAATTAAACTTTTACTTGGCGAAAAAGTTCAAATCAAATGGACTCGATTTGTCGAGCAAGTACTTGATTTTAGAATCTGTCGGTTATAATCCTTTGTTGCAAAAATGTAATTTGGCTAGTAAGATAAAACATATTAGAGCCCCAGAGCTGGTGCTCCAATTATACCTTCAATTTAAAAGGATGACTAAATTTATTATGTAAAATTCTCTAATTAGATTTCCTTTCACACTGCTTTCATAAAGTGTGGTTAATCATATAGTCATTTGATGATAAAAACAAAAAAATACTAACATTACCACAAGAACATAATTCAAAATTAATCGAATGGTAATGAACTAGAGAACTAGTCTTTGTGTGCGAGTGTGCATTTTTTTTTCACTACACAATCATCCATTATTTAACTCACTCTCGAAAATAAATTCAATCAATTTTCAAGCGCTCTTCCGGCGCGGCGGTTGGTACAAATTTAGGATCGATACAACAAATCGAACGGCCGCGCGTGAGAGGCGATTTCCGGATCGGTTGCTCATTTCACTGGAACCCATATACATATACGTAGGTAGTTGATACCTCGAGTTCGGTCGGTCTATCGCGAAGTTACGTGGCAACAGGTTCAATCCAACGGAGAACCAGAAAATTGAGCAACGATTTGAATAACAAGCCAAATTGAATGATTTCGCATCTATTCAATGGCCGTTGCCGCGCCGCAGCGCCGCCGTTGCTGGCCGGCCGACCGGTAAAGCAGTTGCAGTTGAAACGCCCCGCCGCGCCGCCGATAGCCGCCGCAGGGCTATACTGTGTTTCGGAAAGTGAACATTTTTCCGACTGACGTTGATTGAAGGGTTACTCGTGTTTTTTCCTCCTCTGTTCAGTTGCAGCTAGGCTTTTTTGGGTGTTTCGCTGTTTTACTCGTAATATTTTCCAGTAAGCACTACTGGCGTTGGCACAATGCCTGCAATACCTTCATAAAATGGAGTATCGCAGTGCTTAAAATTTTCACTCCATTTTTTACTGCAGCATATTTTTGGCCGGATTGCTCTTGTGAATTGATTCTTATCATTTTATTGGATCTTATTGTGGTATATTTCGAACGAAACAGTTGATTCAGCTTTTCAATAAAATATTGCACATATTGTTATCTAATCCTGTACTTTAGATCATAATTTTGGGATGCAGTTTCCAGTACCAACACTAAATATGTTACAAAAGGACATGCATACACTAGTTCAGCTACTTTTCAATAAACATTAGAAGCATTTGCATCAATCGATTGGAAATTTAATTTACTTTTGTGGCAACTGCTCGTTTCCAGTGCACCCTCAAATGGATCATGGGCTGTGCGATATCAACAATCTTGGGCATCCTCCAATCTCCAATTACCTTAAACACCAGTTGATCGTGCGTCTACCTCTCAGCGCACAACTGCCGGAGTCGATGATATCTTGCTTGTTTTCTGCTAAGAATAGTCTTGGCTGCTCTTACATCAGGCATTCTGATTACATGTGCAGGCCACCATATTGCTTCACCTTCACTATTTTCACATGCACGCTATGACTAAAAGGTCGTATTATGTCGGAATCGGAATCAGCGTAACTAGCTTCGTTGGAAAACCATGTTCAAGCATTATCTGCCACAACTTATTTCGACCGCTTGGATCGTACGCCGCCTTAAAGTCAATAAACAGATGATGAGTCTGCAAGTTGCACTCCCGGAATTTGTCTAGTAACTGACGCGGGATAAACACCTGATCCGTCGGTCGAGAAGCGACCATTACGAAAACCAGCTTGGTACTCGCCGACGAAAGACTCCACTAACGGTTTCAGTCTAAAGAATGGGTTTAAACTACCCGCAACAACACAACATTGACAATTGTCCAACATTCTTACGAGCTGGTAGAGAGGGAGTGTTAGATATAAGACTCTACTCTAATAGGATCAGTCATGAGTTGGCATTTTAATCACTTGGGTGTTTTCTTGAATGCTGCACCATTTTGCAATCCGAGATTTTCAGACAGGAAATCAACTTAGATGTGGCTGTAGATGCCACAACATCATTAATTGCGGAAGGTTTTGAGGCAACTTGCCCGCTAAAAACTTTTAATGCGACTAAAGGAACACGACACAGTGGAACACTCATTTTGCGGAATTATAGATGCGATGCAAGAGAACCTGTAATAGACGTCGTAAGGATGCTAAGGCTTTGCTATATTCTGTACGGACAAGCTGACACAGGTTCTGCAGCAATGTTTCCAGTTTCGGCGAGCTAGTCAGCTTAATAAAATACTGTCAAAATCGAAAGATTATCAAAAGATTGGGGAAAATTGGAAAATTCACATTTTATTTTTTCAATTTTTACTGTGCTTAGACCTTTTCAGTCTGTTATGGAAATTAGAACTGACTTTATCAATTCGCTCCGACGTTCCGATTATTTTCAAAGATAGAGTTGTCTCAGTTCATCGTTAAAAATCTTTAATTTTAAGGGTGTAAATGACTTCGTTAGTTTTTGTGTGCACATCTGTCGTATTTCCAAAAACTGTGCTACTATCACGGTTGAATCTGATTTTAAAATAAATAGTCGAAACGTCTTCTTCTTCTTCTTCTTCTTCTTCTTCAGCATAGAGCCCGAGTGACTCGTGCTGTTTCAAGCACTCGTCTCCATTCAACTCGGTCTTGGATCACTCGTCGTCAATTTCCCAGTCGTCTCAGAAGTCGCATATCGCTTTCGACCTGGTCGAGCCACCGTGCACGTTACCCCCACCCCCCCTGTTCCTGGTGCCGGTGGGGTTGTTGAAGAGAACTATTTTCATCGCACTGTCGTTCGGCATCCTTACGGCGTGTCCGGCCCACCGCAGCCTGCTAACTTTCGCTAGATGTGCGATGGGAGTCTCCCCAAGCAGTGTCTGTAGCTCGTGATTCATACGGCTCCGCCACTCTCCGCTTGCAGTTTGTACTCTGCCAAATATCGTCCGTAGCACTTTCCGCTCGAACACGGCAAGGGCACGTATGTCCTCCGTGAGCAGCGTCACGGCGTCAAGTCCATAAAGAACTACCGGTCTAATAAGGGTTTGTACATTGTTAGCTTCATGCGGCGGCGTACACTTCCTGATCGTAGCGTTTTACGAAGGGCAAAGTAGGCCCGATTTCCAGCTTGGATGCGCCGCTGGATCTCCGTACTAGTGTTGTTGTCCGCGGTCCCCAGCGATCCTAAATACACGAACTCCCCTACCACTTCTAGTTCGTCGCCGTCAACGGTTACCGTCCGTGGGAGACGCGCGTTTGTTTCCTTTGAGTCTCTTCCTTTCATGTATTTGGTCTTCGGCGCATTTATTTTTAGCCCAATTCCCCTAGACTCCGCTTTCAGTCTGGCGTAGATTGCCTCCGCCGTCGCAAAGTTCCTGGTTATGATATCGAAGTCATCTGCAAAGCCTAGAAGTTGGCTAACCTTGGTAAAAATAGTGCCACTCGTTTCGATGCCCGCTCGTCGGATCACCCCCTCAAGAGCGATGTTGAACAGCATGCAGGATAAACCATCACCTTGTCTCAACCCTTGCCGCGTCTCGAAGCGACTCGAGAGTGTCCCAGAGATGCGTACGAAACACCTCACTCGATCCAATGTAGCTCTGATCAGTCACGTCAGTTTGTCTGAAAAACCGTGTTCGTGCATTATCTGCCATAGCTTATCTCGAACGACTGTATCGTATGCTGCTTTGAAATCGATAAAAAATGTGATGCGTGGGCACGGTGTACTCCTGACATTTCTGCAAGATCTGTCGGATAGTAAAAATTTGGTCCGTAGTTGCGCGAGCCCCCATGAAACCCGCCTGATAATTACCTACGAAACCTTGTGCTATCGGTGACAACCGACGTAGCAGGATCTGAGAGAGTACCTTGTAGGCGGCGTTTACCAGCGTAATACCGCGATAGTTGCAGCAGTCTAGCCGATCACCCTTTTTGTAGATGGGACAAACCACTCCTTCCATCCATTCCTCCGGTAGCTTTTCCTCCTTGAAAATCCTTGAAATAGCCCATTGTAGAGTCTTTGCTAGCGTTTCTCCGCCATGTTTTTTAAACTCTGCCAGTAGGCGGTCCTTCCCAGCAGCTTTTTTGGTCTTCAGCAGCCCGATTTCTCGTTTGACTTCTTGGAGATCCGGTGCTAGGACATTACTATCTTCCATGGGCGCTCCTAGGTTAATTTCCGTTCCGCCTCCTTCTGCGACTTCGCCATTAAGGTGTTCATCGAAGAACTGCTTCCATCTGTCGACCACCTCGCGCTCGTTTGTGATTAGATTCCCTCCCTCGTCCCTACGCATGTCAGGTTTCGGTGTGTAGTCCTTCCGAGTTTGGTTCACCTTCTCATAAAACTTGCGCGTGTCATTAGCTCGGAATAGTTGCTCTAATTCTTCACGATCTCTGTCCTCCTTTTGGCGCTTTTTTCTCCTCAGGATCGTGGTCAACTGGTTCCTAGCTCGTCGGTATTGTGCCAGGTTCTCTCTAGTGGCAATAATGCTCCTTTTATGACTATTTAGACTACTTTGATAATCATTAATTGAAACTTAACGCATTTTGCGCTGTTAATCAGACACTAGAGTGGCTTTTAGTTTAATCAACTTATGAGTTTGACCTCTTTTTCCTGCTTGCCCTTCTTTTTCACTTCATTTTCCTTGAGCGAAATCATGTGCGAGATTCGACTGTGATAATCGTGTAAATGGGGTAGTCTAAATAGGAGCAAATGTCGCAATACCTAAATAATTTTTCCAAGCAGTTTTTCCCCTCCACCACTTGTTGGCACTCCCCATCAAACCAATCATTTTGTGTACTCCGAGGCTCAATACCTAGTGCCGCCGATGCTCTCCGATGGCCGAGCGTATTCTGCCCCAACCGTCTTCGAGGTTTGAAGCACCTAATTCCTCGGAAGAAGGCAGTGCCTCATTCAGCCTCATTCGAAACGTCGGAGCGAATTGAAAAGGTCAGTTCTAATTTTGATAATAGCATGAAAGGCCAAAAAAAAAGCACAATAAATTTACGAAACTAACAGTCGACAAAGTAAAAAGTTTATTTTTTATATATTTGTTAGAGGCCTACCCAGCTAGCATTTTCATATGTATAAAAAAAGGTAAAAATCAGCATTACGTACAGATATACATGCTAAATAAATCGTATTTCATGCGCAAAATTGGCATATCCGTACTATTTTGGAGGCGATATACGTGATTACGAATAATGTTGAGCGTTACGACTATATAAGTATTTATATACGATAATATCCGATTAAGCGCGAGTCGCTCCGTACTACTCTACGATTTTGTGCTGAAAATCGTATTTATGTCAGTCATTTTCATTATATACCATGCTGCATCAAAATCCGGACGGTACCAATATCCGGACACCTTCACTAATTTATCCTTATTAAGTAATAATATATCCAATTTATGAGGTGTAGCTATGTGGTTCACTTTGCAAATATATCTAAGATCGTTTAAACATAATCGGTGGTTAAGTAGGCTAAGCGAAATAACTATTTAAGTTATCCAAACATAACGTTGGTGTCAAACAGTGTTTTTTTTCTGCGGGTTTTTAGATTACTAAAAAGTAGTGCTTTAGCGATTTAAGGTTTGGGAACTTATTATTCAAAGAAACCAATTTTTTTTAAATTAGCATCGACAAAGAAAGTGAATTTTAATCAATTGAGACGGTGTCATTCGTTAATGTGTTGAAATAAGGTGTATTTTTGTAAATAATTACGCTGTCCGCATACAAAACCATGTTTTTAAATCCGGACAGCTTAATGTTTTTCTTAGAAAATGCGAAAGGACACGTTGAACCAGGCAGAAGGTGCGGTACAAGAAGGAGCCTCGATCCATGGAAGCGGCAAAATATTTGGAAATCCAAAATATTTTAAGGCATTTAATGTAGAAGTACTTCATCACTTTCATTCTCTGGTTAGGTGAGTGAGTCAGTGTCGTACTTGACTAGAATCGTACCGTTAATGACACAAAAGTGCAATTAAAAGTAAAAAAATGCGCAGAGAGATGATTATTTAATACTACATGTAACAAGTGATAAGTTGTTTACTTATAGGCATACATTTCTGAGACTAAATATGAGAAAGTTTTACCTGTCCGGAAAACGATTCAAAAGTGTCCGGATATTGATTCACTGAGATGTGAGGTGTCCGGATTTATGAACACGACAAGCCTGTTAATTTTTCTTATTTCAATGTATTTTATTGAGTTTTTATTGTAAAATTGATGTGTTATTGCAAATTTAAGCATTATATTTGATTATAGCACAAAGCAATTACTAGAAAGTTGCGAAATTATTGTTTACGGAGCATATTAAAAATATGACCTGCTTAAGTGTCCGGATATTGATGCAGCATGGTACGACAAAAAATCAACTTGATCCCACTTTATCCAGCTTTAGTTACGATTTCGAGTTTGTTAGGAGATATTTACGATAGTTTTCGTACATTGATATACGAGTTGGTGCTAGCTGGGTATTCCTTCAGAAAAGTCATGCCAAAAGCATTTTTTGTTATCTGATTTTCTTTAAAAGTCACGCCAAAAACTATGCCGTCACCTCAAGGGAATTGTATCGCTGTAACAGTTGCTGCTAACAGCTTAATTATGACTTTTTTGGTATCCAAAAATACAAAATACGTTTTCAAACATACCCTAACAAATAACCAAAGCGCCCCAACACTCTAATTTTAATTCTAACATCCGAAAAATGTTTACAAAAATCCATTATTTTTCGAGCTGCTAGAGTAGGGTCCTCCTTTACCGACGTTTCTTTGTTCGAAGGTCACGCGGGTGCTGGTGTTTGCCGTCGTGAACTAGAATTTTAGGAATCCTATTCGTTGGGTACTTACTGCACCGTTTTTCAAGCTCAGTTTGCGCTTCAGAAAGAACTGATAGGCCACACTGTTTGCTTCTGTTCTGATAGTCAGGCCACCATAAATGCGAAACTGTTAATCAGCCAGACAATGTGCCATCATAATGTACCAAGCGTGGTCGAGCTTAGTCATGCAGTAGAATCAGGTTTTCAAGCCTCTGCTCGTATTGTGGTCGTTTCATGGCAAAGTTCGGCTCAATCACATGCCTTTCGCCGTCAAGCTGAACACTAGGTTATCATATTCAGAGCTTAATTTGAGTTTATAGACGAGATAATCTCGTTTCCAATTATTCTCAGACGCCTCCACACATCCTTTTCTCGTACCGAATTTTACATTACCAACAGTGAGGAAGCCTCTTGTCTCTTGTGGTACTGACTCAAGGAATCCTCCAAGTATGTAGTTGAAGTAGGACACTGACTGGTCTAATAAGCCTGTCTTCTTATGTTCGAATCTCAAGGCAGAGAGAGGCTGTGAAAACCAATTGGATCGTAACACTAACCCCGTAATTGTCTTGTACTCTCTACCACTTGACTACGCAATCTAACGAATAAACACTCGAAGGTCGATTTCTTAGATCGGAATGTAGCATCAACGCGTTGCTTTACTTTACTAATTCCGGGAACTGAATGCGAATTCTTGTCCAAGGGAAATGCAAAACTAGGTGTAACTGACGGGGTCGTAACTCCGCAGCATTTACGAGACCCCCTAAATCAAGCCTCAGGGACGGCAAACGATCGCGACTTACTGTCAAGAAAACACTTGAAACCTTCTGCTCAAACTATTCCCGTTTATTGACGGATTCTTCGACTAGGTAACTCCTACCTTTTGGCTTCGGGATTTCACCTCCGGTGGTGATGCTAACCGGGATTCCCTTGCGACGTTGGCGACGTTGGAACGGGGTTCGACGGCTAACCTCCGGCGTTCCGACTGCGGGCTCACTGAGGGCTTCTGTCAAGCGCGATGGCGACGACGCGACGTTACTGCGATGGCGTCGATGGCGGGGACGCTCTCTCAGCTTCGGGGTTGACGATCGTGGTGGCAGCGGCGGACGTGAGGACCAAACTCGGTACAACCCAGGTCTCGTTCCGAGTCACGTTGGTAACGTCAGTTAATCGGGGTAAACACAGGGTAAGCACAGGGGTCCTAAGTGCGAGAGGGGTTTTTAGCATCCGGTTCAAGGCGGTCAAGGTCGGGACTATGGTAGAAGATTTCTGAATAGCCATACCTGTTGTTTGCTTTGTGATACACGTCTTTCCTTTCCTCCTTCAAACTTGCGGTAATTTCTGTCTTTCACTTCTATCTTCCTTCTAATTTGTGTATTTTAACAAACTGAAACGTCTGGTCTAATTTCGTCTGTCTGTTTGAACTTGTGCACGTTGACGGTTTGGCTTCAGACAAGGTAATGGCTTCAATTAGCTTTTGTCCAACGACCTATGACCTTTCTTCGCGCCAAGAACCCTACTCTCTCTCTCTCTCTCTCTGGCTGATCGTTTTCCTGACATACTCAATCCACGCTAGCTCGACTCCATTTTCCGCCCCCTGGTGGTGGGTGGGTGGAAACCGTTGACGCGTGGCTGCGTACGTCGCCGGGGAAAGCTATTTGCAATAGAGTATTTCCACTATTTTCTTGACATTTTATTTCGTCACATTTATCATACATTTTACCGTGCGCGACAGTCTCCTAAATCTTGGGCGGAGACTAGGCCGACGGTTACATAGGTATTCCCTAATATTTTAGTTTGTTGTCTGTCATACGCAATTAATCAAAGTGAGTTGAGATCTACTTAAATGCTTTTTATCATTAAAGAAGGCCTACCAGCCAAATTTCCAACGTTTTTTTCGTGCGACGAAGGAGAAAATGTCGACTAATCGTTTTAATTTCCGTCATTCATAAATGAAAATAACACACGCAAGGCATTGTCGTTATTCTACAGCAGGGAAAACTTGCCTGACCTGCAGAAATTTTGCAGAATAACATTTGTCATGCCATCCTACACAATTACATGCGCGCTAGCTTCATAAACATTGTTGTGATTTTTTGTTCGGACGATGAAAAATTTTGATGGACGGATTTAAAAACGGTACGACGAATTTAAGAAATAAAGTAAGTAGCGTAATTTCAATAATATGCTTTAATAATCGCTTTTCAGTGATTCCAAAGTTCACGGATCGGAAGGTAAGTGTGTTTTAGTCAAATCAGCACAAGAACTTTTGGAGTATTTATCAAATCCATCCAACAAATGATGAAAATTAGAATGGCTTTACTTACTACGATGGGAATAAAAAATAAACCTTACCTCTTGATCTTTCCCAGTTCTCTTTGTTTTCCCAATACCAATCCCTATCAGCTAAATGATGATGCAAGCACGATGGCTACGATGACAAAAGTCTTCCAATCATTATGAAGAATGCGCTACTCGAGTCGCAAATGCTGATACTTTCTCCTGTTCCCAAATGAAATTTTTTGTATCCAATTACTGCATTGAGTATATCACCTCTACCAACGATTAAAATAACTTTTACATAAGTGCAGGTTTTCCCAAATGTAAAAATATGGTATTTAATGCTTTTGTTTTACCTTTGAATCTGGCCTAGTTGAAGTGGCCTACATTTTAAAGCGGATTTGCAACATGTTGCTTAAAAAATCGTTTTGGCTTACGCGTCCAAAAGCTACCCTTAAACCGCAAAAAGTTGAAATAGATTTCACTCGGCGTAAAAAGGAATTCCATTGCTCAGCTCGCAGTGCCAGTGCCTCTCGATAGCTAGAAAATAAAAGAAAATGACTGAAAATAAACATTCACCTGCCATTATCGGGGCCCGGAGGCAAACAAATGGAAAAACTGCACCGAAGCTACTCCTCGTCAGGGATCAAAATCCGAAGGCTGCGAAACTGAAGTTGATGTATCGTATAATGAGATCTTTTCCAATATTGACAGCCAACGAGCTGGAACACCTACTGCTGTTATTCCGATTCCGTCGGTTCCCGGAAGGTGTATGCACGCCAGTAGCCAAGAACACTGGCTTTTCATATCAGGCTCTGCTGTTAGGATGGGAGACGCCTTCGGGAGGGGGAGGGGGATGGGTTCTGGACTTTGAAGCTGTCTTCCTATGGCTGTTTATGTGCCCAGCGGATATAAAACCGACTGAAGATCTCCGAAGAAGAAAGCGTGCATAGTCCCGATCGGTGCTCGATGATGGATGAAGGGAAACAGAAAGGAACATAAGCTTTATGGATGCTGCTAACTGGCAATGTCATATAGCGAAAGGATATATGTAGGTACATACATAGTCGTCTTCTGAAACACCAAGCGTTGTGCGAGAAATGGGAACAGAATCTTGTGAGATTTTCCCCGGCAAACATGACACACTATTCCAGCGACATGCATTTTTGTAGTGCTTCCGAGGCAAAATGGAAACGAGACGGTTTTGAATTATATTGACAAAGCAGTTATGTAAGCGGATTGCTTCTGGCTGGCAGTTGACATTGAAAACGGGGTGTGGAATGGAATTCCACTCTTCCTAGACTTCCCGGTAGAGAATAAAATCGAAAAGATCAATACTTTAAATTGCGTTAGTCGTATATCAGCTTTCGCTTGGAAATCAAAGCGAGCGAAAGTACTCGTTGCCTTTATATAAAGGTAAGGTTAATATTTTTTATCCGCAAAGCAGTTGATTGAGGAAACATTACAATTGACTTGCAAAGAGAGAAAGTGCAACCTTGTATTGCTAAGATTAGAACCTAGCATTATAAAATTTTGTAACTTTATTGATTGAGAGACCGAGTCTGATCATTTGTGGATAATAGGACTTACAATTTATTCTAGGCACTTTATCAGGTTCAATTGTTAAAGAGCAGTGGTACAATCGACATCCGGTCAGTTTAAGAAGTACTAGTTCGAAATGGACAAAACAATTGCAAACCACTTCGATTGATGGTAAAGTACTGAATTATTCTGCAGCTCATAATATGAACTGAAATCAAAGCGTCAAATCAGTGCCTTAACAAGTTACGAAGTTGTTTACTCTGCAGCCAACGATATCTAAATAAACAGACACTGCCTTCCAGGTGGGCTGTTAACACGTACCATCACACTTCGTCAATGCAGAAACTATTTTATCTAAGCCCACACACATTGTATCACAGGGATTTAGAAATCATCTCCCGGTAAAAGTACCACTTGATTACCAATCATTTGATACTGAACAGAAACGTTTATATTGCTGCGTACATGAGGGAAAATCCAATCAAGCCCGATTGTCTTGTCTCTCAATAGAGTCTCATTGCAGTAGCAAGCAACAGCAAGGAGCAGCAATACACAGTTAGGTGTCTGTGCTAAAGTGCTTTGTAAACCGGCCCGGCGACACAGTTTCATCGATATTGCATCGGATTGTCTTTGTGATCGGCATCCTCCCCTCCTCCTCGGGCCAACCTGTTGCGGAAAGTCAACATTCAATATGAGTGTCCTGTCTTACACGCACGTTCATGTGCAAAACCTCTGGCCGGTTCGCTTTTATCCCCGCCGCCTCGCCTTCCCTAGCTTTCATTACACATTACTTCGTTCTGACTGAAGAAGAGATTTTCACAACATTGACCTACAAAAATAAACTCCCACGATCGGTGTAAGCTCCTGGCAAGCTCAAGTGTGGTCGATTGTTGCTGCCAAGTTCAGCTGCCGAAGTGAAGAAGATTCGGAGCGAAAGAAGTCGACCCGAAGACCAAAAACCCATCCGCATTTCCGGCTGTTTGGCTTTCCCTGCCATTAGAAGGACCCCTAAGCTGCAAGGGCTACATACACATCCGCAGTGCATTGCACGTCCACCGCACCCGGCCACGGCGACCCACTGCTGAGAACGAGAACTGCAACATCAGCATTAGTAGAGGACAGTGCAACAGCGCTGCGACCGGCACCGGCAGAAGGACGACGGAAATGGGATCCACATGAGATTTATTTTCGTTTTCGCTTGATTTCTTGCCCTTCCGGAATGGTCCAGATCTGGGAAAAAGTGTG
This sequence comes from Sabethes cyaneus, assembly GCF_943734655.1. NCBI lineage: Eukaryota > Metazoa > Arthropoda > Insecta > Diptera > Culicidae > Sabethes > Sabethes cyaneus. Next base: position 16,348,676 of record NC_071354.1, on the reverse strand, counting down.
AACTTGCACACTTCCGATTGTGGCTCCTGGTGGATACACGTATTGAGCCGTGAAATGGAAGCATTTACAGTTGGGGTAGAAACATTTGCATTTTGCACTGGTGGCTTTCTCCGGCTGATGCTGCTGCTGCTGCTGCGAACTGAATAGCACCCTGATGGCCCGTTCGAATGTTTGTGCACGGAGAAATGATTTGGCGAGGAAAAAGAACACTACATTTTACTAAGGAAGCTGAATTGATCTGAATTAGCTCGCATCACATCTTTAACTGGAGTTATGGAGTTACATTTTTCGACAATTTGTATTCTTATAAAGTTTACTACAAATGGATTTCAGGTGCATTAATAACTAATTTGGAGGGACGTACAATTAATTTTAAATTGTTTTAACCAATTGAAAACGTAAAAAAAGCAATAAAACATACCCAAATCTCTCGGTTCGGCTCGACTAAGCTTCACGTTTATCGAAAGGCTGCAGAAAAAAGTATAACCAGTATTCGGCAGGAGTGCACACGTTGGCAGGCACATCTTGAAACCACGTTCTTTTTAGCTGCTACCAGAACTACTATCTTAACATTGATAAGACACCAATCGGAATGGGAAACAACAACATTCACTGTCAAAACACTCTTTAAAATATTATCACATCCCAAAACTGCTTCAATTTTTAACACTAATTTTCCTTCAATTCAAACAGGCATCAAAACTACGACTACGATATTTCCGAATTTCCTGATCCAACTCGATAAATTCGTGATTCTGCTGCACGTTCATCGCGAAGTGATGAAAAAGTGTAACTTTCATTGGACACGCTTGGAAATGCCGGGATGAACATTTTAAAACCACTTTCTTTTAGTTCCTAGCCAAAACTACTATCTTGATCATGACGAGATAGCAATCGGACTGAGAAACTACATCACTTGCCGTAGCGTAACACACTTCAAAATATAAACGAATTAACTTATTTCTAAATGATTTTTTTATCAATTAAAACATGAAACCACATGGAAACACGGAAACACGGTGAACACGAGTAACGATCGAACACTATGGAATTCGCGTGCCGCCCTGTTTGGCAAATGCGAACCGAACCCGATGCCAAGCTAGTAACAAATGATAGGAGAACGTTAGTTTTAAAAAATACATGTAAAAATCGAGCTAATAAGTTGTCATTTTGCGCGTTCGGCTCACGTCCACTGCGCTGATCGTGCTAACTAACGGTAATTTCTGCTTTCGTCAGTTTCCATTGATGTGCCCTCGCTTGCCAAAGAAACTGTGTTCATGGATGATCGGTACCAGCGAATGAATAAGCGAATGAATTTTAGCTTGTAAACTTCAGAAGGAAAACTGTCAAAAATCATTAATCAATAAAAGCGTTACCGTGAAGTGACCACATTCTGCGCAGTTGAAGCGGTTTACGTTTTTAATAGCTAGTTTGGACATTCTAAATTTTCAGTCACAATGTTGATAACTGAAATATGTCCTATTTATGGTATTTGATTATAATGTAAAAATTACAAGTGCACCAATAATACGAGGTTTGAAGATGCATGTGATATTTTAGAAGAATTTTGTGGATACAACCAAAGTACGACCTGATTTCGCTCACATTTTTCGCCGGAAGCAGGGCTACATATTCAAACAAATGTGAGTGACAAAGTCGTGTCGTATCGTAATCGCGTTTGCTTTGGTGGTACCCATAAAGTTCTTCTAAAATATCCCATTCACTTGATTTTTTTTTTGGCAAATCTGGTCAGGGTTTCTGGGTAAATTCCATGATCGAAAGATGCCGAAGGTAACTCGCGCGGCTGTCCTCAAATCGTAAGCGAGTTCGAATAACGGTGATCGCACCACCTACCTCGGTGGTTTCAGATCAATTTCTTTCAACTAATGATGCAGAAGATTCTTCGCTCTCTAGTAGCGGCAAGTGCCCGACTAACATTCCTTTCCCGACTAACATCCTTAATTGACTTGTATGGACGAGGCAAACTTTGCTATTGATCAGTATAAAGACTTGGATCACCAGAAGTTGCACACTGAGAATGATTTGGTACTCTCAAGCTTCCAATCATTCTGCTGGTTCTTTATGCAATTTCAGTAGATCTAGATCAATCGCGGGCAACTCACGGGGGATTATGACTACTATGCTGCCTCAAATAACTCTTCATTAAGCGTCTGTCCGTCCGCAGTGCTTACTTTACCTTATTGGTGACGATCCGTTATCGATCCAACGCCGAGCGAATTAAGGTCCTCTAATACCGTCGGTCCTGGGCTGTCATTCTCCAATGCCCTCAAACACCAGCTGATCGTGCATCATCCTCGACAGTGTCCCAAAGTCCGTCCCAAAATCTACGAATTCTTCCCGGTACTCTGCTAACATTAGTTTTAGCTACAGCCTGCCCTTTATCGGAACCAAAAGTTCCGATAAAAGGTGTTTTTTGGCTTAATCACCCAACGGAATGATCATGTATAGAATTCTATTCAGCTGAATTTTTAAGTAACTAACCGTACTTTCAAGTTCGTATTTGATGATTACACTTTGTCGAAAGGAATGCAATGCAACTTCTAAGTTCTAACAGAACTAGAAGTTCGCAAAAAGTCGCTTATATATAGAACACTGGTCAGCTAAAAAAAATTCAATAACCTTAAAAAAAATTAAAAAGATTGGAGGAAATTTCCACTTGTTTTGTATAAATAAATACACACAATAAATCATGACTATACTGACACTAAATAGAATTTATTTCGGTTATTAATAATGATAACCAATACAGTAATGTTCCGATTTTGTCAGCCCCATGTTGAATTTTGGACTGACAAAATGTGGAAACTGACAAAATTTTATCAAAATTTAAGACTTAAGACCTTGCAATATCGAAGATTTTAACTAAAAATTAAATTTAAACCCTCAATTGGTCAACCGAAAGCTCAATGAACCGGCCACAGCACACTGGTCCAGAACCTTTGTCGGTGCGTATTAGCTTTGAGCGAGAAAGCCCGCAGGCTTTAGGTTTATGGAACCTTTGCAAGAGTTTCTGAAAATTAAAAGTTTTATCGTCCAGCGGAATTCAAATTTTGATTTATACCCCTAAAAGTGCAATAAAAAATTTATTTTTCTTCAGTTTCAATATAACACATTGATGTGTTCTGCAAAGTTTTACAACATATTATTACAAGAAATTTTGCTGAAGACAGTAACCTTCTATCTCTTCAGCAAATATAGAAAAATCTTATTTCTCATACTTGAAAAATCGTTAAAAACAGTTTTTCTGTTCTAGCTGTTTTTGTAGTTGTTGTATGACTTTTTCCTGTTTTATAAAGTTGTACAAATAGTAAAAATACACAACATTGCTGAACATAGTATACCTCAATCTTTGCTTCTTTAGGAACTGTGGAACTTTTACTATAAAAATACCCTAATTTTGACCTCGAATTACTCGCAAGAAGGTATCATTTTATTCAAAAACTCTCCCCAGAGAATCAGAATAGCAGGCTGAAAAGTAAATGTTTAAAGGCACAAAAGTTAAACAAAATTTATAGGCAGACAAAATCGGGATAAAAAGCTGATAAAAGCGGGGGCTGACAAAATCGGAGGTAGACAAAATCGGGAGCTGGCAAAATCGGAACATTATTGTAATAATTATTTCAATGAAACATCATCCGAATTTATTTTTGCACCTTGCCACACACACACCACTGGGGATTTGAACTCGAGTTCCTTCTTTTGGTAACCTAGATGAATACCACTGCTCCGTTGCTGAAATATGCGCTCTGAATCGCTTTTACTCGATGTACTAATTTCTCATTTACAACGGCGCGAACTCATGGTAATTTTAAAGTTCGGTTAGTTATGTACAAGAAGCTGCTTAGCAAGCTTTAGATCTATAGACATAAAGCGGATTAACCTTCCTTAGAAGCCACTACCCGGACTCTTGGTTACTTTCAAGTTGCATGTTGTGCTTTCAAGTTGCCTTAAACATTGAAGATATTTTATTAAGAATGAAGTTCAGTTTACAAATGTAGTGTCTTCTTGTTCAGCAAGGAAGTTCTGCGAAACTAAACGAACTTCCAAGTGCGTTCCTTGGGTGAAAATCAAACTTTTCGTTGCTTGGGGCTACATTGTGCTACCTTCACTATGTCATGATATTTGTATACTTGATACACCTCGTGGTTCATACGTCTGCACTACGCTTCATTTTCCATTTTGCCACCAAGCTTTGGTCACAGAATTTTACGCTCAAAAACCCCAAGCGCCCATGTATGATCTTCCCTAAGCAGTTAGCGTTCATGATTTATGTCCGTGAAGGGCAGCCGGGAGGATTGGGGTACTTTAAAGTGCCGGTTTTGCGCGAATCCGTAGAAAACTTGATTTGCAACTAGAAATCGTCTTTACTTTTATTGTTGTCACATGTTACGAGCGTACCAAGGTATATGATTTCCTTACTACTTCATGTCGTTCCCAATATAACTCCATCTCGGCACCAACACCATTTGGACTCACGATTTCTGTTGCCAGGTTCGTTTTGGCGGTGTTAATAACAAGTCTCACAATCTCGCTGTTTCCAATTTAAAAGGCCTATTCCGCTCAGTGATGGTAAAAACTCAAAATCTCAAAACTCATCAAAAATCAAAACCAACTGTGAATCATGTCAGCTTGACCCAATGCAGAAATAAATCACGCGAGAGTTTTTCTGTTTTCATAGCAAGAAGCACAAAACTCACACATATTTCTTCCCGCTTGAACACATTCTGCTTTGCTTCAACTGCTACCCGGAGCTATGCACATATGCACATACAAATTCCTTGTTGAACAGCATAGGCATTCTCTCGTGCGATACGTAGCTGTGAGTGAGCGTGAGGGAATAAATCTCTAAATAAATTGCAAAGTTAAACTAAAACGCACATTTAAATTACATGTTTATCTAATTCTTATTGGGCTTGTTACTTTCTAGTTCAGAAAATGTCGATTTCCGCGAAAGAAAAATGTAAATTCCGCCAATATGTTTGCCATCTTAATTCATGAATGTGTTGCATTTTTCGCTGCTGATGTTTTCTCTGACGGTAGATTCTCTTTCGCTCTCTGGTTCTTTGTATGAAATGCCAGCTGTGGAAGAATTAAGCAAAATGCTCACAGTTGAATTTGGTTCACATCGCATAGCAACAGAGACGTCGCGTATAATAGCGAGAGAAATTCCTATGTGAGTTTCGCGCTTGTGATCAAGGTTTAAATTTCATGTGTTCGAAATCTCATTGAGTTTTTTGCTGTTATGACACTGGTTCCACTGCTCTACGGTTGATTCCGATGTTATCAACGTCATGCGCAAAACCAAGAAGCATGTGAGATTTCGTGATAACAGTCCCTTTTCCTTTCACGTTTGCGCTTCGCATTGCACCTTCCAAGGTAATGTTGAATAGCAGGTTAGAAAGTACATCCCCTGGGTTCAGATCTAACGTTACGAAAGTGGTTGAGGTCTCACCCGCTATTCTGACACATGATTTTGGTCCATCCAGCGTCTCACGAATGAGAGTAATTAGTTTCGTGGGAAAACTATGTTCTAGCACTATCTGCCACAGCTCATTTTGGTGGACTCAATCTTACGCCACCTCAAAGTTCATAACTAGATGATGAGTCTGCATGTTGTACTGCCGGAATTTATCTAATAACTGACACAAGGTAAACATCTGATCCATCGTGGAACAAACCTCACAAAAACCAGCTCGGTAGTTGCCGACGGACGGGTTCGCTACACGGTCTTAAGGGCCAAACAGAATGCTACGTCAACGCGTCCGTTAGCGTTATTTTGACAGTTTTCCCATGGATTTACTGTCAAATTGGCAGTGATCCTGCGACGCCTGTCCTGTCCTGTTGTTTCAATGGCACCATGAATGTTCCTCCACAGTCCACTTATATCTTCTTCCCTTGCTTGCAGCTATTCTGCGATTCGTTGGTCACGCTTTCTGGTATGTTCCGCTTTTACGCCATCTGCTGTCACCCGCTGGATGTTGAAACCCAGTGTTCTTTCAGTGCGAGCCTTCGCCTCGTTCGACAACCATTCGCGAATCTTACACACGACGAGATAGCGGACAGAGTCGATATTTGGTCCCCGAAAAGATCGTACATCGAAGATATTCGAAAAATGTCGACCGTCAATCACGGTATGAACGATCTGGAAGCAAGAGTCTCAATTTGGAAGCCTCTAGGTGTATTTTCGAATGTTCAAACGTGGATAACTAAAATGCCCGAGCAGACCCGGTCATGATTTTTGGCACACTTATACTATATTCTATGACGGTTCAAGCGATGCTAATTTTAGCTGCCAGCAGGTGCCAATTTACGAAAAAAATACTTGTATAAAAACGGTAAAATTTATGCTTCAAATTAATTTTTAAAGCAAATAAAGAAACATACGTTGTTTACACCTTCTAAAAAGTTACATATTTTGATAGTATCAAAAAGTTTGTAGAACATGTCAAACCTGTTAGATGAGGTTTCGTGTACGAAAAGTTTAATAAACTGATTTTAAGGGGATCATGACAGAAATCAATTATATCTCGCAAACCATATGATGCAGACACTTAGTATCTTCGGCAAAGTTTACTAACATTCAAAGTTATACAACTTTGACGAACACATGAATAAGCTATCTAGTTCCTATAAAAGTTAATTTTTTCATATATGTTATCCCCTTAATATCTAATTGTATGCAAAGTTCAATAGATGCAGAATACTTTTTTAAGAAACTTTTCCGAAGACTCTCAAGCTCAAGAACGTTAGGAAAAGCGAGAAAAGACTTTTGACTGTCTTTTTCCAGAATGGTCCCACTGTGCGTCGTCCGTGTATGAGAAATCACAAAGAAAACATCTCCAAAGAAAACTTTAAATTAGTTTTTCAAAAATATTATCAGACAAATCTATAGAAAATTTCAAGTGAATCTTTGTAAAGTGGACATGCTGGCAACGATCCTAGAAACCACACTCGTCGTTTTGAAGGCGTCCAATACTATTCCGTCTGGTCCTAATCTGTTATGTTATGTCTGCTTCCTTATTCTTGACCCGTAACCGCTTACCCTGCCTCAGGAAGAATACAGAATGTGTGCTTTCGGTTGTATATCATCCTAAGCACGAAGATTGTTTCACAGTAGCTAGTATATGCATGTGTCGTCTGTAATTGCAAAATTGAGATATCATATAGAAAATATATGGAGTAATTTATTATCCTCGAGACATAGTAAACTACATTTGCGTAACTAAGTGCGACATGAACAGTGGAAAACATTTCAAATGAATAATATAATGGTTGATATTCTCGTTTTAATTGGCTGTCAGTCTATTGATAGTAAAACAGATTTTGTAATCTTTCCAACGTTTCGACTGTGTATTTCAGTCTTCTTCAGGGATTGAATACTGTCTGCTCAGTCAATCCCTGAAGAAGACTGAAATACACAGTTGAAACGTTGGAAAGATTACAAAATCTGTTCTACTATCAATAGACTGACAGCCAATTAAAACGAGAATATAAAATTCTACAGTCGACAAAACAAATCTATAATGGTTGAGTTTAGGACACGACTGCATGGCTGACGTAGGACAACGTTAAGCGAGTTTCAATGGTATCAATGCTTGAATAAGTAATTTTTTACGACTTTGACCCATATGTAGCCAATATAGCGTAAAAGAAAGCAAAGTGTAAAAACAAATTAGATAAAAATGAGTCAACATATAAATGCACTGAAAATTAAGTTAAGATTCTTATCATAATTTGATTATATGATCTGATTAGGGTCGATATTGTTGCTGACTTTACAGACCGTTGAAGTCAAAATAGTCGGTTTACTTCATGCTAAGAAAAATTCCCCGACTTTTCACACTAAGGTCGTCTTTCGTTGACGCAACCGGCAAGTATCCAACTCATTTAACCAACTAATATGTTAGTCACACATTTGGGGTCCGCACATGACAAAACAAACCGTCAGCTCCGATTGGGAGCGTAATTTGCACAGTACGACCACCGGCAAACACGAATGCCACGCACTCTGCTTCGAAGGCGGTCGCCTGCTGATGAAGATTAATTCCAGCACTTTCCTTCGTCCGGGGAATAGTTAGCCGATGAACGACCCCGGACGTGAATAATGAATTCATTGTCCGAACGAAACGTTACTCCTCAGGACAAGACCGGTCAACTTAGTGTCTGCATCCGACCGTGTTTCTGTGGCTTATCGCGCCAAGCAGTCTAGTCTGTTTCCTTGGGTTGGTTGGTTGCCTGTAGAATTGATCCTTCGGTATAATGCACCACCTGTTTACTTTGTCGCAGAATGTAATTCTAATCCCTGCTGCCAGCCAATTGTCACATTTGCATAATTTACAACGGATCGAATTAACGTTTGACTCGCTGGCGACACGTGTCCGTGTTAGAATCCCGCTGAGCCAAGCTAACGGGCTTAATGATACTGAATGCATAATGTGGACAATTTGGCAAGTTATCCTTGGGCAAAATTTGAAGAAGAAAATCATAATTTTTCGTAACCATCTCGATCGGACTGTGTTCGAAAGGAAGCTCCAACAGAGGACTCAGATAATCATTTCCGTTCAGACACTGGTGCTCTCGTACTGGTTGAAATTGTGCCTACTTGAACTCTTATTTCACCGACAAAGCGCGTAAACATTCGCCCGGAAAGGTGCCAGACAAAAGAGCGCGTCGAGCAATGCTGTTCAAACTTCAAGTTGACATGTGTATGAAGTATGAAAGTAAAAAAAAAATAAAAAAAAAATATGTCGACAAAAAGTCATGTTTGAGTACGAAGAATAATTCCTTTTTTTTCTCCTCTATCCGGTGATAGTAGAACTTTGGCTTTGAGTAATGAAAAAGTGAACTCGCACCGAGTGGGTAGAAAGTACGATGCTGCACACAGATAAAAGACAAAGCGATGTTGACTCGAGGAAAACTAGGTTCCCAGCCAGGGTTGAATGAATTTTTAAAAAGGCTCGTAGACGGGAACGTGTGTACAACTGAGTGCTACAAAGCAGTGGGCAAAAACTCGGTGGTGCCTGACTGTGGCATGGCCGGGAGAAGGGACACGCAAGAGTAGACCCGGGACCATCCATCCACAAAAACCGTGCGGACAAAGCTGCAAGGAGCTTAATTATAATGATTGCACGTCGGCCGGTGCTCAGTCGTTATTCGCGAGAATGGTCGTTAGGGAAAAATGTGGAAACGAGAGATGTCCTCATCCGTGGATGCCAGAGTTTATGATGAAGCGGTTGGATGATAGTGAGTGAGGCCCAGTAAGGACAGTTTCAACTTGCACTGGTACATTGTGTGCGAACTAATTGAAAATGGGTTGAAACCTTCGAGCGAACTGAGCTTTCTGAGTGGAAAACACAACGATGGGGAAACAATTTGGTTTATGATGGAGACGCGTGATGTTTCACAAACAAAGTTAATTCATTTAATGGACCAGCCAGCGCAGCATCCTGGTTCTGCTTAAATTTGCCATTCAAGCTGATGATGTTAATTTCTATGTGATAGTTTACTCCCTTCAGGAGACAACTAATCCAGGCTAGGAACGTGTCCTGCTTGCTAAAACAACAGAAACATTCTAAGTTGCACCAAAACACTGATTTAATCTGAGTGTACCGAGGGAATCAATACCTTCCGGTGGAGAGGGAAAACACTTTCATTCGCATAACACGCTCTCGTACAGCAGGAAGAGACTCAGCTCACTTGTTATCCACTGCCGGCTTTTGCTAAAGACCGTACATGTATGCAACGGCAACCCCAATGGACTCGACATCCTACTTTTCTCACCGATAGAGTGTGGCTTCGAAGAAAAATAACACCGAAAGACACTAGCAAATGTTGCTGTTTTTCAACATGGCCCATCAACCAGTAAAGTATGTTATCTTGGAACATACTGGCTGGACAGGAACGTGTTCGTATGTGTATCCGTATGTCCTTGTTGTGGTCGTTGCCCGACCGCAGGCACACCAAGCAACTTTTTTTTGTATCCTGCACACAGTTTGAGATTCCAATATCCTCTACGGGATTTGGGACGATAGAGGGAAATTCGATTTTCTCGAGAAACGATGACTTACTGGATGCTAACTTGCTGACCATGGGTTAGCCGCAGGCAGCGTACACTCTTTCGCTCACTCTGCTGTGTCTCCATGTCGATTACGGAAAATGTATAAAACTGGATGTTCGTTTTAACCGGGCCGGGTGGAGTTGGCGATAATCAAGTTAGAGGATTTTAGTTGTTGATTTTACACCGTAGGCGAAAATCTGTTCTCTAATCATCAATTAACTGACGAGCGTGGGAATTGTTTTGATTGCAGTGAACTGAAAGTGAGAATGCCGACTTAGTTCTTGGAACACCACCTAGCTCAAACCCCTCACCGAAGTCACATTCCCGCAGTTAGTCATCCCGCTGACTGCCTCAGGAGGACCCCTTTCGGCAGGGGAACGACAGTTCACGTTTCTACAGTGGATTATTTGCACATAGTACACATATGTTAGGTACGACGGAATCGTGACACCATCTGCCCGGTTACTGTCGTATACCTACCTATCTTGTGAAGGAAACACTTTACTTAGAATGATACATGGCGAGGCGTGCTTGTTCGACGAATTTATCCGGGAGTAGTAACAGGGTAGCACATTTTGGTAGGTAGGACATTTCACACCAATGGCAATGCTTGTCTGGACGAAGTGAAGGTAACAATAACATGAAATAATGATTAACAAATAACAAATAACTATATTTTGACGTAGGACTACGTCTTTGTTAATTATGTTAACTTTGTTATCTAACGGGGCAGCATTTTATGAAAACGAAAATAGAAGTGTAACATTTGAATGAAAGATTTTAAATGCTAATAGCTACTACACTACTGGACGTAACATAACTGTTAATATTTCGCTGGATAGATAAGATGTCCAGCAATTTTAAAGTAACATTTCTATAACAATCTTTTATACGTTTAATAGTGAAAAGTAAGTGAAGTTTCAAGCTCAAGTTTTCCGTTATATTTTCATCATGAATACCTTACTTCACAGGCAGGGACGACAGTTATGTACACCATCAGGTTAGTGTGGTTTCCTTTTACAAAACAAGTAATAAAACCCCACTTTCCCCTCCCCAAAGTAGAGTTTCGAATGGAACTAGTTAGGTGCAGAGGACGTTAGTTAATTGATATTTTAACTGGCTGCCCACATGTTGGTTGAAAGACAATTATGCTTCAAATCAATTTATCTCAATGAATGGTGCTATCAACAATTTCGTGGAAATTGACGAATGCGAATGCTGTATATGATAACCCAGAATAGATATTTATTTTTCGGTTTAATCGTAGTTGTAAGCAAGCTTCTTAAGTAAGCCAATTCGTCAACTGCAAACCAATTTCAAGCCAGTTATTCAAAGTTGACTAGTGCTAACAAGTTGTATACCTTTTCTTTCATGTATATAACTCTATACGCCGCCGTGACTTAATTGCTTTTTTGCTGTGCTGTGCTGTGCTGTGCTTTTTTTTTTTTTTTTTTTTTTTTTTAACGAGTAGGGAAATCTGCTATCAGACACCTGAGAAGACAGCTCAGGGAGTGGGGTTTGGTATCCCGTGAAGATCGTGAAGATCCAGACCCACTAAAACCCTACTCGAGTCTCCAGCCTCAATCCCCCCTGGAACCACCTTATCGGTATTACTTCAGGGAGGGGCTATTGTGCTTAACGCACGCTCTTAGATAACTACTGGACTATGGTAGTTAGGCTGTTTATTCGCCGTTGATCGGCTTTCCAGCGGTTTTGTAGCTCAAGTACGATCTGGGTAGCAGCCGCATTGACCGCACCCCAGACGTCCGAGCTAGAACACATCCTTTGGACTAAGTTATCCGGAGTAGTGTCCTGTCCGCTAACTGCCATCATGTTGCTTCTCACGCCCTCGAAACGAGGGCATATGAAGAAAGCATGTTTTGCAGTTTCCTCAACGTCCGCGCATTCGGGACACTCGGGGGACTCCGCATGCCCAAATTTGTGCAGATACTGTCTAAAACAACCATGCCCTGACAGAATCTGTGTCAGGTGGAAGTTGACTTCGCCATGACGCCTGTTGACCCATCCGGATAGTTCCGGGATAAGTCTATGTGTCCACCGGCCTTTTGTGGAATCAGACCATGCCCGCTGCCATGTGATCATCGAGGCCGATCTTGTGGTACTCCGTATGCCTCTAGTTCCACGTTGGTTGAAGCACTCTACGTCCTCGCTGATGATGATACCAATAGGCATCATACCCGCTAAGACGCAGATTGCGTCATGTGAAACTGTGCGGTACGCACTCGCCACTCTTAAGCACATGAGACGATAGGTGCTTTCCAGCTTGGCTAGATAGCTTTTGGTACCTAACGCCGATGACCACACCGGCCCACCATACCTGAGTATGGACTGGACCACGTTGGCTAAAAGCCTTCGCTTGCTGCCATATACCGCAGAGCTATTAGACATCATACGAGACAATGCCGAAATAGCTGTGGAAGCCTTCTTGCAGGCATAGTCGACGTGGCTCCCGAACTTGAGCTTGTCATCGACCATGACTCCAAGGAGTTTTAAGAACCGCATTGACGAAATAGTGCAGTCCCCGACACTGATATTTACTTGCTGCACTGACTTGCGGTTGTTAACCACGATAACCTCCGTTTTATGATGCGCTAGGTCCAGTTTCCTGGATCGCATCCAATCTTCAACAATGCTTATAGAGTGGGCAGCCGTCAACTCAACCTCTCTGATAGATTCACCGTAGACTTCCAAGGTGATATCGTCCGCAAAGCCGACAATCGCCACCCCTACCGGAAACTTTAGCTTCAACACCTCGTCATACATGACGTTTCACAACACCGGGCCCAGTATGGAACCTTGCGGAACCCCTGAGGTGATTGGAACGCATTTCTGACCCCCCTCCGTGTTGTAGCATAGCACACGATTCTGGAAATAATTTTCCAGAATTCTGTACAGCGACACCGGCACTTGGACGTTCCGAAGCGAGCTGGCTATGGAGTCCCAGCTAGCGCTATTAAACGCATTTCTCACGTCGAGCGTGACAACTGCGCAGTAACGAATACCTGTCCTCTTGGGCTGGATTGCCACCTCGGCTGTCTTAGTGACAGACAAGATGGCATCCACCGTAGATTTGCCTTTTCGGAAGCCGAATTGGTTCCTTGACAGACCGTTTGTACCCTCCGTGTACTGTACGAGTCTGTTAAGGATAACCCTCTCCAGCACCTTGCCGGCAGTATCGAGGGGACACCCGGAGGTTTTCCCGGCTTCGGCAATAGGACCAGGTTCTGTCGCTTCCATCTGTCCGGGAAGTGGCCAGCTTCCAGGCATCTATTCATTACTGCCCCGAATAATTCGGGAGCCTCTAAAATAGCCGCTTTAATGGCCATATTCGGGATACCGTCTGGCCCCGGTGCCTTGCTCACCTTTAGGGATTTAGCGATATCAATGAGTTCCTCGTTCGTAACCGTCACTTCCTCCCCGACCTCCAAACCGCCGTCGCCCACGTTACTTTGGATGTTCGGCTGGGAGGCCGACCATCCTACGCTATGGTCTGAGATACTGGAACGTCGGCCGTGGGACGACTCAGCGGCCTGGGGCCAGGGCCTTGGCTCGTGGTGCGGAAAGAGGCCCTCGATGATCCGCTCCAGCATCTCTGGCGATTGCTCAGCGGGCGCCATCACACCCTTGGTCTTTGCCATTACGACTCTGTAGGCATCACCCCACGGGTTCGCATTGGCACTAGCACATAACCTTTCAAAGCAGGCTCGTTTACTAGCTTTTATCCCGCTCTTAAGCGCTGCGCGTGCAGCAACAAGTGCTACTCGACATTCAGCCCTGCTTTCATCCGAACGAGCTCTTTGCATAATTCTCCTCGCACGAAAGCACGCTCCGCGGAGTTCCGCAATTTCATCTGTCCACCAGTAAGCCGGTGACCTGCCATACCTAGGACGACCTTTCCTAGGCATGGTAGCGTCACATGCTCGCGACAGTACCTCAACCAAATGATCAGCGTTCGGATCGGGCATACCGCGATCACCGCACTCTCTCCGGATCGCTTCCACAAATACTTCGGGATCGAAGTATGATGTCTTCCATCCACGGGTGGTTGGAGTGTTGGCCCTACTCGCCGCCGGCCGCCTCGTTATCTGACCGACACCATAGCGGACCGCCTGGTGGTCACTGTGAGTGTAGCCATTATCTACCCGCCAGTCTCCTATCAGACCAGGACTGCCGAAAGTCACGTCGATGATAGACTCCGCACCGTTCCTACTGAAGGTACTTGTGTTGCCGACGTTGGCCAGATCTACGTTGAGCTTTGCCAGAGCTTCAAGCAGAATCCGACCCCTATGGTTCGTGCGACGACTTCCCCACTCTACCGCCCAAGCGTTAAAGTCGCCCGCCACAACCACCGGCCTTAAACCAGTCAGCACAACTGATACTCGGTCTACCATCCGCGTAAACTGCTCGATAGACCAACTCGGCGGAGCATAACAACTGCAGTAGAACACTCCACCCACTTTGGCAACCGCAAATCCCTCGTCTGCAGTTGACACAACCTCCTGAACCGGGAACCTGCTTGTTGTCCATATAGCCGCCGTCGCAGACCTATCCGAGACCCAGTTGCCGTTTGCGGCAGGGACGCGATATGGATCCGAGACTATGGCAATGTCCATTGCTGACTCAGAAACTGCTTGGTGTAACAGCTGCTGAGCTGTGCTGCAGTGGTTCAGGTTGAGTTGTGTCACTTGCACTATGAACGTGGCTTAGTCGCCGGCACACCGGCCGGGCACCTTGGACCTCCCGTTACGTGCTTTGCGTCCCGTTTACCGGTACAGATCAGGCACTTAGGAGGCTCCGCGCAGTCCTTTGCTTTATGGCCAGCACTGCCACATCTCCTGCACAACTGGCTCCTATCTGGCCCCTTGCAGTTCCAGGCTTTATGTCCGTGCTCGAAACACCGGAAGCAAGCTTCCGACTGCTTGGACACGCTCAGTGGGCATACCGACCACCCCACTTTTAGCCTAGCAGCTTTCAGGGCTTTGTTTCCGTCAATCAGCGGAAGTCGTATGGTGGCTACCTGGCTCCCGGCCGGACCCTTGCGTAGGCGAACCGCCTCGGTTGCCACCACCACTCCACTTTGCTCTTTGAGAGCTTGTACGACCTCACGCACTTCGGTGATCTCGTCCAGGTTCTTAAGCTGGAGAGTCACTTCTGGTGTGAGAGCACGTACCTTCACTCCGTCCCCGAGCACTCCTTCCGCTATGGGCTTGTATGCGGAACTCTTCTTTGTGGCGTCCTTCTTTAACTCGAGGATCATATCGCCCGTGCGTGAGCGGCGGATGCTCCGTACGTCCGCGCCCAGATCCTTGAGTAGGGCGTCTCCTCTCATGGCCTTCAGAACCTCCGAGTATTTCGACCCGTCGGTTTTCAGGATAAGAGCGTCGCCCTTCTTCGCTCGCTTTCTTGCCGGTTTAGGTGGAGCAGTTTTTTTACTGGAGCCTCCTCCGCCTTTTCTCTTGGCCCTAACCTCGGTCCACGGGCCACCTGTCTTGGAGCTTCCCGCTGGTTCATCGGTTAGCTCTGCCAACCCGCTAGCCTGAGGGCTTTTACCGATCAGGCGTTTTTTCGGTCCGCCAGGGGTGCTATCCCCCGGGGACTGTCTCGGGCGCTTGGCGGATGCCTTACCGCTGCTGGTAGCGCTTTCCGTAGCCTCCTGGGCCGCGTTATGACACTCCGTCAACGGGCAAGCGTCCGTTTGTACTGCCTTCACGGTCACCTTCTTAGCCTCTCCTGCACGCGCCACGAGGTCGTTGTGCGTTTTGGTCGCTGCATTCAAGGTTCTCCGAAGCATGAGCAAGCTCTGCTTCAGGTCCTTGGAGAAATTGCCGCGACCTGACGTAAACTCGATTATTACCTCCAGCTGCTGTGACGCTGCTACCACTTTAGGTACAGCGTCTCTATTTTTCTCCATCGCCCTGATAAGCGCTGGGCCGTTCATCGCTGTGTCCGGCGTGGTAGGCATACCGCTGCCTTTGCCACCCACACTAGCGCTCCTAGTTGCATCCTTCTCCACCCTTGGTGGAGAACGCTGGATGCCTCCTCTAGCGAACGGGTTTTCCACCGTATCCACACTTGTTGTATTTTTGATTTTGTCTTCCATAAGAATCCCACGAGTTGAGGGGAAAGAAAAGTCCGCCACATCAGAGCCCCTCATGATGCGGTAAGGGCTGATTACTGTGGAGGGCGCTCTGGTACTCCACAGGCTCCGTTTGAGGCTGAGTATTTATAGAACCCCCCCCCCCACCATTCATCCCTCGGCACGGGTCGCATGACACCTTGGATTAGGGGTTTATCCATTCATGTTTTTACTTTTAGCCATGGATAATAGCTATTAAAACCATCCTCCTTTGGGGGCTTTGGACCCTCTGCTCAGGTTCTCGGTATTTTCAGGTTCATCGAACATGCTTCTACCGAGATCCGTCATTTGCAGGCGGAGAGTTTACACTCAGCCTTCGCATGAGTGCCCCCTTCTCTGTCCGCATACGACCCTAGTTTCCACCGGTTGTCCGATTTCCACTAAGGAGCGTATCCCGGATGGTACCACGAGGAGGTAGAGATAGGAGTTGCTAAATAAGAGGCTGTGGAACTTCGTGATAGTTCTGGAGCGCATTATTCAACCATTTACCATCCGTGCTGTGCTGTGCTGTGCTGTGCTGTGCTGTGCTGTGCTGTGCTGTGCTGTGCTGTGCTGTGCTGTGCTGTGCTGTGCTGTGCTGTGCTGTGCTGTGCTGTGCTGTGCTGTGCTGTGCTGTGCTGTGCTGTGCTGTGCTGTGCTGTGCTGTGCTGTGCTGTGCTGTGCTGTGCTGTGCTGTGCTGTGCTGTGCTGTGCTGTGCTGTGCTGTGCTGTGCTGTGCTGTGCTGTGCTGTGCTGTGCTGTGCTGTGCTGTGCTGTGCTGTGCTGTGCTGTGCTGTGCTGTGCTGTGCTGTGCTGTGCTGTGCTGTGCTGTGCTGTGCTGTGCTGTGCTGTGCTGTGCTGTGCTGTGCTGTAACAGGACATCACTAGTTTTGTTCTTGATTATGTTAAATCGTTTCCAAATGCACATTTACGCCAGGACAGCTATGATAAAATGTTTAGTTTTTGCTTTGTTAAATAGCAGAAGGAGATGATTTTACCTATATGGACTCATCACTGCAACTAGCAATGTTTATCTATTGTGATATCTATCGCCCGGGTGTCTGCTGAATAACCTGCACTGCATTTTTGCAATAATCGCTATTAATAGAGCGATATGTATATAAAATTTCATGTGCGTTTTTGTGATTGGGTTAATCCTTCTGACCAGTACACTTAATCCACAGACAAACAGACGAGACACTCGCATTAAATCCATCGTCCAATCAATTTTTTCACTAAAGCATGTTTCGTTACATAGCCACATCACAGCGCTCGATTGTTGCTTCGAGTTTTCTGTGCAAATCCGTACAAATGTAAAAAGCTTACAGTATAAGACCCTACAAATATAAGTTACTCCGCAACATGCATAACAGAGGGTGCTAGTGTGCAAGCAAAATGTGTAGGATGATGGTTTTCTACAGGATGTGTAGGATGAAACTTTTGATGGTATACGTTTCTACAGAAGAGATCACTTGTTATCTTCTTTGTTTACAAATCATGTCATTTGACTTAAAATTCTTTTAACGTTTCTTCAAATAGGGTATGTTGCTGCTTCGTCGTAATTGCATATTCCCGTCCTATCCGACACAATTTATTAAAAATACCAGCATTTTTATTACACACGATGCAAAACTGGTTATTCCCTAATATTTTAGTTTGTTGTCTAACAAACGCGATCAATCAAAGTGAGCTGAGATCTATTTAAATGCTTTTTATCAATGAAGAAGTCCTACCAGCCAATTTCCTACGTGTTTTCGTGCGACGAAGAAGAAAATGTCTACTAATCGTTTTAATTTCCGTCATTCATAAATAAAAATAACTCACGCAAGGCATTGTCGTTATTCTACAGCCAGGAAAACTTACCTGACCTACAGAAATTATGCAGAATAACATTTGTCATGCCGTCCTACACAAATACAGGCGCGTTAGCTTCGTAAACATTGTTGTGATTTTTAGTTCGGACGATGAAAAATTTTGATGGACGGATTTTGAAACGGTACGACGAATTTAAGAAATAAAGTCGGTTGCGTAATTTCAATAAAATGCTTTAATAATTGCTTTTCAGTGATTTCAAAGTTCACGGATCGGAAGGTAAATGTGTTTTAGTCAAATCAGCATAAGAACTTTTGGAGTATTCATTAAATCCATCCAACAAATGATCAAAATTAGAATGGCTTTACTTACTACGACGGGAATTAGAAATAAACCCTATCTAATTTGCCGGTTGTAATCCGTGAGGCTGCGGTCTACCCAGTAAACATTTTCATATGCATATCAGAGTAACAAATGAATTATATGTACCTATATATACCCTGAAAAATCGTATCTAATGCACAAAACTAGCATATGCGTACTAATTTGGAGGCCATATACGTACTACAAAATATACATTACCAATTCAACTTTATAAGTCTTTGTATGCGATAAGATCCGACTCAAAGCGATTAGTTTTATAATGCTATACAATTCTGTACTGAAAGTCGTAGGTCAATCACTTGCAATCGTCAAATACGACAGGATATAAACTTGTATGCGTTTCATTACGCTATATTTACGATACTAAATTTATTAAAAGTCAATAACGATAATTTTCATACATTGATATACGAGTTTGTGTTTGCTGGGTAGTTGCGTTTACCGACTAGGGACTTGTTTTCTTCTTAGTACATCTAAATGAAAATAACTCTAAGGACTTATTAGTATGCTGACGTACATTCGGAGAGCAGAGATAAAGTTATACAAAAATTTAGGAAAGCTAGGAATACAACTCTCAAATTTTCATTACCACACATTACGGCCAACGAACCTCCAGCCGTAAAACATTCACACTTTCTTAATGTCTGACCTTAGCAAATCAATGCAAAACCAAAATGGAAAATACCCTGAACAGCTGTGACCAACACTGCTTGCATATGACAACCAACGGGTCACAATGGGCAAAAAACGAGTCAAAAAAAAAAAAAAAGAAAAATACGGACGCAATTCAGAAACTGTAATATTTTCTGGCTAATCCCTTGGTTCCCTCTATTTTCCTTTTTGCCATCAGGAAGGATTTCAATTCGTTCGTTTTCCCCTATTTTTAACAATATTATCTCTTATTGGACTACACCAGGCAAAGCTTTAAGTAAGCAATACCTAAAAACGTAATTATGTGTAAAGAAGTCAGTAGAATGTAGAAAATTTTACAGGTAGGGCCATTTATATTTTATCAGCTGGCGAGCAGTTCCTGAATTGCAACCGTTTTTCTTCGTTCGTTTCTGCCCATAGTGCAACGGCTAAGTCATGCGGTGATTTCGTTTTGTGAAAGGCACACTTGTACAATCAACCCGGGCAATTAAAAATATAATGCTCTTATAGTTATACAGAAGTAATATACATGTAAAAAGAAATTAGACATTTTGCGACGATTACGTCGCTTGACTTCCAGTAATTTCAGCAAGGTAGGTACTTTATGATAAATTCATTGACAAATGGTTATCTCATTTTCACTTTTACAACTAGTAGATATTTTATTTCTACCGAACTGACCTCAAGCGCCCGTTTTAATTCTCTCTCACTTTCACACAGAAACTTTACACGGCACGCATAACCCCAATCGCACAGATCGTCGTTCATTGCAAATTGAAACGTAGAAATCACAACTCGTAAAACCGGCCTATTAAAGCAGTGCTTAATAATTCAGAACCGTTCAAGCAACTCCGGCATAAACATTATGTCGACTTTATGTTCCGCTCAATCAACTTCGCCGATGTTTATCGTTTACCTGTGTTATGCTGCGCTCAGATACGCATAAAAAATGTTGTCTGCGTACGCGTGTGTTGATGTTATGCAATGAATATAAAAAAAGCTGCTGAATTGGATGGTTTGTCATGATTGCAAAGTGTACCACCCGGCAGGCAGCTTCCAAGCACGTTCCTCTTCGGATTTTCCTCCTTTTTTTGTGCAAACGTTTTCCAATCTGATTATGTATATGTTCGCTCGTTTAAGTTTCATTTCAATCCATCGTGTCATTGAAAAGTTTGGACACGAGTCGACAAAGAAGAAGGACTGGGAGAAGTGGCGAGGATGGATACTCCAAATCGAATCCCATTTTGTCAAACATTGTGCTATCGACAGTCAAGAAAATCAATGCCAATGCCATGAATCGTTTTGTACACCTTTACCGACGACGACTGGTTTCCCCCCATTAACACCTCTGTTCAAAACATGTTAATCTTGACGCTTATCTTTCGACCCGGTTCCAAGAAAAACCATTTTCCACGTTTTCCAACACGAAAAATCGTGCTCTCGAATCGAAAGTCTCGGAGAAAAACTGCTACTCATGTGTACCTAAACCGATGTATACATTTTAGGGCAAGTCGTTCGTTTATATCATCAATGCAAACACGCTAGAAGCTAACAACACACAATACGAGAGTTGACTTGCGAAAATCTTCGTACTATTATGCTTTTTCCATCATCATTATCGCCGTCATCACCCCCGACTGGTACCAGCCCTGGCCCTGGTACTGGTCCTGACCGTTCCCCCGGTGCAGCAGGCGAAAAGCTGTGAAAGATCACACCACGTGCCGAAAAGGGAGCTTTCTTCATCGTGTCATTTGCCTGCATTTCGTTCGAAAGGAACGTTCCGACGACGACGACGGCTAACGGCAGAAACTGTACGACGACGACTGTATCTACAACATATACATACCAACAACCAATCTTCTTCATTCGTTTCGATGCTGTCGTCAATGTGAATGCGTTTGCTTGCTACTGCTGCTGCTGCTGCTGCTACTGTTTGCCAAACACATTGACGATGGTGATTAAAGTGATAACATTCGTTTTTGCCGAGTTCATTTTCAACCCCACCCACCAGACCACCCTCGCTCACTAAAGGTGCCACCAGCTGCGCTGGAAAACTAACTTCCACCGGGTGCTGGTACGCGTTGCTCGAGTTTAGATATTCTTGATAGAAAAAAGAATGGATGGTTTTCATCGTGAGGAAACCAAGTTCTGCTAGAAAATGTCGGTTTGTAGAGGTAAAAAACGACAGTTGGCCCCTCAAATCGACTTTGTGCTCAAGGAACACAGCCGAAATTTTTGAAGAAGTTGAAAGACAATGGTCATGCATCGTAAGTTGGAGCAGCACTGGGAATATATTGACCAGAAGTATACAAACTGATAAGTCTTCTAAAGTGTCAATTTCAATTGCTAAAACTTTTCCAACTAGTGATACGGTCTGCAATTCAAATCATCAAGAAACAAGAAAGTTGGTAGATTCGCTCTTTTGCGAGAGCAGATTTCAGCAGATTTCAGTGACCTCCCTTAATCCTTGGGGTAATGACCCATACTATCAATACTGTGGTGAACTTGCAAATTTTCTGTGAGGGTTCATAACACACGTCCGTCAATTTTGAACGTATTTCGTGTAAAGTATATCCATAATATTTAGCTTAAATTAGTCCACTCCAAATTCTTCTCCCTTTGCTTTAATTGCTAGTCGTAATTGTTGTTGAAAAGCGTTACAGTACGCAGGATATACTCCTTGGCATTTCATCCCAACTCTTCTTCAAACGTTGCTTGAAAGTATTCACAGTCAACCCTTTGATGCTTTCTAGTTTGCCTAGCATGAATTCCATGCATAGAAGTCTGGCGGATTCAAATCAGGCGAAGAAGCAGACCACTCTTTCGAAGAGCTAAAATTCAGAAAATTATCCTCACACCAAGCCTGTGTAGCTTTCGCCTAGTGAGACGGTGCACAATCTTGTTGGAAGAAGTATGGTGCATTCTTGTAGTGTTTTACCACATACCTATTGTTTTATGAATTCGTTGATTATTGCACAATCAGCAGCAATCAGTAACCAAACCAATCAATCCGTTTGTAGATGGGACAAACCACTTCTTCCATTAATTCTTCCGAAAGTGGCTCCTCCTTTCAAATCTTCTAGAAGTCGGTTAATTCCAGCGACTCTATTAAGGGTCAAACAGAATGCTGCGTCAACGCATCCGTCTGCGTCAATTTCACGCATAGCGCAGACGGACGCTTGACGCGGCATTCTCTTTGTATCTTTAGTCTTCAGCTGCCCATTTTAACCCCAGATAACACAACATCGTAATAGAAAGTTCACATTAAATCGTTTTCATGTCAATTTTACATTGGAATTGTATAAGGATCAGAATATGTCAAAACAAAGTAAACAATAGATTGTTTTGCAGTCGTGCGTGTCCTCATATACAACCCATGACTGTGAATTATACAGCAGTATAGATGATGGCTATATTAAGTTATATCTTAATCATATATCTAGGAGTATTAAGTTGCGCGTTATAAAAACCGCTGTATAAAATGGAAGATATAATTACAAATAATTGTCAAAATTTTCGCACGTATATTGTCTCCACTTTGGTACTTATATGTTCTTATCTGGCATGAAATATAACTTTTTCGTTTAGATATGATGTCGTATTTCTCAGTTGCAATCGAGATATACAAACCAAATGGTTTACTGGGTCGTCAGATCTTTTCAAGATCAAAATCCGGGACGGTACTATTGTTTCTGGATATTTCCAGGTTATCTTTCGATCAGCCTTTTTCCATATTATCGCCATTTATTGATGGCCATCTCACGCTTGTTTGAGTCCATTACGCGATCCTACTGTGCCGAACGCTACAAGTCACACTCTCAGCTCATTGGAAGCTCCATTGCAATACAAGTTAGGAGATCCAACGACGCATTCAAGCTGGAAGTCGAGCAAGCTTCCACCGTCGCACTAAGCTGACGATGTACAAAACGCTAATCAGACCGGTAGTCCTCTACAGACTTGAGGCAGTAATTTTGGTTACGAAAGACATACATACATTTGCCGTATTTGAACAAAAGGTGTTGGGACCTATTTTTGCTGGAGTACAAACGGATAGCGGAGAGTGGCTAATATGAACCACGAGTTGCAGGCAGTACTTGGAGCCCTAATCGTATACGTATATCTGGCGAAAGTTGGAAGACTACGGTTAGCCGGCCACGTCGTAACGATGCCGGACGACTGTGCAGTGAAATCCGTTCTCTTCAAGAATCCCACCGGCACCAGAAATAGAGGAGCCCAACGTGCTACATGACATGACCAGGTTGAAACCGACTTGCATGTGTCGAGATGCTCTATGAATTGGTAACGAATAATCTACAACCGAGTACAGTAGAGAGGAAATCTTGATACGGCAGAGCCACCCCGACTCTCTGCTAGTAGAACGAACGAACCTATTTGCGAGGTTGTTGTCCAACATTCTCACACCATGTCCTGCCCATTGTATCCTTCCGTCTTAAGCGACTTTCTGGATACCAGACCACAGATGGTCCCAAGCACACGATGTTCGAAAACAACTAGTGCTCGCAAGTCCTCGTTGAGTATTGTCCACAGTTCATGCCCGTAGAGGACTACCGATATTATTAGCGTTTTGTAAATGATACACTTAATGCGGCGGTGAAGCTCATCCTACCGTAGGGCCTTGTGGAGTCCGTAGTAAGCACGACTTCTGGCAATACGTCTGCGGATTGCTCTGCCACAGGTGTTATCCGACTTCACCCTAAGTATAGAAACTCGTCTAACAGCTAGAATTCATCCCCATCGATCGCAGCTCTTTTGCTTATGTGAATAGTGTGAATAACCGTCAAAACTCCCCCTCGGAACAAACGCTCAAACCGAATTAGGCTATTCCTTATACTACCATTCAGTGATGGTAAAAACTCAAAATCTCAAAACTCATTAAAAATCAAAATCAACTGTGAATCATGTCAACTTGATCCTATGCAGAAAAAACTAACGAGTGAGTTTTTCTGTTTTCATAGCAAGAAGCACAAAACTCACACATATTTCTTCTCGCTTGATCATATTCTGCTTTGCTTCAACTGCTACCCGGAGCTATACACACATACATACAAATTCGTTGTTGAACAGTATAGGCATTCTCTCGTGCGATACATAACTGTGAGTGAGCGTGAGAGAATGAATCTCTAAATAAATCGTAAAGTTAAACTATAACACATATTCAAACTACATGTTTATCTAATTCTTATTAGGATTTTTACTTTCTAGTTAAGAAAATGTCGATTCTCGCGAAGGAAAAATGTAAATTCCGTCAATATGTTTGCCATCTTAATTCATGAATGTATCCGGCATTTTTCGCTGCTGATGTTTTCTCTGACGATAGATTCTCTTTCACTCTCTGGTTCGTTGTGTGAAATGCCAGCTGCGGAAGAATTAAGGAAAATGCTCACAGCTAAATTTGGTTCACATCGCATAGCAACAGAGACATCGCGTGTAATAGCGAGAGAAATTCATATGTGAGTTCGACGCTTCTTATCAAGGTTGAAATTTCATGGAGCTTGAAATCTCATTGAGTTTTTTGCTGCTATGAATTTTTCAACACTGCTACCATTTAGTAATGTCATGAGTGCTTCCTTGTCTGGAGCATACGAACTCACCCGAGTAACAATGTGAGTTTTATTGCACTTTTATAGTGGGTTTCATGACCAATTTTGGTAATAAAAGCCATTATAAGACTGGATTAAAACCTAAATTGCTGCTTGGGTTGCTTCCACCGCTTTTGGAAACGTTGTTCATAGCCCGTCTAGTTAACGTAGACAAATTGGCATCGCTAACGAAGTCTTGCGAGCAAATTCTAAGCTCCTAGATAAGTTCTAAGAGCTCAATGTCAATGCAAAATGCTCGTTCATATTTTAGTTGTGCACTTTAAGGCGGTGTATGATTCAATTAAGCGTAGTATGATGTGGTGGATTAATCAGGTTATACTACAGGCATAGACTGAGGAGGAACTACCCACGGACTGGTTAGTCTAATATGCCCTATTTACAAAAAGGACCATCGATTCGCAATGCAGCAATTATCGAGGCATTACTCTCTCCAATTCTGCATTCCAAATTCTCTTCCGCATCCTGTTTCTCAGACTGAGGCAGTTGCAGGAAACTTTTGTTGGCAAATACCAGTGCCGTTTCCAAGAGGGACGCTCCACGGCGGAACAAATGTTCACCGTGCCACGAATCCTCGATAAATTCCGGGCATTTAACTTACAGATTTGCTTATAGACTTCGTAGCGACGTACGATTCAGTTAAACGAAATGAGCTGTGGCGTATTATGCTAGAACAACAAAACTGATTAGGCTGATTCGTGCTACCCTTGATGGTTGAAATCAAGCGTCAGGATAGCGGGTGAGACATCGGACTCGTTTTGCATTGGACGGTGCTATTCGAAGGGCAGGCGTGCAGAGGATCGGTACCATCATCACGAATTCTCATATGCTCCACGGGTGGACGACATCGATACCAACGTTGTGGAAGAAGCGCTACGACCACGAAGTGTGGATGTTGAAAAAGAGCGACCAACGAGCTCCTAGCGTTTTTGAGCGTAAGATCCTGCGATCAATTCTTGACGGCATATTAGTCGAAGAAGTATAAGGCGTAGGCGCATGAATCTTGAAATATACCAAGGCAAACCCTTTACCTATTGGCTGAGCGCTGTTGATTTGAATGCTATAGCGGCGGGTATCAGGAGCGAGTGAAGAGCGGCAGCCCAGGACTGAGAAACGTGGAGACGGCTACTGAATTCGGCACGGATTTGATTCGCGAATTGTCGCCGAAAAAATGCTTAAGCACGGTTACCGTCGGAACTGATTATGATTATGTGATAATGGTTGGTTCAAAACCATACATGTAAATGGTCTTTGAAGCCACTGTTCCTATCGTGGTTTTAGGGCTCAACTTTATTGAAACAAAGTGCATGGTAGCTAGTGGGGAAAGTATGTGGATAATAACTTGTCACGGTCATGATGAGTGACAATGATGTGAGCCGCAAGGTCGAATAACCCGCCGCAGCTGCAAATAGGGCCTTCTGAGGACTACGTAGCCAGCTGAATAATTTGCAAACTTGCACAAAACTGCCTTTGCATAAAAGTTTGATCCTTTGGGAAGCACTTTACGAACCTGAAGAGACGTTGATCGAGTGCTTGAAATTTTTGAATGCAAGGAGTTGTGTTCACTTCTTAGCGGCAAACTGAAAGATGCAGTTGAGCTTCAGAATCTAAGGACTGGCATTCTTGGAAACATTAGAATGAGCAGTTTATTGGTCTCAATGTTATTTCTGGACTCGACCACATCCGTTTTTGGTCTTCTTACATTCTGGTACAGGAGCTGAGAGATATCCCAACTGCGCCATTGTAGTAACTTTTAGTTTTTTAAACACTTCCTTGGTCCATCCGCCATCTTTTAACGCGTTCCTCAAGAGCGAATCAAAAACGGACTGTTCGCTAAAAGTTCGTCAAGTGAGTTCTCTTTCACTCTCAACTTTTTTGACTGGAACCCTCAACCGGCACCAATCTAGAGTTATGTGTTCACTATATGACATCTATACCTATAAAAATGGATTTCTGACTGTCTGTCTGTATGTCTGTCTGTGGAATCGAAAACTACTAAACCAATCGGCGTGAAAATTTGCATGTAAAGGTTTTTGGGGCCAGGGAAGCTTCTTATGATGGTTAGTGACCCCTCCCCCCACTAAGCCACCAAAGTGGCAAGTGAAGGTTGTTGGAGGCACCAATTTTTTCTATGGTGAATTAGGAACCCTCCCCACTTTAGGAGGGGGGGGGCTCCTATACAAATGAAATACAAATTTCCTCATAACTCGAGAACTAATCAATCAAATGGAACCATATCTGGCATGTGGGTGTTTTTGGAGGCAAGAATTTTTCCCATGATGAATTAGGACCCCTTACCTTTTTAGGAGGAGGGGCTCCCATACAAATGAAATACAAATTTCATTGTTTTTGGAGGCAAATTTTTTTGTCTTTAGGAGGGGTATTATGACCCCTTCCCCCTTCAATTTGGGAGGGGTGGGGGTTCTCCTATGCAAATGAAATACAAATATACTCATAACTAGAGAACTAATCAAGCAAATGACACCAAATTTGGCATGTGGGGGGTTTTGGAGGCAGGAATTTTTTTTATGGTGCTTTGAGACAAATGGTATTCTGCGAAACTCTATGTTCCCAAGTAACAATGTAAGTTTTATTGTACTCTTATGGTGGTCTTCAAGACCAATTTTGGTCTCAAATGCCATCATAAGAGTGTAATAAAACCAAAATTGTTACTTGGGCCGCCTTATGGTCAATCGAGAATTTGTGTTCCGCAAAATGGTATTCGGCGAAATGGTTTGTAATGATGACGAATATTTAAATGCTATCCGCTTTATTTTATCAGGCTAAGCAATGGGGGGAGTGGTTTTCTATTTTACTGTGAAGAAAATTTGTATATTAAACCACTCATGAACTCCTCAAAAACTTGCTAAACTCGAGATTATGATAAATCATCGGAGATTCAGGATTTATGTACAACCCAGTTTAATTTGTGGCAATACGTAGTTTGTCGGGTCAGCTAGTAATATGTAATATATTATATTTTCGTTCAACATCTGTGCTCTCTCACTAACACAAAAATACAATACTGCATCATCGAATTCAAATTTCCTAATAAACCCATTTTCAATTCTCTTATTAGATTATGACGAAATTTACTTCTCGAGCATCTAAGAAGCGCCGCAGCCCATTTCATCATAGTAGATCATATTGCTAATTGCAAGGAAAATTGTCCAATCAATTAGTGCGCAATTGCGCATAAAAGTGCTATTTTAGCTTAAATCATTTCGGTTTCTTCGGCGCACTTGTTGCTTGGAATGTAACGAAAAAGTGCGCCGAAGATACCGATACGATTGAACGTAAAATAGCACTTTTATGAGTGATATCGCACTTTGGAGGGTACAATTTTCCTTGCAATCAGCAATACCTTTCAACAGCTTACTTTGATTGCCTGCGTGAGTACACCCATACAAGCGCAAATTAGTTTGCGAGACATGAGCAATGAGCATGACAGGTCATTTGTTTACTTTTAGTTTTTCGCTAAATGCAAATGCAATAGGAAGTAGTTTATCATTAACTAGAAGGTAAGTATTTAATGGAATAATGTTTCATTAACCATTCTCTCCTTCCAGGATTACTCTACCACAATGGTGAGAACATAATAACCATTAAGATACAAATTTTGAAAAAACTTTGCTTGAAAATAGTAAAGAAACGGGCTGGTACCGAATGGCCGAAACATAAATGGCCGAATCACGAATGGCCGAAATCCAAATGGCCGAATTCCAACAACAGTCACAGAAGGCCGAATCACGAAAGGCCGAATCGCGAAAGGCCGAATTTTTCCGGAATGCCTAAACCAACAAAATTTTTATTGCTCATTTCGTGAGACCTTACACATGAATAAATTTTTTCATCTATTTCTCTCCGCGAATTTGAAACATCCCTCTGAAAAACCTTTAAAATTTTTCCCTCTATTGGCTTTTGTTCCATTCGCAGCTCTGTGATGATCCGCGTCATTAATAGGTGAACAAAAACAGCTTTTCGTAAAATTCTGTGCCTTAGTTTCAGAAGAACAAGACATACTCTGCGTTTTATTTTTTATTTTGGTAGATATAGTAAAGATGATTGAACGATTCCTCATGCAAACTAACGAGGTTCGTTTTTAATTTGAACGACTAGTAACCCTAAATATATGAACTGGCCGCCCTGCTCTTTGTTATTGTTTTGGTGATTTGATTTAGTCTCGTTTAGTTGGTAGTTGCAAGCATCGAATATGTTATTCTCCGATCGGATTTCTATCGTAATCGTTGGGAAACGAAATGTGAAACTGATTAAACTAGGATTAGGCGACATCCATTTAGTACGTCACGCAAATTTTGACCAAAATCAACCCCCCCTCCCCCCCTTGTCACATTTCGTCACACATTCGTGACCCCCCCTGAGAAAGTACGTCACGTAACGGCCATCCCCCCCCCTTCACAACAAAAAAATTAAATATTCATTCCAACCTTTTTATTTAAAGCTATCAAATGAATATCAGCAAATAAAAAAAGGAAAATTTTCGAGCTTATAAGTCATCGATTCACGGATTTTGAAGATGATCTTCAATTGCTGCAATCGGATATGCTTCAGAAGTCGCTGATGTGCCGTCGATTAATGTTTAGCGCATATCTACGCCCTTTACATTCATCCACTCAAATTCGTCTGATCTAGTTGAAAGAATCAGGACTTCCAGCTGACGCCTTGCAGCAACACGCCTTGGAATAACTTTTCTGAGGGACTTTGTCATTTTGTGTACTTCTTCAATCGTGTAATCATTCAACACTACCTTAGATGCGAAATTTAATCCGCAAGTGGCTTAAACCCTATCCTTCAGAGAGCTTTTGAGTGAGGGGCAGTATAAATTATACCGAAAAACCTTAAAAGCAGCCTTGGAACTTCGGTATGAGTTTTTGTTCATCGATTGAGTTCAGCACGAATATCAAGGGAAAACATTGCCGTGGGTCTCTGGCAGCATCCTGTAACCCTTCAGGAGTTTGTGCGACTACTATTTGCGGTTGCAAAAATCTTTTAGGCAGGACGGTACTCAAGCAGCTCTTCAGCGGTGTACTGCATATTCTGTAAAGCCTTAATGGAGAGTTCATACTACATAGAATAAATAAGTCCTGTTCACACATATATGTTCAAAAAAGTGTTCATTCAAAAAATTTAACTATTTGTTTTAAAATCTATCAGAACGTTAATTTTATAGAAGCCTTCAATAGTTGTATCTTCAAATGAAGGCTAAATTATAATTTTCCGAATAAATTTTCCGTTTGATTTTTTTTTTCATGTGACGTCACATAACTTCATACCCCCCCTCCCCCCTACGTCACAAATCGTCACGATTAGGTCAACCCCCCCTCCCCCCTATATGCGTGACGTACTTTATGGATGCCCCCTTAAACACGCTAGATCAGTACAAACAAATCGTGTTTATGTGCATTGTCTGCGAAGGCAAATGATGCCATGTTGAGAATGACATTTGAACCATTTTTAATTTGCACATCACGCAAACCAGCGGGGTTCAAATTAAAAAGTGTTCAGATTAAAAACGGTCAAACGAACGGGGGTCCACGGTAGTTGTTTCTTTCCCTAAGCGCGAATGATTTACGTTTATTATAGGGTGCGAGGTAGAGGTCCCCGCAGAAATCACTACTATTTAGATGCATGCATTTTCCTAGGTTTACTGACTAGTAGGGATTATTCCTTAGTTAAGTCCGAACGAGCGATAGCGAGTAAGGACAGCATATACCCAACATTTGTGCAGGTATCGTGATTATTTTCGGCTGAATATGACGTTCGGCCATTCGTGTTTCAGCCTTTTGTGATCGGCCATTCGTAATTCGGCCATTTGTGTTTCGGCCGTTCGTGATTCGGTCATTTGTGTTTCGGGCATTCGTAGGTAATCCAAGAAAACCATTAATTTACATTAACAACAATAATTATAAACAGACCGAATGTAAATGAAAGTTCTTCCAACTTATTCACCGCTCGAAATCCCGTCGCTAGAATCTTCACCGTTGCATTAAACGACGCCAAGGCACGACAACCAATCGCAAAAGGCATTGCTTTTCCACCCCAAACGACGCACGGCTCTACAGGTCCACCCGCCATTACAAGCTGCGGAAAGCCGGCAGATCTTTGATGCTAATAATCGCAAGTCACTACGTAGGTACGTGTTCCCGTGGCTGAGACGAAACGATTTCTGTGAGGCAATTCCGTCTGCAGCCAACCGACTACAAACCGACCGTTCGGGGCAGGACTAGAATGATAGGTAGGTATGTGTCGGTACGCTGCTGTCTCTAGTCCTGGCAAGAGTACCACTAACCTGCACGTTGCTATTTAATCACCTTGTCAGCCAAGCTCCATCCATCCTCTCATACAGCACTAGCGATGTTTGCCACTTCGCCCTCGGAAGCGCACTTCCCGAAAGTCACCGCCTGTGACTGTATGTAAAAGGCTGAAAGAAAAAGGAAACATAATAAGGAAAATGGTGTGAACCTCGCCTTTTTCCTGCTGATTGTAT
Source organism: Sabethes cyaneus (assembly GCF_943734655.1). Lineage (NCBI taxonomy): Eukaryota > Metazoa > Arthropoda > Insecta > Diptera > Culicidae > Sabethes > Sabethes cyaneus. Next base: position 16,317,489 of record NC_071354.1, on the reverse strand, counting down.
TGTATTTATAGATCCAGAAGTAATAGGAAATTTGCAAGTTGTTTCCGACTTCAAAGGGGGAGGTGGTGGAAAATCGAAGGAATGATTCAAAGAAGTAAGCCTCTGAAAACGATCATTACAGTACATGACGATGCTAACTGTGGCTGTGGAAGATATGTCAGGTGTGTTTGATAGTCAGTTAGAGACTTAAAGTTACCATAAATGAGCTGTTGTGATGTGTTATTTATCTTTTTCTTTGGATGTCGGATTGGTAGGTATTTCTATTACATCTTTTTTCATGAAGGCTGATGTATTGTTCATTACTGTTCTAATTTCTATTAGGCTCCTACCCGTATCGGACAAAATTCAAAAAGCAACCAAATCTGACGATAAAGCGTGACACCAACACAACATGACACTTATTCTGACAGAAGTGTACACACTCGATCAGGTCGCTTTCGAAAACTCACCGTAACGCAGCGTCAGCTCGAATGTCATTAATCCTAATTCATTCGAATTTGTACGAACACACATCAATCGGAAACCGCCCTCCCACCACGGTGTGCGTGGCGTGGCGCTTCGAGCTCTTGGCCCCCGAAAACCCATGGTCTCAATTCGAGTCTGCACGCATTTTTATTGCCTCAATTTGCCAATACTAGATAGCTTTCCGTCACATACTTAAGCGCAGAAGTTCACAACAACTGCTGTTTATTTTATAGGCATTTATCTACCTACCCGTGCAGAGTGGCACAGAACCGCATCTGCCCTTGCTACCCTTGCCCGTCCATTTTCCTGCCACCGCCCATCCGTGCGTCGTTCCATTACACCGACCAACCGTAGCACATGGGTTCACATCGTTTCCGGTGCCGCCTCGCATCGACAGCCCATAAATCCTTATTTTTATTTTTATTGAACTTTTCTCGCATGTTTGCAAACACAAGTGTTCATTCGCTGTTCGCCCGAAGCAATAGGAGAATCCTTGGGTTTGAATTTTTCATTTTCACTTCCACCTTCGCTGGCCACCGCTGCTGGCTGGCTGGTGTTGCGTTTGGGTGTGGGGCTGGGGACTGGGAGGTCGAGAATGTTTCTTCCCTATTCTTCCCCTGTCGAATGTCTCGTTCTTTATTTGCAATTTGTTTCGACGGAGTGCCCTTCAACAGGCACGACGACTTGAATGTTTCAAATTACAGCAGTTTTGTCGAATTTGACGGGAGACCCTCCACCGGTACCGTACCGTACCGACGCGACCGGCTAGACGGGGAAAGCGATAAAGATGTGCATGAGCGAGTGTTTGTGTATGTGTAAGTGTTTGTAGGGGGGTTGAAGGTGAAAGATGGAATTAATGATTCTCGCATATTCAAACAACGATACTTAGCCTCAGAGAGGTGCTACGTCGTAGGTGGAAAAGTTTGGCGCCAGTTCATCTGATTTGGAACGGTGGAGTTGATTAAGTAAAAACGAACGCGTCGGTGTATTAATATGTAATAAGCGAACTGCGATAAAAGAACGCTTCGAAACTCGTAAAAAGTGTTGTTTGCCATGAATCAGAGTAAATAAACCGGTCGTGCTGGATGTGTTCTCGCGGAATCGGTTGACGGTTTTTACGCTGTCGGTGGAATTGTTTTGGAGTTGGAAGTAGGAAAGAGTTTTTCAAGTTTTTTTTTTGTAAAAGAAAGGTTCTAGTAAAGTAAAATTGTTCTAGAAAGTAGATTCGAATAACTTGAAACTTATTCCCATTATTCACTTCAGTGATGTATCAAAAGAGTCATCTCTTTTCATGACCCTTCGCATTCTTGGACTTCAGAACTTCGTACTATAGTAACTCCTTAGCAATGTCACATGTTGAATAGAGGGATTACACCGCATGTTTAAAACAGTATCTACATCCAAAGAGTTCGAGATCAAGCAAAAATCTCGTCATGTTTTGTTCAAGTCGACAGAACCGGTAGAAGCCGTGTGCATCAGCATTTGCCGTTTTATTTCGTATTTGATTTGAATTTCCTCTTGGCCATCAACTTTATTCGCAACGTTTTCTACATTTTTCTGTTTTCTATTCTCTATGAGGGTGGTGTTAATACGGTCTGTACTGATTAGATTGCAGAATTCACAAAGACATTTGAGCTTATGGGAATAATATTAGACAAAATAAAATAAAAATGATACAAAAATGACTAGGTATAATACTATCATAATAAAAATAAAATAATGCGAAATACAACTACAAATGACATAAAAACTATCCAAAAATGACACAAACTATATAAATGCAATGAAAATAATTCAAATCTGCCGTAAAACTGTCACATGAATAAAACAAAATTAATACGAAATCACGCAAAATTGATACAATAACGCACAACGAGACAAATAAGAAACAGGTATCAAAAGGATATAAAAACGGTTCGCATAATATAGAAATTGCGCGTCAGTTACTAGACAAGTTTTCGGTAGTGAAATATGTTAAGCTGATTCGTGCGATGCTGGAAGAGTCAAAATCATGCGTCAGAATAGCGAGTGTGATCTTAGCCGCTTGCGTGAGATTAGATGGATTGAAGCACGATCACGAATATTGGTGCCGTATCATGACCAGGATTTGGAGCTGGTTACCGGAAGTGCTTTACTAAAGGGACATCAGAGTCGTCGACATACCTATCCCGCCAGTAGTGTGTGACGTTTGGTACTGGGATAGTGCGATGTTTATTAACGGCACATCAGTACCGTCTATAGTGCTATCATACGCATACCGCGGCAACACGTAACGTTTTTGGTAGTGGAATAATGACTATGTCAGCATCGATTTACTCGCGGGACATCAAGTATGTCGATCTTGTTGCTGACTAGCTACAAGAGGCGTTACTTTCGATATCCAGACAGTGGGTAGTTCCTGCTGAACACTGGTTTGCTGGCCGTACTGTTGGAAGCACGACATTTCTCTTGATTTCATTTTCACCTGCACTCAAATATTCAATTGTTCTTCGGGGATGGATTGGTTTCTTCCTTAGAAACTTCCGATGTCTTCCTGTCCCTTCCGTGAAAGCTACATTGATCGTACGCCTGAACCCATGACGAGGTGTTCACCGCACAGGCCGATTCTTTAATCAGTTCTGACATGTTAGTGCAGTAATTGAATCTGCACAATAAAACTTAAGTCCATAGTTCGTATTGCTTCATAATTGCTTTTTTCATTTTCTTGTTCTTGTTGGGGAATTTCACGTCTCTTGGACAAGACTTTATATTTGGGTAGCATTGGTGACATTCATAATAATTGCGGCAAAATTCTCTCCGTGCTATACCATCTAATTTCACGATCGTGGAAGAATCAATAGGATGCACAGCTTTTGTTCCGTACTCACAGGTTTGGTCAAACAAGTTCTCAGCCTTCAAAGTGGGATATCCAAAGATTTTAGCCGTTCTGGCTAGCTCTAAACTTAACAGGGTCTCATCCTTAATCTTATTGCGAAGTAATTGTCGTTGACTGGAATGTCCTACTTCATCTGCAGGCCATCACCGTCCACTGGTTGTCTGCTTGCAGCAGCATGCCGCCGAACGTTGGCTGTCATGTGCTGATTTGTTGCAGGCTCCGGCTGTAACGAACCCGCCGAATGTGGCACCAGCTTCGGCTCCCCACCCACATCGCCGACTACCCACTCACAGCGCCCGAAGATAGGCTGCCGTAAATCGTCGACTGCATCTGGTTCTCCAGGTGCATCGCTTGTTCCATTTCTGCTTCTGGATCCGCCGTCGTCAAAAGTGTCCGCAAGAATGAGCTCTGAGCTCTCTGCATGAATCGTTGTCTATTTATATATCGTTTCTCGTTTCGTCGTTTCCGGCAACGAATTTCAACTTCCCTTCCATCAGGACTTTCCCTCCAAAATACCACACTGATGCATAATATAAAGCACATCTTAATTCTCCTATTTTCGTTCTCTATCATTCTCCGATCTACGATTTAGCATCGCTGCAGACCATTGCTAAAACTTTTGCAAGGGTTTCTAATTTGATCGATGAAAATGATATACGTGCATCCTATACATTTTATTTGTGTCCTTAAAACACTAAACGTTACTTTTTGGAGAAGTGGTACACTCGGGAGTGGAGTTTTTATCGGGAAATCAGTACTATCGACGCTATGCGGTCGATCTTACACGACGTAAACCAACGACAATGAGGGAATGACAAGGAATACAACACTGTACCGCTTGCGGAACAAGCAAGGCAATATTGTTCCATTGCCTCTCCGAGATATCGATCGAATAGAGGTTGTTCCGCGTAACAGACCGGATCCTATTCGATCACGTGATTAAAGGACTCCGCCTTACGTAACAAGGGAAATTCTCTAATCCCGTTTAGAGACACGAAGTGGACTTACCCACGGTGAACGTGTTCGACAATCGACCGAAAAGATACAATTCCAATGATGAGACAAAAAAACGTTATATATTCTATACCATGTGGAGCAGGAGATAACAAAAATTATATAGGGTAAACAGAAAATTGGAATAGGGTAGGCAGAAAATTGGAAACTCGAATAGCAGAACATAAAAATGACTAAAAAATCTGAAGCAAAAACAGGTTTAGCTTTACATACAATACAAGAAGGTCATATATTTGATTTTAGCAAAACGCGGATTCTAGAAAAAATAAACAACAAAGACACGAGATTAGCAGCCGAAATGTTTCACATAAAAGTTAGAGGAAACGAGAGAACAGTCAATTTACAACGAGAAAGCGGAAATTGTAATGACACATACAACGGACTAATGCTCAAATTACGAAAATTGGACGACAAGAAGAAAAAACGATAGCTTAGCTTAGTTAGATAGATGAAGAGGTAGAGAATACACGTGTTAATGTAAGTGGGTAACATCCGAAGAAAATTGTTCAATGTCTACTATATAAATTATCAAATAAATGTTATATGTTTTAGGCGTAGTCAATGACCGAAGAATAGTAGGTCGAAACGTCCGCTGAAAACACAGTATTGGTCTAATTTTCACCGAAAATATCAAGAAACTAAGATTATAAAGCGAACGGTGACTAACTCAAACAATAAAACAAACAATAAAGCAGTCGAACGTGTTGTCGCGATGAATATTTATTTCGAACTGATCTTACATTAGGGATGGGAAAACTATCATTAATTACTGATAGTTATCAGTAAGCAATAATATCACTAAGTATCAGTAAGGTTTCGCAGTTAATGATGCTTACTGATACAGTTACGTCGTCCCGTTAGAAAAATCAGTTGGATTAAAGTTAATAGTAGGTAGTTGCGTACGATAGACGAGAGTGACACAATATATCGTCGTTGTCGTCAGCAGCCTAGAGCCCGGGTGGCTCGTGCTGTTTCAAGCAGTCGTCTCTATTTAACTCGATCTTGGGCCATTCGACGCAAGTTTCCCAGTCGTCTCAAAAGTCACAAATTACTTTCGACTTGGTCAAGCCATCTTGCATGTTGAGTCTTCAATAACAGAAGTCTTCGTGTTTCCGGTGCTGGTGGGGTTGTTGAAAAGAACTGTTATCGTTGCTCTGTCGTTCGGCATCCTTACGACGTGCCCGGCCCACCGTAGCCTACCGACTTTCGTCAGATGTAGATGGGAGTCCTTGGGATTCTCAAGCAGTGAAAGTATGTCGTGATTCATATACTTCTACCCTTGATGAAAATCATGCCTCTCGTTTCGATACTCGCTGATCGGAACACCGCCTCAAGAGTAATGTTGAACAGCATACTGGATAACCTGTCACCTTGTCCCAACCCTCGACGAGTCTCGAAGGGACTCGAGTGTGTCCCGCGGACGTGCGAAGCACATCACTCGTTCCAATGTAGCTCTGATTAGTCGGGTCAGTTTATCCGGCAAACCGGTTTCGTGTATTATGTACCATAGCTGGTCGCGATGGACTGTATCGTATGTTGCTTTGAAATCAATAAAGATGTGATCCGAGGACACGATGTACCCTCAACATTTCTGCAAGATCTGTCGGATGGAAAAAATCTGGTCGGTAGTTGCTCAAGCCCCCACAAAGTCCACCTGATAAATTACAATGCAAAATTACAATGAATAATGCAGCTATTACAATTGCCTTTTTTTGCTACAATGCCGTGATGGGTAAAATTACTGATATTTACTGATAGTTATCAGTAACGTACTGAAACTACTGATAGTTATCAGTAACGATTTTTAATGATAGTTCCCATCCCTATCTTACATCTATCGGAGCGCTTGCTTTTACACCCAAAATCGCCCGTATATTACCAAGGGCATGGTGTGTTGCTATCTCTTTCTCATGTAGGAGTGAAGAGAGCAACTTTCAAATGGTCCTCGGTAAAGGGGAATTCCCAGCAAATTTTTTGGTTCCTGTCAAAATTAACATTTTGGTACCTATGCGTGGGACATCGAAAATGTATGAATTTGACAGTCACTTCACCCCGTAGTATATTACGGGGCATCATCATACCGTCAATTGACAGATACTGGCGCCCTTGTTTACATTTTGAAAAACTTTCCTTTCCGTTTATAGCGAATGTAGCGTGTTTTTAAACATTTTAAATTTAGTGCTAATGCTGTTTAAACTCGGTTTAAACAACAAACTTGCCGTTTAAACAGCTGAAACGTTTTTGGACTCTGCGGTCTGTTTGTAAACAAGGGCGCCAGTAGCTGCCAGATGACGTCACCTTGATTTGGTCTATTGCTTTCTTTGTTACATGCGCTATTGTGCTTGATTTGTCGGGCCGGGTGCCGAGTGTCTTTTGTTCTATCTAGTTTCAGTTGTACATATACATATTTGATAGCTAGGGAAGATTTTCCTATTATTGCCCTGTCGTTTTAATTGAATATTGTTAGCTGCATAACTGACTCAAGTGATAATGTATTAAATATTGTAGAATGCTTAAGTGACTGAAACGACACTTTATTGAATATTGGTAAATAGCATAACAAGCTCAAGCGACAAGTACATTCGGGGAAATAGAGTTTTGCCAGCCGACAGCCGCACAGTGGTCTAGAATCGCAATAAAGCGGACATTAGCCGCTTTTTATAGACAAAATATAGCACGTTCAAATAATAGCTGTGGCTGGTAAACGGCTTGGTAATGCGTACCATCGGTGAACTGTGCACTGGGCATAAAATAGACCCCACAGTGGTCCACGGCCTCATATCTAGCAACTCCTACCCCTACCTCTTCGTGGTACCAGCCGGGATACGCGCAACCTCGATGGAGATCGGGTAACCAACCCTGGTGGGAATCAAGGTCGTATGCTGACAGGGGAGGAGAGCTCCTTCGAGCTACATTGGCAGCAGGTATGATGGAAGGGAACGATGGTACGTACGTATAGAGATGGTCATACCATCTACCAGAACTGCGGCAATACACACGAGCTGGGCACAGCTTTTATAGTGATGGGCAAGATGCAGAAGCGGGTGATCGGGTGGTGGCCGATCAACATCCGTATGTGCAGATTAAGAATCAAGGGCCGATTCTTTAATATTAGCATGATTAACGTGCACAGCCCTCACCTCGGAAGTACCGATAATAACAAAGACGAATTCTATGCGCAGTTAGAGCGTAAATACGACCGCTGCCCAAGACATGATGTAAAAAATTGTCATCGGGGACTGTAATGCTCAGGTTGATCAGGAGGAGGAATTCAAACCGGTGATTGGATGGTTCAGCGCTCACCCGCAAACGTACGAAAACGGCCTAAGACTTGTCGACTTCCCCGCCTCAAAGAACATGGCCATACGTAGTACCTTCTTCCAGCATAACCTCAACCTTCGGTACACCTGGAGATCACCCAACTAGACAGAATCACAAATCGACCACGTTCTGATAGATGGTCGGCACTTTTCAGACATTATCGACGTCAGAACCTATCCGGGCGCTAACATTGATTCGGATCACTCCCTAGTGATAGTAAGGATACGTCAAAAACTATCTGTTGTGAACAACATATGATACCGGCGCCCGCCACGGTATAATCTAGCGCGACTGAACCAACCGGAGGTCGCCGAAAACTATGCGTTATCTCTTGAGACCGCGCTGCCGGAAAAGGGTGAGCTGGATGAAGCCCCTCTTAAGGACTGTTGGAATACCGTGAAAACAGCAATTAACAGCGTAGCGGAGAACGTCCTTGGCCGTGAGGCACCGAATCAACGTAACGAATGGTTTGACCAGGAATGCCTGCAGATATTCGCTGAGAAGAACGCAGCGCGGGTACAAATGTTGCGTAGAGCCTCCCGTCAGAATGTGGAGCGATACAAACAGAAGCGGAGAAAGCAAACCCGACTCTTCAAGGAGAAGAAGCGCCACGAATATTAGAAGGAGTGCGAAGAACTCGAACAGCTGTACCACATGTGACCACATTGGTGCAGCAAGCGACGAAGATGTGCCATCCCCATCGATAAGGGAAGTTAAAGAAGCCATCCAGCGGCTGAAGAACAACAAAGCAGCGGGAAAGGATGGCATTGGAGCGGAACTTATGAAAATGGGCCCGGACAAGTTGGCCGGCTGTCTGCATCAACTGATTGTCAAGATTTGGGATACGGAACGACTACCGGAGGAGTTGAAAGACGGGGTTATCTGCCCTATCTACAAGAAAGGTGATATGCTGGATTGTGAGAACTACCGAGCAATCACTATCCTGAATGCCGCCTTCAAAGTGCTGTCCCAAGTCGTCTTTCATCGACTATCGCCAATAACCAATAGGTTTGTGGGAAGCTACCAGGCCGGTTTCTTGGAGGGTCGATCTTCAACGGACCAAATCTTCACGCAGATTGCCGCAGATCCTCCAGAAGTGCCGCGAATTCCGAGTCCCCACGTAACACCTGTTCATCGATTTCAAAGCCGCATATGACAGTGTAAACCTAGTAAGCTTACTAGACTTATCATGGCTACGATGGATGGGATCCAGTGCTGTGTGAGAATCTTGGGTGGATTTTCGGACCCATTCGAATCTCGCAGGCGACTTTGACAAGGAGATGATCTTTCCTGCCTGCTATTCAACATTGCGCTTGAAGGTGTTATAAGACGAGCGGCGATCGAAATACGGGGCACGGTTTTCAATAAATCCAATCAATTTATCTGCTTTGCTGACGACGTGGATGCTGTCGGCAGAACATTTGAGGCGGTGGAAGATCAGTACACCAGACTAAAACGCGAAGCAGAGAAGATTGGATTGAAGATAAATACGTCTAAAATGAAATACATGTTGGCGGGCGGGACCGAGCGCGACAGGGCCCGCTTGGACAGAACCGTGGTAATCGACGGGGATGAGTTCGAGGTAGTCGACGAGTTCGTATACCTTGGCTCACAGGCAACAGAGGACAACAGTACCAGTCGTGAGATTGAAAGGCGTCTTATCAGCGGAAGTTGGGCCTACTACGAAGTCCACAAACACTTGCGGTCGAACAATCTGAGCCCCCGTACAAAGTGCATACTGTACAAAACACTAATTAGACCGGTTGTCCTCTATGTGCACAAAACGTGGACACTGCTAGAAGAGGACCTACGAGCACTCGGAGTTTTCGAACCGCGGGTGCTAAGAACCATCTTTGGCGGAGTGCAAGAGAACGGTGTATGGAGGCGAAGAATGAACCACGAGCTCGCGCGACTCTAAAGCGAAACAAGTATTCAGAAAGTGGTTAAAGCTGGACGGATACGTTGGGCAGGACATGTTGCTAGAATGCCGGACAACTATCCTGCAAAAATGGTTTTCGCATCAAATACGGTAGGAACAAGACGAAGAGGGTCCCGTTTTGTGATGGAACAGACTACACCTTCTGTCCACTTCTCCGGTAGTTTCTCCTTTTCCCAAATCCTTGAATTTATCTAGTGAAGTGCCGTTGCTAGCGGTTCTTGGCCATTCTGCTGGGAGTCGGTCCTTTCCTGCGGCTCTATTATTCATCAACTGACTAATTTCTCTTCGGATCTCTTCAAGATCGGCAGCAGGCACGCTGTTGTCGTTTGTAGGCACTCTTAGGTTAACTTTCTTAGCGTCTCCTTCTGTAAAATCGCCATTGAGATGCTTATCGAAGAACTGCTTCCATCTATCGACCACCTCCCGCTCATTTGTGATTAGATCCCCTTCCGCGTCTCTTCACATGCCAGGTTTAGGTGTGTAGCACTTACGAGTTTGGTTCACCTTCTCGTTGTTATATCGAAGAACTGCTTCCGCATGTCGACCACTTCGCGCTTGGTATTTATTCTTCGACAAACCAACCATTTCGTGCACTCGAGGTTTCCTCACCTAGCACAGCGGTTGCGGCCTCGTTGACGACGGAGCGTATCATACTTCATCCGTTTTCGAGGGTAGAAGCATCTAGCTCCACAGAGGAAGGCAGAGTTTTGTCGCGTTGTATAAACCGTCGATGGCCCGAATCGATATCCGCAGCCCGTAGGAAGCGAACGATGGTGATGTTCGAGAAAAATCAGCCCTCGATAAGAATATGATCTCCAGGTAGCTTGGGGGAATAGGTCTCGGGCAAATATCCTTCGGAGAACTTGGTTTCGTAGAAATGGTTTTCGGGAAACAACTAAAATAATAACCCAATTGAGGTCATATTAAATGCAGATCACACTTGAGCAGCTAAAACAGTTAAGTTGCAATTGCTGGAAGAGTTTCTGACGTTATTAATCATTTTACCTATTATTACGGCTGCTGCAAATATTTTAACGCAAATGAAATGATTGTAAGCTAATTGTACAATTGGCAAGCAACGAATGCAACTTATTTTTAATCAAACTAAAACCTTTTAAACTTCCCCGCCAGAGCCGTTTCAAGATGTCCCAATGAATGTGCACCAGGTTGCCCGGCGGACACTAATAACCGTAATTAAGCAAACGCGGATCATTCCAAGACAAACAGAACTATTTTCCACTTTTCCGACTAAACTGAAGTCATAAACCGAGCAAGAAGTAGAAAAAAAAACACAGAATAAAAGGGAAAATCTTGTTTACAGGAATAGCGCAAATTTAAACTTTTCTCTTACTGTCTCTTTGCCTGTAGCAAGGCACCCTGTAAACAACGCTGACGACGTTCAAAGGAAAACTAGTCTCCGCTGGCCTACGAATCCCGTTGCTACTCCGTTGTTGTTGTTGTTGCTGTTGAGAAGCTACGGACTTAAAGGATAAAGTTTCGCAGTTCTGTCGCTGCCAATGCTCGAAAAGCGTGATTTTTTCTGTCCGTCTGTGGCGCGCAATTGAAACTTTTCAGTCGGTTTGATTTAATTATAGTTTAAAGTTCTTCGAATGCTTTGCCAAGCGGTCCGACGACTTTTGCGCGATGTTGCCCCGGAATTGCCTTGACCGCGTTAGAGGAAAAATTCGGTTCCCTTTCCCGATTCGATTTACGTGCCATGCCAATTTTTCGAACTAAAAAATTTGTATTTGTTTTGTGGAATTTTTAAAAAAGAGCCGTGTCATAGTTTGGTTACAAATTCAATTCTTTTGGCAAATAACGAGCTGCTGACCGGCAAGAGATGATTTAAAAGAATGACCCACCTTGTCAGGGTTTGTTTTTGGATCAGATAAATTATAACCAACCGAAAAGAGGCTTTCCATATGAAGGCTTGCAGCGTAATATACAACAGCTGGAAAACTCTCTAATTATGGTTGTTTCACTAGGAGTTTTCTGCATCTGTCTGCCAGACTGCGCGCATCGTTAGGCAGAAGAAAAATTACTCCGAATCCTTGCCGAATAAAATACAGTGCACCAACAGGAACTACCCCACCTTCGAACAGTATGATTAATGGTTTCGTCTTCTAGCAATCTAGTTTTTTTTTTAAATTTTTTTGTTTCTCATATTATTTTTTAATGTTTCCAGTGTTCAACATTCAGTCCAGTATGCCAATTTCTGAAAGGGATACAATCCAGCGGGACGACGTTAGTGACGTCGGCGTGGCGAAGGCTACCGGAGAATCAGAAACATTGCTTGGCAGCGAGCCCACGGTCTAAAGGCTACATGTCCTCTCTATTCCGTGCTTATTCATCTTCATTTATTCTGGTGTAAAAAGGAAGTGAGAGGTGAATGCTTCTTGATTTATGAACACTAAGTCACAGCGATAAATCACCAGCCACAATGTCCGATTGTTGAGTGTAAATCAAATCAGGTACTCGCAGTTTAGTTTTTCTTGGCATGATAATGAAGTTAAATATGCATTTGATTGTGATTGGATGAACCTGGCATAAGGGTTAGAGATTAAGAATAATTAATTACTTCTCATTGCAATCAAATTTTCCATTATAAACTTATATTTAACTTCTATGGCTAAACCTAACCCCAATGACGATGATACTGTTTACCAGCGCGTGCTGCTGTAATTAAACACAATTTCGCTAACGAATCGGATGCTGCTGACAGGCTTTTTTAGATTTCGGATACTCTCACACCTCATTCAAAGGGGAAGATTTCATCTTCAGCATAAATATTCTAATCAAACCACCATCGCCAGCCACGGCCGACCGCCCGGCCGGAGCGGAGTTTCAAATTTCATTCAAATCGCTCTCGGCGGAGCAATTTACGCAAATATAAAGAACCCTCCCACACTCGATGATCGCAGTCGGAGGCAAAACAATGCCGACGCTTTTCTCCGGGCGTCCGTAAATACCGCCTCGAACGGCCGGGGTAGGGGGGAAAGAACAATCCAACCCTGCGAGAGCCTGTACCTCAATTCGATCCTTGAAAAAACCACGCACCGATTGCTGTGCCTTCATCGGAACACACCATCGGAATCACTTCGGCGGCAGGAAATATCCCCTTCAAAATGGAGTTATTTACGCGATTTTATCACTGACTCAAATCTAGATTAATCCAACCGGGCCATTTTTCGTAGTTATTGCTTTTATTGACGTGTTTTGTTCGTATACTTTTTTTTCGGTACGTCTTCTCCAAACGAATGGCTCGGCACTCGAGACGCCTTTCAAGAAGAGGTTGTTTTTATATATTTTCTTCACGCCAAAAAGGCCGGGCAGCTGAAGCTGCAAGGATCGGCACTCGACCACTATACCACTGTCGAGAAAAAGGAAGAGTGTTGAACTGAAATCTTGATCAACTTTCAAGGAGGTGCAGGCTTTCAGGATTTCTTCCGTTGGTTTTTAATCGTTCACAATTTTCGTTTATACTTTTCTTGTTTTGTTTTTCGCAATTTCCTTTATCATTGTTCAAAAGCTATTATAATTTCTCGCCTTTCATTACACTCTTTGCCGTGCTCCATTTTGGTTTTAATATTTTTAATTCAGCTCAATTACCACCGAATCAGGATTCAAATAAACATTGCTCAACATTTCAGCTCAAGCATTCATCGATAAATGTTCATAAGAATTACTTGCTGTCTAGCTAGCTAGAACCGACCAGAGATTTTCCGACCGTTCCACTATGACGTTTTCCACCAACAGCAACCAAAAGGAAAAACCCTCCCGAAAACCGGACGACGCGCGAGAGTCTGCCGCGCCGCCGCCGCCACCGCCGTCGCCGTGTATCGCCACGGCCAAAACGTGAATGGCTGCCAAGAAACAAATTTATTCCATTTACTGGAAAATATAGCGAAGATTGCTTCATTTCCGTTTCTTTGAATAAATTCCTGCTGTGTACACATCTGCAATGCAGAGTTGCGACGATAAAATACCACCACCGGCGGATGCTGGCGCTTTCGGTTTTGGTACTCGGCTAGGACTTTTGTTGGCAATCGAGTGATTCCTCAAATGGGAAATCTATCGCCCGGCGCAGCTTTTCTACCGGCAATCGATGGGAAATCAAACCGAACACCAGCGAACAGCACAGCAGCAGCCAGTCTAGTCGATTTGGTGTGTACACACCGAGCGATACGTGACGCTTTTCCGATCACACCTGTCATTAACACGATTCGAACTTATTTTCGAGCGAGTTTAGAAACCGAAGACACCAAAACTGTGTGTACGTGTACTTGAAGAGCCGTTATGAATAAATTGCGATGCATGAAAATTCCATAACAAAAGTTTTCCAATTTACTATTATCCCTCTGCGAGCGCAATCGAGCCTAAAAATGTCAACTTAAGCAGTTAGAGGCGAACGAAGACTGCCGCTGCTGTAGAAGAATTCGAAAACTTATTCAATTAGGACGACGGAACAGGCGGGTAACAGTATCTCGCAGCAAGGTAGTCTGTGGTAATGCTCCGATGTCGCGCCGCTCCGGCCGAGAGTGGAAAATTTTAAAACTTTCCCGACTGGCAACCTCAGTCCGAAAGTGTTACCAAATTGAAATCAACGAGCGGAGTCTGCTGATTTTAGAGACATGGTTGTGTAGAAGTTTTGATTTTCCGAGTGGAACTTTTAGCTTAGATTGCATAATATTGGGACTTTTAGTAAATTGATATTTTTTATGCAGTGTAGTTTTTATGTAGTGAATGTATCTTAATTAGAAAGTAGCAGGGCAAAATGGTTCAGAAAGTTATAGAACGAATTCATCGAAAAAATGGTCTAAAATTTGCTCAAAAATAATCTATTTATTTATTCGTATATAACTCTGTACGCGGTCATGACGTAAACTATTTTGGAAAGGGTATCTGATGCAAAGAACGATTAATTGGATGTACTAGACAATTTCCTTATAATCCAAAAATATATTAGGTTGGTAACCGAATGTTCTACTTACTAAACTACTGCCGCTCGTTGTATTCTAATATCTAGTTTTGTTTTTTTCTCCCAATTCAATCATTCCCGTGCGTTTATATATACTCACCACACACTCCTATGCGACAAAATTCTTCCTGTATGACTGCTCTTGGTTTCTACCACCGAGAAGATAGCCCGGTTAGTGCGATATAAACAAGCATTGCGTCGAAGACAGTCGCTCCGGCAAGTCTCGTGAGTAAACCATCACTAAGTGTGTCTTGTAAGGTGGAGAGGAGAATAGGGGAGGAACAGGACTTGAACGATGTGCTAGCAGAGGTTCAGTCCTGATCCTCGTCTATCCTCAACACGCCGACTCGTTGTGAGTCGACAAACGAATATGTGGCTCCAACTCTCTACTCACGGGTCGCGAGATTCACTCTGTCTGATCTCTGACTGTATGCTGGAGGGTGGGCGGAAACAAAAGGAGAGCCGAACAGTTATGGCCAGTAGGATGGCTATACAATCGCTCAAATAATCTAAAAATATATAACGTCGAGGATGAGAGTTACTCAAAAGAGGCTGAGTCTCAATAAGAGAGGTCTCAGCAAGCTTACCGGTCTAGCGACAGGACATTGTCCGAGCAAATATCATCTTCGGAATCTCGGTTTCGTACAAGATGATATTTAAGTTCGGAACACTTGCTCTGCAATCGTGGAGCACAAATAGTACGCAGACTGTAGTATCTCAAAAACTGGAGATCTGGTTGACGTCGCCGATCAGGGTACTAGGGCCATAAACCTAGTCATTCCTGATTGGCACATGTCTCGCTCCAGCTACCAGCCTGTCACCTCCTCAATAAGTGACAGGTAAGCTTGAAGCGTATAGTAAAATAATAAAACGGGGCATACCACAATAGTTCAAAATAATGGACGCAGTGGTAAGAGTACCCAACAGAGGAGAGAAAAGTGTGTCTTTTATTTTTATTTACTCGTATATGACTGTATACGAGTGACTGTATACGGTCACGACGTAAAATATTTTGGATAGTGAGAAATTCTTTGCATCAGACACTTATTCTTAGAATAATCTTATAAAGGATTGTTTTAGAAACTAACGTGACATGTACAAACAGAAACGTAATTTCTGAACAGTTTCTTTCAATTTAGACGAATTTTATCACATATCAAGAGTTTCAGCTATTTTCTAAAAATCAGAAGCTGAAAACAACATCAATGGGCAAATACAACGAAGCACAGAAAGCCATGTTTGACAGCAAACACAACTCCTAACAGTGATTTTGCAAGTTGGATCACCATTTCCTCAATCTCGTTGTCTACACTTCAAATTAGGACTGGCCTACAACAACGTCTGACGCAAAACTTACTTACGACATATGGAGTTCAGAGTTTTCGAGGACTTTTTACACCAAATCCGCCCCGGGTACCACTAAAATCATCTTCACCATCATCATCATCATCATCATCATCATCATCATCATCATCATCATCATCATCATCATCATCATCGTCACCATCATCATCATCATCATCATCATCATCATCATCATCATCATCATCATCATCATCATCATCATCATCATCATCATCATCATCATCATCATCATCATCATCATCATCATCATCATCATCATCATCATCATCATCATCATCATCATCATCATCATACAATACAATCTTTCCGACTACATCTTTTATATATAGGGAGTTTTTCCGACTGTGATGATAATAGGTTGGAGAATTGGCTGTTCAGTCTTTAAATTCAGTGGACGATTTGTTTTATTTACGCCAACGTTTCGATCTTTGGTTTAGATCTTCTTCAGGGCTTCTACAATATGTCAACAATGAAGTAAATAAAACAAATCGTCCACTGAATTTAAATACTGAACAGCCAATTCTCCAACCTATCTTTTATATATATATATTTTTGTGTTATTTTTGTATCTCTTTCGTTTTATTTTGAAATGAAACGGTTCTATATTATTTTTGTGGCATTTATATTTCACTAGCTGATTAGTTCTCGAGTTATGAGGAAATTTTTATTTAATTTGTATGGGAGCCGCCGCACGAAGCTAACAATGTACAAAACCATTATTAGACCGGTAGTTCTTTATGGACTTGAAGCCGTGACACTGCTTATGGAGGACATACGCGCCCTTGCCGTGTTTGAGCGGAAAGTGCTGCGGACGATATTTGACGGAGTACAAACTGAAAGCGGAGAGTGGCGGAGGCGTTGAATCACGAGCTACAGGCACTGCTTGGGGAGACTCCCATCGTACATCTAGCGAAAGTTAGCAGGCTACGGTGGGCCGGACACGTCGTAAGGATGCCGGACGACAGTGCGACGAAAACAGTCCTCTTCAACAACCCCACCGGCACCAGGAACAGGGGGGCCCAACGTGCACGATGGCTCGACCAGGTCGAAAGCGATTTGCGACTTCTGAGACGACTAGGAAATTGGCGACGAGTGGCCCAAGACCGAGTTGAATGGAGACGAGTGCTAGAAACAGCATGAGCCACCCCGGCTCACCTCAGAAGAAGGGAGCCCCCCTCCTAAAAAGGGAAGTGGTCTCAATTCATCATAGAAAAAAATTCATACTTCCAAAAACACCCACATGCCAAATATGGTTCCATTTGATTAATCAGTTTTCGAGTTATGAGGAAATTTGTATTTCATTTGTATAGGAGCCCCCCCTCCTAAAGTGGGGAGGGGTCTCAATTCACCATAGAAAACATTCTTGTCTCCAAAAACACCCACAGTTAAATTTTGTTCCATTTGCGTGATTAATTCTCGAGTTATGCAGAAATTTGTGTTTCATTTGTATGGGAGCCCCCCCCCCCCCCCTCTTAGCGGGAGGAGGGGTCTCTAACCATCCCATCATAAGAACCTTCCCTGGCCCCAAAAGCCCCTATATGCAAATTTTCACGCCGATCGGTTCAGTAGTTTTCGATTCTAAAAGGAACATAGGGACAGACAGACAGGCAGACAGAAATCCATTTTTATAGGTATAGATATCATCTTTGTATCATTTTTATGTCAATTTCGAGTTACTTTTCTGCCATTTTTTGCAGCATTTTTGTATCGTTTGATGTCATGTGTCATTTCAGTACCATTTCTGTGCCACTGAGGACAGGATAGAGATACGGACAGGAACAGGGACAGAGATAGAGACAGGGACAGGGATGGGGACAGGGACAGGGACTGGGATAAAGACAGGGACAGGGATTGAGACAGAGACAGGAGCAGGGTCAGGAACATGGACAGGAGTATTCACAAGGACAGGGACAGAGACAGAGACAACGATAGGGACAGGGACTGGAACATGGACAGGAACAGAAACAGGGACAGGGTTTGGGACAAGGCCAATACAAGGACAGAAACAAGGACTGGGACAGGGACAGGGACAGGGACAGGGACAGGGACAAGGACAGGGACAAGAACAAGGACAAGGACAGGAACAGGAATAAGAACAGGAATAGGGACAGGAACTGGGACAGGTATAGGGACAGAGAAAAGGATAGGAACAGGGACAGGGACAAGGATAGGAATAGGAACAGGGATAGAGACAGGGACAGAGACAGAAACAAAGATAGAAATAAAACTGGGACAGGGAAAGGGACAAAGACAGAGACTGGGACAAGGACAGGAACAAGGACAGAGACAGAGACAAGGCTAGCGACAGGGACAGGGACAGAGATAAAGATAGGGACTGGGACAGGGAAAGGGACTGGGCAGGGACAGGAACAAAGATACGGACAGGGACAAGAACAGGAATAAAGACAAGGACAGGGTACTATGGGCCAGAAATTAAAATTTGCGGTTAAGCGGCATGTCTTAGCTCAATGTGGTCTCCGGCAACTTTTGGAATGAAATAATGATGCATCTTTTGAAGGAGTCGTCCAATATTTAGGTGTTACTTTAACAACAATTTAAGTAATAACTTTTGGAGTAAATTTTTTTCCACCTTTTTGGTTTCAAAATATTAAAGATAAACCAATTTCAAGTATTTCTTTTGAAGATATCAAACTTCTACCTTTTACCCATTTTTAGCAATAGACCTTTGTTATTGTTTAGAAACGACCCCTCAATCACATTTCTTCTTGTAACATGTTTATTTCAATAGACAGCTCAATGTGATGTTCTAGACAACATTTTGCACATAAAAGAGGAATATTTTTGCTGAAGACTGTTTTGCTTTTTCTGCATTAATTAATAAGATATAACTGATTTTAGGTTAAAAACCGTCTCTGGAGATTACCTCCACCGTTCCAAGGTTACTAGTAATGATGTCGAGGTCGTCTGCGAAGGCTAGAAGTTGGTTATGCTTGCTGAAGATCGTTCCTCTCGTTTCGATGTCCGTTTGCCGAATCACACCTTCACTAGCTATTGAATAACATACAGGACAGTCCATCCCCTTGCCGCAACCCTCTGCACGATTCGAAAGGACTCGAGAATGTTCCCACCCATGTACTCTCGACATTTCTAGAGTATTTGTCGGATCAAATTTTTAATCCGTAGTAGTACGGGTTTCCATTAAGCCCGCCTGATAGTGTCCTTCGAATTCTCTTGCTATTGGTGATAGACGACGCAACAAAATCTGGGAGAGCATCTTGTTGGAGGCGTTGACCAACGTGATGCCGCGGTAATTACAGCAATCTAGCCGGTCGGCCTGTTTGTAGATGGGACAGACTACACCTTCCATCCACTCTTCCGGTAGTTTCCTCTTTCCCAAATCCTAGAAATTATCCAATGAAGTGCCGTTGCTAGCGGGTCTTTGCCATTTTTGTAGAGCACTGCCGAAAGTCGGTCCTTTCCGGCGGTTCTATTTCTATCTTTTAATTCAATAATGTATCATTTTTCACATAAATGTCTCCATTTTTATATCTTTTTGTATTTTGTATGTGTTAATTTAGTTTAATTTTTGTATGAGTTTAGTATTATTTATATATCATTTTTGAATGCTTTTTTTATTGTGTCATTTGGTACCGGAACTTGGTAATTATTGACACGAAACTACGCTTTAGTCCAGTCAGTACTATATCGTGGGTTCTTTTAGTATTTATCGCGAAACAGAATTGAACTCTTCTGCATGTATGAGCAATGTAATGACCGAAAAGCGATAAAAAAATTCTTTCGATTTTGCTTCTCTTTTGGAAGTTTTTTTACAGGGAAAATAATGGCAACTCTTTCCTTGAAAAAGACTAAAATATATAGTCGAAACGTCGGAGTGAATTGAAAAAGCGAGTTCTAATTTTCATTACAGACTGCAAAGGCCATAAAGAGCATAGTAAAAATTAATGTTTTATAACAGAAATCTTTTTCAATCGACGGAGGGGACGATAGTATAAAATAATAATACAAAGGTGTTGTGTAAAGTTCCTTTTTACCTTCTCTACCCTAGCCCTTCTCTTAAGTGATGCTTTAATAACCCTCCCTTATCTAATGTTCCGCCCTTTCATCTTCACGCCTTTTCCCGTTCTGTTTGGATACTATCAAAATCAAAATTGTGCATCTTTTAAGTTTACTTTCATGAAAAATTAGTCCTTGGATCGTATGTTTTCTATGACGTTGCCCGTTGGAAGGCAAATGTGGGAAACATGAGTTAGCCTAGTCGATTAATACTCAGCCAAAATAATCAAAAGTGAAGCAATACTCAATATTGCATTCTACCGTTTTTAGAACTTCGACAGGCTTTACAACCATCTATTAGTGTGGATAATCACAGACTAGTGATATTTACAATCCCATTGACTCAAGCAATTACTCCCAGTCAGCATTTGAATATACGAAAACTGCCTCTGTTAGACCAATGTCGGAATTGGACACCAACTGGGAGGCCAAGATATGAAGTCTTAATCTTAGCATATCTGTATGAAAGATGCCTTTGGACTAATCTTTATCTAGGAGGCAATATAATAATCTACTGCAGTAGCATCCCTTCAAGACCAGTTTCTAAGACAGATAGACTTCCAAGGCTCTGCAACGACTATTCATTTCGAACGAGCATATTGATTTGTCACTGCGTGATTTGGCCAGTCATCTGCGCTCATTCGGAATATCATTCCGAAGAAAAGGGACTTTCACCAGAATTATTGCTTCCTAGTGAGCAAGAAAAAAATATGTATTCCCTTCAGATGAAACGCTGTGGTCATTACAGCTGCGACGACGATAAGCTTCGTACATTCGAAGGAGAAATCTTTTGTTCTAGCACCATCATCCGGAGCTTATTTCATCCGCATTGTGCTCAAATAGAAGCGATAATGTGGTGTATGGTGATGACATGACAAATGCGCTCCCTAATCCGGGGGCTGCCTGCCGAACGAACGCGGAGTCGGAACGCGGGTCCTGCACAGAGAGAGAGAGGACTTGAATTTTTCATGGCAAAGAAGTACGATGTTCTCGAGTTATGGCCCCTAATCTGCGGTGTTCTTTTGTTCTAGGCTATAAAACAACGCCAAAATATGAGCGCTCGAGAATCATGCCAGTTGAGCGCATAAAATGAATTTATTTGCACACGGCTAGGGTGCATATCCTGGTAAATCAACTGCCAACCATATCAGACGCTACCGTTGTGTTGTGGCTCCGATCAGTGTAACAATTTGAATCGATTTGTTGCTCCCGCAATGGAAAAGTCATGTTCGTTTATGAGTTCATTTGTATTGCTTTTTCCGGGCGGAAAAGTCCTAAGAGTGCTACTTCCAGCGTCAGCGCAGCGCGCAGGTATCAAGTGCCGGACGGACGAAATCAGTAGAATAGAAACGATTTTACCGCCGTCCGCGTCAAGTGCAGGTGCTCGGCCAAATGAAACCGCACTGATTAATGAAGATTGAAGGCAGCCAACCGAAAGCAGCAATGACACTTGTTAGGAAACAAATTCTCCCACTGCACTCCTGGCACTGCGTTCGCGCTCTGGAGTGCCACTTCTGCAACAGCTTTTACGAGCCACCCACCCCCGCCTACCACAGTGCAGTTGGGTGTGACGCTATTTGTAGCTTACCGACGGTTTTGTGCGGTTCTTTTTTTTTTCGCCAATAGGTTGAACATTCTAGTAGTGTTTGGGGTTGGCAAACACTTAAAGCGAAACTTCTACGTTTGGAAAATCTGCACATAAAACAAGCAGCTGAACGATCTTGAAACCTTAATCGTAATTTATTCAGTTAGATTTAGAGTACAGTAGCTGACAAACTTCGTATTGCCACAAATTAAACTGTGTTGTACATAAATCGAGAATCTCGGATGACCTTTGTCACAAACTCAAGTTTTGCAAGTTTCTGATGAGTTCATGGGTGGTTTAATATACAAATTTTCCACAGAGTAAAGTAGAAAACAACTCCCCCGATTGCTTAGCCTGAAAAAATATGGCGGATAGCATTTAAGCATTCGCCATCACTACAAACCATTTCGCCGAATACCATTTTGCGGAATTCCAATTCTCGGTTGACCATAACGCGGAATATAGAGTTTCGCAGAATACCATTTCGCGAAAAACCTTTCGCGGGATGTACCATTTCACGGAAAATCTTTCGGTAGAAAGTACCATTTCGCAGGGGCTATCCTCTCCTTACTCGCTATCGCTCGCTCGGACCCAACTGAAAGAAAGTAGTAGTAGGTTAGTAGACCTAGGAAAGTAAATAAACCTAATTGATAGTTTTTGGTAGTCTTCTTATTGACTAATGTTTTATGGAAGAGTCTAAAATTTCTCGAGTTCGATTAGTTTTTGAGTTACGCAAAAATTTCTGTTTTATTTGTATGAGAGTCCTTATCCCCCTACCACAGGGGTGAAGGGTCTCAAACCATCATTAAAAAAATTCCTGCCTCCAAAACCCCCACATGCCAAATTTGGTTCCATTTGCTTGCTTAGTTCTCGAGTTATGAGGAAAGTTTTATTTCATTTGTATGGGAGCCTCCCCTCCTAAAAAGGGAGAGGGATCCTAATTCATCATAGAAAAAAATCATGCCTCTAAAAACACCCACATGCCAAATATGATTTCATTTGATTACTTAGTTCTCGAGTTATGAGAAAATTCGTATTTCATTTGTATAGGAGCCCCCTCTCCTGAAGCGGGGAGAGGTTTCAATTCATCATAGAAAACATTCTTATCTCCAAAAACACCCACATCTCAAATTTTCTTCAATTTGCTTGATTAGTTCTCGAGTTAGGAGGAATTTTGTATTTCATTTGTATGGGAACCCCTCCTCCTAAAAAGGTGAGGGGTCCTAATTCATCATAGAAAAAATTCTTGCCTCCAAAAACACCCACATGCCCACATCAAATGGTTTCATTTGATTAATTAGTTTTCGAGTTATGAGGAAATATGTATTTCATTTGTATAGGAGCCCCCCTCCTAAAGTGGGGAGGGATCTCAATTCACCATAGAAAAAATTCTTGTCTCCAAAAACACCCACATGTAAAATTTTGTTCCATGTGCTTGATTGATTCTCGAGTTATGAGGAAATTTATATTTCATTTGAATGGAAGCCCCCCTCTTAGTGGGGGCAGGGGTCTTCTGCCATCGAGAGAACTTTCTCTGGCCCCAAAAACCCCTACATGCCAATTTTCACGCCGATCGGATCAGACAGACAGACAGACAGACAGACAGACAGACAGACAGACAGACAGACAGACAGACAGACAGACAGACAGACAGACAGACAGACAGACAGACAGACAGACAGACAGACAGACAGACAGACAGACAGACAGACAGACAGACAGACAGACAGACAGACAGACAGACAGACAGACAGACAGACAGACAGACAGACAGACAGACAGACAGACAGACAGACAGACAGACAGACAGACAGACAGACAGACAGACAGACAGACAGACAGACAGACAGACAGACAGACAGACAGACAGACAGACAGACAGACAGACAGACAGACAGACAGACAGACAGACAGACAGACAGACAGACAGACAGACAGACAGACAGACAGACAGACAGACAGACAGACAGACAGACAGACAGACAGACAGACAGACAGACAGACAGACAGACAGACAGACAGACAGACAGACAGACAGACAGACAGACAGACAGACAGACAGACAGACAGACAGACAGACAGACAGACAGACAGACAGACAGACAGACAGACAGACAGACAGACAGACAGACAGACAGACAGACAGACAGACAGACAGACAGACAGACAGACAGACAGACAGACAGACAGACAGACAGACAGACAGACAGACAGACAGACAGACAGACAGACAGACAGACAGACAGACAGACAGACAGACAGACAGACAGACAGACAGACAGACAGACAGACAGACAGACAGACAGACAGACAGACAGACAGACAGACAGACAGACAGACAGACAGACAGACAGACAGACAGACAGACAGACAGACAGACAGACAGACAGACAGACAGACAGACAGACAGACAGACAGACAGACAGACAGACAGACAGACAGACAGACAGACAGACAGACAGACAGACAGACAGACAGACAGACAGACAGACAGACAGACAGACAGACAGACAGACAGACAGACAGACAGACAGACAGACAGACAGACAGACAGACAGACAGACAGACAGACAGACAGACAGACAGACAGACAGACAGACAGACAGACAGACAGACAGACAGACAGACAGACAGACAGACAGACAGACAGACAGACAGACAGACAGACAGACAGACAGACAGACAGACAGACAGACAGACAGACAGACAGACAGACAGACAGACAGACAGACAGACAGACAGACAGACAGACAGACAGACAGACAGACAGACAGACAGACAGACAGACAGACAGACAGACAGACAGACAGACAGACAGACAGACAGACAGACAGACAGACAGACAGACAGACAGACAGACAGACAGACAGACAGACAGACAGACAGACAGACAGACAGACAGACAGACAGACAGACAGACAGACAGACAGACAGACAGACAGACAGACAGACAGACAGACAGACAGACAGACAGACAGACAGACAGACAGACAGACAGACAGACAGACAGACAGACAGACAGACAGACAGACAGACAGACAGACAGACAGACAGACAGACAGACAGACAGACAGACAGACAGACAGACAGACAGACAGACAGACAGACAGACAGACAGACAGACAGACAGACAGACAGACAGACAGACAGACAGACAGATAACAAGAATTTTTTAAAAATTGAGTCGAATCGCAAATCGAAATTAATTTTTTTATGAAATATCTTGACCGCACGTCTTTTAAGAATCTAAAAAAATATTATTCATACATTTATTTGAGCCATTTTTGGTTGAAAGAAAAAAATAGCGGTGCAATCTGTGGACCACGGAAAAATATTATAACGCTATCAAAACGTGTCAAAAAATCAAAAGAATCAAATGACCCCCTCGCGATCGTTTTAGTGTTAATATGTTTAGGCGACCTTTTGGTTAAAAGCCTAAATGTTTAAATTTTTTCCCCCAGCATGCGTTAAAGAGGAACGTTATACCAACTTAATAAATGCTACTTCAATGGCCCTCCCTTACCCAATTTTCCGCCCTTTCCCCTTTACGCCTTGTCCCCCTTTTGTTTCATAACTTTTTTCTAGCGTTCCCGTCGTTTATCTATCGTCGTAAAAATAATTGTGTTATGACTAAATCATTTTTTTTGTTTACTTATATATAAACACTATACGCGATCATGAACGTAAACTCTTTTTTGGGAAGAAAGAAATGTCTGTTGTGAAGAATGATTAATTCAGTGAACTGGCAAATTTCGACATAGATCCAAAATATCTCAGGTTGTGCAATGCCAAGTGAAGTTCACACCCATGATCTTACGATTGATACTTGACTGTTTTGTTCACTAAACCACCGGCGCCTGTTATATCAAGCAGTCTAAAAACTAATTTTGTTACTATTCTTTCGATTCTATCATCCCACATATGCATCGCATATTCCTCTGCGCCGGTATTATTTCTTTATGACTGGTATTATTACTGTATGAGCAGAGGTATTATTTTTGTATGAGCCGAGAAGATTAACTGCTATCTACTCTGTTAGTGCGATAGAAACTGTCAGCGGTGTTGCCGACGCCGCCCGGCAAGTCTCGTGTTTTAGCACCACGAGGTGTTTTTATTTTCTATTTACTTGTATATTTGGAATGAGAGAATCGAGAGAATAGTAACAAACCTAGGTATTAAACTACATGATATAACGGGCGCCGGTAGTTTAGTTAATAAAACAGTCGAGCACCAATCAAAAGATCGTGGGTGCGAACCGCACCTGGCATTGCACAACCCGATATAATTTTGGCCTATATCAAAATCTCCTAGTTCACTCAATTAATCATTAGATAACTAACTTCATCCTAATCAACCGAAATCATAATTTATGGAAGTGTCTATTTCTATCTAGAATAATAGAAAATCTCTCCATTACCATTTCAGGAACGTTCCATTACCTAGCTTGACAATTGTCTTTTTTTTGTGCTCTTACTCGACCGGCTGGAAGACTAAGATTCCGATTCTGGCTTGACCTGTCTGGTTGATTCGAAAGCTGTTCCCTCCCACTCCCAATCCCGCGCGTCTATCCGCTCAACCGGGAGGTGTGGATTCTCCTCTCGGTAGCAAACGAACGAACGTTAGCCCACTCGTCCGTGTATCCGTTTCCCGGTTCGATTCCAAAGGAAATGTTTACTTTGCCATCCAATCGCCCGAAGGTAAAATAGCAATCAATTTGGCGCAAGTTTATTTTACACGCGGTGAAACGACTATACCTACTTGTGCTCTCAAATGCAAGGAATCATCACCGGAAGGAATCGCATTCAGCAGGTCACTCTTTTTTTGTGTGAAATAGATTCCAGTGCCTTCCGGGGTAGACAATTTCCCTAATCGATACCGTCGTCGGGGGAACACACGCACCAGGAGTGCGTTTAAAGAGATCTACACCGAGGAGACTAACAACCGAGGTAAGATTGGATCTGCTCTGCTCTGGTTATTGGACTAGGTCATGTGATTATGGAGGCGGAATTTCAATGAAGCTCTCATGCGAAAAATACGTTGGGTACCGTACCTAGTTACTAAATCGAATTCATCTTCGATCGGTTCGGGGCGGGGGGCGGGTAAAATCCGAAAATCATCCTGTGTTCGTGCAAGACCGTAACCTATATTGGCAGCAGAAGTTCTACGGTTCTCGTACCTACGGGAAGTTTATGCAGTTATCGTATGGAAATGGAAGGAACGATTTGCTGAGTCTTTTTTTCCGGTGCGGCTTGATTTGTGGGTGATTTATTCTACCTGTTTGGATTAAGTTGAACATTAAAGTTCAATCTTATGTAAGTAATGACGGACATTTAGTAGTTTTATTCGAAGATATTTTCATACGACCACAGTAAAATTAGCGATCAGATCCTACTGCTGGCTGGTTCCACTAAATCCACAAATCGACGGAAATTTAATTCCATTTTGAATCTCCCCGGGTGGATTTGCCATATTTGCAATTATTTAGAACCGACTGTGCAGTGCAGCAGACCTGCACACATCCAACTGTTGCAAATAGGCTATTAACGAAATTGGCAACTAATACAGGCTGTGTGTGCTTAGCAGGCAATCGGAAGAGAGCAAACGGTGCAGAATCGATATCGGCCTTGCTGGCTGGGAAGGTATATCGGAACCGGAGTCCGTTCCGAACGGAGTCCGTTCCGAAGAATTCATTTCGCCATTTGCCAGCCATTTGCAGGATGACCACCACTAACAGCACGCACGGGTGGGTGGGTCATCAGCTGATGGCTTCTCGTAATTGTATGGTTCGGACCGACCACGGACGGCCATGAAACAGGAACTGGTTGTTTACAAATCTCGCTCAGGAAGCATCCCGGGTGGCTTCCGATTAAATTATACAGCAGATTCAATTTGAGACAGGCAAGCTGCTGCTCGGTCAGTAGTTGGGATTGCAGTAAAGAGCCGAGCTGGTACAAAAGCTCCTGCATGGATAATTTAATTAGGCAAATTTTATGGAGTTCAGCGCCACTCGATGGCGTAGATTATTAAACTGAAATTTGTGTTTCAGGATGCAAAGCACGTCATCCATCAATGGCGGAAGGTTCAGCAGTAAATTTTTCTTAAAATCCAAGCTGCAAAAGACGATAATCAGAAGTGTCTAGACAAGCGATTTGATTGCTGTTGTTTACCACAAAGTACTTGTCCCTAAACAGGAGATTTGCTCAGCTTTGCTCGGAACTACGTGATGAATTTCCATGTCAAGTCTGTTCCAGCAAAGATCAAATTATGGCGTCGTCTGACTCGAGTGTAGAAATCTCTATCCTGTTTTCACAGAGAGCAGAAATCACTTCCATGCATAACACGTTTCTCCTTGTCCTGTTTATCTATCGGTATTCGACAACCTACCTACATCTTTGTGTAGAGTAAAGAATTTTGCTCACTAGAAGGAAAATCCACGATACGTGAGGGATGAAAAACAAGCATAAATATTTCACGAAATGCACATAACAGAACCTAGAAACTAATCAAGTTCTGGTTACAAGACGTCTGTTTTTACATGCAAAGAATTGCCTGCCTATTCAATTCACTCAACAAGGGGAGAGTGCAAGAGGAGAGCCCATCGTTGCTTGATGTACCACCTCTGAAATTAAACTTACTACAGACGCAGTTAAAACTACATGACCGGCAACATGGTGATGTATATTTTTCACAGAATAAACACCCCCCCTTCGACGGATGCAGAAGCATTTGCGCTCAGCACAACAAAGCAGTAAATGTATGTATACGAAACATATGCGTAGAGGTCGGCTATAAGAGCGAACAAATATTCGCATGTTTTTTTATTTGCCCGAGTACGCCTGAGTAATGCTAACATTCCTAACCTGCACACAAAACCGAAGACCCATGCTGCATGGAGAGCCGCTTTATGGATGCGAAAAACCACCGACCTGCAGCAGCATGCCGACGACGACGACGACTGATCAAAATGATTCGCCGGCCCAACGCAAGCCGTAAGCCGAGACCATTCAACGGGAACGGATTTATGTTATTCTAGGCTCGGTTAGGATAAAACAATATTTTGGTAGTGTGTACCTACATATGTGAAGCGAGCGAGTGTACGGATAAAATATGATTTTTTGCCTGTCCCCATCATGGCATGCCGTTTTGTGACCTCAACTGAACTGTTAACGGCATTGTGCTTTGTACCTTACGTTAGAGGATTAAACAATAAATTTTACCATCCATTCAATCAGTTCGTTTTTTTTTCATTTACCTACATGCCTCATGCTACACGGGAGGATCAGATTTCTTATCACACTTCTTGCTCAACACCTTTGTATGATAATTGTTCGTTTTTTTTCGAGCCAAGTCGAGCCGATTATTATTGCTGGAATAATTTAACTTCTTGCAAGAGTCGGCAATTAGTGCGGACCACCAATTACCATTACTCAGTCAGTGTACGGTCGCCTGATATGAGCCATGATTAGCAAGTAATTTGCTATTCAGGTTTTTTTTTGTTCGCTTACCAGATGGCGACGGTAATTGAGCGTATCTTTTGCAGGGGGTTCTGGAAAATAAGAGGAAAAAAAAACTTTTAACCGTAACTTCTAAGCACCCTGTGAGCTAGAAGTTGGCTTGTTGTAGAATGTTAATAATTTGATGAGATAAGATTTTTGCATTTTATTTTAAATTTATAACAGTTTGCAACATAAGTTTTGATTCCTTATGTCAAATGTCAAGCATAAGTGATAATCTAACACTATTTTACTCATTGTGCTATTTGCGTTCACTGGAATCTTAAGCTTAAGAGCAACATAATAGCAAAACATACGATGATGAGTAAGCAACCAAGCGGAAAAAATGCTGCAAAGGGTTTATAAATGGATAATGAATGCTAATGAACTTAGAGAGCAAAATAAGAAGAAAAATTGCGCAGTTAATTTTATTCGATACAATATCAATTAACCAAGCTACTGATGTCCCTCCTCAACTTAAAACATCATACCAACATTTACATGTCAAATTATGCATGCTCTGTGGAGAATCTAGAGGCTACTGCATAAAAAATGAAACCTTACAATCTAATTAGTGAGGAATAAATTAAACATGGATCATGAACATGAATATTTATCCGAGTGATCCTAATAAAAGAATATTTTAGGATTATGTAAAATTCCTTCTGTTTAGTTATGACACTGTAAAAAGTTGAGCAAACTTGGCGAAAGTCATTCTCAATCGCAACGTATTACAAATTCAGATAGAATTTAAATTCCGTTGAACCACACCATCATCGTTTACAATCGAACAACTTTTTAATTCAATTTCAGGTTGGAATCCTTCTATACCTTTGATAAGGGGCTAACGGGCCGAATGGTCGAAACACAAATGGCCGAATCACGAATGGTCGAAATCCAAATGGCCAAATATCAGCCTCAGTCACAGAAGCCCGAAACGCGAAAGGCCGAATCGCGAAAGGCCAAATTTTTTCGGAATACCTAAATAACTATTCAATAAAAAACTTGAATTGGCAAGCAGTTAACAAATAACTTTAATCAAACAAAAAACCACAATAAGCAACACAACTATTTACTATAGGGTATAGATGATTGAAAATTCTTTCTTCATCTAAGCGCAAATGATTTACGATCATTATAGGGTGCGGCCGTCGAAAGCGCCCCGAGCGGTAGTGAGTAAGGACAGCATGTACCCAATGTTTGTGCAAGTTGAAGGCCGTGAGTATTTTCGGCCAAATATGACATTCGTCCACATATGACATCCGGCCATTCGTGTTTTTCGTGATATATTACGCCATTTGTTATTTCGCACATTCGTATGTAATCTGGGGCTAACTACAACAACAACAACAACAACAACAACAACAACAACAACAACAACAACAACAACAACAACAACAACAACAACAACAACAACAACAACAACAACAACAACAACAACAACAACAACAACAACAACAACAACAACAACAACAACAACAACAACAACAACAACAACAACAACAACAACAACAACAACAACAACAACAACAACAACAACAACAACAACTACTACTACTACTACTACTACTACTACTACTACTACTACTACTACTACTACTACTACTACTACTACTACTACTACTACTACTACTACTACTACTACTACTACTACTACTACTACTACTACTACTACTACTACTACTACTACTACTACTACTACTACTACTACTACTACTACTACTACTACTACTACTACTACTACTACTACTACTACTACTACTACTACTACTACTACTACTACTACTACTACTACTACTACTACTACTACTACTACTACTACTACTACTACTACTACTACTACTACTACTACTACTACTACTACTACTACTACTACTACTACTACTACTACTACTACTACTACTACTACTACTACTACTACTACTACTACTACTACTACTACTACTACTACTACTACTACTACTACTACTACTACTACTACTAC
Organism: Sabethes cyaneus; assembly: GCF_943734655.1. Lineage (NCBI taxonomy): Eukaryota > Metazoa > Arthropoda > Insecta > Diptera > Culicidae > Sabethes > Sabethes cyaneus. The sequence goes on along the minus strand of NC_071354.1, from coordinate 16,286,435 downwards.
TACTACTACTACTACTACTACTACTACTACTACTACTACTACTACTACTACTACTACTACTACTACTACTACTACTACTACTACTACTACTACTACTACTACTACTACTACTACTACTACTACTACTACTACTACTACTACTACTACTACTACTACTACTACTACTACTACTACTACTACTACTACTACTACTACTACTACTACTACTACTACTACTACTACTACTACTACTACTACTACTACTACTACTACTACTACTACTACTACTACTACTACTACTACTACTACTACTACTACTACTACTACTACTACTACTACTACTACTACTACTACTACTACTACTACTACTACTACTACTACTACTACTACTACTACTACTACTACTACTACTACTACTACTTAAAACTTCAAACTTCTATCATGACTTGCTTCTTACCCAAAAAAAAACATTTTGTGTTTCAGATCATTCTCTATAATTCTTATAATCCTCATGCTTGATTGAAATTTGTGTTTCATTTGTATGAGAGCCCCCCTTTCAGGAGCAAAAAGGGTCTCGAACCTAGAAAAAAACCTGCCTCCAAAAACCCTAACATACTCAATTTGGTTCCATTTCCTGGAATCATTCTTGAGTTATACTGAAGTTAGTGTTTCATTGGACGGGTGAGGAGTCTCACCCGATTTGGATTTGAAATAGGACATGAAATTGACTTTGAAATTATGCTCTAAACTTAAAATTAGAATTACAATTGAACCCAAGCAACAATGTGAGTTTTATTGTACTCTTATGGCGGTTTTCATGACCAATTTTGGTCTTAAATGCCATCATAAGTGTGTAATAAAACCCAAATTGTTACTTGGGAACGTCGTTGGATTCAAATTTAGACTTAGAATTAGGTACATTAGAAATTAGACTCGAAATTAGAATTCAAATTTCGCTAAAAATTGGACTTACAGTTAAAATTTGAATTAAAATTGTTTTGAACGTATACACGAAATTAGACACGAAGTTTTACTTGAAATTAGGATTGACTTTTTTTCTGATCCATATTTTCTGTTTCATTGTTCCGTTTTTCTTCGTTTCCTCTCCTATTTTTCATATTTTCTGTTCTATCTTTCCTCTTGTTTATCACTATAAACTACTACTTTATTTCTGATCCATATTTTCTGTTTCATTGTTCCGTTTTTCTTCGTTTCCTCTCCTATTTTTCATGTTTTCTGTTCTATTTTTCCTCTTGTTTATCACTATAATTTCCTTTCGCTTTGTCCGTCTTTTCTTTTTCCTTTTTCTTTTTTTCGTTTCCAGTTGTCGTCTTTCTCTAGCTCTCTTTCTTCTTATTTTTTGTCTTCATCTGTTCTGTTTTCCTTCTTTTTGATGCTTCTTTTTTTGTTATAAAGAGAATAAACTGTTTTTGGCCTCCTTTTTTCCCTTCGCATCCTGGTTTACCTGATTTTATCTCTCATTGTCTCACTTTGTTCTCTACAGTCTCCTGCTTTTCTTTTCTTCTTTTCCTATCCCATTTTCCGATCCCATTTTGTCTCATCTTTCTCCCATAACTCCTTCTAGTATCTTTTCCCTTTTTCACGTTTTCTTAATTGACTTTCTTTTTCTTTTTTGGTTTCTATTATTTTCCGTTCCATTTCCCTTTCTTGTCTCGTTTACCAAATTCTTTTGTCATGTGTTCTCCCTATTTATCTCGTTTTTCCTTCTTTTCACTCTTTTTTACTTTTTTCTGCCAATTGTTTCCTATTTCTCTTCTTTTCTTGTCTCGTTTTTCACTCTTTGCAGTCCTAAGTGTTTTCTTGCTGTTCCCTTTTCCGTTCTTCGGTTTTTTCATCCATTTACATGTCTGTTTCTTGCTTTTCCAGTCTCATCTTTTGTTTTATTTTCCTTTTATTTTTTTAATTTCTGTCTGTTTTGTCTGTTGTTTCTTCGTGGTATCATGTCCTGCTTTTCTTCCTTTTCTGACACGTTCTGTTTTTCGTTGTATCCCATTTGCCTTCCATTTTCATTTTTGCTTTCCATTTGCTTCTTTTTCTGTTCACGTTTCACCATTCTCCTGCACCTACATTTTCTTAATTTCTTTACCTCTTTTTTCCATTTTTTCTTCTTTTCTGCTCAGTCCAGTTCAGTTTTCATTTTCTCTCTCGTTTTCCTCGCTATAGTTATCGTTTTACCTTCTTTCCTCTCATTTTTGTCTCTTCTCTTCCATTCTCCCTCTTTTTCTGTCCCGCCGCTTCTTTGTTTGCTTCGTTTTCCCTTTTTCTCTCGTGTTTTTCTTTTCCACTTTTTTCTCTTTTTCGTTTCAGTTTCCCTCCGATTATGAAACGATTTTCTCTTTTTCATGTCAGTATGTATTTTCCTCTTTTCTACCACTAAAAGCTAAGAGTAAAAAGTAGAAAGTGAAATTTAAAAAGCAGAAAGTAAAAAATTAAAAGCAAAAAGTAAAAAGTAAATGTAAAAAGTAAAAAGTGAAAATTAAATATAAGAAGTAAAAAGTGAAAAATAAAAAGTAAAAAGTAAAATGTGAACAGTAAAAATTTATAAGTAAAAAGAAAAAAGTAAAAAGTAAAAAATAAAAAGTCAGAAATCAAAAGTAAAGAGTAGACCGAAAAAAGAAAAAAGTAGAAAGTAAAGAGTAAAAAGTAAAATACAAAAAGGTAAAAAGTAAAAGGCATAAAGTAAGGACTAAAAAATAAATAGAAAGTAAAGGGTAAACATTGAAAAGTAATGGTTTTGCCGCACTTTTCAATTAACGCTTGAGTAAAAAGTACCGTATTCGCCAGATTTAGCACCGTGCGACTTCTTCGACCGTTCCCGAGACTGAAATTACCACTAAGAGATAACTGTTTCGGAACGAGATAAAAACAAAATTGCTGCGCGTCCTGAAGAGGCGTTGTTCGGCTATTTCTATAAATAACATATTTAATTCTTAGTACCGTGAAAGTAGCATATTCTGCGCTGTTCAGACATTTTTATGATTCTTCTGTTATTATAAGTGCTCTAAACTTGTATTAACAACGTTGATAGCAGCAACGTGTAGTGCTACAGTCTATAATATCTGGTAAAAAATATGAGTATTAAAAGTCGTTGAGTTTATTTTTCGTTTTGTAAACTTAGCAACGGTGCCAAGTTCTGCGCTTTTCCTTGCCTGTGTTCCTAATTCCGCGCATGTTTGTTCCTAGTTCTGCGCACCTAGTAGCAGCAATAAGTAGCAATAAATGCTTATGCCATGTTCTTTATGTCGCTTTATACGCTGAAAGCACACTAAAAATAAGAGTAAAGAGTAAAGAGTAAAGAGTAAAGAGTAAAGAGTAAAGAGTAAAGAGTAAAGAGTAAAGAGTAAAGAGTAAAGAGTAGAGAGTAAAGAGTAGAGAGTAAAGAGTAAAGAGTAAAGAGTAAAGAGTAAAGAGTAAAGAGTAAAGAGTAAAGAGTAAAGAGTAAAGAGTAAAGAGTAAAGAGTAAAGAGTAAAGAGTAAAGAGTAAAGAGTAAAGAGTAAAGAGTAAAGAGTAAAGAGTAAAGAGTAAAGAGTAAAGAGTAAAGAGTAAAGAGTAAAGAGTAAAGAGTAAAGAGTAAAGAGTAAAGAGTAAAGAGTAAAGAGTAAAGAGTAAAGAGTAAAGAGTAAAGAGTAAAGAGTAAAGAGTAAAGAGTAAAGAGTAAAGAGTAAAGAGTAAAGAGTAAAGAGTAAAGAGTAAAGAGTAAAGAGTAAAGAGTAAAGAGTAAAGAGTAAAGAGTAAAGAGTAAAGAGTAAAGAGTAAAGAGTAAAGAGTAAAGAGTAAAGAGTAAAGAGTAAAGAGTAAAGAGTAAAGAGTAAAGAGTAAAGAGTAAAGAGTAAAGAGTAAAGAGTAAAGAGTAAAGAGTAAAGAGTAAAGAGTAAAGAGTAAAGAGTAAAGAGTAAAGAGTAAAGAGTAAAGAGTAAAGAGTAAAGAGTAAAGAGTAAAGAGTAAAGAGTAAAGAGTAAAGAGTAAAGAGTAAAGAGTAAAGAGTAAAGAGTAAAGAGAAAGTTGAAAGTTGAAAGTTGAAAGTTGAAAGTTAAAAGTTAAAAGTGAAAAGTTAAAAGTTAAAAGTTAAAAGTTAAAAGTTAAAAGTTAAAAGTTAAAAGTTAAAAGTTAAAAGTTAAAAGTTAAAAGTTAAAAGTTAAAAGTTAAAAGTTAAAAGTTAAAAGTTAAAAGTTAAAAGTTAAAAGTTAAAAGTTAAAAGTTAAAAGTTAAAAGTTAAAAGTTAAAAGTTAAAAGTTAAAAGTTAAAAGTTAAAAGTTAAAAGTTAAAAGTTAAAAGTTAAAAGTTAAAAGTTAAAAGTTAAAAGTTAAAAGTTAAAAGTTAAAAGTTAAAAGTTAAAAGTTAAAAGTTAAAAGTTAAAAGTTAAAAGTTAAAAGCTAAAAGTTAAAAGTTAAAAATTCAAAGTTCAAAGTTCAAAGTTCAAAGTTCAAAGCAACCAAAGCTTAAAGGACGAAAACAAGAAATTGAAAAACGAAACGTCATAAAAGCAATAGCGCAAGAAAGCTTAGCATGACTTGTAAGAGTGCATAATAGAAATTACAGCAGGAACTTACGGTGATAACTGTGTAGACTGTGTACAGTCTGGAGACGGTCCCGCAGAAACGCCAGCTGCATTCGACTCTGCGAACCGTGAAAATAATGAAAAATAATTCATGCAAACAAGAGTAGACCTCCGGAAAAATCATTCCTTGCCAAAAGGAGATAGTTTGCTTTGTAGCACTCTATGTCTAAAATTTATTTGCCGCCAGCCTGGCCGGTACCCGAGAGTAAATAAAAAAGGCCAAAGGGAAGATTTTGCTCGTTGAACCTGCTTCGAGCTTATGGAAACTACCCTACTGAGTCATAGACCCACATCGAACCAACCGGTCGCTGCTGTATGGAAAAGCTCGCCCCACCGCGCCGCGCCGGTCCGCGTCGCCGTCCCTAAGCGCCCGAAAAAAGCATTGCTCTCGAAATGAAAAGCATTTCACCCGTGCCGCTTTCCACCAATTTCTCCCAGTAGTGCACTGCACCGGTCCGCACATAAGAAACTTTACTATTTTCCACCGGTTAGTAGATGTTGTTGAAAGCATAGCCTTTATTTGATTTATACAAAAGACATTTATTGCATTTTTATTGTTGAACGTGCATAGAATGAACCGAACGCAGTTTCCCATTCTTGCTAGCAATTTTCTCCTTCCCCTGGAGTCGACAACTGCATTCACAACCCGGGGCAAATTACACGTTGCGAAAATGTTGGGTTGTAGTTTTCCACGTCCGTCCGTCCGTTGGCAGTACGTATGAACGTACGTAAGTCCAGTGCACAATTGAATGAAGAATGACCTTCTTTCACTATGTATCGTTGGCCTTTGCCATCGTCGTTAATGGACCAAATTGAATTACTGCACCAAGTACAGTTGCGATTTCTGGCAGAAAATTATGCGACATGCAAAGTACATCAAGAAAGTTGTCCAATCTGTTGAGCAAACGAGAGCTGACCTCGAAATGTAAATGATTCCAGCAAGGCTATATTTGGCCTGCAACATGCAAGATGCCAAGTAAGGGTAATTGACATTATTTCCTAAATTTTCCCCATACTCAGTTGCCGCATGCGACTAAGCCCCCAATTATAAATCAGTCCGAAAGCGCAGGCATGTGGCACTTCCCGATTCCCCGAACCGGGTTGGCAGGTGATCCGGAGCACTTTGGAGCGCGCGGCACCTGGTCTGCATGATTGGATGATGATGCTGTTGATCAAAATCGATCGCTTGCACCGTGCAAACGCGCGCGCCGTCCGTCCGTACGAGAAGCGACGATGGCAGAATGTTTACATCGTCGTATCACTACCGGTTTTTTTTCATATTCCGGTCACCCGCTGGCTGGCTGGCTGGCTGGTTGGTCCGGGAGTAGCTGAAAAGTGTTTGGCTCGCGACGGCCACGACGACGATGTCGATAGCAGCTGCCAAAAGCCATAAAATCTTGAACCGAACCTTGCTCACACGCACCTTGACGGTCGGTCGGCCAACCGGCAGCTCCAGCCGGACGGGTTGCGGTTCAAGCGGCTTCTGCAAGCAAGTCGCAAGCACGTCGAAGTGATAGGTAATTTGTTGTGTGGAACGGATAGCAGGTTGTTTTATTTTTCTAATTACTGCAAAATGATTCCAGTGGAATCAGGCATTCCACGGTTGAAAGGTGTAGGATGGCGTTCGGAACTTGTTGGATATAAATCTAATTGACGTCGGTTAACGGCATTTGCCGGCGGGGTCTCGAATGACTTATCTGTGCCGGTTTGCTTTCAAACTAGGTTTAAAACCCTTAACAAGACTGAGAGTTCTGTTTACACTCATTGTAGTCAAGTACTTATTTTTTATAACATTTGACCTATTACATTGCTCTATGTCTAAATTATGTTAGGGAAAGTAGTTTCCGTTTCCATTTCCGTTTTATCACAATTTTACGCTACAACACGATTATTTTAGTACATGTTTTATAGTTGATATGCATTCTCAGATGTACTGCGCAAATCTACCATAATGAGGACAAAAGTTAGTTTCAATGAGCTTGTCACAGAACAGTACTAACTGAGTGAACGGGTGAACGAAAATTCTAGAGGAACAATAAATACATGCTCTGCAGCTGCACAAGTAAAAATGAGAGTTTTATTGTCCTCTTATAGCGGTTTTCATGATCAATTTTGGTCTTCAATACCATCATAAGAGTGTAATAAAACCCAATTTGTTACTTGGTAAGTACAAGACCGGCCAGTTAGCTTCGGGGTACGATGCTGGCCTACGACATTCTGATGGTAGATATTGTGACACTAACGTCGGTAGTGTTTCGAAATGCTGATACACTGGAGTGTGGTGTAGATTAGAATACTTCAGCAGCACATACAAGTTTTGCTTGCCAAGGTTACGCTTTCGAAACTTATACCTTCTGGGAATAAAAATAAGTTAAGCGTTTCTGGGTGAAAATCGGATCACATAGCTTTTAAATGTTTGCCGATAACTTATAAACGAACGCCTTAAAAGTCACAAATCACTTTCGACCTGGTCGAGCCATCTTGCACGTTGAGCCCTCTTGCACGTTGAGCCCGTCCGTTCCTGGTAACGGTCGGGTTGTTAAAGAGAACCGTTTTCGTTGCACTATTTTCCGCCATCCTGACGACATGTCAGGTCCACCTATGCCCTCCGACTTTCGCTAGATATATGATGGAAAACTCTCCAAGCAGTGGCTGTAGTTCGTGATTCATACTCCTCTGCCACTCTCCGCTTTCAGTTTACACTCCAACAAATATCGCCCACAGCATCTTCCACTCGAACGCGACAAAAGGGGGAAAGGTCTCGGTGACTGAAACCGCTAGAGAATGTCCCCGAGATGCGCACGCAACACATCAGTAAATCCAAGTTATCTCTAATCAGTCGCAACAGTTTGTTCGGAAAATCGTGTTCGTTGCAGTATCTGCCATAGCTGGTCTCGATCGACTATATCGTACGCTGCTTTGAAATCAATAACGATGTGATACCTAAGCACGTCGTTCATCTGACATTTCGGCAAGATCTGTCGGATCGTAAAAGGGTGGTACATGGTAGCACGAGTCCCCATGAAGCACGCCAGATAACTTTCTACGAAACCTTGCGACAACCGGTGTAACAGACTCTGGTAAAGTACCTTGTAGGTTGGCGCTAACGCTGGCGTTTACTAGCATTATACCGCGATATTTGTCGAGTCGATCATCCTTGTTATAGATGGGACAAACCACTTCTTCCATCCAATCCTCCGGTAGCTCATCCTCCCCCAAATTTTGAAATTAACCCAGTGAAGAGCCGTTGTCAGCGTTTTTCGACTATGTTTTTTAAAGCTCTGCTGAGAGGCGGTCGATACCGGCGTCTTTATTGGTGTTCACTAACCCGATTTTTCGTTTGACTTCTTGGAAATCAGGTGCTTACTACTATCTTCTACTACATTACTATCGTCCATGGGCACTGACCTCCTTCTGGCGCTTTTCACTCCTCAGTATCGTGTTCAACTGGTTTCTTGCTCGTTGGTATTCCAGAATTTGGTGGCATTCTCCATCAAACCTATCATTTCGTATACTCTGGGGATCGTTACGTAGTGCTTCTCAGATGGTCTTTCGGGTGCAATAGGACACCCCTCTAGTTTCTGATAATAAATAACAGAAGTTGGCGCTAGTGAGTATGCTTGAAACTATCAAAGTTTCCCTGTTGAATACAACAGATGTTACTTTGTAACGCATATTGTACATTTCGGAAACAGCCCAATTTTGCGCGACAATAAATTTACTCAACGCAGCAACATTACTCCCTCATACATCTCAGTTTTTTGTGTTTATCTCTAATCGCAATATAACGATTAACACGTGAACCAATAAATAGTGGGTAACATTGTTTTTATTTTATGAATGGTAATAAGATGCTATGGAGAGGTATTGGATAAGTTTGATAAGTACAGTAAAGATTTGTATAACGCGGTATAAAGATTTGTATAACATAGTGGATGGTGTTGTACGCCCATCGCGATATCTCATCTGTCCATTAACCAATAAAGTTAATTTTTGGCAGTTGACAAGGTTATACCACATGCTAACAATGTACCAAAAATCAACTTTATTGATTAATGGACAGCTGAGATATCGCGATGGGCGTACAGCACCACTCACTACGTTATACAAATCTTTACACCGCGTTATACAAATATTTACTGTATAACAGAGTAACTGTACCGCAAATAAAATGTGATTAATGATTGTTTTTCAGGTAAGTAAACATAGATAAGAGAGAAATTTTGATTTAACTACTACTAGAAAAGCGCCATCTCTTGAAAAGCAACGGTTCATATGGTGTCCTATTGGATTTAAAATCTAAGTTGACATTGGACTTGAAATCCGACTTGAAATTGGACTTAAATTTGGAGTAATTCAGAATGGAAGTTTTACTTGGAATTAGACATGAAATCGGACTTAAAACAGAAGTTGTTAATTGAAATGGGAATTGAATTTGATTTGGAAATGGATATGAAATTAAAGTTGAAATTTGACTAGAATTTCGTTTTGAAATTAAGGTCAAAATTGAAACTAATTTGTATTTAATTTAGATTAGAGATTAGACTTGGAATAACATTTGAAATTGGATTGAAATTGGAAATAAAATTGTACTTGAAATCAGAGTTTAAATTTGACTTAAATTGAGCCTAAAGTTAGATTTAAATAAGATTTGAAATTGAACTTGAGATTGAGGTTGGACATTATATTAAACTTGAATTTGAATTAGTTTGGACTAATGTGAACTTGCAGCTTTCCTTCAAACCGGGTATGAACATGAGTTAGACACGCAATTTTCTTGGAATTAGAATTGACATTTTTCGCCTTATTTTCGGCTTAGTCTTTTTCAATTCCGTTTTTTTTTTTCTTTTTCAGTCCCATTTTTCCATTATATTGGCTCTGTTTTATTCTCCTTTTTTGTTCCGATTTTGTTTGTGGTCGTTCTTCCGTTTTTCCTTATTTTCCTTATTTTCTCTCGTATGCCTTTTTTCTGTAACGTGTTTTCTGTTTCATTGTCTCGTTATTCTTTGTTGCCTGTTCCATTTTTTATATTCAGTTCGGTTTTTTCTCATGTTTTAAACTAGTTTTTTCTGTTATTTTCCTTCCCGTTTTTCGTCTTTTATCTGTTCTTTTTTCCTCTTTTTATTGTGCAGTCTTCGTATTTTTCTAACACTTTTTATCACGTTTCCTTTAAATTTCACGTTTTTGTCAGTTCCTCTTTTTGTGCTCCTTTTTAGATCTTTTCTGTCAAGTTTATTTTATTTTGTGCTCCCTTCTTTTCTTATCCTCTCCAGTTTTCCGTTTTTAAACATCCATTTTACATCTTTTTCTCTTTCGTTTTACCTATTTCTATAAAGAGTTTTTTCTAATTTTTCTTCTTTATTTTCTGTTCCATTTTCTCGTTTTTAGTCCCATTTTTGTCCTTTTACATCCCGTTTGACCACTCTTTCCCATTTTGCTCGTTTCCTCTATCGGTTTTTTTCTTTTTCGCTCGTTATTTTCTGTTCCGCATTCTCTTTATTGTCTCGTTTTTCCTCTTTTACTCTCTCGTTTTTCCTTGTTCTGTCCGCTGTTTCTTTTTTCAGTTTTTCCCTTTTTTGAATTCTGATTGTTTTTTCCGTTGGTTGGCTTTTTTCTTCCGTTTTCCCTGATTTTCAGACTCATTTATCCTCTTTTCGTGTCTTATTTTTCTGTCCCATTTTGACTTTTTTCGCGTTTTTATCCTTTTATTGCTCATTTTCGTCTGTTTTGTCCGTCCTCCTATTATGTATTGCTCTTCCCACTTTTGTGTTTCGTTCTGTTTTTTCTTTACCAATCTCTTTTGTCTTCGTTTTCATTTTTTTTCTTTTTTTATTGAGCCGTTTTGCCAGAACAGAACTGTTTCTCCATTTTTCTGCTATCATATTTTCTTATTTTCATTTCTCTTTCCAATTTTTCCTTTTTCTCCCGTTTTTCGGCCTTCACTTCACTTTTCATCGTTTTCTTCATGGTTTTCCTTTCTTCTTTTCTCGTCCTTATCATTTTTCAATCAATCTCCTTGTTTTTTGCCTCATTTTCCGTCTTTATTCCTCTCGTTTTCTACTTTTATACTTTTTTCTTCTATTTTTTGTCCCGTTTTCCCTCCCGCTTTATGACGATCACGGTCACGACTTTCTGAACCGTGAAAACATGGAAGCCGACACGTTTCATTGTTCACGTTCACGTTCAAATAAGAACAAACCTACTGAAAATATTCGCCTTCATCGCTGCATCGCGAATCGAAAGTTTCAGCTGACGCTTAAACAGACTCAACACCTTCCTGGCCTTCACCATATCTGTTGTCTTCGCTGTTCTGTCACAGCTTCACAGTCGCTAGGTCGTCTGGGTCTCCTTGAATGCTTTTGCCACCCGGGACATCATCGAATGATGGATTGCCAAATGTTTCCTGATTAATTGGCTGAACGCAGTCGATTTTTCCACAATAAGGTATAGTGGGATTTCGAATTTGGCATGGTTCGATTGTGGCATGCCTCGATTTTGGCAACAAAAGTAACCGTTTTTGGCAACACAAAATATTTTACTTCCAAAAATATGCTTAAATATCAGTCAGTTTCCGCATACATACTTAATGACGAAAAAATATTGCCCTAAGTGTGTTCATGAAAAAAAGTTTGCGGTTTGGAACAATAATTTTTTATTGCCGTAGGACTGGTAAGACGTAGTCTTACAAGTCGCCAAAAACTTACTTGCACCGCACGGATAGCTCATGGCAGATTTTGTAAATATAAAAAGGTTACAATAGTTGTGTTGGGAATTGTCGATTTTCGGAAGAATCACTTTCTGATAGCAATTGTGTAGGTTAGAACAAGCAGCTTCAAACTGGAATTTATTCATCTTAATAACCTCATTTTTATCATAATGTATTAAGAACTTACATTGTAGTGTTTCTTCAAGCACTATCCGAAATGGCAATCTCAACAATAACAATATAATTGACCCTACAAGCAAAGGTAATTATTGAAACAATATTTGTTATAATACTCTAACCATGAGTTTTCTTATTTGAGCTAACTTACACTATATCAGTCAGTGAGTTGACTAACCTCACTAGTGTAATATATTGTATTAATAACTTTAATCGATGGTAATGATTAATGATCGATGGTAATCAAATGAACTAGTCTTCTAAGTTGACTAATTAGAAGCCTTTTTATCAAGCACGTTTTTAACCTTCTGTCGCCTTACTTTTTACTTCATGTTGCAATTATGCTGCTTATCAGTCGAGGGGTATCTGGAGCTAACACCAACATTAACCGTGCAGCCAGATTACGAGTTTTTAACAAGTTGATTAATAACATTTAGTCAATTTCTAATGCAATTACATTCACTTTTTCATATCAAAAAAGGGTCTCGATTTAAAAACACGGCTTCGATTTTGGCAACATAGGCGATATGCATTTGTTGCCAAATTCGAAATCCAACTGTACATGATTTTTTAGCAAAACTGTTCTCTGCTCCAATGTCATTTCTTACTTACTTACTTACTTAACCGATTGTAATGAAATTTTGCCAACGTAAACATTGCACTCTTGCCCAATTTCAGTGAAAAATTCATCGATTTTCAGAAATCCGCTCAAAATTACAAATGAATCAATGTGTCCCACTTGTTTCGAGTGCAATCTTTACTTAACTTTGGCAGTTCTTTCTGGGCCCCAGCACGCTTTGCTAGGCAGAAAGGAAAACTTGGAGGTTTTAATTTAGTCAAAGTTATTCTGGTAATTCCAATCTTTTCATAAATTTAAAAGGTTTATCATGAAAAAATGACCCAATCGTTCAAGTAAGAAAAAATTATATGACTATTGAATGAAACCGCTGATTGGCTTAAAAGAGTTCAACAAACTGGACCAAAGAAACAAGTACATCCATGGATGTGAAAAATTCATCACCCATTTTCAAATGGCAACATATTGTCGACGATTTTTTTTGTGAAAGTTCCCCTTCCCAGTTTCCCGGACCATCCGAAAGCCTCCATTTTACGTCACGTAACTTTTGCATATAAACCGCAAGCAGGAGAAATAAAAAAATACACAAAAACAAGTGCGCACCACATTTTCGACCCAGAACAGTGCATCCCCGCTTGCCCTAGCGTCTCCCAACCTCTGGCAACCGGTTCCCTCCGGAGCCGGTATCTAATTATGGTAGTGCAGGGAACGAATTTTGCCAAAAACTGCGAAGATTCCTTTCTGAGATGATGAGTGCAGGGTGAAACAAAAAAAATATTGCTGTTTGATGGTACATGTACGTAATAAATAAATACGGAGGTCCGACGGTCGCCACCGACCAGGACCCCCGTTCGGTTCGTTCGGTGGGTTTCGCCTGACACGGTACATGATGACGATGATGCGAGGCCAGATAATTATCGGTACGTCTTCTTTGGCACACACTGACGCTCGCACCCTGCCTGTCACATGTGTTTTTTTTTTCTTGAGACTTCCACCACCGGCACCGGTGCGGCGACGACGGGGGTAATGTGCCAAGCTTCAAGCCATGTGGCGAACTGTTTTGAGCTGCATACATACGTATATACCAACATAAATCGAGTGAAAGGTTGAATGATGAAGAGCAGTTTAAAATGCGCCAGCAAAGTGAGGATAAGGAATATAGCAGTCTCCCAGAGTGTTCCCGTCGTCGTCGCCGTCGACGAAAAATGCGAGGTTGCTCAAGTGTGGAATTTCTGAAGGTTTGCTCGGTGCTTTCACGGTAAACGAAAACTGGATGCCGGTATGTGCCATGGCACTTGAATTGAAACTCATAATGACTTAGAAGCATTATTTTCTATTTCGAACCGCACTGTCATAGAAGGATTCGTTGCCTATATATTAGAAAATGTTGCCATTCAAGGAAAGTTCTGCTTTCGTTTTGAAAAGATAAGACCCAAACAACTGAAATGAATGTTATTTAAGCCTAATACTACTAGTCTCTGTACTCTTCATAATACTAGCGGCAGGAAAGTTCAGTGAACAACATCGACTGTAGAGAGTCTTTGCTTTGCTTCCAGGTCTTACCAAGCAACCAACTAGGAACCAGCCCGTAGTGATGCCAATGAGCAACAGAACAGAGGACGAGAGGACATACACACGACCGACCAGCAGACGATTTCGACTTTGCCGGAGACTTTGTTCGTATCTTTTCAGTAGCATCCGAGCAGATGAAGATATCATGCCGAGTTTTCCCGGCTTTTGTTCGTAGGAGGACACAATCCTCGGACCGTTTGAATGTGACTGCTCTTCTCACGACAACGACGACGACGACCGACGATGACCGGGGCTCAACATCACTATTATAATGATGAAAGATGCTGGAGAAGCTAAACGACAACGCTTTTCTTTCCCCTGTACAGTCGTTTTTCTTTGCTTTCTTTCAGTGGGTAATTTACGATTAATTCTAATTCTGTCAACCGTACTAATTTGAGGGCTTCTGGTGTGATGCACACGCACACAAGCACACGCAGGCACCATGAAAATCCCAGTCCCATCCGACAGCCGGGGAGTTGGTTGTTTATTTTGCAAAACCATCTGCTTTGACTGATTTTACCAGCATTGTGGCACCGAGAAGGGACAAACACTGGTACCCGTCAAGGGTCAGCTCAAGTGGCTTCCCGGGTCTCTGTGTATTGCGCCTGGAGAGAAAACATTGTTTGACTGTTGTGTAGAATAAGAACAATTTTCGGGTGGTTTCAATTGCATCTGGAAGGGTGCGTGAGGTCGAACCCAGTCGGCGCCAGATGCAAGATGAATACGCTTATTGCATCATTTGTAGGCTTCGGAATAAATAGAAAGCAAAACTCGGGTGGTCTCTTACGATGCAAACATCGTCATGACACAGAAATCGAGTTCCGAATAGGAAAACAGTTCCAATAAAAGCGCAGGTTTTATTGAAACGATTTTCTAGTGTTTCACTTCGCATAAAGTTTAAATGCGAGGAGGAAAAATGTGCGCACTGAGCCCGATGCACCTGCCCGTCTGGAAGCGTGCTTTCGATCAGCGGCACACTTGCAACGTCACGGTGGACTCATAAACTCGCTCGCTTGCACCGCCCCACCAACCAGGTGCCGTGAATCCTGCGTCGCAAACCGGTTTCCCTGGCAGCAGGTTTCGCAGAAGCCGAAAATTTGCGCGACGAGAAACGGGTTTAGAGCGAAAGCTGGAACGAACACGAAAAAAAGGAATACTGCTAGTAGGGTAAATGGTTCTGTTGTTTTGATTTTAATTTGCTCGATAAGTACGTCACTGTTTGCATTTACACAATAAACCAAAATTGGAACCAGGAAGGATAGCTCATGGCGGTGAAGCATGATCATCACGTGGTGCATGTCCCCAGCGCAGGATTCATCGCTGTACGAATAATGGGTCATCATTAACCTTATTGAGGAATTTATTGCTTTTGAAAATTTTTGTCTGAACTAGCATGTGGTCATTTGTCTGTATACTAGCAATTTTAGAGCATTTTTCTAATTAGAACCTGCTGTTAAAAATATAGAACTGCGCATATGAAATATACTGCGACTTCATTATTCAAAAGTCTGATTTGGATCATGGTGTTTAATTGCAGCTGAACAAAATATATGCGTTAAACAGAAACAAACTTTGTCTCTGAGGCATCTTATACATCAGTTATCGTAACGAAAATTCTTACAATGCAAGGCCCTTTTTCCTTATTTCGACCTCCACCTCTCGTTAGAGACCACACTACCCCCCTTTCGCAAACCCTCTTGCTGGTTTCCTTATATTAAGGGAAATGAGTTTCGGTGGTGCATTAGAACATACATTCACTTTTATATATGAAGACGCGCTGTGAGAGGCTCTGTAGCAAGAAGCCTACAAAATCAAATCTGCTTGATCGGCGAATGATTGTGAGCAGAGATGATTCAATTTCGATTTATTTGACAGTATCGTCCGGACTTTGGGACGCATCATGGGACGCCATGACCTAGGCGAGATGAGCGATAACGGGGAACTCTTTCACCAAAGACCAGCACATAAGGTCACATGGATTTCCCGCGACGGCCGAACAAAAAAACAAATTGACCACCTATTATCTTATCGACGAATCTCATAACTTTTTTGAGAAAACTTTGATCCGCAAAACGAAAATGAACGATCTTACCTTTTTATTTGCAGAACGAGACTTTGTATGACTTTTAATTCTTTAAATTATAAAGTACACTTTGAAAAGAGTATTAACATTGAATCAATAAATTATAGTCTTCTTTGGGTGCTCTCCATTTTTGTTAAAGAACTGCGAAAATGAGTTTAAACAATGTGATAATTACATATGAGAAATAGAACTTAGATGGATTTTGCATTTAAATATGTAAAGAAAAAAGTTAAGTATAAAACCAAATCAACAAAAACAAAATTATGAAAGCGTAAATGAAAAGAAATAAAACACCCAGGTCTCCAGGTCCGGCTCGATCCATTCGCGATTAAGCTTCAAGTTCACGCAAAGCTACAGAAAAAAGTGTAACTAGCTTTCGGCAGAAGTGGAAACGTTAGCAGGCACATCTTGAAACCACTTTCTTTTTAGCTGCTACCAGAACTATTATCTTAACCTAAATGACACAGCAATCGGACTGAGAAACAGCACCACTTACTGTTAGAACACTACTTAAAATATTTGCACAATATTCCAAAACAGAATATAATTTTAATTCTAATTTTCTCTCCATTAAAACAGCCAAAACTACAGCTGACAACTGAAGTTTCCACATTTCCCGATTCAACTCGATGCGTTCGTTCATCGCAAAATAACGAAGAAGTGAAACTTTCATTGGACAGGCTTGGAAATGTCGGAAAGGACCACTTTCTTTTTAGCTCCTACCAACACTAGTATCTTGATCTTGACGAAATAGCAATCGAACTGAGAAACAACACCACTTGTCATAGCTCAACACACTTTAAAATATAAGCAGCTTAAAACGATATTGCTAAATTAATTTTTTTTAAAGCACAGAGCCACAGAACCAATTCAAGCACAGAAGAACGGTGCAGTGTTGCCACATGTACAGATTTATCTGGAAAAGTACAGATTTTTCCGATTTTTTTGGTACAGATTCTGTACGGTACAGATTACAGATTTTTGTCATAAAGTACAGATGGGTACAGATTTTTTTGGGTGTCAAAAACTAATTTTTTTCTTTCAGTTTTGTTACTTGAAATCAATAGAGGAGCACCTCTTGACATGAATGTCTGTCTTTCAGGTTATGTACCAATATCATCAAAGAAATCAGTAATTTGCGATTTTTGTATTTTTTAAAGCAAACAAACCAGGTTTCCCTATGTTACAAACCAACTTTGTGGTACAGATTTTGGTACAGATTTTTGAAAGCAAAAGTACAGATGAAAAAGATTTTTTTACCTTCCAGTACAGATGAATATGTGGCAACACTGGAACGGTGAGCACGAGTAACGAATTGACACTACAGCAACTTGTGCGTCTGCCGGTGGTAGGTCACTTCAATCCGAACCCGAAGCCAAGCTAGTGGCAACTGACAGGAGACTATCGGTTTTGAAAAAAATGCGTGCAAAACTCATTTTTCGCGTTCGGGCCACGTACACCGCGCTGATCGTGCACACCGTCTAACGGTACTTTCCGTTTTCGCCAGTTCCCCATTGACGTGCCCTCGCCAAGGAGCGATAGAGCGCAGTACGAAGTTCGGTATTGATGATGACCAGTACGACCAAATGAATGAGCGAATGAATTCATCAGCCGAAAGTGGACAAGGAGCCTTCTTGATGTACGCAACAACCGCAGTACCGATATTGCATCCGACCTTTTTATCGCTGAGATACGCTAAAGCTTACGCTTAATAGAGTCCTAGTACGTAGGGACCTCAATGACCCTCCCTTTATCTAATTTTCCGATTTTTCTTCTTCATATTTTGTCACGCCCTGTGGAAAAAACACCTATGGAATAAACCGCACTGCAGTGATGCTACTAAGATGTTCCAAAAGCCCATTGTTAGGCAATTGATTTGCTTATCGCAAATACCGGCCGATTAAATCAAACACTCAGAATCTCCAGGTTACACTATGAGGAATTTTTTACATTAAATTTCACAGATATAACCAGCGCGGTTATTTCCGCAGTTGTTGGCATGCATTAAAGATTATTATCTAGCTATCTGTATTTATACTTGCTTATAGAATAATGGTCCTTGGCATATTTGTGAGAATAACACATTATTATTTATATTTAATGTTCAATAACAAACCGTATCTATATTAACTAGATTACGGAAATGAATTAAAAATATCAAAAAATCACTTCATGCCCCAGTTTGAAAAATAGGTAAATATAACAGTAGAACTCATATATCAGGCACAACCCTACTACCAGTTGAAATGCTACCAACGCTACCGTCACCGCTGCTATCAGCAATAAATTGAAACTAAAAAGGGGAGCAAAATTAAGCTACCGGGGAAAGAAATTGCGAAAGGTCTCATGAAATCGAACATCAGGTTAGTGAATTAGATTTAGAATTTTTTTAGAATTCTACATTAAAATTAACTGGTTTAGGTAAACCAGCCGATGAGCTAAAAGCTTAAAAAACTAAAAGCTTTCAAAAGCTGATTGTTAAAAAAAGACCGTTCAAGTACTCTGAATAGACCAAATCAAGTATGCTAACGGGTAGTTATTTTAAATGATTATCCTCACTTTTCCCAGATAGTCTGCAGGTCACATAGTCTCATTATTTAACCCCAAAAGGTGGATGATCAATTGTCTCACCAGAAGAATCGTCACAGTTGCCGTAGTAGTACGCTGAAAGGAAAATAATTCCTCGCAGGCGTAGAAGTTGAGGCTCCTTGGTATCAGGTATCAGTACTTGGGGCTTGAGCAGCAGGCTCCTTGGACTCCAGGAAATATTGAAGGCCTGACCACGTGGATTAGATTGATACCACTAAGTCACCGGAGCACGAACCAATATCTCCCCGCAAACACGAATAGCAGCGGAAATCGCCAAGTAGCGATAGAAACAGGGGCTCAGTAGCATCATTACCCATAGCAGCATTACCACCAGGAGCATTTCGAGTAGCAGCGTCACCAGTAGTAGCAGGAAGGCCAGCCGGGACCGGGACCCGTCAATTATACAACCGTAGCACGTGTGAGTAGGTGAGGCAAATAAAAAGTAGATTTAAGAAAGTGAAGATAGTTGTTCATTTAGTTAAAATTATTATCCGAAATCTTGATTGGCATTCATATGTGAGAGCCGACCTTGAGAGCAAGGATGCTACTCACGGCCGCGCTAGTCATTCGAAAAGAGGCAGATGAGGCACACACCCTCAGGTGTTTGACTAGCGATCGGGGGTTTTGTTCTAGTTGGTCCTCTACCAACTTGTAATACAGAGAAGGCGGGAGATGTGCCCCATTCCGGGCGTCCCAGTGGACTTGAACGTGAAATAGATATTAGACGCAAAACGGAACTTGAATTTCGGCTTAAAATTGATTGGACCGATTTAGACGTAAAGCCTGATCTCCAATTAATTTGAATTGGAATAAGGCTTCCAATTTGACTTCAAATTAATAATATTAGGAGTGGCACATAAAGTTGAACTTAAAATAGGACTTAAACTAGTCTTGAAATCAGATTTGAAATCGCACTTGATATGTTCAAAGCGGATTTGAAATTGGCATATAATAGAAGTTAAGTTTATACCAATTCAGACTAGAAGTTTTACGACAAACTTGTAGCTGAATTTGGATTTTAAATTGAGCTTAAAATTGAACTTGAAATTGGACTTCAATTTCTCACTTGAAACTAGACTTAAATCATGCGTCATCTTGAAGGAGTAGAAAAATATTTTTCTCTGTTCGTGTTGCTTGCTAAGTAGACGACGCGTACGCGAAAGCAAAACAAAGTGTGATCGTGTAGCATACCTGAAAGTTCGGTGAACAATATAGTCGCCCACGCACTTTTGGTATAATATCCTTTTATGAATGAGTGGTAGGAGCTGCACTTCTTGTCATCTGTAAAAACACAGAACGAGAACGAGTGTAAAGAAAATTTCTCTGATACTTATAATCAGTGGGCCTTTTGATTCACACTGAGGTGTTTGCCAAGCATATCTGTTCGTTGTTTTTTATTGTTTATTTGCTGTATTTTCGTCACCTTATCGTTGTTTATTCGCTGTTGGCTTTTCGGTTCCTTTTCGTCATCTTTTTGACAACTCTTTGTTGATTTTTCTTCGTATTCGTTATCTCATTGTCATCTCTCTGTCGTATTTTTGTTGTCTTATCATGGTCCATCTTTTCATCGTATTTTCGTCGTTATTTGACATCTGTTTTTTGGCATATTTTTCGTTAGTTTTCAGCGGCTTGGCGTCTTTTGTTGCTGTCTTAGTGTCTTTTCGTCGTCATTTTGTCGCCATTTCTTCGCTTTTTTGTCATCTTTTCGTTGTCTTTTGACCAGCTTGTTGTGAAAAAAAAACAAAAATGTTGTCTTTTTATATCCTTTCATCGTCTTTCTTAAGTTGATTCACCACCTTTTTATCATGTTTCATCGTCTGTTTGTATCTCTTTAAACGTTTTTTGTCTCTTTTTATGACGTTTTTTTTGTATTTTTGTCGTATTTTTATGCTTTCATCAATTTTTCATCGTACTTTTGTCATCTTTTCATTAAATTTTCGTCATTATTCTGCTATTTTGTCGTCTTTTTGTTGTCTTATCAATGTATTTTAGTCATTTCTCATATCGCTTTCTGAAAGCTTAAATGTCCAACAGTTTTAATTATTGTGTAAAAAGAACCCGTAGAACATAGGTTAAGTTAATCTATAGTGGACCCTTTGCCTGTAATGGACCTCGGGTACAATTTCAGCGTTTATTAGGTGATACTTCTTGTTTCCGAGGATATATGACATGAAACAACAAGTACTAAACATAACACATTTTGGTTTATAAAATTTTAGCTGCTTTTGATTATCAATGCGTTAAAATCAATATTTTCAACAAGTGAGTGTCCATTATACGGATTGCAATGCAAAAACTGTGACCATTAGTGGACTCTCTCCATGCAAAATACACTAGAATTCCTATAATGGACCCGGGATCATCATCCTATTGTAAACCATAAGGGTCCATCGAGGAATACGGACATTCTTGTTTGTTTGTTGAACTTGTTTTGAAAAATATGTAATATATAGAGATTTGCAACATAAATTGATATTTTTCAGGTTTAATCGAATGTTACTAATATTGTAAGTGCCATCGGCTGAGTGTTTAGTGTTACCAGTTCAAAATAATTCACAGAAAAAGTCAGCTCCAGCACTAAAGGGTCCACTTATGGTCCACTATCCACTATCCACTATCACAATGTCAGAAGAAATAGAAACGAAAATGTTTTGTCTTTTTGCCGTACTCCAACATGACAGCGTCATGCTGTCATAGCAGTAATGTAAATCTTCCCTTTTCAATACACTCCCTATTAATTCTGTTCGTTTCTTTCTTTCGAAAAGAATTATGAAGTGTTCGTAGTTTGAGTCTAAACGGTATATGGCAAATCTGTTTAGAACTTATTAAAGAGCCAGTCATTCGTTCGATTAGTAGCATTTTCGCCATTCATTTGCGTCAAACAGATTTCTTCGCTTCAAGAAATAGAATTCATCCCAAGCGCGGTGAATGAATCTTCGTTCAAGATCCATTCATTGCAGCCACCAGCAAGCCGATTGCCTCGCATCGACGTGGCTATTACCGAAAGTGACAAAACGGTCGTACTGTATTCGCGTTTACCGTTACAAGCATTCTAATCAGATCGAGTGCTATCGCTATGTGGCCTAATAAGATCTCACTTCCACTTGTCGTGGCCGATCTACTGGCGACGCCGATTCGGTTTTTATTCTGTTTGGCAATTGTTTTTGCATGTGTGGACTGTGGAGGAAAATATCATATCGACATGAACGTGACATACAGTGAGTCAAAAATGTATTCGAACAGCGTCGAGTAAATTTTTATTCTAATTATTTTGCTCAGTATTTTTGCAAATTATGGTAAAACATGATCAACTAAAACATATTTGTATGCATGTTAATATTTAGCGGTAGAGCATTCCGTTTCGAATAACCAGTCCATATCGTTTAAACAATTTTAGGCAAAGTTAATGCAAAATTTGCCGAAATTCAACTTGTGTGGTACATTTAAATTGTCCTGGGATGATAATTATAAACATAATACCGATATTTGTAAGCGGTGGGTACTGTATAATTACCCTAGCGTTATCAATACACCAGTGTTTAGTCTAGACTTGAACCCCATTGAACATATTTTAGGATCATTCCAAATCTAAAATTAGAAATCATTCTATTTCTAATAAAAATGACTAAAACAGGGCTGTTGTAAAAAATGATCAGCAATTTATACAGAAATATTTTAGAAATTGAATAATTTCATCCCAAACATATTGAAACTGGTCATTAAAAACGTATGGTCCTACTGTGCACTGGTTAAGCTCATAAGTACAATTATTTCGACTAATATTCAACTATCTGAATACGTTTTTGACTGCATTTGTGGGCAATTAATACTATCATGGACTCTTTCTTCACAACGGAATGCTTCTTTTCCTTTCGTTATCTTCTGTCGATGATGAAGAGATCCTAGAATGTACTTCAGTAATACCTAGTTTGAATGCAATTCCCATCGCTGTTGGCTCTAACACTGTTTTTTCGTCTATATGATTGGCAAGTAGACGAAGACTTTTAGCAGCCTATTCAAGGGTTCAAGCAGTGGTAAGCTCTATTCAAACTATTTACCTTCTAACGCGGTATGTTCGCAAGCAGCTTTCTAACGCCGGTCGATTTTTTATTGACATCCGAAAGAAACTTTAAGAATTATATACTTAGCAAGCAGTTTTCTTGTGACTTGAACTTAGAATAGATTTTCTGCAATTAATCGTAAAATATTTATTTTGAATTTCTCAATTAAATATCGATTTTTGAATGCTTGTGGACTTTAAATCCGATAGCAAACCTTTCCAAGTGTGCTCAGCCGCATTATACAATGTCAGCAAAATATTTTTTCTGTCTCATTATTGCCGACTGAAATGATAATAAATCAACGAGATGAAAAATCAACTTGGTAATCGTTGATATTTACCATTTATTTGCTTAATTAAAGCTACCGCTATGGTGGCAAATTCATCAAAACGTGATACACACTTACGCTGTCTGACTGGATTGCCTTTGGAAGTGTATAAACAAACTACGGTACTTCTGGCACTCAATGGCTCAAGACTAATAGTTCAAAAAAAAATGAGATTTCGGACCTTAATAGAGAGTATTTTGAAAATGTGGTCTTTTGAGAGACTCAGTTTTACTGTTAATGTAAACTTTTTACCCTGATTATTCCATTTAACTACCTTTTTTTCAAAATAGGACTAGCGGCTATGAAAATAATCTGATTTCCATAATATTTGAGTAAATATGGACCTTACTTGCGTCATATTTCATTCGAATATATTAATTTAGTCACAAGAATATTTTTCACGGTCGTGGTGATCCCAACAACTTGTTTTCGATTTTTCATTTAAAATTTTTCAAGTTTTTATTTATAAATCGTAACTTAATTGAATCTTAAAACCAATTCTCATCATGAATGAATAGGTCTCAGATATCCACCTGTGTCCGACACGTAAACCTGCCCCAGCGTACCTACCACGGCACCGACCAAAGTAAACAACACACGCCAGCAGCAGCAGCAGCAACCGCGCCACCGACCGGTAAGCAAACGCTTCACAGAACTTTTCTATGTATCTTTTTCCTGCTAATGGCCTTCCTTCGTAAAACGCAATCGCGTGTAATGCATGCTGTGCTGGCTTATGTGGAGAATGAGAGCATAAAAGGAAACCTGTTCAAAAGACTATGCTGCTGAACGTCAAGTGTGTTTTGTCGATTCTTTGTTGCAGCGCTCGGAGAGAATCACGCTATGTCACGTCACATCCGGTAGCACCAACCACCAACACGCAACAGCAGCATGTTTCAAAACACGTTGCTGCACTACTGGGCAGCGATACGCGTCGCAACGCTCTCACAATGTCACGCGAGAGCAAGTGCGCCTATCGTCCTACCCGTAGCCGCTGCTGCAGCAGGCTGACGTCGCGACGGCTGGATCTGGCTGGCCCTCCGCGCGGATTACGAGACTGTGACGCCGGAGCCGGGACGCTCGTCTCAGCTTCGTTCGTGCTTATTGCCTTTGCTCTCGTGTGCTCGCTGTGCGTGCGTTTGTAGCAAGCAGCAGCGGCTGTGGGGTCGGCCTCGGATCACCTCTCGCGACATCCGAGCGGTTAGTACGAGCTGGATCTTTACACCGTGACGACGTTCCGTTGGGGGAATGCTATACGGCAGACGCGCGTTAGGTGTCGTTTTTTCTCCCTCTCATGTTCTGACGTTTTTCGGACAGTCATTTGTCATCTGTGTTCATCATCCGGGAACATCCGGCCGATACGAACGGAAGGATTTTGAAATTAACAGTGCCAATTACCAAACCGGGTTAGCGATTGGGGAACCAGCGCGCGCGTTCCACTGGATTCCGGGTTTGATATCGTCGTGTGAACAAGTGATTCCATTCGCAGCAGGAGAGAAGGACCTCCTCGAAGCTGCTGCCAAGTGAAACCGTTTGTCCTGCAGCGAGAAGAGAACGTGTAGACGGCAGGCAAGCAGGCAGGCTAGCAGTCAGTCAGTCAGTGGTTCGGAAAAGTCACTGCGAAAACACACAAATACTATCGCAGTGGGGGAAAATCTGGAAAACACTGCCGTTTTCGGGGATGTTGTTTTGAGTGCATGGCAGCGAAAAGGATGTGATGTTTTGATGGAGGATAGCTGATGGATGGTGAATGCTGTGATAATGATGCGCTAAGCAGCGGTGAAAGCAAACCAATCAAGTGTTAACCGAGCGAAAATTTCCCTGTTTTTCTCACCCGAAGCGGTGGGTGTGTTTGTGAGAATTTTCCTTGGATGCTGTGTGTAGAGATATGCGGAAAAGCGTGTAGCGGAGAATTTGCGATAATTTTGCTCGGAACACCAACACTCGTTCGGAGTTCCTTCCTGCGGGGATGTGGGTAGAGAGCGGTGCGGTGAAGTGCGCGGACGGAGGTGAATGCTTTTGACATCTGGAATAGTTCTGCGATAGGGCGAGTTGTTCGAGTCTGCAGAATAGTGCATTATTCACACACGTCCCTGCTGCCGAAAGTAGAGGGCTAATTTGCAATAGTTAAACAAGTGTAAAACCATTATCTAAACCCCGATTACTCTTCAGAATGCTGTGGCTAATAGTGAAACTGTGAAAAATGAGGGTGGATTTAGTGGAAAGCCTCTCAGCTGTCGTCGTCGTTATCGGATGCTGATAGAAGATTTATGATCTCCGCTTGTCAGACGGTGACGGTGGTGAAACGGGAAGAAACACAAGCAGCAGCAGCAGTCGGGCATTGACGATGACACCTAAGCGTGGAGGTTGTGTCCAAGAAGACGCGCTAAAATGACGAAGTGAGGAAACGAGCAACGAGCTAACAAAAAAGGGGTGGAATTTGTTATCAGGTGCAGTGAATATAATACAGTACAAAGTAACCGCACATCAGGCAGCAGCAGATCGACAGAGAGAGAAAGAGTAACGTTGCAAGTTCGAAACCGCGATGTGTGTAGTGTTGTGCGTTGGCAGTAAATTCGCGTAGAAATCCAACGATGATGGTGCAAAAGGATATCTAGAAGAAGAGAAAAAGTCAGCTGGGTGGAAACTGTCCGCGCGGTGGAAATTGGGGCTTTCGAGATATATTGTTGTTTTTTTCTGTTTTGTTTTGTCGGTTTTTATCGTCAGTGTCCGATGAGTTTTTAGTTTTCGGTGTGAATTTTCCATTTCAATCGGTGTGAAAAAAGTTGTCCCCCGCTACTAGTGTTAGCTACTATCTCACACGTAAGTTCGCTCACCCAGTCAATGTATCGGATTATTACGAAGTATTGAATCTACTGCCCAGTGTCTCTTCGTGGCTTTTCATCAACTAGGTGAGTGATGATTATCATCAGTTTCATTGACCTTTAAGTGAGATTTATAAAGATACGTTAGAAAAATCAAAGCTCATAGAAACTTTTAGCTTTCAAATGCACTGCTCCGTGGCAAGTAGCCTTGAAAACACCCAGAAAATATCATTTTATACTTTCCCCTAGATTTTCACTTTCAAATCTAACTAGAAAAATCTGTGTTTCTAGTGTTTTTTCTTCCAATTGAAGATGTATGAAATTGTTACCAATTGGAATCACCAACGATAGGAATTCCGGCTTCATTCTGCAATACATCTTAAAAGTCATTCATTCATTCGACGAACATCATTTCGTCGCTTTTGTCAAACAGTTTTCTTAGATTCAGGAAGACGAATTCATCCCAAACGGTGAATTTGCGTTCAACATCGTTCATTTGCAGCCGCCAGTCAGCCGATTGTGTCGCGTAGTTGTTTGGGCTATTGCCGAAGTGACTGAATTGTCGCAATGTGTTCGTGTTTACCGTTAGATACAAGCATTGTTTGTGCGTTCTAACCTAACTCTTCTAACCAGATAGAGTGTTATCGCTAAGTGGGATAATTCATCCATCCATCCAAGGTCCAAGGTTTCACTGCGACGTGGTTCGGTTTTCATTTTTTTCTGTATAGACAGTCGTAAGAAATATCATGTCGACGCAATTAGAATCCAATAATAGGGTAAAGGGCCCACATTTCAGTTTAAAAATGAAATTATCTGTTTATTTAAGCTATTAAAAATATTTTATAGAGTGTTTGTCGCCTCTTGCCGATATTGGGCCACTTGCAACATTTTTTTTATTCCGTTCGTCATAAATAAAAGTTAATTTTAAATCGCGAATATTTCATGCTAATGAACTGCACATAGCTTAGCACATCCATTTTTCCTATCCTGAAAGTAAAATTACATATCGATTGTAACCAACAGACCTTCGAGGTACGACGCTGGCCAAATGAGCCAATCGTTGTATGTTCGAATCTTGGCTGGAAGAGGCTGTTAGAGTCGTCAATAGGATCGTTACAACTGGCACCTAGCACCTGGCATGTAGCACCTAGGCTTTGCTTTGCTTTGTATATAAACAAACAAAACAATGATACAATGAATTAAACTTAACTAAACAATAGGTAAACGTCCCTTCTTTAACCGTTATGTGTGCGACAAAAAAAACACCTTTAGCAGGGCGACAAGGGTACCCGGGTACCCAAAATTGATATTGTTATAACATCAACAATTTTAAACCGATTTTGATGAAATAGGTGTCATTTGATTCGTTATTTTATCTAGTTTTCAATTATGTGGCCATTTGGCCATTAAAAGATTTGCGGGGCCCAAAAATCCGGAATTCCGACAGAGTGTCCGCTGTGAGGTAGGGAACTGTTTGTATTGCAGGAAAATCAGTCATGCGGATATAAAAACTCTAAAAATTCATACAATGAACTATTTCATATAATGAGATGAATCAGGTTGGCCATTCCGGAGTAGGTTCCTGTGGGGTCATGGGTGGCCAGTCTAGGATTGGAAGTAAAAACCTAGCAATATGGGTATCAAAGTACTTGGAATTAGTTCGGGAGGTGATATTTTTTACATTTCGATATATTTTGATTGGTTATTTCGACAACAGTTTCTACGGGGTCACAGATCATACCGCAGGATTCAAGATAATGCTTAGCATTATCAGAACAGTTCAAAACGTAGAACTATCCGTTATACATTTGGAACCAGTTCCGAAATTATTAATCAATACTAAACTGACCATATCAGTTCAAAACATCTAAAACATCCGCTAAACCAATCCTAATATTGGATTAGGCACCCAACTGGCCATCTGTAACCCTACAGGAACCCTTTTATGGAATGGCCAATGCGATCTAAAGTCACCAATTTATATAATAAGATGAAAAAGGGGTCCACAATGTCAAGTTCAAAGCTAATAGCTTTGCTGAAAGCTGATATTCTTTCAAAACAAGCGGCTTCCCACGTTTTACCGGACGTTGCTCCGGAATTACCGATTCCCGGGAACTACATGTCATTTGATGGCCAAATGCTTTGTCTAATCAAAACTAGATAAATGTACGAATCAAATGCCACTGGTTTCATCCAAATCGGTTCAAGATAGCCAAAGTTATAAACATAGTAAATCATGGGTACCCGGGTATCCTCGTCGCCCTCCTACGTAATAAAAAAATTCAAGTGCCTCTCATTGGTAAACCCCTTTATGGATATGCACCAAAAAACCTCAATTACTTAAGATCAACGAGTTTTACGATGTCGCAAAATTTCAATGACGTCTGTTTTAAATTGAATGAGTTATAACTATTTTAAAACTGAAAAGGTACCCGGGTACCCTGTTGCACACATAACGGTTAAAACAATGTTGACTACAAATGGCTATGTAAACAAACAAATGCGTTAGAGCTGTAAAAAAATGTGTTGCAAGTAACTCCGGATAACGGCTTCCATTTCAAGTCGTAAATATGTCATTTCTTTCACGAAGTTGAAAAGTTTAGAACAGAATCAAAAAGTTTTTTAGCTGTCAACTATATTGATTATCACATTTTCTTTAACTGGAAAAAGTATTTAAAGTGGATCCGAAGTTTTAGGAGTTTCATCAGTGAGATTTACCTTTACGAAATGCTTTGCATATTTACTCTCTAAAGGGACGAAAAGCAAAATGGTGGCTAAGCAGTCTTCAGTAAAAAAATCACGTTTTCGACATCAAATGAAGGGTTCGACAGGGCCAGTCGAGCTGATTGAACATTGTGCAAATGATGTGGCTAAGTTTGTATCAAAAAATTTAAAGCAAATTTCAGGTGTTTATTTTATTTTAAATGGATTTTTTCAAGCGGATAGCTTTTCAGAAATAGACAAATAAACCGATTGCGTATAGCAAAGCAAAGCCTAGGTGCTACATTCCGTTATCGAAACTTGACCTTCTGTTTTTTATACGACAGACTTCGCAGCCAGCTGTTAGAGTGCAGGACAATTGCAGGGCCAGTTGCTACGATCCTATTGACTCTAACGGCCTCTCCCAGTCGAGATTCGATTGCGTATAACAATGATTTTTTCACTAGATTTCATGCTTAACTTACTCTGTGTGAAATCTCATGACTCAAAGTACTTTGATTCCTAATGTTTTTGTTAAATTTAAATTGCTGTTTGCGTTTAACATTTTTTGAACGGTTTGTGTTTAAGAGATTTAACACAAAAGAAAATAGACTGTAATTTTTTTTGGAGACTGTAAAAGATACAATCGCTTTGTTCCAAGTTGCCAATGTGATAGAAATGCTATTTCGCTGATTACCCTTCATATATACAACAAAATTCCGATTTTGTCAGCTTCCGATTTTGTCTACCCCCGATTTTATCAGCTTTTCATCGCGATTTTGTCAGCCTATAAATTTTGTTTAACTTTTGTGCTTTTAAACATGATTTATAAAACTTTTCAGTCTACATGAAACTATTCTGATTCCATACAGAGAATTTTTGAATAAAATGATGCCTTCTTGCGAGTAATTCGGCGTCAAAACTAGGGTATTTTTACAGTAAAAGTTCTACAGTTCCTAAACAAGCAAAGATAGAGGTATACTATGTTCAGCAATGTCGTGTATTTTTACTATTTGTACAACTTTGTAAAACAGAAAAAAGTCATACAACAACTACAAAAACAACTAAAACAGAAAAACTGATTTTAACTATGATAGGATTTTTCTATCTTTGCTGAAGAGATAGAAGGTCACTGTCTTCAGCAAAGTTTCTTGTAATAATATGCTGTAAAACTTTGCAGAACACATCAACGTGATATATTGAAACTGATGAAGAATAATTTAATTATTGCACTTTTAGGGGGATTAATCAAAATTTGAATTCCACTGGACGATAAAACTTTTATATTTAAGAAAGTCTTCCAAAGGTTCCTTAAACCTAAAACCAAGTTTTCCCCCACAAAGCTAATGCGCACAAAAAAAGGTTCTGGACCAGAGTGCTGTGCCCGGTTGATGGAGCTTTCGGTTAACCAATTGAGGGTTAACATTTAATTTTTAGTAGGAGTCTTCGATCAAAACTAGATTGAAGTCCACTAAAGACAAAACTGACTTGTTAAACAGAGTAGGGCTTAATGAAATTACTTGTAGCCACTGTGAAAAAGTTTACATTAGACAAACAAAAAGAAATTTAAGCATCCGTTCGAAGGAACACGTGACCGAATTCACCAAAGCAAGCATAGGAAACGCAAAACGGAGACTTTATTATTTTAGGTCCAAAGAAGTGAAACACAATAATCAAGATCGTCCATTAACCGCTGAAAACATCCATCGCGTCCGCCCAATTAATACACCGTGGAAGTTGGATTAGCTTCCCAGTTGGCTTTGTGGTACGATGCCAGTCTAACAAACCAGTCCTCGTATGTTCGAATCTTGGCTGGGAGAGGCTGTCAGAGTCAATATGATCGTAGCACTAGCCCCGCAATTGTCCTGTACGCTAGAAGCACTTTCGGCTGCTTCTTCTGGGCTCACTACTCAGACGCTTTCGCTTAGAAATATCCCTTTTGGCCTGGAAATTCTTCCCGTTTGGCTGTTTGCCCCAACTTTCTGGCCAAAGGCGCGAAGCGATGAGGTTTGCTTGTTCTTGGTCTTTCTCTTCAGCTTGTTTACTAGCACTTTACGGTCGGGCCGTTGGGCAGCCGGAACCAGGCTTCCGGTCGAAGTTCTCTTGTTTTTCCAGAGGGAAGAGGATGTTGTAAATGCCGGATTGGTTGTACCCGGTGGACACGAAGTGCCTCACGATGTCCAGCTACTTTGCGATGTACTGCTTTGGCAGTACGAACAAAGCATCGGACGTAGTTGCTTGACTGTTTTCACCATGGCTGCTGCAAACCAACTGTTAATGCTGTCAAATTTTTTTTCTGTACACCACAGAGTTGCTACGATTGGCGATGCATAGGTGGGTTTACAACCGCCCAGTTAGCTTCGAGATACGATGCTGGTGTAACAAGCCAATCGTCGTATTTTCGAATCTCGGTTGGACGGTGCTGCTAGAGTCAGTATGACCTTTGCACTAGCCCCGTAATTGTCTTGTACTCTAATAATCGGCTGCGAAGTCTGTCAATAAAGAAAGGTGAAGTCTTGCAGACGTTTATAACCCAAGGCATTACTTTTTCTATGTGGATTCACCACCACGTGGCAAGGTAATTGCTTGAAAAATCGGTAGAATCAGTACATTTTTATAATGCAACAATTGTGATTGTGATACTCAACCACATGAAAGATTTTACGCAAGAGACTTCATCTAAAACCTAATGAAATACAGTTCCTACACGGTTGAAAACGAACGACCTCTCTGTCAGCGTCGAAATTTTGGTGAGTGGGCATTATATCAGCTTGAAAAAGATCCGCTTGTTCTTAAAAAATTGTGCTCAGTCGTGAAACTCATTTGTGATAGAATGATCACGTCATGTAGCCGCATAAACTGCAAATGCATCCAGAAATTTTCTACTTTTGGGCCGGAGGATTTTCAAAGATGCGAATGACCGCCATCTTACCTTCACTGGTGATCGTTACTGGTCTCTGATTACGGTTGTTTTTTGCCCCAAATCGAAGAATTGGATCTAACTGATGTGTGATTTCCACAAGACGGCACTACTTGCCACCCAGCACGCGAAACAATAGGCCGTATGAAGAAAACAATTTGCTTTGCTTTTCCCGTGTAAATGTTATGGCAAAGTTTGCTAAGTATGTACGGCCGAGAGCATTCCAAAGAATAAAGTGGAACCAGAAATAATACTTAATTCCATTCAACTCCTTGAAATCAAGGGGAAGGAAGAATGCATGGACATCCCGTACCACATGCTTGCTATGTCATATATTTATAATACAAGCGTTGGGAGTATCTTTGCTAATAAGGTTAAGTGATACTCCGAACCATAAAAGATAAACTATCCATCGCTGTCACTGCAACGCTACGTACCGAAATGGAGTCGGCCGTGTTCTCTCTACCACATCCGATAGTTCCTGTTCGTTCCAGAGATGTGCAAGTAGCGTCACCCCAAGGGACTGCAATTAGCTTCTACTATCAAAACACACGAGGCTTAAGAACCAAGGTGGATGACTTTTATGTTGCTCCATGTGACGCTGTGTATGATGTAGTCGTTTTAACCGAAACTTGGTTGAATGGCGAGATTCAATCACCTCAGCTCTTCAGTCAGGCGTATACCGTTTATCGTAAAGATCGTGATCCCATTCGTTCTGGAAAATTAAGAGGTGGTGGGGGTTTGATTGTGGTCAGTAGCCGATTGCAGTCTTCACGCTGTACAGTTCAAGTTGACGAAGGAATTGAACAGCTCTCGATATGCATAGACGGCGAAGGAAAGAAAATCCACGTTGGTGTGGTATACATTCCACCTGATCACGCAACTCAGGCAAGCGTTATTGAAAGGCTTATTAACTCAGTCGACGCAGTTGCAAATGCCTCAGGAATGTTTGATGTACACTTGATGGTTGGTGATTTTAATCAACCCGGCTTGACATGGTCGAATTCTGACGCTGCTAACTTTGTGTTACCAGATGTGTATAAATCAACGTTCTCAGCCTCTAGCAGCGCCATTCTAGATGGATTAGTTATGCTGAATTTTTGGGCAATTAAAAGCGATTATGAATGTGAATAATAGAACGCTGGACCTTCTTTTCATTAATGAAGAAGCTGCGGCATGTTGCGAACTATCAGAATCTATTGATCCCTTGATCTCAGTCGACTCACAGCATCTTCCTTTCATTGCTGTCCTCGTTAGTGCTGCCCCCACTCGTTTCGAAGATTTTGACGACGACAGAGACTTCGACTTCAAAAGGGTTGATTTTGACTCTCTTAACGAAGCTATTTCTGCTGTTGCCGATTCAGCTAACGGCATTTGCAAGCTATTTGCAAGCATTTTTCTAGTGTGTTTGATGAGGGCACTATCAGCAACCAGCTGGTGAGAAGCGCATTGCAAAACTTGGCCACTGATGTGCTGGACTTCCGTGTGGGCCAATTCACCACTATGGATGTTGAGGCCGCTATCAGAGGAATTAAATCGTCGACTGTTGCAGGGCCTGACGGAATTCCTACGCTTGTGTTGAAGCGGTGTGCGAGAACTCTATGTGAACCATTACGTTTCATATGCAATAATGCACTGAGCCAATCTACGTTTGCAGACCGCTGGAAGAGTTCCATCATGGTCCCAGTGTTCAAAAAAGGAGAAAAGAGAAATATCGCCAATTACCGTGGCATAACTTCGCAAAGTGCTGGATCTAAACTGCTAGAAACGCTAGTCAGTGTGCAACTGATGCAAGCAGTCAAATATTATATCTCAACTGATCAGCACGGTTTCTTTCCCGGGAGATCTATTTCTACAAACCTACTACAGTTTACGTCACACTGTATAGTAAGCATGAGCGAAGGTGTCCAAGTCGATGCCATCTGCACGGATTTGAAATCGGCGTTTAACAACCACCAACCACAAAATTTTATTCGCTAAAATTGATCGCTTGGGTGCGCCAACTGGCTTTATAAAGTGGATAGCGTCATATCTCGCCAATCATCGACTGCGTGTGAAACTTGGAGCTCACGAATCGGATGCTTTTGGAAACCCATCTGGTGTGCCACAAGGAAGTAATCTCGGACCGCTGCTGTCCTCCATATTTTTCAATGGCATTTGCTTCATAATACCCGACGGATGCATACTATTATGCAGATGACCTGAACATTTTTTGCGGGTGAGGTCCATTGAGGATTGTAGGCAGCTACAATGGATGGTAGACTTGTTTGCAAGTTGGTGCTCTGTGAATCGCATGGTAATTAGTGTGGACAAATGTGCTATAATTTCCTTCACTCGAAAAAACCATCCATTACATTGGCAGTACAAGATTGACGATAAAGTAATCGAAAGAGTCTCAACTTGCAAGGACCTCGGAGTTTTGCTTGATACATAACTGTTTTTTAGGGAGCACTACTCGTACATCATATCAAAGGCTAATCGCAATCTTGGATTCATTTTCCGGATTTCCAAGGAATTCAATGATCCGTACTGTCCGAGGGCATTTTACTACTCACTTGTGCGTTCAACGCTTGAAACAGCAGCCGTGGTTTGGGGTCCATACCATGATGTGTGGATCAAAAGAATCGAAAAAAAAGAAATTCAAAAAGAAATTCATTTGCTACGCTTTGACAATCCAAACGACCTGCCGCCTTCCCAAGTAACAATTCCAAGTTTTATTACGTTCGTATAGTGGTTTTAATGGCCAATTTCATAAAACCGCTAATAAAACTATGAGCTCCACCAGAACTTTCTGATGACCGCTATAAAACTACTTTCTGACCAAGTGGCCCACTCCTCAGAATGTTTTCATAACCGCTATAAGAATCTAGTTATAAACTCAAGTAGTCGTATCACGCGCTGCTAAAAGCAGCAATAAAACCGATTAAGCTTTCGCTGCTTGACAGCCATCGCCATAATTTAAAAAAGCTTTTCGCTTTTCGCCAGATAAGTTCGCTAGCTTTGTCAACTTGAAAACATATCCGTGAGCAGAAAAGTTTTAGTTTTACTGACAGATCATTCTGAACGATTTGGTTTATAGCGACCAGAATAAAATATCCCATAGAATATTTATTAAATTTTAAATAATTTCGTTGGCTTGCACCATGTGCGCATTTAGTTTCATCGTGCATTTTGATATGATAGGTCGATAAAATCAGCGCGCCACTGAAATTTTGCAATTTTCGAAAACTGGTTGTTTTAAAAAATTAAAAATATTCAGTTAGTCAACCTCAATCTCTAGCAAAATCATTTTAGTTGCATCCTCTGACAGGAAAACCGATTGATAATAACCTTCTTTCTGCAAAATACTTTGCTTTGATGAATTGTAGTTTGCGAGCTAAAACAAAATACTAGAATATGGCAATATGGCTTCCCATAAAAAAATGATTTTGGTGTTGAACTTTGGTATTTTTCATAATAGCAGCAAAAAAACTGTTTGGTTAGTGTGTTACCGTTTTAATAGCTCTACAAAGCTAATAGATTTATTGCGGTTTGACAAGTAACCGCGATAAGATCAATTTTGATTGGTGCGCCATTTTGTGTTGCTACGCCACACTTATGGTAAGTTTGTAGGAGACGTGGTGCAACCAACAAGTTTTAACGTGGTAATATAAGCAACCACAATAAATTTGCTTTATTAACAGTTTTATTATGGTTTTCTAGTTAGCTATAAGTGTGTTTGGACTTGTATCCTCTTGGTATTGCGCAATACCACAATAAACCCAGAGGTAATGATTAATACCGCAATAAAACCTTTATAAAATTCAAATAAAACCAAGTGGCTTTAGAATTGTTACTTGGGTTACGTTAGCCGATGTGCACTATCGGTATGAACACACTGGCGGAAAGACGCGACATTGCCAGAGCTGTTTTCGTTGGAAAATTACTTGTAGGCAAAATAGATGCTGCTCAAATTTTGAGTCATATCGATGTGAACATTTTTCCAAGAAATCTTCGGCTTCGGCGATTCCTTAGACTACACTTCTACAGAACAGAGGACGCACAGAACGAACAAGTGTATGGCAAATTTGACTTCAATGTTAGTATTAATGTTTTTAGAGATCGACTGAACTTATTTAATTTCTGACAATGTACATAGTTTTAAGTCATTCATGTAGACCGGGAGTTCGATGAATCTTAAGCGCATTATTTCACTATCTGAAAATAGATTAAAACAGGTGGTTGCCTAAAATTACAGTTGTAAGATCAGGAATTGAAAAACCACACGACCCCGCACCACCCAGCTTGGTTACTCAATTACACAAATTGACGTATTTACAGGTAGCGCCACGTGGAGGCACTAGGTAGCGCCTTGGGATGATGGAAAGGTATTCATTCCATTCCAAGTAAAGGTCTCAAACTATTTTGATTAAACGGACCCAAGTCATTACTGGTCACAAAATGTCTAGTGATTAGCAGTGAGTGATACTGCTATAGCATTTTGAATCGACGCGACGGTTTCCCCAAAGGGCTCAGTCAGCTATGCTGTGATCAGTAAAAGGGTACGAATTCCGATCTAGATTGATTTTTCTCTATACAGCCATCCTCAGAACTAATTTATTGGAAAAGAAAGTAAAGGAATGTTAAAGAAATAAAAGTAGTAAAAGAGGCAATTAATAAAATCGATAATGAAGACCTTCTTGTGTACTGTGATTCGCTTCGACTGATTGATTATCACTTTCCGCGCCCATTGATAGTTAGATTCAAAAAAAAATCAAGGAAGTGAACAGAAAAATTTAATTAAATGATGCTACTTTTACTTTCTTTTGTCAACGATACAAAACTAGGCGCTTTGCATACCGATCCAACATTGCTCTATGTTACGTACTAATTGGCGTACTCCGTATAATCAATTAACGTGGTGGTTTCAGGATCATTATGGGGACTGATCGCCGCCGTATTGAGTTCATGCACAGTCGTAAAGACCCGAGAAATGAGACTGAGCACTATGGATCGAGAAAACATCGAAATCACCAAGCAGTTTTATTTGATCTCAATGTGAAAGGCACGCTACATGCCAAAGATTGCAATCTATGGTATTTATTGCATTCGAATGTACGATTTTAAACAAAAAATAGTTTAAGAAAGTTTTTATCATAGCTGACTAATGAGAGGCTCGAGGCGATGGATGAACTGTAGGCAAACTGGAACAAACCATGGCTCCAGGTTTGAAATTGTAACAGGTCGAGGATCTGCTCAATCATGTAGTTTGTTTTTTGATTGTAAAGAGAGAAATGAACATAGACTGGATGTAAGCTATTAAAAGTTTACTGTCTGATCAGTTCCTTCATAAACAAGCAATCTGTATGGGCATCCTCATGAAATGTAGTATTTCTATAAAATTACTGAAAGAAGCGTAAATTACAAATGGATCACAAAAGTATTCCTAGCCGTAAATTCTATTAGGTACTAAACGCTAGTGCCAACTTCAAATAATTCAAATGATGCTGTAGCTTTACTCAGGACTGTAAAAGCCGATGTAACTCAAACTGATTTCGTCCAAAAGCCAGCCCAGTTGATCGTACCGGTTTTTCATGACTAACATGCAACTACGCACCACTCAATTCCGTACTCGGCAAACGGCAGAGCTGTTGCGCAATTGAGGCCCCAAAAAGCACTCCAGTTGAGCCAGTTGAGCAGACACTCGTAACCGGCAAGAACAGGCGGTATCACTTACCACTCGAAGCGTAAGTCGTCCGTCGTCCGCCCGATCAGCTTCTCGTCAGACTCTCGGAAATGGTAACTTGAACCCACGTCCGCTTTTTGACGTGCCATTCTCGTTAGGCAAAGTCAACGTCTCTTTTGTCCCACATCCTCATGTACATATTTGAAAAACCTGTACTCGACTCGACTCGACTCGACTCAACTGGACTGGCTGGGGCTATTTGGCACAACATGAGTGTGTCCACGCATACTGGCACACGTACCTACACTTTTTAGTTTGGCACACAAACAAGCAGTCGCTTAAATATCCACAGAGATGCATCAACAGATCTCGTTACAATTATGAAACAATGAGTGGAAAGATCAAACGAAACGGGAAACATCCCCATTAACCGGAGGACGGATGAGGAGGAGCAGGAGGAGGTTGCTTCCAGTTCGAGAAAGCTCATATCACCGACCGAAATGAACAAACAACAACATCAACAACAGAAAAAAACGCCGGTAGGAAAACGATACTTACCCGTAAAGGTTTCTGATTTGAATAGAACCGTTCGTTGGTTTTGTTCGTAATGTATGCTAACTTTGGCTTTGATTTCACTTGGAACGAAATGTTAAAATGCCGCTTCAGCGACGAACCCGACCTATTCCGTTACCGCGTGCCGCGATGAGAGGCTTGCCCGGCCGGGTGTACCGAGATTGATTACCACAGAAACAGAACGAACGAAATAAAAAAAATCGAGCCCAAGATATCGAATATCGCGAGGAAATCGTTGACGGTATCGTGGAAACCAAATCTGAGCAGACCGATTGCAGGCGCTGTTTGCCGAGCGAGCGAATCCATTCCTAGTTTCAATTGACGGCGGTGGGGACCATTTTGTTTGATTGGTCTTCGGTTGCAACATCACCACCGCCACCGATCCGATCCGGTGGAGTGATTTCCGGCTGAGTTTTGATTGACTTTGAAGCAAACGAACATTTCAAAAGGTCTTTCGGATGAAATCCGATCCGCGCGCGCGGTTGTTGATGGGGCGGTTAGTTTCTGTTTCCTCCGGTGGCAGGATGCTCCGGGTGGCTGCCCGCCAGCAAACAGCCACTTGGTGGAAAAAGTAACGACATCAGTCTTTCATCAAATTGACCGTCAGCTTGAATTAAGCTGCCTGACAGCAGTAAAATAGCATGGAACCATTTACTATTTTTCGATCGCATAATTTTTGTGCATAAAATCGAGGCCAACCAGCGAAAAATAATTCGCTCCCATTGCTTGTATATTAATTTAAATCGGATGCCTTTTGCTAGGGTACACACGCCTACAACCTGTCACCGATGAGCTCGTAAACTGTGATTCGAAAAGATTTTTTCCCTTACCACCCACCATTTTGGCCGACAACACAGTCAACCCCCGTGCCATATCGCGCTTGGCTCCAGGCTAAATGTTGTTCGCACAATAAAAACAAAGGATGAGCAGCAGCAACGAGAGAAAAAAAAGACTCCCGCAGAAAATGGGTAACTGGAGCACACACCCACACAGCCATCTATTTTGGCCCTGGTCCCGAGTCCCGGCGACCGAGACTGGCTGGCAAGGATAAAAGTTCTTGTTGTCTGTCTTTTGCATGCAGTCAGTCGTCGGGTAAATTTTCCACACCACACAAACAAGACCAGAGAAAAAGAAGCAAAAAACAAAAAAAAAAAAAAAGAATCGGAAACGTTGGAAGTCCCGCACAGATGCGAGAATAAAGCCACCACAAGAGCTTAAGAGGGTCGGAAGAAGAAATATTTTCCTGGGAGGGAAAAACGTTGTTCCAGACTTTTTTTTCCCTCTGCCAACAGCCAGCAGCCAGCAGCGCCAGCGGTAGGGAAATACATATCTTGCTGTCATCAGTCATATTTTGAACATATTTTTTTCGGCTTTACACAAACTCGCTTTCTCTTGCCCCACACCGAACTCATCAGCACTGTCCTCCCCCGGCCCGCCCGAACCAACATTGGGGAAGGCTGACCTTGAATATTTTTTTTTCGCCGCTGCGTTTCCGTTCGACCAGGCTGTCATGTAAAATGATATCGTTTTTTTGTTTGGTTGGTGCTCTATCGAGGAATATTTTCGGTTACCCTAGTCAGCAATTTGTTTGGCTACTTTTGACAGCTGTCAGAGTGCGGAATATGTGCTGTGGAAGATAATTTACTGGATAGATAAGTATTGTGGGAGGTAATTTCGGAGCTGATTGTTGCTAGGCCGCGGCTTATACGAACATACTGCGGTTAATGCCCCAACATCACATGAATCGGACGTTTTCACAGAGATTTTCTTGCATGAACCAAGAATCTGCTAGGTGTGGCTATTCAGGACCAGCAGAGTACACTAAGAAGCACAGGATTACAGAAAGTCCCTACCCATTAACGTTTCAGTTCATCAGCGCGTTTTTGGCAGGCAATTTTCGAAATGGCATTCGAAGAAATTTCGTATGGGAACAATTCTGTGCGTGTACCATGCGGTCTTATCGCCACCAACGCAGTCATCTTTATCATCATTATCACTGGCAGATGTGTGGGAAGATCCTACTTGCGGCTCTTTGCGGTCCCGCATCAACGAGTGGCATTTCCTCTGTAGCCAAATGATGTAACAACATGCTTCATGTTTTACAACAGTAAGCCGAATGGAGTAATCAAGTTCACTGTTCTGCTGATGGGTTATTTGAAAGTTCAAAAGTGACATTTCGACTTCAACTTTTTAATCTATTTTTTACAGAATAATAAAAATTTTAACCTTAAAGAGCAATTTTAGAATGCCACTTCTTAACTGAAGCAACTGAGCAAATGTCTTGATAAAATATTCACTTCCGCCTCAACTTTTCAATGCCTACCAT
This sequence comes from Sabethes cyaneus, assembly GCF_943734655.1. Classification (NCBI taxonomy): domain Eukaryota; kingdom Metazoa; phylum Arthropoda; class Insecta; order Diptera; family Culicidae; genus Sabethes; species Sabethes cyaneus. Next base: position 16,246,777 of record NC_071354.1, on the reverse strand, counting down.
GGTTGGATCCACACTTTGTTCCTCAGGATGCCAAATCTATTATTGAATGTCACAAAAATACCAGCCGATTAGTTTGAAAACTCCAGATTTTCGAGTAGAACTGAATTTAATATTAAGGTTGAAATAGGACTTGAAACCGGACTCAATATAGGGAGTTTAATTACACTTCAATTTGGACTAATTTGGGTTTGAAGAGTTACTTAAAATTAAACTAGAAATTTGACTTAAGGTTGGGCTTGCAACTAGAATTAAATTTGGAGTAATAGGGACTGGAAGAGTAACTGGGAATTAGACATGAAATCGGATTCATAAATGAACTTAAAATTAGAATTAGAGTTAAAATTGGACATAAACTGGATTTAAATTTGACTTGAAAATAGACTTGGAGTTACATTTGAAATTATACTTCAAAAATATATTCAAATATAGTAATGTTCCGATTTTGTTTACCCAGCTTTTTATCCCGATTTTGTTAGCCTATAAATTTTGTTTAACTTTTGTGCTTTTAAGCATGATTTATAAAACTTTTCAGCCTGCTTGAAACTGTTCTGATTCTCTGGGGATAGTTTTTGAATAAAATGATGCCTTCTTGCGAGTAATTCGGGGTCAAAATTAGGGGTTTTTTAAAAGTAAACGTTCTATAGTTCCTAAACAAGCAAAGATAGAGGTATACTATGTTCAGCAATGTTGTGTATTTTTACTATTTGTATAACTTTGTAAAACTGTAAAAAGTCATACAACAACTACAAAAACAGCTAAAACAGAAAAACTGATTTTAACGACTTTCCAGGAGACTTTGAGAAATAGGATTTTTCTATCTTTGCTGAAGAGATAGAAGGTCTTCAGCAAAATTTCTTGTAATAATATGCTGTAAAACTTTGCAGAACACATCAATGTGTTATATTGAAACTTAAGAAAAATGAATTTTTCATTGCACTTTTAGGGGACCGAGGACCCGGGTTCAAATCCAAACCCCGCAGAAGTCACGAATGACCCAAGCTGGTTAAAGTGACTATAATCTAACAAAAAAATCAACATTTGAATTCCGCTGGACGATAGAACTTTTAATTTTAAGAAACTCTTCCAAAGGTTCCATGAACCTAAAACCAAGCTCAAAGCTAATGCGCACCAAAAAAGGCTCTGGGCCAGTGTGCCCAGACCCCATTGAGGGTTAAAGGCCCCAAACCAATTGAGGGTTAAAATTTAATTTTTAGTAGAAGTCTTCGAGATTGCAAGGTCTTGAGTCTTGAATTTTGAAAAAAAAAATCGAAAAAAAAATCCCGATTTTGTCAGTTTGTCAGCCCAAAATTCAACATGGGGCTGACAAAATCGGAACACTACTGTAGTACTTGAAACTGGACTTCAGAGTTCATATTTGACTTAGAATAGACTTAGAAACCTAAAATTGGAATTAAAAAGTTAAATTAGGCTTAAAATTGGACATGCAATCACTTCTTTTCTGTTCCGATTTTTTTCTTTTCCAGTCCTGTTTGCGTACTTTTTGTTTCGTTTTTTCCCCTTTTCTAGGCTTTCTTGATTTTTGCTCTCACATACTTTCTGTTTTTCCTCTTTTTCTTTTGATTTCCATTTTGTCTGACCCGGGAAACATCCTGTACTATTGTTCCATTTTTCTTCGTTTCCTCTTCCAGTTTTTTTTTATTTTAAATCCTGTTTTTCCTCATGCTTTTCACTTGTTTTTTGTTAATTTCTTTCCCGTTTTCAATTTGTTCTCCTTTATTTTTTCCCTTTTTATGTCTAACTTTCGTTTTTTCTAACTCTCTTTATTTCCTTTTCTTCTCGTTTTTCATCTTCGTCTGTGCCATTCTCACCATTATGGTGCCTCGTATTGCCGTTTTTTCTGTCTTTATATACTGTTTTTGCTCCCTTTTTCCCTTTCCTCACCGGTTATTTTTTTAAAATTTTCTGTTCTTATCTCCGTATTTGTGCCAAATTTCTCCCTTTATATTCCATTTGACCTCTTTTTCCCGTTTTTATCATTTCCTTTAATGGCTTCCTTATTTTTCTCTCATTATTCTTTTTTCCTTTTGGTTTCTCTTCTTTTCTGATTCCTATTCCCTTTCTTGTCTCGTTTTTCTACTTTTTCTCTCTTGTTTTTCCTGTTAAATGCTCGCTGTTTTCTTTTTCTTTTCCTTTCCTGTCCTTTTTTTCGCCTTTTTCATGAGTCCTAAATTTGTCCTGTTTCGTTTTTTTTATTTCCGTTTTTTCCCGTTTTTTGGCCTTTTTCTGATGTCTTCCTGTCTCGTTCTAGGTCATTTTCTATTCCGTTTTGACTGTTTTCTTTGTTTCGGTCCGGTTTTTTTCTATTTTCGCGTTTTAACTCCTCTTCTATTCCGTTTGTCGTCCCGGTTTTCCGGTTAACTTTTTTACCCTCCAGTTTTTCATTCGTTCGTCGTTAATTTTTTTTGCTTATCTGTTCTTTTTTTCTCTTATTGTGTCCTGCTTTTTTCCCTTTTCTGTTCTGTTTTCCATTTCTGTTTCATCCCTTACAAATGGACTAAGTTGAACCCGAAATTTTTCTCCAAACCGGGCATGGACACAGAATTAGAATCGAAGTTTAACTTTAAATTGAAATTTTTGATTTTCTTAAGCTTTTCTTTCCGTTTTTCTCTTTTTCTTTCGTTTTCCATTTTGCTTCGTTTTCTATTCCATTTTTTCTTATCTCAGTTCCGTTTTTCCTCACGCCTTTCACTCGTTCTGTGTTATTTTACCCGTTTTCAGTCTTTTCTCTTTCCTTTTTATTCCTTTTTTTCGTTTCCAGTTTTTGAAATTTCTTCCAACTCTTTTTATTTTATTTCTTCTCATTTTATTCTTGGTCTGTACCATTGTTCCTTTTTTTGATTCCCCATTTTTCCGTTTTTCTATCCTTAATTGTTATTTTTGGTGTGAATGGTTCTCCCTTTCCTCTCCTGGTTCCCTTTTTTAGGTCATCGTTTTTCGTCGTTTTCTCTTCCGTTTTGCGTTTTGCCGTTTTGCTCCATGTTTCTTGTTTTTATTTTCTTTTTTTGTCCCTTTCCCCGCATTTCTCCTTTTATATCCTATTTTACCTCTTTTTCCTTTTATTTTGGTTTTCTTATTTCTGTCTCGCTATTCATTTCTTTTCTTTTGGTTTCTCTTGTTTTCTGTTTCGCATTCCCCCCTAAGTTTCATTCTTTATCATTTTCTCTCTCTCTCCGTTTCTTTCCTCTTCTTTTTTTGCCCCATTTACCGTCCTTTTCCTCAGTCCTCAATTCACTCTGTTTCGTTTATCCTATTTCTTCGTTTGTTTTCCACGTTTTCAGGCCCGTTTCTGCACTTTTCCAGTCTCGTACTTTGCCTCGTACTGTCCCGTTCGATTTTTTCTTTGCTTCGGTTCCGGTTTTCGTCTATTTTCGCTTTTTAACTTCGCTTTTATTTCATTTTTCGTTCGTTCATCGTTAGTTTTTTTCGTTCGTCTCCGTGTCTGTCGTGTTTTTACTCAAATTATGTCCTGCTTTTTTGTTATATTCTGTTTTCTTTTCCGTTTTATCTCTTTTGTCATTTGTTTCAATTTCTTTCTTCCCAATTCATTTCTGTTTTCGTTTCTCCAGTCTCCTGATCCTTTTCCATCCCATGTTATCTTCTATTTACATCGCTATTCTTTTTTCTGTTTAGTTTATCCTTATTGTCTCCTCATTGTTTTATTCATTTCCATTAGGGTTGTTCTTTTTCTCTCTCAGATTTTTCTTCTTTTATCTTCCATTGTTTATCGTTTTTTTGTCCAGAGTCCTGGTTTTTGCCTCGTTTTCCCTCGTTTTCCCTCTTTTTTCCTCCCGTTTCTCGTTAACCATCCCATTTCGTCACGTGTCACCTTTGCTATACTGTAACAAAGGTTTATTCTTTAGTTTTTCTGTTTTTCATGTCAGTTTTTACTCTTTTTTCTCGCCTTTTTCCCTCGCTAACCCGTTTCTGTAGTATTTGTCACGTTTTCCTTCGTGCTCTTTTCCGTTTTTTTTTCTCTTTCTGTCTCATTTTTCCCTTTTTTTTGTTTTTTTTTCTGGACAGTAGCAGGAGATGGACTACCTCTAAATCCATTGGTAACCCCATGTGAATATGCTAATCTATTCTAATCTCATACTAACAAACAAAATTGGCATATGAATAATGATTTACTTACAGTCGTTGGGAGTATCTTTGCCAGTAATCGCATATGCAAGTTATGCAATACACCTAAATTGATGCAATATACTGCTCATTCTTTGCTGTTTCTAGTACAGATGAACTCAGCATTGCCAACCTGAAATCAATGTTTCGAGCGAATCACTTGCTTCACTTCAAATGTAAAACATTCATTCATTTTGAACTGCTGACAACGGCAAATCACAATTACAATAAATATAAACATTGCTCCGAAGATTTAATTAGTTTCTTTCCGTCAGGTTTTGATTGATTTTAAAAAGTAGGCAGTTTAAAAACTAAACTTGGAAATCTAACGTGTCAGTCAAGAGCAAGAAAATTGACTGGCAGGTTAGTCAATTCAGCACTGCAATTCGTGAATGAATTGTTTTGAAGGGTAGATAACTGAGAAAGGAAAAACTGTCAGCAATTCAGTAGTCATGTCCATGGGTTGCAAGTAAGTAAGTCCATGGGTTGACAGATAAAAGAACACTACCAGGGGTAAACGTAAAACTGTATCCGCTGAATGCGTTTTATTTTCTTTCCATTTTTGGCACGTAAATAATATTTCCTTTATACTTAGCCACTTAAAAGTACTTGTATATGCAGACGACATGAAAATATATAAATATATATCCGCCTTCAAGCAGGGCTGTCATTTTCTTCGAGCACTTATGTTTGCTAATGAAGGTTAAGTGATACTCCGGATCCTCGGATCCTAATATGAACGAAATGCTATCATTTGGATCAGAAGCCAGGTTGCAATAGATCAAAAATATTTCGAAAAAAAAAGATTTCTGCAAAATCTTATAGCAATAGCCTTTTCCGAAGTGCACTACAATAAAAAAACAAGAACAATCCAGGTTTTTATCGAATTAATGTTACTGTATTTCATCACATTTTACGTGATTGACATGCTCTAGCGAATATTGCGCTTCTGCGCTTAAAAATATGGTGGCCTAACCTACACTACATACTTCACTACACACTACACTACTGAATGCAAAGGCCCGACCTTTACAATAAGCGCTTTTGTAGCATTCCGCCTTGCCCTCCACAAACATCTTACTGGACGGGATTTTTCTATAATTTTCATAAGAAGCACAACACACTTAACACATTTTCAATATTTATCTCGATAATTGCATTTTATGAATCATTTCAAGATCTGTTCACTGCGCGTGGAAAACATTTTTTATTGTTGGAGTTCGTCACCGTGAATTTTATATATCAATTTTGTTGATTTTTTCGGTGAAAATAAAAACTATGATGCTTTCAGCGGACGTTTCGACTTACTATCCTTCAGTCATTGACTACGCATTAAACATCTATTCTCACTGCGTCGTCCTCTATAACTGTTATAAAGTTATAGAGGACGACGCAGTGAGAATAGATGTTTAATGCGTAGTCAATGACTGAAGGATAGTAAGTCGAAACGTCCGCTGAAAGCATCATAGTTTTTATTTTCACCGAAAAAATCAACAAAATTGATATAGAAAACATTTTTTGTAAGTCTTAGTGTCTGATTTCAGTACGCGTGTTTTGAAAACACGTTTGAAACTCACAATATTGTGGAAAGTTAGCTGTCACAGTAAGAAGTTTTACAATGCATTCATATAGTATTTTTGTACTTGTGTGTTTCATATAAACATCATATTTTAAAATGTTCAAATTTCCTTGTCACAACCACAACAACGTCAATGAACGGAAGTCTACAAACGGTTTGGTAGCATGAGATTCATTTATGTTTTTCCTTATCATGAATAGCTCATCACATAGAAAAGATGAAAAAGGGGACTCGCCATGGGCATTTCTTGCGTTTGTTTATAAAATTTACCACCAAATGTGAAATATATTTTTTGCATGGACAAACTGTCCGATCGACATAAAATATTTAATGATTTTGATTTTTTCCAATTACCATCACTGTTCTGAGCAAAGAGGTGGTTTCTCCGTTGCTTACATCTGCCGTAATAATGTTTTGCAGAGCATTTCCTCGCCATAGTCAGTTTTGTCCACGATGGCACTTTTACTTTTACGTGCTTTATTGAAATTTTGTAATAAATCTGATAAGCAAAACTAACTGGGCGGAGCGTTAGATATAAAAAAACGGAAACGTTTTTTTTTTACTATTACATGCCGTACGCACATCCGGCTAATTATTTTTGCATAAAAATCAAAACTTGAGCTGCTTTTGAGTGTGTACCTTCATGACGAAAATAGTCATTAGCTTGATCACATCGTTTTTACGATGCTGCTCGTTAGAGGCTTAATTTGCCATATCGGATTTGTTTTGATGGTAGGAAAGCATCCTAACGATTAGTCCCCTTAGGGAAAAACCTCTTAAAGCTCTGCAAAAAGCAACGCCTTCCGTTTCCGAAATGTGACTTTCTCTTTTTTTCGATAGACTTCTCGCAGCTTTGAAATAACTTTTATTAATATTGTTAGTATTTTGCTATGACTCATAAAAACTCAAGTGAATCATTTTTATTTGCAATACTGCATACTTTGCAAAATAAATATATGATAGATCACGCACGCTCATTTGAAAAATTATTCTTCGGTCGCAAGGGTCAATTAACCTTCGCAAGAAAAAAAAATGCATTACCTTCTTCATAGAAGGCATGTTGAAATTTTCAATCAAATCGTCGATCGGGTCATGCCATGTAGAGATTTTATTTCTCGTGTTGATTTCACCTGCGCAATAGTACTCAAAACAACGGTTAATCATAAGTGTGCATCCATAAATCATAGAAATCACAGGTCTACCTAAATGATTTTATGTGCTGAAAAGGTGCATGTTTGTTTTTGTTTTCAGCCGCAGAACTCAACGGGTTTCCATATTTTTTCCTTTTAACTTTCCACTTGCAAAATCATCCACACACATAGTTCAGCTGTGCATGAGGACTAAACTCGGTGCCAAGTCGTAAAGCTGCGAAGTTGAAATTGAGCATTTTAGTCAGCCGGTGAGATTACTCATTATGATGCCGAGCCGATGATAATAGAGCCGAACAAACAACCACCGTTTTGTATGTGATTGCTCGTAGGTACCTGTAACATAGCTGGGTGCTTTACGATAATAATAAAATGTAATGTTTCACGTACTGAAAGTGTGACCGACTTTTTAGCAACAAAACTTGCCATTTCGATAACTCACACATAGTCTAAATAAGTCAGGTCAGGTTGTGATTTTGTTTCTTTTCATGAGACCCTTTTTTAACCGTAGGCACTTGCTATTCCAGAAACTGTAACAAAAACTCGTATCGCATTTCATGCGCATATTGTACATGTTTAATGGATGCTATTAGGTCGTTGTACGATTTCATAGCTGTTTGTGTTTGCCACTATTTTGTAGGACACATTCAAGCAAGCAATTGTACGCGAAATATCCATAGAAAGTTTGAACCTGAAGTGAAATCTGAACTCTTCTGAGTTTGATTAAAGTTTACCTTTCTCATTAGGATAAGAGAAAACATGCACCTGTCATAGCTGTTGGCACCATTTTTACGCAAAAAACGACAAAAAGGCTACAAATAGACGCAGAATAGGCAACGAAAAAATGAAGAATATACGACAGAAAGACAATAAATTAACGACAAAAAGGCAGTAAAAAGACAATATATTTGTTGTCTTGACAAAAAATAGAACGACGAAAACATGATAGCAAAGCGATGAAAAGTCAATAAAAGAAAAAGATGAACCGGCGAGAAAGATGAAATAACAAACAAAACCAATGACGACGGCGTCAAAATGGTAACAAAAAGACCGCCGAAAAAATGACAGAAAATTTAAAAAAAATAGAGATTAGAAAACGACGAAAATACGTTGAATAGTGACCATGAAAGACGTCCAAAATACGACATTGCAAAGACACCACGACAGACAACGAAAACGGAGAGAAGACAACAAAGAGGTCACGAAGCACGACGAAAAGGAATCGAAAAAACGATAATAAGATGACGAAAATATATCAAATAAGTGGTAAAAATGAGGGATAGCAAGATGACACAAGGAGGACGAATAGGTGACGAAATAACAGTGACAAACGATGGAAAGATGACGAAAATGTGATGACAAGTAAACGACAAAATGGCGAAAAAAGACGAAAGATGACAACAGTATGATGAAAAGACGTTGGAAACATGTCAAAGAAGTGACAAAAATGTCCAAAAACAAAATAAAAAACTGCATAAAGACGGTAATTTGATGCAGAAAACGCGATAAAAGACGACGAAAAGACATGAAAACATTAACAAAAATCACAAATATACAGAAAACCACGAAAACGATAAAAAGACGATTAAACGGCGTCGAACATAATAAAAACCATGCAAAAAAGAAGAGGGAAGGAAGACGAATATGCGACAAAAACAACGAAAAGGTAATGAAAAGACAATATAATTGCTAGACAACAACAAAATGGCAGAAAAGTGACAAATAGATAACCAAAACGGTGAAACGATTACAAATGAAGATGACAAAGAAACGGAAAAAAGACGATTAAATGACGACGAAAAAACACTAAAACAGTGACAAAAAAAGCAACAGAAATATGCCGAAAAAAGCGACGAAAATGTCCCTCAAACAGGAAAACGAAACAAAAAGATGACGTAGGCATGGCGAAAAGACGACGGAAAGATGACCAAAAAGTGATGCCAAATTAGCGAAAAGACGTTAAATTCGACAAATTTACGTTAAATATATGTCGAAACAATGCCAATGAGATGACAAAAAGACACTAAGAACGACGCCAAAGTAACAATCTGGGTTTTATTACACACTTATGATGGGATTTAAGACTAAAATTGGTCATGAAGACCGTCATAAGAGTACAATAAAACTCACCTTGTTACTTGGACGAATAGACTATAAATAGGTACAGAAAAGGTAACGAAAAATTTACGAAAGGAGACCAAAAAAGCGACCAAAAACAAAAACGATAAAAAGACCTTCAAAAGGTGTCAAAAACACTACAAAACGTGCAAAAAGAAGGCGAAAAGATGACGAATTTACGACGGAGAGATGATGAACAAACGACGAAACGGCAATAAAAAGTTGGCCGACATAGCAAAATTGACAAAAACGACGGAAAGATGACAAAAAAACAACGAAATGGCTCAAAAAGCAGATGTAAAGATATCGAAAAAATAAAAAAAAGACGACAAAACAACGACGAAAAAACGCCAAAATAGCAATAAAAACGGCAAATAGCTGCTGAAAAAAGCGGTAAAAAATACCACAAACAGAGGTAGAAAAATGGCCTACAAAAATGGTCGAAGACAAAAATACGATAAAAAATAACAAAAAGAGCATGAAAAGACGATCAAAATACGACAGAGTAATGACAAAAAGACGATGAATACGAAGAATAGAGGGCCAAAAAGTTGTCGAAAAGGTAACAATAAGATGACGGAAAGACGACAAAAGTGCGACGAAACGACAACGAAGAGATGGTGAAAATGCAGCGAAAAGTCGATGGAAAGATAACGTAAAAAGGATGACAACTAGGTGAAAACTCGATGAAAAAACGCCCAAGAAGCAAAAAAGATGTCAAAAATAATAAAAAAAACCGACCAAAGAACTATAAGTAGATGCGATAAAAAAGGGAAAACAGTGACAATAAATGCCAAGAGAAGATGTCAAATATCGGCTAAAAGACGCCATCAAGAACAAACAAAAACGCCATAAAATGGCAACAAAGCACTGAAAAGAGACAAAAAGACGGTGTAACGAAAAACGACGAACAAACGTTAAAAGGACAACAACAAAGAACAACAAAAAGACGATTGAAAAGTGTCAAAAAAAAAACGACGAAACATATAGAATAAAACGACGTTAAAAGGACAAATATGCGACAGAAAGACGATGAACGAATGACGAATATACAGTAACAAGACATTTTTGTCGGAACAAACGAAAAACTGGCAAAATAGTGACGAAAGAACTCCAAAAAAACTGCAAAACGCCGACAAAAATAACAAAAATGCGACGGAAATAACATGAAAGTACGATGACAAGACAAACAAAAAATCTAAAGCGTTACAAAAAGACGTACAAAAAGGGCAACAATGCATGCAAAAAACACGACAAAAAGATGTCGAAAAACTAATAAAAAGACAACATTTTTACTGTCTAGACCACAAACACATCGAATAGATAGAAAAAAGCAACGTAAAGGTGACAAAAACGGCGAAATAACGACAAAGGAAGCAAAAAGATGACAAAAACGAAGAAAATACTACAAATTGGCGATGAAAAGATGCCAAAACAAACGATAAAAAAGCAAAAGGTCGCTAAGAAAAGGGAAATCAATGTCAAAAACAGAGGTCAACAAACGATGAAAAGGCGATAACAATACAAACAATACAACATTAAGATGACAAGAAAACCTAATACCTAAAGACAACAAAAAATGACAAAAGACGGCGACAGGCATCGAAAAGACAACAATAAGATACCGTAAAGATGACAAAAGAACGTCGAAGAGTCAGCAAATAGACAACAAAAGGACGACGACGACGACCGCTATCGAGGGCCTCGGAAAGATGGTGACAAGTGAGTGAAAAAACGATGAAAAAAAGACTAAAGATGACCCTCAATACTATAAAAAGACACCAAAGAATCGACAAAAAATGTTAAAAAACGACGAGAGTATAAATAGTTGCAGAAAATGCAATGAAGAGACGATAAAAAGACGGCGGAACAGCGAAAAAAAATGCGTACAAATGACGACAAAAATACGGCATTAAGAATTACCGAAAACGCCCTAAAAACGATAAAAAATTACTAAAAATCGCTAAAAAGAGGCAGAATGAAGCGTATTAAAAAAACTGTAATAGAAAACTTAGAAAACAGCACACATCGAAATTAGTTCACATTTTTCTGCAAAACTAACCTAAACTTAATATTAAGAAAGCTTCAAATGAAGCATAAATTTCGATGCAACGTTCATTTAAATTAAAATTTGTTTAAAAATTTACTCAAATTCTGCTTGAATATTAAAATTATCGACTTACTTCTACCAGCCGAGAGCCGGGGTGTCTCTTGCCGTATCAAGAATTTCTCTCCACTGTACTCGGTTCTGAGCTACTCGTCGCCAATTCGTTGCGCATCTCGACACACCTGCTGCTTCAACCTGGTCGAACCATGCAGCACGTTCGGCCCCTCTATTCCTCCTGGTGCCTGGTTCTGCTGTAAAATAACGAAAGTCTCCTATTTTCCCCAAAGAAATTATTCGTTTTCCAAGAGCTTCGCTTGCTCCAAAAACTCGTAACTCTTGGACTAAATTTTGTAGAACAAATATTTTTTGTATAAATGTCAGAAAATTTTCACAGCAGCCACGCTCTTTCGGTTGGCACCCGAATGTTTTACTCACTAAACTACTGCCGCCCGTTATATTAGGCGATTTTATACCTAATTTCGTTTCATTCTCCCAATTATATGATTCCCCGTATACGCGCCACACACTTCCTTTGCGACGATAATATTTTTGAATGGCTGCTCTTTGTTTCTACCGCCGAGTAGATAGATTGTTATTTACTCGGTCAGTGCGATAGAAACAAAGCATTGCGTTGCCGACAGTCGCACGGTAAATCGAGTGATTATTTTATCATTTTTATTTACTAGTATGTGACTACACGTGGTCATGACGTAAAAAGTTGTAAAATATATCAAGAATTGTCGAATTAGAATATAACTGTTTTGTTGTCCAACAAGACTAGTACTTGTTACCATTCGTTTCAGTGTGTCATCTTTTGCAACACATGGCCCATTGCCATGTGCATCTGCACAAAATGCCTTTCTGCGTCAATATCCATATCCAAAGTTTAGATTGACACAACCTCGCAAATTCTTTTCTATTTTTATATTGCGAAGCAGCTCTTTCATATTCAGATTTGATCTTTAACGAAATCGCTGAAGTGTGCGCTGAACGCTTGAATTGTAATGCACATTTTTTAATTTTACAAAATAGAAATCTTAATCTGGCGCTAGCGAATGTATTTGGCTTTGCGAGACGAAAAAAGATCTCTGACGGCGAAAACTTATTAAGATATCGCGCCCCCCGTTTTGATGTAGATTTTCATTATGTGGCCCCCGACCCGACCTACTTTGCATATTCTAATCATAAAAATCGTTTCACGATTATTAATCTCGACGATCAAATCTACTTCAACGATTTAATCAACTCGGCTGCTGCGATAAGATACTCCATGATGACAGTACTGCCCGGGCAGGGCCCGTTCCCTTCGCAGAGCTCTAGCCGCTTATTGTTTCTCCTTCATCGTCCGGATCTGGATCGCATGACTCCTTGGGGGTAAAATTTATTTTCTGATGCTCCTTCTACTGCTGCTGCTGCTGCGGCTGCAGTAGCAGCCAGTAATGAACATTTTCCTTCGGCGATGTTTTTCCTCAAAGAAACACAGCTAACCGGCATGCCGAAAACTTTGGTTTCATCAGGGCTGGAATGTTCTGAATTTTTACGAGCCTATTGTTTGCACTGTCAGTCAGAAGGCAACTTCTTCGCAGTTTGGTTGGCGGCGACTGCATTGATGACACTAGACACGAAGGAAGTTTAATTAAAACCACAACTTATCTGTGGTGGATTATCGAACGTTTGTCATCTTGTGTGGCGGAGGTTACTGGATGCACTGCACCACAGGATCCCCTCCATTTAGGATGGTTTTTGGTGGTAAATCTATGAACGCTGTATTCTTCTTGTGCAGAATGACTCATGCACACGCCATTACCCTCAGCTTAAGCTCAGTACCCAGAAGTAAAAAGTATTCAACCATGGAGCGAACTTCGGTAATTAAAAACTGAGCGTCAGCAGAAAAAAAAACGGTCTGCCTCGGTTTCAAGATGGCTCCCGCAAAAGACTCACACTCACACGTGCTGCTGCTCCATTCTTTAGCAGTTCTGCACAAAACCCTGTCGGTTGGTCGGTCGGTCGGTGGTGCTGTTGCTGGTGGGATAAAACATATCTCAAAGAAACCCATTAAACAGAGATGTCATGGGAACGTGCACAGTGTTCCATTGTATGCGAATGTGGAGCTATTCAATGTAATCTGTCGTATTTTGTTCTCCCCCATAAGAGGTTTTTCCCACCCAGGTCCCGCGACCACGTCCACCGCCGCCACCAGTCGCTCCCAATTGCTCTGCAACAACACCTTTGGACTCCTCACTACTGACTGGCGGGCTGAAAAAGTTGACGATTGTTGTCTAGCTGGAAAAGTGACACACCGAGCGGAACCGTCGAGCAAGATGAAGGAATCGTGCAGCCCACGCGGAACCGCCGCCACCGGATGGACCGTATATGAATGGACGGCGACGGGGATCGAACCGAAGGGAGAAGGTTCGTTGACACGGTCAACGGCGTGCGGCCAATACAAATTTGTTTTGATAGACCAAGTCTAGCAGGGTGTTGAGATTGTGGTCATATATTTGCGAAGACCAGATTCGGGTTTCCTCAGGGGTGCTTTGGGATGCGGAAATTGTCTCCTACGGGTTATCATTTTCTGTTGATGAAAATACCCTGCTAGGGAAGCTGATATATCGCTCTGTAATATTTGTCGCAGTAGTATTATGTATTTCTTGCTCATCGAGATGGGTTTTCTCAGATATCAGTATCATTTAATTAGTTTGAGAGTAATAATTTTCAGTATTTGATGCTTGATTAATTTGAACTTTAATAGGAAAAACTATTAGGTACTAAGATAAGCATCAGCATCAAATAAAAAACAGGTCAAGTGTGAAATATTTCCCTAAGCAAAAGGTTGCATATTTAAATGAAACGGATATCAGTTCTTCAAAGAAACTGTTACGTTTGCAAAGGAAACTAATCTGTTTTTTCCTATCTTGTCCCCTTTTTCAGGAATACCAAAATGTCTCATCGGAGGTTGCAGATCGGAGCTATTCTCACATTTCTAACAGGTACGTACAGGAATCCACTGTTCTTTCCACCGTAAGTGAATTCCCAGCACCCAAACCAAAAAAGGTTCAACCGAGCCGAAGGCTCATATCTGTTATTTTTTCGGGTCTCCCTTTAGCACAGAGACACCTGAAGCCCGCATTCCTTCTTGAGGGTCGTGTGCTTTTGCTTTGTTTAGTTTAAAAACCGTCAAGAATCAAACTGGAGCGTCTCTCACATGGCGGTCCTACACGTGAACGTGGCGGACGTGAAGAGAAAGATAGAGCTTTTCTTTCTAGGTCATATCTGGTCTGGGGACAAAAGCCGAACAGCATTTTCAATGAATGGCAGCGTTGGTGATAGGGCACACTTAAAAGGCGCCCGCGTCGCTGGCTGTCGGTCGGTCGCTCGGTCGCTATCTGCTGCTAGTCCTGCTCCGTCGTAAGTGCACTTGAGCGCGCGGTAGAGCCTTCTGACTCCGACTCGAGCACAGTACAGGTGGGAATGGCGAAGCAGGTCGAACCATGGAGAAGGGACCACATTAATTACTTCCTCATAGTTGCGATACAGATTGAGATAGCCCGGCCAATCAGGACCGGGGTTTCGGGTTTCCAGCCAGAGCTACGCTCTGTTTGGGAAGAATGTGACGAAATGGAAAGGAATGTGTCACCGTCAAAAAAGGATTAGACATTTTTATGGGTGCCGCGCACGCACGGCAAAGGAAGACGTTTGATCTTGGAACCGATCCGATTCGGTGGCGATGAATCATCGCTTGTTCTTGCTGAATGTGTGCTTTTTTATTATTGGAAACTACAAACCTACATTAGTGCTTTGCTTTTTGCAAAGCTCATAAAAGCGTTTCAGCTAAGCCACTATTTCCGGAATGAAATTCCACTAAATTTAGACTCGGATGATGCTTATTCTAAACTCTAAATTTGTCGGAAGTCTTATCTCAAAGCCAACGGATGTCGTTTTGGGTTCCAGTTTACCGCATAATGTTCTTCATTTGACTTTGTTTTCTAATTCTAATTTAATGTAAATGAGTTCTCCGCTCTTCTCGGACAGTCGACAGCAACGGCGACAGCAGCCGTTTCAAAATTCAAATTATTACAAAAATAGCGTTAATTTTTTTTGCAAAAATTTAACTATCTATTTTTTGAAATCTGTGAGCCCTGAATAGCTACTACCCTGTTGAAATAATAGTTTTAATATCATCATCACTCATTTTTTTGTACTTTCACTAAGAGTAAAGCATGATTTATGGTACAAAAATAAACGTACGAATTCGTTTGTTATTTTCTACTACGAAGTAGATTCGTAAAGTTACTCCTGAATGGTTCGTACATATAATTGTGAATTTTTTCGTGCCAAGCATTATATTTTTGGACATTGTGTTTTTGTTGGACGTGTTTAATTAAATCTAAACCCGTATTTTACACAGAGACGTGTTTGCGTATTTTTCGTTAAGAGTGTATTTAAATGTCAACACAGCTTGCAAGTTTGTCTTGAATTTTTATTCATTTAATAACAGTGGTAATTATGAATGCAAAAAGGGAACTTGGTTTAAGTCCGTTTTTGAAAAAAATCGACCATATGATATATTAAAGAAACTGAAACCATCTGGGATAAACGAAAATATTCATCTTTTGTATCATCAAGCGATACAAGGAAAGCGGTTCTTGAAACATACTCCCCAAACCAAACCGTAAACGCACTGTAAGGACACCGGAAGCCATCAAACGAGTATTAGAGCGAATTCGACACGACCCAGATAAGTCACGACGTAAGATTGCCAAGTAACTGGGATTTTCGCTGTCAACCATGTAGAATATTTTGAAAGATGATTTTCGATTGATTCTATACAAAAAACAACGGGGCCTCAGAATGTCAGCAGCTGCTAAAGCGGCACAGTGATTGTAAAATTCTGTTTTCGGACGAAAAAACTCAAGTAACAATGCTGGTTTTATATCACACTTTTGACGGTTCTGGAGACTAAAATTGGTCATGAAAACTGTTATAAGAGTACAATAAAACTCGAATTGTAACTTGGGAATGTTGCAACAAAATGATCGGATATATGCAGCACATCTTTCTGATATTTCTTGGGACAAATTGGCTGTTCAATGGTTTCAGCATGTTTTCAGGATGATGGTGTGGGGATATTTTTCCAAAAATTTCCTAAAGTTTCCTCTGCTGTTCATTGAATCTGGTTATCTGGTGTTTAAATTAACACTAAATATTACATCGATAATGTATTGAAGACCCATTTGGTTCCCATCATCAAAAAACAGTAGAAAAATACACTAGTCTGCTTTCAATAAGATTCTGCACCGGTTCAATAGGCGAAAGCTACACAGGCTTGGCGGGAAGGCACTTTTCCGGATTTCTTCACCTGGTTTGAATCCTCAAAACTTCTATGCATGGCGTTACATACTAAGCAAACTAGAAAGCACCAAAGCATTGACTGTGGATACTCTCAAGCAACGTTTTAAGAAGATTTGTGTTGATTGGATTGGATTGGATTTGGTTGGGCTCAGGATATTGAGCGTGCCGCCTATAACGCTTTTCAACAACGGTTGCGACTGGTAATTCAAGCAAAGTGGAGGAAAGATTTGAATTGGACTAATTTGAGACAAATGTTGTATATTCAAAGTTATAATTTTTGCAAGCGTCTTATTTTTGTGACCATTTACTTTACTAACAGTTATTACTACTCACCCAGTAAAGCTTGACCCGTTTAATAAAGGACAAAAACAATTGCGTATATTTCGGATTTGAAGTTATAGGTAAAAAATATTCGTCACAGTTTCGAGGGAAACAAACAATCTTTTCTTGAAGTGCCGTACATTGGTTGGCGCACACTCGTTTCGCTTATGATTTTGTGAATCATATTCCACTAAGTTGTCATTTAAGTGGTTTTTTTGTCATCTTATTCGTAGCCAGCGGGGTGCTATCCCTATCTTAACGAACGGTGTTTGACAGTCGACTTAACGAAGGGCGCTATTGCAAGAAAAGCGCCCGTCTGACAGATAAATTTGCTGCCAATCTTGTCGAGATGTGCTGAGATGTTGGCAACAAAAACATGGCAGCCATCGCAAGCCCCTGTTCGTCGCCTTCAGTATTGTGCATGATAGCCCAATCTTCTTCTAATAATATAAAAGCTTTATTTGGTCTGTAACTAAAACCCCAGCGCCACAGTGGCGACTATCAAATGATTTGTACTAAGCCGCTAGTCGGCACCAGGTACAACTGAATGTTGTGTGCAAGTTTGATTCATTTTTCGGAAAGAGAGGAAGTGTCTGATGCGAACAATTATTTAATGCATGAACTACAAATTTTCGATATAGATAAAAAATATATTGGGTTGAGCAATGGCAGCTGGGGTTCGCATCCACGCCCTTTCGCTTGGTACCCGAATGTTTTACTTACTAAACTACTGCCGCCCGTTATTTTCTATCATTCTACAATCACAAAACACACTCCTCTTGCAACGATAATTTTCATATGACTACTCTTTACTTCTAACGCCGAGAAGATTAACTGTTATCTACTCGTTAAATGCGATAGAAACGTGCAGTCCGTTGCCGACAGTCAATTCGGCAGGTTGTTGTGTTTTTTCTTTTTGTTTGCTTGCATATGACTCTATACGCGGTTATGACGTAAACTCTTTTTTAGAAAGGAAGGAAGTGTCTGATGCGAAGTACGATTGAGTGGATGAACAGGAAAATTGCGATATAGACCAAAAATCTATCGCATTTCTATCGCATTTATCAAGTAGATAAAAGGTTATCTTCTCGGCTGTAGAAATAAAGAGCAGCCACATAAAAATTATGTCGTCGCGATAGGTTGTTGATTTTTAGAAGATTGAATCAAAAACCATAATTAATGAGATTGCTCTTGTTCAAAACTTGCCCTTGACCCGAGCAGGAGTGAAGAGCAAAATGATATCAAAAAGTGTTATGGATATCGAATCAAAATTTGGTCTTGTTTTGGCTGACATAGTTGGTAAAATAACAAAAAATAATATCAAAATTTTGCTCCTCTTCTTTTTTGCAAAAGAATAATTTGTGTTATCTGAATAACAAAGCAATAACATGACTGTATTCAGAGTTTAGAAAAACATATTTTAGTATTATTAAGGTATTGAATAACAAATGCGCTATCATATGAGATATTTAAAAATCATTTTATAAAATATTTATAATCTAAATCTCTTCAATCAATAAATTTTTTTTATGAAATATGTCGAAAGTCATTTTAAGGTCAAAATAAGATATGATAACAAAATCATTTATTAAACTCATCCTACAATCACTGTTTTAAATATGTACTCAATAACAAAATGTGTTATCAAAGTATTTCCATATCTATTCAATAACAAAATATAGCATTATAACACAGTTTGATATTGTTTTTATATTATTTTGCTCTTCGCTCGTGCTCGGGGAATTATGAACTAAATGTATCCTGGAGATTTCAACTGTTGGATTCTCGGTCGGTTCAATAAGCAATGCATTCTATACGAATTCTTTGTAGAATTTCTCGCAGACGACGCACACTTGTAACTTCAGAGCGTATCTTGCGAACTGTATTCACCACAATACAACACAGCTGTACTGTATCCTGGCCATCAATGTCGTTCCGGTCTTATGGTCGGAGTTATGGTAGGGACTCTCAGCCTGTACAGGCCAGGCAAGTACGCCTGAATATCCTGGATATTCCTGCCCCTGGAAGGTTTTTTTCCGCAGAGACTTGCTAAAGAATCTGCTAGAGTCCAGAGCCCTAAGTTAATCAGTCAGCTGTCGGAGTTCAACCGGTGCACATAAAAAGGCTCCTGTTGACTCTGATCCACGGAACCGTCGTTCCGAACTGGTTTTGTATCGAGTTTGCCTATCACTTAAGAGAGTTGAGAGCGACCCAAATACGTACATGACAATAAGAAAACATTTTCTTATATACGAAGACTAGTAATTTAAAATGTCATGACATTTTTTTCCTGTCGTGACTTCTTTTGTCGTAATGTTGAAATGACCCGGATTTGCCGCTTATGCTTACCAATTGTAATTACAATTTTTGACTGACAAACTAAAACCAGGTGTAAATAATCAATCTAATTTTCACTTTGCAGCATCATTTAACCAACTTAAAATTTTGGAAAGACTGTATTGATGTGTTTAAATCCATTATATTAAAAAATCATCCTCTGACGTACTTAGTTCTAAAAAAACACACGTCTGGATTCCTCACACCAAGAGCGATCATAGTCTGCAAACACTTTATACATTTTTTGCGATGCATATTAGAATGAAGGAGAATAGTCTGTACCGCACCGAAATGTAAATGACAGTAAGGAAAAAAATATCATCTCCCTCGTAACATTTTTTCTTGGTGCGTGTATGGTAGAGATATTCGGTTTCGAATCTTAGTAGAATCAAGCCATTCGATGTCAAGTTGCTTTAGCATGAGTTTATTCTCAGGTCCCTCATTTACCCTTCCTTCATGCTGAATTCTATATATTTACCCACTGAAGCCTCTTGACAGTGCAATAGTCCCTCCTATAGTTAAGTGTACTGGTCAGAGGAACGAAGGAGTTCTCGCCAGGGACGGCTATAATATAGGATAGTACTGGTAGCGAGGAATAAGTGGATAAAGTAGATCAAGCTTTGAAGGAAGGGTAAAACCTAATACACTCAAGCACACAAAAAAGTTTAATAAGCATATCGCTCACTCAATAGCGATTATAGCAAAAAGAAATGCAGTGTAGGTCATACAGCAAACACCCGGGCGATATTACAATAGATCAACTATACTGGTCGCAGTAATGAGTCCTCGCATGGAAAAAATGATAGAAACATGTTGAATGACTGCACAGTAGTCCAAAAGGGCGAAAAGTGGAACTTTTTTCCTGGTGTATTTTGTTTTCATTTTATCATTTATGGTACTCAGCACTTTTTTTCGAATGAATATCCCCCTTAATCTAAAACTGTCAATAGTTTGTCATCGCTAACTATAATAAAAATAAAAAAATAACTTTTTTGTGTTACGAAATATAGACATAGTTTCTTTGACAAAGTTGTAAATATTGTAAAAACAAACAACTTTGCTGAAAAATTTAAACTTCTATCTTTAGCGAGTGCTGAACTGTAGGGCATATTTTTTAAAACTTTTTTAAAAATTGGTTTTTCATACTTAGCTTTTCTCAGTTTATTTAAGCTTTATTTTTCCTTAACTTCGCTAGCCAGAAGCGATAACTTTGTAAGGAAAGGTCCTAGAGATTTGCAACCTTCTGCAAAAACATGTGTGTTGAATCTTTCAATAATCGCCTAAAACCATATACTCTTGTAAAATGCAACTAACATACGCTAAATACGAAAAACTCAGTTTTAAAGAATTTCCAAAGAAATTGCTCCATAGCTCTGCACTCGTTAGAGATAGAAATTTCATTTCTTTAGTAAAATTGTTTACCTTTATATTTTCTAAAACTTTGCCGAAGGAACCATGTGTCTATCTACGAACACCAAAACATGGACGTGTATCGAGCCTTTAGTGAACGCGAAATATATAAGACGTATGCTTGCCTTACTCTCATTTGGGTGGTTAGGAACAAGCGAAACTCATACAAATTTATAGTTCTCGACTTAAGCTGTAAGATGAAGCGCTGATTTCATAAATCCGCTTGCCCCATTTTACCCCATGGGCTCGTAAAGCTATGGAAATTTAAAGCTTGAATATGCGATAACTTAGCAAGTAAAGGTCCAAGAGATATGTGGTCTTCTGCAAACCGTGTATTTTAAGAGCTTCGATAACTGCCTAGAGCATTGTATTCTTGTGAAATGCAACTAAGAAAAGCTAAGTATGAAAAACCAATTTTTAAAGAATATGCCCTATAGTTCAGCACTCGATAATCATAGAAATTTTATTTCTTCAGCAAAGTTGCTTGTTTTTACAATATTTACAACTTTGCCGAAGAAACTATGTCTATGTTTGCTAACACAAAAAAGTTATTCTTTTATTTTCATTCTAGTAAGCGATGACTGACTTTTGACAGTTTTAGATTAAGGGGGATATTCATACGGACAAAAGTGCTGAAGAACATAACTAACAGCTAGGGTCGTCGCTCTCGTTTTTTGTTGCAGCTCGAACTGCTGAAATCGATTACTCGCGAGGGTTTGCACTCCCGCCCGTGAGTAGCACCGGGGGCGAGAATGAAGAAGAAAAGAAAAAGTGATGCAAAACCTGTATCCCAGTGCGCCACTACTATGCTTCACGGGCAGCTGATTGCTCAGGAAATATTGGACTCGCGAAAAAGCCATGCAGGAAGACGATGTGAGGATGTGCGTGCGCGAGTGTGTAGGTAGCAAGATGTCTGCACACAGCAACTGCGGCTGTTTGTTTTGCATGTGCGGCGTAAGCGTTGAATGCTATGCTTCTCATATTCACTCGCTTGAGAGAAGACAACGTTGGCTTCTCGCTCGATTTGCAACATTCTAATTATTGGGCCTGAGTCTGCTTTCGTGTTTTATAAATCAGGAGAACCAATTTATAACTATAAAATGAATGTGCAATCATAGTGGTCGACATTGGTAGGAATTAGTAATAGTTCTTACCTCAGAATTTGGAGAATAGACGGTAGGTATAAAATGGAAGTAGACCTAAGTAAATTTCGTTAATAGTATCCGTAAGGCGGGAAACAATCTGAAACGAAAAGAGCGTAAAATTAGACTAGAGAGGATAATTGAAACAGTATTTACTAGATTCGTAATTCGTTACTTATTGTCAAATTAGGCAATCCGTGATTAGAACCAAGTTATAATGGGAACCAATTATAACCGGATTCGAGCTCATTTCCTAGGCCTTTATGATTTGCCGCTATTGCGCAATCCTCAAAGCACAGACGACTGGGTTGGGTAGTTATTATTTTTTCTTTATATTCATACTCCACTAAGCAGCTCTACGGAGAAACTTTAGTTTATTGAATTAAAACTGACGTGCTTGCTTCCAATAGATTACCAGTCATCCATTTTGAAAACTAACTGAATCGAATCCTAAATGGGCGTTATACGTGCATTTAAGATCTCTTCGTACTAATAAATATTAAAATGTTTGTCCAAAGTTGTTTGCTGTTTTCCATTTAAAAATGAACAATCCTTTCTGACAAGTCAGAAAACCTTCATTGGCCTTAAAGCTGTTTAAAAATCGTTTTTCAAATATGTTTCATACGGATTATTCAATAGCCCCAAATAAAACATATGCAATAATAAGTTTGCATTGAGAAGGTTAAGTCGTTTTATAGTTATGCATGCTGGTTTTATGAGATTTCGTCAATGTATCAAACCATAACAAATCACGTTATAATTATACGTTTCAGACACTCTAAACTATTTCCACGTCATCACATAAAAAACGTTGGTGATCATTTTTTCCATCAATAAAAAAGTACTGTTGACAGTAATTAAAGTTTTAATGACTTTTTGAAGAGCATATAATACAATGATGGTTTCGATAGTACCAATGGTTATAAAAACCCAACCTAGCTTGTTTAATATATTCTAATTCTTTTTTCTTCTGTTTGAGAGTAGGCTACAAAATAACCTTGTAGTTAACGATGAAACAGTAAAACCGGAGCCTTACTTTGGAGCCTTAATGGGTTTACATAATATTCGTTTGGCATTGGAGTTTGGCATAACAAGCATATTATAACGGCCACATTAAACTATGTATAAATAGCAGACCGCAAGAGACACCGTAATCTAAACTAACTTAGAACAATAGTTACACACTATTCGGAAATTTATTCATATTATTATGATTATCATTATCATGAAGTGAGAATAATAGATGAGCCTGTGAGCCGCAATTAATTTATTTTTGTGTAAAGTCTACACTTATTAGTTTATAGAATTAATCCAGTGATCAGCCAAAAGCACTTTCAATTACGAAAACCACCCAAATGAAGGAAAACAATCTGATCGCATCAGCGCAAATTCGATTAGGACGGCCGATTAATCGTCATAGTCTCCCGGATCGCAGCGGCAAGCCAGCAACAGCAGCGGCAGGATCATAATTCGCAAGCGAATCAGCATTTCGCGAGCAGCATCCAAAGCAACCGAAAAAACCACTCTAGCAAGAAATAGCCAATAAATGCTGCCGAAACCAGATGCGCTATTTACTAATACCCTGCACGCGTTCTCTGTTCCTAGTTCTAGCTTCAGAAGAGTTCGTCGGATTTGTGAGCCCGAAAGCCCAGCTCGAATGCGGAAACTTGGCGAAGCGCGAAAGAAGCAGCAGCTCAGCACCAGGCAGTGCCACAGCAGTGTGGTTGGTTGGTTGGTTGGCAAGTCATTAAACTGTGAACAATCGATGCGCGTGGGTTTTCATTTTTCGAGCCGGGCCACGTCGAGCCATGGCCGCAGTAAAGGAAACCGAAAGGATGAATGCGGGAAGATGAGGAAAAAAACGGAAGAATTAAAATCTTGAACGAGCAACGAACCGAAAAGGCGTTTGAGGTGGTTCGACTTGGGTTGGTTCGATCGGGAAGTTGATTTTTCTACACGCTTGAGAAGCTTCGGAGCACAATGGAAAACGATGCCAATTTAAATTCTTCCCAGCCCAGTGGCTCTAAGTCGGCGCTGGCTGGCTGGCTGGCTGTTTTGAGCGAATGTCAAGATTCCTCTGAGGGCTCTGTTGTAGACCTAAGCTAAGTGGATCAACATTGGTGGTATGCTTGACCGATCGCGGAGAATTGTTTTGTGTAATTAGTTGAAAATTTAAGACACACTTAGCTTTTTTTATCTTCTTTCCAACAAACTTAATATCATTTCTTTCAATACTCGAACAGCGTTCATCCCAGCCAATTGATTTGAACAACTTTTATCCGTTAAGCTCTCTGCACGCCAACAAACGAACTTATCATCGGATCCGAACTAGCAAACAAACTGACGACGTCACCGGAACAGCAAATCCATCTGAGCCCCGCCAAGTCCTCTCCATCGGGAGACCCCAAATCCTCGTTTTCCTCGTAAAATCCTTCCCGAAGCCGAACGTTTGCTGAACTTTTTTTCTAACTTTTCTAATTGAATTCTCCCGACACCGACAACATCCTAGAATGGCCCGCTGTCCGAATGTGTCATTCCTGTTTAAAGTGTGCGATTCTCTTTTGTTACGTGCTTATCTACTATTTCGAGCAGCATCCTTCGTCCTGTGGCTGTCCTCTGCCCGGCCTCGGCCTCGGCCTGGCCTGCCCGTCCATCACAAGCGGTGACTTGAAATCATTCTCGGATCCCTCCGGAGGGAATCCCCCCTGCTGGGATGGAATCGACTGGAGATGCTCGAAGGCAAGCGAGAAGGCGGATGACTGGAAGATTTATTGTAATAGTTTTTATTTGACTTTTATCAAGAATTATTACACCTCCAGTTCCTGGCTGGCTGGCTCGCTGGCTGGCAGTCCAGTTCCGGTCCGGCTGACCCGGGTGTAGTAGCTGGTTTCTGTTTGTTTTGAACGAAGCACGTCCTTCACAACGAGCAGGCAGCCCCTCGGTTGGGCAGCGGAGGCCACAGCAGCACGGGAACTGGGGCATGTAATTTGAACCTATATAATGAACCTAAACCGAAGTCCGTCGGTTGTCGCCAGCAGCAAAAGCACAGGAATATCCCCAGCATCCCCAGCAACGATGGGTAATCTTCTTTCGTTTTGATGAATTTGCATTTTGTTTCCTGGTGCTGAAAATGGGGCTAGATAAAAATTAAATTATATCTATTCCCGTGGCTTTTGCTGTGTGGCAGTTGGATAAAAGCTTTCAACGTAATTGCTCGCATTAGCATACTTATTGAGTGTGTTACGCGGGAGGTTACATTTTTTTGCCTGATACCAGTTGTATTTTAATAGTCCAATTCACAGGAAATTAGGAAGTTTTAAATACTGTTTGCGTTAGTCTACATGATTCCCTCTCTAATATGTGATTTAATGTGTTTTAATTTACTTCAATACTATGATATGATGCTAACCTAATTGTCCTTTACGATTGTAAATCTAAATTCGATTGTGTAAATTCTATCTCACACCATTTTATAAGCAAGAGGCTTTAGTACTCTCTACGAAAAGTGGCGAGCCAGTCTTGCTTAGTTTGAAAATTTTTACCCGTCGTCCTAGAACATTGAATTTTATCATGGTTATTGGTTAGATCTACATTCTACATGTATTCTATGTATTCTATGACATCGAATTACACCAGCAATAACGTCGATTTTTACCTACATTCATTTTAGTTTTTTTTCGCATTGGCATTTCGTTTCAAATGACCCGCATGCAGTGGCTGGAAAATTCGCGAAAAAATTATTATTTGAATTGATGAACATTCCTCATGTACATCCACTATTCGCCTGACCGATTTAGTATACTCGGAGATGCCCGGGCACGTCGAAAAGTATTCAAAATAGTATCACCATGAAAAGATGATAGTTTAAAGTAGTGTTAGTTGCTTTAGAAGTAGCAGAAGGTGTTATTTCCCACTTTTGCGTTGCACACGATATTCGTATATTCAGCGACGTTTTGAAGCGTGAATGTATGTGGCTCATTAGTTATAGGCGAATTGAACCATTCGCTTCTCTGTTTTCTCGTGGTAAAATCTATATATTCATTTTGCGAATTTGCCAACCTCTGCCTATATGCAATCCTTACTCAAATCTGTAGCCTCCCTTGTGCGTCTCCTTGTACTACCATGTAGCACATTCGTAGTCCTACGTTAAACCCGTCCTTTAGAGTCTCTCGGCCCCTGCTCGGCCTTTAGAGACTCTCTTTTTTCTCCATTTCTATAATTTATTATTATTATTCACCTTTAGTAGAACAAACTATACCAAAATCCAAAACGAGACAGCCCAAGCAACAATGTTAGTTTTATTGTAGTTTTATGGCGGTTTTCATGACCAATTTTGGTCTTCAATGCCATCATAAGAGTGTGATAAAACCCAAATTGTTACTTGGGAGTACTGAAGGCTAAAAGTATTTGAACAAAAACGATCAACAATTTTTTGGTAACAAACAAAAAAAAACAGTTAATAAAAGTACATATCCTAAAATCCCTAATGAAGACCCAAATGGGGATCGAAACGTTCGCGTAAAAAGAAAAATTTGGCCTCTACTAACATTTAATGACTGACCGGCCGAAATTCCAATCTTTCGATATATAAATATCAGTCGTCAAATACCCGTTAATAAAAACAATGTTGCCCTTAAAAGCACCGTTTGACTGGCACATGGCCCAGAAGATGTTTTTCTTTGAGAGAAGAAGCTCGAACCTAGAATTTTACTGACTGGATTACACTCTCATGTATCGAAACAGTCAATCGGATACTCAATAAGCATTCTTCTCATGTGAAAGCTTCTGTTTGTTTCCACACTTTTGTATCCAGAGGATATATCCATGTGACGTCTGTGTTTGGGAAGTGTATGAATTGTGAAAAAGGTCTTTGATTAGCGTTTGAAGCACAGTTTGCTATCTATGTGAATCATTTCGTAGTAAAGTTTCTCATTTCGCATTTAAATTGATTTTTCTCGGTGAAACCATTAAATTATAACTTATCGTTAACGTTTCAGCTTACTCTTTTCAGCCATCCTCAGAACTCATTTATTTAAAAAAAGGTACAATTAATAAATAAAATTCATGTTACAAGGTTCACTTACAAACAAGTTATAAACATTTAAATTCAAACCATTTGTTACCGTTGCCGGTTCACTGTTTCAGCGTCTAAGTGATCTGCTTTGGTTTACCAATCCGTTGGTAGCCGCATCTTGCTGTAGATTCACCGCAGTTTCTGTTCGATTGATAAAAAAGTATGAAATCTGTGCTTAAGGGTACGAATGAAAGCCTCACGTAGGACTGCGATTGCAGGTTTAATACGACAGAGCTTGACATTTTGCAAATGTCTGTTAAGTAAATTTTTAATTTACTGTATTGTAATAAATGCTCTGAAACCTTCCTATAAATTTGGTTCAAGAAAACTTTAAATTACCTAAATACCCGTGCTCTGTATATCAGTTGTATCCGTTTCTTAGAGTTTGTAGTTCCACTAAGAATTTCATCAGGCCACAATCACACTTCTGGTCTGGTGATTGGTGTCGATATCGCATTTTAAAAATTTTTGTGACTTGTAGCCTTAGTTAACTTTAGGTAAATGACTAGAAACGAATGTTAACTGCTTTAAGGATCTTGCACAAAATATAAAACATTTGCCATTGGACGCACAACTTACGGTTGAACGGTAGAAAATAAATTAATAATCCGGGTTATCATTTACCACTGGTTCACACTCCCCTATTTCCTTGAAAATAATTAATACTTAGCACTATTTATTATGACAGGTTGATTTGAAATATAGTTGCCTTTCAACCAATATACAAACAACGAGTTGAAATTATGACAGTTAAAATATCATCAATTAGCTAACGTCCTCTGCAGATTAATACACCGAAGTCGCTTCTTACGCAGTTTGTTTTTTACGTGAATTTCGGAATTTACGCGGGTTTCTTTTCACGCGAATTTCACAATTTACGCGGATGTGCTCAGTTAGTCGATTTTTTCGCGTAGTATTAAAATCCATAAAGTTTTTTACGCGCATATTTGGTTTTTTTGCGCGAATTTCGGAATTAACGCGGATTTTGGAATTTACGCGGGTTTTTTACGCAAACGCGGAACGTATCCTTCGTGTAAACAGCGAATTGAGTGTAGTTTTTTTTTGTCACTCTGTTTATCAGTTATTTCACACTTGATAGCAATACCATCAAAAACATGTAAACAATTGCATGCAACTAATTGTAAAACATCAAATTAACAGTCGCTAATTTAATTCTTTCTCAGTTTAAAAATTACTGCATCACATCAAATGCTTGAATATTCCGTCAACCCCTTTTTCATGGAAGACATCAGTTTTGAATAAATTCTTTCAGTATATCGATACAATCGGCCGAAAGAGAGGGTTGGTCGGTCACTTTTTCACAACTGTTCGCTTTCAGGACATCAAATTGGACTACGTATATAGCGGTCCTAAGAAATACTGTGGGTATGGAGAGACATCACTTTTTCTGGCACACTTCCTTAACACAGACATCAAATGGATCCCGGTTTGTAGTGGTCCTGAAAAAATGTTAGGACGAGAGGACTGTCACTTTTTCTGGCGTACTTCCCAAGCACAGATATCAAAATAGTAAAAGTCTGAACGTCGGAAAGAATCTTCGACCTTTTGAGACGAGAGGGCTTTGTCGCTTTTTTTTCCAAAAATAAAGTAATCGAAATCACAGGAGTATTGGAGCAAGGCAATCACAAAGAAAATGTATGGGGATATTTGACTTTGAAACTTTGCGCTAACTTTGGCTCATTCGTGATTATAATAGAAATCACATAATTGCTACATCGATTATGAGTCGATCGGTATCTAAAGCTTGGAATAATGAATGGATAATTTGCAGAGCTGTTAGCGTTCAAAATCTTTCATATATTCGCATTTTTTTAATTATCTCAAACCTTGCCGTAGTCCTACGTAAAAAATGTGTACGAGACAGTTCAGACAGAATTAGATATATTTATTGTTATTGTTTATAGAATTAGATATAATTTACAATATTGCTTAACTAAGTATTGCTTTACGCCTTGTCGTAATGATCCCAAGCAATAATTTGAGTTTTATTGTACTGTTATAGCGGTTATCAAGACCAATTTTGGTCTTAAATGCCATCATAAGGGTGTATTAAAACCCAAATTGTTACTTGGGATGCTATAAAGCTGTAATACCGCTGCGCTGGTAGCAAAAAAGCGCTCGTTTTGCTACCAACGATGTAACGGCCTTGTAGAACAACATCTAATAAATATAGAGAAATACTTACTTCAACAATATTGTAGGTTATTACTAACTCTATGACTGACTCATACATAACTTTATGAAATTATGCTTGATCAAAAGTGCAAAATATAGAATGAATTTAAATGATTTGTACACAAAAATGATTCCAAACAAATGAATTATCAAGAGACACTTCCAAAGCCCAGAACATCGCTAAAAAGGAAATAACCTCAATTTAAGCTTAACTAGTAGTCATTGATTTTTCGTCGGAGAGCCCAATTTCGGAAGCAGTTTTTGGGCCCAAAAGCGGGGATGTGTTTATAGAAAAGTATTCACTGCATTCTTCATGCCAATCTGAACACAGCGAATATATTTTCATGAACAACATTTTTGTTTCAAACATGACGATGACGACTTCAAATCGTCGAAAAGTCCGGAAAATGCCTGAACAAAATGCATGATTTCCAAATGAAATTAAAGTCCCCAAGACGCCCTGTAGTGTCCTAAAAATCGTTAAAATTCTCAGAAATAGCCTAAAAGGAAAGTAATTCCAATTGTACCCTTTTACATACTTTACTTTAGTGTCTACAGTCCGCTATCGATCCTGCACCGAACGAATTTTGGTCCTCCAGTACTATGGGTCCTGTGCTGTCGAACATCAACTGAATGTGCATCGTCCTCGAAAGCACGCATTCATTGGGTGCCGAGTGTGCCCCGAAGTCTACAGTCCCTTACTGGTTCTCTGCTGAAAACAACTTTAGTTACTCTTTCTTGGACATTCTGTTCTGGCCACTTGACCAGCCCAGGTTCATGTGTCTGCGCCACACTCCATTTTCCATTTTGGCACTAAATATTGATCGCAGAATTTTACGGTCAAAAACCCAACCTCAGCCTATTTTAGGGTCTATGATTCACCATCCAGCTCCATCTCGGCACCAACACCATTTGGACTTTCACGTTCTGTGCCATCAACCATGTACTTTGTTTCGACGGTGTTGTAAGTAAGTGGTAGTTTCGCTGCTTCCCAATTAAAAGGCCTTCTCCATTGCTCTACGGTTGATTTCGATGATATCGATTTCAACCACAAAACCAAGAAGCATGTAAGTATGTTGAATTGCAGGTTAGAGAGCGCATTTTCTTGTTTCAATCCATCCAACGTCATGAAAACGGCTGAGCGGTCACTATTGCTATTCTATCCAGCGTCACACGAATCAGTATAAGTAGTTTCGTTGGAAAACCATGTTCTGGCAGTATCTAACACAGCTCATTTCGATTGATTAAATCGTACATCGCGTTAAAGTCCGGAAAAACAGATGATGAGTCTGTTTGAGAAGAAGTATTCCAGGAACTTATCTAGTATCTGATGCATGGTGAACTTTTTCTTTATCGTGGAGTGGACCTCACATAAATCAACCGACGAGGGATAGCGCTAACGGTCTCAGTCTACAGAACGGGATATAGGAGAGCATCTTATGTTGTGTTTTTTATCGACTGGATTCAATTGTAACTGTTAGTATTTGGCAGGGCAGTCTTCGGAGAGTTTTATCAAGACTGAAGTTTGATGTTTTCCCGACGTTTCGACACTTTGTTGGTGTTTTTTTCAAGAGGTAATATCATTTAGTCTTTTGTTCTGTTTTTAGTTGTGTATATATAACTGTCATTTAGGGTTGGTACATGAGTTTGAATATTTGAAAGATTTAAAAAGTCTTTCCTGCTTTATAGCTGTACTGCGGAACACTCCTAAAAACAGAACAAAATACTAAATGATATTATCCCTTGAAAAAGACCCCAACAAAGTGTCGAAACGTCGGGAAAACATGAAACTTCAGTTTTGATAAAACTCTCCGAAAACTGCCCTGCCGAGCATCTTATAGGCAGAATTGAGCAATGCAAAGCCTCGATATTTTTTTACTCTCAAGTCGATGTCCTTTTTATAAAAAAAGGGTACATCAGGTCATCCAACTACTCCTCCGGCATTTGTTCTTCCTCTCAGATCCTGACAATGATCCGGTGGATTACTCAGTATAGCCTCTCGCTTCCCGCATTTCAAACTTCAGTCAGAAAATATCTTATAATAGACAAATATGAGCATAATCATCAGCAAATAGTCAAGTTCGTGGATTTTCGCTTTTAAAACTTCAGCATAGTGGCGGATACAGCAACGGAAATTTTGGCAATTTTAGCAGGACAGCTAAAAAGCAACCCACCAGGAACTGCAATTTATTTCATTCGAGCAGCTCGAACAGAAAGTCTTCCGAAAATAACTTTTATCTGTAACATTACAAGGGAACACACCAACAACGATGACTGCCGAAGCCTATCTTTTCGTTTCTTCCTGCTTTCGAATGTCGTTTTACCTGAGGCTACGGCCAGAAAATTGTACGATTAATCCCATGGAAAAGAAATGCAATCATCATAACAATATCGGTTGATTGCCCCAGTGGAGGAGATAAACCCACTTTCACTGTGCGTTCTCCGGGAAAACCAATCGTGCAGTGAACTAAGTTCAGTTTCGGTTCTGGTGGTGTAGAGTTAGATACCATATGCTTGCGTATCAGCAGTTGTAAGTTCGAATCCCAATCAGTCACACATGGTCATTCCAAATTGATATGCAGCATGCAATCGAACCTTAATTTGTACAGGTACACCGAAAACCGATCCACTCGACCTGTTTCAACCTGATTTTAACCTACACCAATGTCAAGACCAGCCTAGCCTGGCAAACTATTGAACTTGAACCGGCGGTGCGGTGCCGGTGGGGATCAAAAAGCCAAACCCCGGGACAGTATATGAAAGCAATTACTGTGACATGGGTCGGGCCCTGGCTTCCACTTTGTACCTTCCGTACGATATCTTCTCCACCGCCATTTGGGTCTCGATTGATAAAACCATCATCTTCAGCCGATGAAGGCGGACCGCAGCCTGAAAAGCTTTTTTCACCTCATCCAGAACAAGGATAATGACACCTGTAACGCCTTCGGCTCACAGTCTAATCAACCTCAAAAAGTAACCGGCCGGCATCGATCCGCTCCGTTACCAGACCGCCCGGTTAATGTTTTTCTGTTGTTCTCGGGGATTGTCTACAGGGACGTCTGTCGCCAACCCATGCGATAAGATTCAAATTTCAAATGCTGTCCCCAATTAATCTGGCCCCAAAATTAACTCCCAACAACCTAGTAAACGTCCAACAAATCTGTACCAAACATTCAATCAAGTCACATCAATATTCTAGCACGAAGCAATAAAGCAGATTGCTTCGCCAATTTCCGAGTGCTGCTGCTGGCCCATTTCACGTCCTTGACTGATTTATTCTCTCCACTATACAACAAGCCGACCGACAGCCGTGCTAGACAGGACATCAGCTCTATAGAGAGTAGACACTAATGACATTGTTTTCGGACATCACTACTACTAGTTCCGTGTCGTTGCGTTGTTATCGTCATCGCCGCCATGATCGACACTCTGCTGCTGATATGCTGGTGGGGCAAAGCCAGCAGTAACAGTCCCGATTCCAAGAAGGAATAGAAATAGAAGATGTTCTTTTCCAATAACACAAACCAGTCGACGAGTCGCTGCACTGTCCGCCTGTCTATCTGCCACTGCGTTGTATGTGTGAGCGGGTCTGTGTGAAAGTGAGAATACAAGGACCAAAGCTCTAATTCTGCCTATTGCCCAGCCACCACCCTCCACCACCTCCCCCAAAGAAGAAGGCACAGATTGAAAACGATATCATGCGGATGTCTAAATTGATTTCTGCAGTTTTTCACGACTGACCGGGTGTGGGCGGTGGGGCAGTGAGGCAACAGTGGAGAAGAACAATAGAACAGTGAATAAAGTCCGGAGATTTGCGCTATATTGGTGCAATAAAACGTGCCAGCTAGGGCTGTACTTCATATATTCTGCAGAAGCAGCGCAGCAAGCAGTGCGGTGGAATGCCGGGCAGGCAGCAGGACCGAGCCGGGAAAAGTTGCATCCTCGCATGGACTTCGATGTTTGACTTTCAGTGTTTCCCAAGCTTGACGATATTACATTATTGCAATTACATTTCCATCCCGGGGTGGAAGTTGCCGCAATTAATGGCCAAGAAGAGTGTCCCATTTCGGGCGATCGAACGGAAGCATTGTGGGGATGGATGCCGGTTTTTTTCTTTCTCGCTCGAAATCAAACAGTTCGTATGAATTGTCCGGAAGAGAGCAGCTCGATGACTAGCTAGCTGGCGTAGTTTTTTCTTCTTGTTCGCTCCTGTCCCACTTTTTTTTTTGTTTGCTTTCTGTTTGATTTTTTTTTCTGCTTCGCCAACATTGGACGGGAAGGACGGATTTTGTCCTCGCGTTGAAAGTAATTTGACAGATCGTAAATCGTTTGTGAAATTAAATCTAGATTGATTTGTATAGTTTCGCTCCGGCCTGCATTTCTTTCTCGTGATATCCGGATGACCGACTGATGCTTATCCAGTGATTAGTTTTTCTTGTAGGTTTGTTTTTTCCATTCTTGTTCGCAGAACAGGGGCCAACTTGCGATGTATTTAATGGATTCGGACAAATGCACAGCAATCAGATAAGTTGGCAAACAGTGACGAAGGATATTGAAAGTTTCGCTACTAGCAATTTTTGACAGTTCTTTAAAAAAAAGTTTCTGTTTAATGTCAAAAATCAGTCCATGTCACTTCACCTCATAAAATCTGAAATGGCTTTCAATGGCGAACCGATGAAAAAGTGTCTCGAGATCAAAGTATTACATTACATTATGACAGTTAAAAACATCATCTGTATAGTGTGGTTTCCTTTCACAAAAAAGTAACAAGTCTCAACCGGACAAAAAGATTCCTCCACCCCTTCCCTGCAACTGATTTTATTGTTTGAACATTAAACTCAGTCCAGTTTGATGTCCTGAACGTAAACAACTTTGTTACAGTGTTAACTAACCCCTTTTCTTCAACCGATATCATCTTTAAACTTTGAATCTAGTCCAATTTGATGTCCTGAAAGTAAAATACAATAGAAAAGTGTGCGGATAACCCTTCCTTCCTTCCTTTCCCTTCCAGATTGCATCCATATACTGCGAGAATTTGTTCGGAACTGTTGTCTTGCACGGATACAGAGCTGAAAGGGTGCATGTGACGTGATGTAGCAATTCTTAAAGTGTGGAAAATCAGCACTTGTCTTATCCGAGAATAGCTTTTAGACGTTTCATTTGATGCTCTGCGTCAATTAGTTGCTTGCAATTCTTTGCACAGTTTCAATTGTATTTCTGTCAAGTATGCAAATAGCTGTAAAGTACAGTGTCGAAAGGAACCAGTAAGTTGCAGAGGACGTTAGCTAATTGATATTTTAACTGGCAGTCCACACGTTAGTTGTGAGGCAATTATACTTCAAATCAATCTATCACAATGAGTAGTATTGCATTATTATAGTAAATGATAACTCAGAATAGTTATTTATTTTTTCGGGTTAACAGTTCAACTACGGCAAACAAGCTAGCTCCTTAAGTGAGCTACCTTCGTCAACTGCCAATCATCGCCAATCATTGGAAGGTGTGTTATTGTGGTCTGATGATTTAGCTCTTAGTGGAACTGCAAACTCTGAGAAACTGATAGAAATGCTTTATACCTACACACTCAGAATATTTAAACTTAACTTCATTTAACAAATGTAGGTATGTTAATTTTTCGGGGGTTTTTATTACAACACAGTAAATGATAAATTTGCTTAACAAACTGCTGAACATCTTCAAATTGTCTAGCATTATCGAATTGTACCCGATGATGATTATTATAAAGTATTCATTAAACAAGGGATTCAACAATAAAGGCAATAAACAAGGAACATGAGATTCATTATCGAAACAGGAATGGTTGGTGCAAAATCCAATGTACCCGAGAAGGTCCTGCCGTGATTATAGAGACTTAGTGGTTGAAACGGTGGAGAATAGCTGCCAGTAGGTACCTTTATAGTAAGAAATTACTAGTAAAATTATTCCTAAAAATCAGTTTATACAGAAAAAAAGTAACATTCGATACTTGTGTCTTCTAGAAAGTTACACATTTTAATGATATCGTAAAGTTTCTAGAACATGTCAAAAAAGTTAGAAGATGTTTTGATTGCGAAAAGGTAATAAACTGAATTTAATAGGGTAGCGGCAGAAAACCATTTATATCTTATTAACCACGCGGTGTGGATTCTTTGCATCTTCAGCAAATCCCCAGTCCCAAAATACCAAGTCCTAATTCCCAAGTCCTAAACACCAACCCAAGTAGCACACTTTAGGTTCATTTAGTTGAAGCAACCGAATTACGACTGAAATTAGTCATAATTCGGTTACCACAACTACTTTGTAACAACCGTGCTAGTAGGGAAGTCCCAAATACCAAGTCACAAATCCCAAATCCGAAGTCCCAAACACCAAGTCCCAAGACCTAATCCTAAATCCCAAGTCGCGAGTCCCAAGTCCCAACAAGTCCCAAATCCCAAAACCCAAATCCCAACTCCTAAGTCACAAGTCCCAAATCCCAAGTGTCAAATCTCAAGTCCCAACATCCAACCAGTCTCAAATCCCAAGTCCCATGTCGTAAGTCGCAAGTCCCAAATCCCAAGTCCCAAGTTGCAAGCGCCAGATCCCAAGTCTCAAGTCCCAAGTCCCTACCCAAAGTCCCAACAAGTCCCAACAAGTCCCAAATTCCAAACCCCAACAAGTCCCAAATTCCAAATACCAAGTCCAAAGTTCCAAGTCGCAAGTCTCAAGTCCCAAGTCCCAAGACCCAAATCCCTAGTTCCAAATCCAAATAAGTTCCAAATCCCAAGTCCCAAACGTCAACTCCCAACAAATCTCAAATCCCAAGTCCCGAATCCCAAAACCTAAATCTCAAGACCCAAATCCCAAGTCCTAAGTCGCAAGTCATAAGTCCGAACCCCGATTCCCAACAAGTCCCAAATCCCAAGTCTCAGAAATCGCAAGTTCCCGGTTCCAAGTCTCAAGTCCCGAGTCCCTACAAGTCCCAAACTCTAAGTCCCAAGTCCCAAATTCCAAATACCAAGACTCAAATCGCAAGCCCCAACAATTCACAAATCCCAAGTCCCATGTCGTAAGACACAAGTTCCAAGTCCCAAGCTCCAAGTCCTAACCAGTCCCAGATGCCAAGTCACAAATCCCAAATCCCAAGACCTAAACCCTAAATCCCAAGTCGCGAGTCTCAAGTCCCAAATCCCAGGTCCCGAATCCCAAGACCCAAATCCCAACTCCTAAGTCGCAAGTCACAAGTCCCAACAAGTCCCAAATCTCAAGTCTCAAATTGCAAGGTTCCAAATCTCAAGTCCCAACACTCAACCAGTTTCAAATCCCAAGTCCCATGTCGTAAGTCGCAAGTCCCAAATTCAAAGTCCCAAGTCGCAAGTGCCAGATCCCAAGTCTCAAGTCCCAAGTCCCTACCCCAAGTCCCAAATTCCAAATACCAAGTCCCAAGTTCCAAGTAGCAAGTCTCAAATCCCAAGCTCCAAGTTCTAACCAGTCGCAAAACTCAAGTCCCAAATACCAAGTCACAAATCCCAAATCACATGACCTAAATCCTAAGCCGCAAGTCCCAAATCCCAAGTCGTGAATCCCAGAACCCATATCCCAAGTCCAAGGTCACAAGTCCGAACCCCAAGTCCCAATAATTCCCAAATTCCAAGTCTCAAATCGCAAGTCCCCGGTTCCAAGTTCAAGTCCCAAGTCCAAAATTCGAAATACCAAGTCCCAAGTTCTAAGTCACAAGTCCCAAGACCCAAATCCCAATCCCCAAGTCCCAAACGCCACGTCCCAAATCCCAAGTCCCAACACCAGTCCCAAATGTCAAAACCCAAATACCAAAACATAAATCCTAAGTCGCAAGTCCCAAATCCGCTGTAATTTATTACAGTGTGTCGATTTTCCTCCCGTGTAAACCGCAAACCGCTTACAATCCGAGCGGATTATGCAATGGAAGATTGCAAGCTAAATTTACCTCTCACCAGAGCGAACCGTCCCGAATCCCAAAACCCAAATTCTAAGTCCCAAACTCCCAAGTCCCAAACACCAAATCCCAAATCCTAAGTCCCAAGACCTAAATCCCAAGTCCCAAACTCCCAAGTCGCAAGTCAGGTAAGCAAAAAATCGTCAGGAAAGGCAAAAATTGGTTTTGACCGTCTTTTTTTAGAATGGTCCAATTTTGAGACAAATTTCAGCAACAAAAGTACACTGAAGTCGCTTTTTACGCGAATTTCGGAATTTACGCGGTTTTTTTTCACGCGAACTTCGGAATTTACGCGGTTTCTTACGCGATTTTCGGAATTTACGCGGATGTGCTCAAACCGTCTATTTTTTCGTGTAGTGTTGAAATCCACAAAGTTTTTTTTACGCGAAATTTTGGTTTTTTACGTGAATTTCGGATTTTACGCGGTTTTGATTTGCGCGGGACGTATCCTTCGCGTGAAAAGCGACTTGAGTGTATTCGTTTTTGGCAACACAAAATATTTTGCTTTCAAAGATATACTTAAACATCAGTCAATTATCGCGTACATGTAAAGCCATTACAAATATTTTCTAAAGTTTTTATCCTACCGGTGTTCGGCCACTGAAGGAGGGGGCGAAAAAAAACAAAGTGAATTTTTTAATCGAGCAAAAAAAAAACGTGGTTTTTAAGAATTTTTATTTAAGGTTTAAACGTGAAAACCGAATCTATTCTTGCTTATAATATTTTCTTTGCATTTTTCTATGCAAAAATATACGAAAAAAGACAAAAACGAAGGAAATTTTTTTGGACGATTTTCGGAAATTCCATTTCTGTTTCGTGCTAGAAGCGTTAATTCAACTCGGAGACTCATTTGTCGAGTTTTTCAGATTGTAAAGCCCACAGAAAATTGATTTTATAAAAAGAAATTCCTATCCTACAAATTATTTTTTTGCCCCCCGATTTTTCAAGACAATTTCCAAGGGGGGGGGGGGTTACAAAAACTTTAAATATGATTTGCAATGGCCTAATGGCAGTGCTGGAAAAAATTTACAGTTCTACATGAAAGCGAATATAACCCGTATACAGTTTTATCGCTGCCCTGGTTGTGTTTCCTTTGTGTGTCAGCCCATGGACATGACTACTGCACTGCTGACAGTGTTTGTCTTTCTCAGTTTTCTACCCCTCAAAACAATTCATTCATGAATTACAGTGCTGATTGATTGCTCGACTAATCTGTCAATTTTCTTGCTCTTGACTGAAATTAAATAAAAGAAAACTAGTTCGAAAACAGACACTGATGAAGCCTGCTAGTCGTAGGCGAAATACGTATCTGTCGCGAATAAATCAAAATAGTAGAATTTGATTTGGAAAAAGTTTTCTTTTATTTAGTTTCAGGTTTCGTATTCCACGCTCCAAAAAACTTCATTTGCTCTTGACTGATATTTTAGATCGCAAAGTTTGGTTTTCTAAGCTGCCAGCTTTTTAAAATCAATCAAAACCTAACTGAAGTATATTAATTAATACTTCGGAGCAATGTTTTGCACTTAATTGGTTGGAAATGGTTAAAAAACAAAAATTACACTTTTAATACCTCGAAATAGTGGACCCCTCGTTCACCAAGGGGTCTAACAGTTTCAAAAGAAGTTGAATTTTGAGCAAACCTTGAGATCTGTTTCATGTGATATTTCGTAAATTTGCCATGAAAAAACTAACAAATGACCCGGTTTTGTAAAGAAGCTTTCAAATGGAGCAAAAAAATTTTTGGTGGCCATTTTAGATTTGGTCGCCATATTGGATTTGCTGAATTGCTACAAGAAATATTTATAAAATTAGGTTTGTAAAGGTATTAACTGAATTAAATAACTAGTGCTTTATATCGAGGTTCAAAATTTTCATATAATTCTTGTGATATTTCCAAAATTTGCTATGAAACAAACTACAAACGACACGGTTTTGTAAAGAGGAGAGATAGGGCATATAAACGAAGTGAATAAAAATCAGCGGCCATCTTGGAATGCTATCATAAGAATGTAATAAAACCCAAATTGTTACATGGGAACTCTCATATAATGGAATATCTTGCTACAGAAAATTAATTGTTTTATTTAGTTAATGCCATTGCACATCTAACTTGATGAATGTTTCTTATAGCATTTTTTCTCAGCTTTTCGATGGTTGTCTTGAAATTAAAATCGGTTGTGTGGATCATGGCGAAAACGGCGATTTTTTTTATAAAATTCAACATGGCGGCCAAATCAAGATGTCCGCCAATTTTTTTTTTCACTTTGTTTATAAGCCCTATCTCTCCTCTTTACAAAACCATGTTGTGTGTAGTTTGTTTCATAGCAAATTTTGGAAATTTCACTAGAATTATATAAAAATTTTGAACCCCGCTACAAACAACTGGTTGTTTTATTCCGTTAAAACCTTTGCACGCCTAATTTTATGAATGTTTTTTGTAGCATTTTTTTCGGCTTTCCAATGGTGGTCTTAAAATGAAAATCGGTTGGGAGGCTCACGGTGAAAACGGCGATTTTTTTGTGAAAGCCAATATGGCGATCAAATCCAAGATGGCCGCAAATTCATGAAATATCACATGATGTAGACCTCAGGGTTTGCTCAAAATTCAACTTTTTTTGAAACTGTTAGGCCCCTTGGTGAACGAGAGGTCCACTATTTCGAGGTATTAAAAGTGTAATTTTTATTTTTTCACCATTTTCAACCAATTAAGTGCAAAAGTTCCAATTTTTGAAGACCTCGTGTCAGTGAGAATTACTCTTTATTGTAGTTTCGTTTGTTATCGTTATCGGCAGTTTAAAATAAATGAATGATTCATGTTTTATTTCATTCACTATTTTCAAGATTGAATGAATGTAAATGTAAAGAAATGCAGCCAATTTCTAAATTCTACTGTAAATCATTAGTATTTTTGAAAAAGAATGACATATGAAAGCCTGAACCAAGGAGAGCGGTGATTACTGTTTATTAGTAATCAGTTCTCCTGCAAATCCTCATTCCCAATTTTTTTTAGTAACTCGCTCTACATTGATTTATCGCTTGTGTGTATCATTTTTATTCCAAAAATAACCATTTTATAAGCGTTCTTAAGAATTCCCATCCGCTTTTGCTTAAGCGGGTCATCTACATGCGAAAAATATGCAAATTGTAAGATTTATTATGCATTCTGTTTAACCCCGCTCCGCAGATTCACATTAATCTGCACACTCTGCAACAATCTCACGCTTTCTATGTCATTCTAAGGACACGGGATGTGGGCGTAGAATCCGGTCTATCGACAAGAATCTTATCCATCTGTGTTGTGATGTATCCATATGGGATACAACTTGCATGGCAATCAGAAACAGGAAGCGTGAAATTGAAATGTTTTAAGTTTTCTGGATTCAATACAGTATCGTAGCATTTTGTTCGTCTTTGTATGAAAAATTACCGTTTAAAATTTTTCTGCTAACTAAGATTAAATTCATTAGATACATTATCATTAACTCTAAACTTCTGAGTAAACCTCCCGCGTCATTTTCGGGTCGGTCGTGATATTTTCCGTCCCGGTTGCCAACCACCCGAAGCTACTTATCACTCCCGATTCTCGGTAACAATTGCCATTAATCCCAAACCCACCGATCGGGACATCTTCTCATCACTCAGCTCGCTAACAACCGGGCCACCCCCGGAACGCCCGAAAGGAACCAACAACGGCATATCCCACCTGTATCCGTGCCGTGTAAGTACCTACGTTGGCGTTGTTCGACGACGGCGACGGAAAGGTACGGAACCGTGACATACAATGCCGCAGTTGTATGCTGTAATTTATCAAATTAATCATCTTCATTATCGCTCCGGTTGCGATCGCAGCAGTAATGGATGAGAAGCACATACATTAGCTTTATCGAATGCTGAGAGCACATGTACGGCGGACGTGAATCGGCATCCTACCGACCAGCCAGCCATCTAACCAACCAACCAACCAACCACACACGACCAAATTGGGTGGTATCGTTATCAGAGATGTTAATCAATTAATTTTGCGCACTACTACCTATACCACGCGGCCGTCAGTGCTAGGACTTGCTAGGATGCTAGGATGGAAGGAACTCGCACGTCCGTGACCGCCATATCAGCCCAGTGACCCATGACTCGCCGTGGAAGTCAAAGGTGGCGGGCCAAAGGTTTCCGGTTGATTTGAATTAGTCTGATTTTACTTAGAGCACACGCACACGTGGTCTGGGAATGTGGAACAGGCTTCCGGAACCCACCCGGACGCGGTTGATTGAATACATGGTCAACGTTTATCGCTGCCGGTTGCAAGGCGTATGATTTCATCAAGGATTATGGATGATGTGGTGAAGCGAGTTGGCTGACGTTATTTGTTGGACGAGTGAAATGCGATGAAAATGTCTCTCGACGTTCGTGCAATGGGAAGATTATCAATCCTGGTCTGGCCGAGTCGGCATGCGTTGACTTTTGAACTATTGTGCATGGCACTGGTACTGGT
Source organism: Sabethes cyaneus (assembly GCF_943734655.1). Classification (NCBI taxonomy): domain Eukaryota; kingdom Metazoa; phylum Arthropoda; class Insecta; order Diptera; family Culicidae; genus Sabethes; species Sabethes cyaneus. The sequence goes on along the minus strand of NC_071354.1, from coordinate 16,205,410 downwards.
CTTTATGCAAGGCTGAATTGAATGCGGTTCGCCCTGGTGAGAGGTAAATTTAGCTTGCCATCTTCCATTGTATAATCCGTACGGAGTGTCAGCGGTTTGCGGTTTACAAGAGAGGAAAATCCACACACTGCAATAAATTACAGCGGAATATCATTGCACTTGCTACTGTATTTTTCGGGACCAACAGAAGGTTGTTCCGCGTGGTAACGAAGCGGGTTGTCTCTGTTTTCAACTTCCAGCTGCTCAGCGAACCATTTCGTTGCGGGATGGGAAAATGTAATAATCGCTTTTTAAGGTACCTACCTACAACAGTTTCCACCTCGCGTGCCACCCCGGAACATCGTCCTTGTCGTCGTCTTCGTGGACGGGGAAGACAACCGAAAAACTTTATCATCATGGCAGCGATACATGTGCATGTGTGCCGGAGCAAACAAATGTACAGTCGTCGTTGCTCGGTACAACAGGATTCTCCCAGCACACAGCACCAGCAGCAGCAGCAGCATCGTTGTTGGTTCGTTCGACTTGGTTCGCCTTGCTGTGCCTGCCACCAGCCAGCACCACCACCGACCGGGCTGCCGGGCATATGTTGCAACCATCAGCAAAGTATGCTTGTGTCGTTCCCACCCCCGGGGGAGACTTTAATAAAGTGCTTCTGCTTGCTTGGCTTAGCTGGGCCTAATTTTTAAATGAAATGGAAATAATTTATGACGCTGGTGGCCTAATGAAAGTGACACGGTTGTCAGCGGGCTGCGCCGGGGAGTGCTGGAGGGCAGCTGTGGAAAGGCACAACGAAGATGTTTCGAGTCGGTTGAAGTTAGCCGGAGCACTGGTAGGATTAAAGTAAATGATTTTTTTCTTCCTTGTGGGAGCGGAAAAATTATGTTGTTACTTGTAAGGAATTATGAAGAATGAAAATAAAAAAATCAGTACGCTTCAAAACGGTCGTAGCTTTGAATATGCTAGTTTTGATAGAGTCTAAATTAAAATTTACTTTGCCTAAAAAAACGCTCGCATCAATTTGTACTCACGCTTTGTTAACCAATTAAAATGCTATCACTTTCCATCGTGCAAGATGCTTGATAAGAATTTAAAACCACTTCCCCAAGCTCCATGACAGCCATAGCATAACCTAGTTTGGAAGTCACCCTTCCAACAACGGCAACAACACTGACACCCCCCATAAACCATCACATTGTCCAATGCGACCGGACCGGACCGATAGGGTACAGTGGCAGTCAATTTAATCCTCTTGCCGGCAAAAGGATGCACTACACCTATGCAAAAAGGTGAACCAAAACGACCGAACCCGCCTGACGGCTCGGCATTTTAAGCCAAACCCCACGCGATGCACACGGGCGCCGACCCAAACCGACTGCATTACAACCGGTCGGTCGGGCGGTCGGTGTGCTCCCGCGGGAATCCATTGCCAAAGTCGTGCAAAAGCCAATGCGTTGCGTTGGTCGTCGCTAGCTGCTACGCATCCAACATCCATCTGCAGGGAGGGTCGCCATTAAAGGTAACAAAACAAACTGCCACCAGTAAAGCTGACTGATGGATGAATGAATAGGTGGACGACCATGGCAACCAGGGCGCCCGACGAGTGTCATCCTCTCGTTGCCAGTTTGCAACAACCTGCCGAAAGTGCGCAAAAACGGGGAGTGTGAGTATGGTATCTGTTGGTGTGTACGAAGCGTTGTAATCCTTGCAAGTTGAGTGCAGCTGAGCACCCGCACCAGCTGATGGTAATTTGTGGTTTTAGCTTTCCCCCTTGATGCAACACATCATCTCGCTCGGTCTGGTGCATCACGGTTTGCCAAGCGGTCCACCGATCTCGAGATATCGAATTGCCCGAGTTGGCACCAGGCACACTATAAGGGGTGGCTATTATCATTCACGGCGAGGTATGATTTGACCCGGGAGAGTTCTCCGTCGTCGCCGTCGTTGTCGTCGGCGTCGTCGACGTCGCTGTCGACCACAGACCCATTGGATAGTCACACGTACTCATATTTTACGCCGCCTCCGGCGTCGCTTACGGCCAATAGTGTTATCTTGCTCAATTAAAATGATGTGACCGCTGATGTTGAATGATGTTATCTGCCGCTTTCAAACCTTTACGACACCGGGCTCTTCTCCATGGTGACATGTTCAGTCATTCGTCGGTCTCGTCGTCGTCGTCATCGTCGCTGGTGGATACAAAACCGAGGCGATTGGTTTAGGTTCCATTTTTGCGGTTCGTAGCCCATTCCTTTGGCCGGCAGGATGCAGGATGACCGTCCGGTACACACGGGTGTACCTACCGTTCCTGTGATGTTTCGGTGCACGGTTGCGGTTTATGACGGTGCAAGTGTCAAGTCTAGTAGCCAGGTGCTGTTGCTCATTGGATCTTACCGGGTAATCGACATTCATGAAGAAAAATTAGCGTTCAGAGTTTGCGACGAGGAAGATTCCAGCAGAGGAGGCAACATTTTGATTTACACATGCTTTGCTGCTTTTGCATCTGGTTGATTACATGGACTTAATGGATAACCATACTAAGCCAATTTTCTAATAGTTTTTTCAAATCTTGCAGAAAGAAATATACATTAGGTTTTATATATTTTTTAAAGGAAATAGAAGCAAGTTTCCTCAGCAATCAAGCAAAAAATCTTTTGGAAAAGACCACGGTAATAGAAAGAACTCCAGAGGGTAGGTAGTAATAACTGTCTGTAAAGTAAATGGTCAAAAAAATAAAACGATAGCATAAATATTAATTTTGAGTGTATTTTGTTTGAAGTATATTCATAACATTTGTCTTAAATTAGTCCAATTCAGATCTTTCTCCCTTTGCTTTGAATTGTTGCTGAAAAGCGTTACATCTGGCACGCACGATAAATTGAGGCATTTCATCCCAAATCTTCTCCAAACGATGCTTGAAAGTATCCACAGTCAATTCTTTGGTGCTCCTTAGTTTGCCTAGCATGTAACTCAATGCATAGAAGTCGAGAGGCTTCCAATCAGGCGAAGAGGCAGGCCACTGTCCTCATACCAAGTCTGTGTAGCTTTCGCCTGGTGAGACGGTGCACAATCTTGTTGAAAGTAGAATGATGTGCATTTTTGTAGTGTTTTTTTTAACGATGGGAAGCAAATGGTTCTTCAAAGCTTCATCGATGTAATATTTAATGTTAATTTTACACCAGGTTCATTGTTTAGCAATGGAACATTCAAATTTTTGGAGAAACATCCTCTGGCTTTGATCAGCCAGTTTGTCCCGAGGAATATCAAAAAGATGTGCTAGATATATCCGATAATTTTGTTGCTTATGATGATCCTGTAGCTGGAACAGGAATAACGTGTCGCTTGAGCCGCTACAGACATCTTTCGACTCTTGCACCCATCTGTTTTTCAGTCAAACCGTGCACCCGTTGTTTTTTGGATGCAATCAAACTTACGTCCAGACCAAAAAGTCCCCAAAATTCGACACTTATTTTATTGATTGGTAGTTTTTTTTACTGGAACGATGGAGCAAGTGAGTCAGCCATTAAATTTAACTGTCCACTGCAAGAATTACTGAGTTAATATACTAAAAAATGAACAAAATGGCGTTTATTGCATCCGAAGTACATTTTAACTGTTCTCTAAATATGACTGAGATGGATTTTTAAAACAACTATAACTTTTGAGGATACAAACAGATACAGACAATTGACATTTGATTTAACAGGTCTTTTGTTGTACTTTAAGTAGGAGTTGTTTGATCTGCCACCATTTGCCACCTTGGGAAATATTTGAGCTCAAAGAAATACTATTTTTCACCAAAAAAGCTCAAAACCCCGAAACTTCAAAAAATAACGTATAATAATGTTCTACAAAAACGTTGATTTTAGCAAGTTAAATAACTTTTTAAAACACTATGAACATGTAAAAGTTGACCAGAAAAAGTCAGCGTTTAAAAACTGTTTTAAAGGGTTTGTCCACGAATGACGCTTTATAGATAAATTCTATGAAGAGATACAAGTATAGTGTCTTTGACAAAGTTGTTTGTATTGATATTTACTACAACTTTGCTGAAAATACCAATTCTGTATCTCGAATATACGAGAAAATAAATTTCGTATCTCACTTTAAAGGGAATTAATCACTCAAAGATTTCTCTCACAAGAAGGGGCATGCTATACCAAGAAATGTTCCTAAAGATACTTTATGTGGAAAACGTTTTGGCGCAATATCACACGATCACGTATTTCGCTGTTTGGACCACTGTGCAATCCTTGAAAAAGGTTTAAATACAAAGCCGAAACGTCGGCTAGAATTTAAAAATCTGTTCTGATTTCTACAAAAAACTGAAAAGCCGGATAAAAAGTGAAATAACATAAAAAAGACACCAGTCGATAGAATATATTTGATATCTTTAGGTATCTAGCAACTGCTCGTGCGATCAAATAGATTTACTTACTTATTGGCTCATGTCCGCCGCCATAACATGGCATGCTGCCAGAGATCTCCGCTGCTGGCGGTTACACGCCATGGCTTTCACATGTCCCCAGAACAGGTTTTCGTCAACAACCCGGATGCCATTGCCTAAACCGCGTCGCCATGAGCTTCTAGATCTACCACTTATTTGTTGTCCTTATGGATTCCGGTCGAGTGCTTGTCTGCAGATGTTGTTCGCTCCTCTCGGTAAGGTGTGTCCGAGCCTCTTCCACCCCTTGGAAATTTAAAAGTTTCACCTCAGGTAACACTGAAAGTTGGGATTCTATGATTTCATTTGATGTTACGGGTTTGTTTCCTAGTGTTCCGGTGAACGAAGCCGTACAACACGATGAAAATTAGCTGCTTTCACAACATTGTGGAAATGAGGGGAGAACAAAAGTTGAGGGCTGCTGACCCAACTTTGTATGGAAGAAAATTATTTCGCATTTCGAGACAACTTTTATAAACAAACCAAGGGAGTCCTAATGGGCAATCCCCTGTCACCTTTCCTGTGTGAGCTATTTATGGTAAACATAGAAAAGAAATTAGAGCAAATTACTGTCTTACCAGATCGCTGGTGGAGATATGTGGACGACATTTTTTGCTTTTTAAACTGAACGACTTCATAATTTCACCGCTTTTCTAACTAGGCTTCTAGCTATTTAGCAAGTTCCGGGAGTACAACTTGCAAACTCTGCACCTGTTTGTGGACTTTGAGGTGGCGTACGATTCAGTTAAACGAAATGAGCCTGTAGAAGGCCTGTAGCATGTGGCACATAATGCATGGGAGCATGTGTCTTTGACGAAAGTAGTTACACTGATCCGAGCGATGCTGAATGAGTCAAAATCATGCGTCATGCGGATCGATAACGGACCGTCGCATATTAAGTATTTAAAAAGCTCACTGACAGTTACACTGCACAGTGATCCGGTTTCGAAAAAGTGCGGACATTAGCAATTGGGTAAAAAATTCGTAATATCTCGAGGGTGGTGTTTTCGGAGAAGTTTAATAATGAAATATAGCGCATCTTTCTGCAATATTAGGGTGATACAAACTTTTGTTTTATAAATAAGGCCATTGCAAATTATTTTTAAAGTTTTTGTCCCCCGGCCTTCAAAATTGAGTCTAAAAATCGTAGGGCAAAAAAATTTGTTAAGCTCGAGTAAAAATTTTGGCTATTAAATCTATAATTTGTGGGTTTTACGGCCTAACGAACCCGAAAAAAGAGTTTACGAAGTGTTTACACCTCTAGTACGAAACAAAAGTGGAAGCACAAATTTTCGACAATCGGAAAAAAAATGTTTTTTTTTTCGATTTTGACTCTATTTTGGAAGGTTCTTGCATAGAAAATAATAACGCATGTATGAACATCAAGAATAGATTCGGGTTTCACGATTAAACTTCAAGTAAAAATTGCTAAAAATCTTAACTTTTTTTCGCCCCACCCCCTTCAGTTGCCCAGCATCCGAAGGACAAAAACTTTAAAAAATATTTGTAATGGCCTAATTAAAAAAAATTCTCGCAAAGTTGCAGAACATACCATAATAAGCAACTTTGCTGAATATAGTAGGGTATGTTGCTACATCGTCGTAATTGCCTATTCCCGTCCTATCCAACACAAATTATTAAAAATATCAGCATTTTTATGACACACAATGCAAAACTAGTTATTTCCTAATATTTTAGTTAGTATATACGCATCATACGCAATCATACGCAATCAATCAAAGTGAGCTGAGATCTATTTAATGCTTTTTATCATTAAAGAAGTCCTACCAGCCAAATTTCCTACGTTTTTTCGTGCGACGAAGAAGACAAAGTCGACTAATCGTGCTAATTTCCGTCATTCATAAATGAAAATAACTCACGCAAGGCATTGTCGTTATTCTACAGCCAGACAAACTTGCCTGACCTGCAGAAATTTTGTAGAATAACATTTGTCATGCCGTCCTACACAAATACATGCGCGTTAGCTTCGTAAACATTGTTGTGATTTTTAGTTCGGACGATGAAAAATTTTGTTGGACGGATTTTAAAACGGTACGACGAATTTTAGCAATAAAGCCAGTTGCGTAATTTCAATAATATGCTTTAATAGTCGCTTTTCAGTGATTTCAAAGTTCACGGATCGGAAGGTAAGTGTGTTTTAGTCAAATCAGTACAAGAACTTTTGGAGTATTCACTAAATCCATCCAGCAAATGATGAAAATTAGAATGGCTTTCCTTATTACGACGGGAATTAGAAAAAGACCCTAACTATCTATCTATCTGTCTATGAGAAATTATTTAAAAAAAAACAAAAGTATGTATCACCCTAATAGGTGAATTCCCGGTCACCCTAATAGTGCAGAAAGATGCGCAATATTTTTTTATTAAACTCCTCCGAAGACACCAGCCTTAAAAAATTACGCATTTTTTACCCAACTGCTAATGTCCGCACCGGACCAGACCACGGTGCACTGAGGAGGGATCCGTCTGCTTCGACAAGCGAGTAGTCGTGGGTTCGAATTTTAGTAGAATCATGCCATTCGATGTCAGGTGACTTTAGCATAGGTTTATTCTCAGGCCCCTCAGTACCCTTCCTTCATATTGAACTCTATATAATAACTCGATGCGAACTCATGGCAGTGCAAAAGTCACTTATAGTTTATAACGGGTCAGAAGAACGCAATGAGTCCTCGCCAGGGACAGCTATAATATGGGATAGTACACCCGGGCGATTTCACAATAGATCAACCATACAGCGGCCAGTAAAGAGCCCATACAGGAAAAAAGACAGTCACACTGGCAGTCAGTGGTTGTTTTCTGCCGTTTGAGCTCAGGAGCACAGAACTTCAGATTCCCCAGATTCCAGTTGATAGCCTCAAATTTATGATTATTATATCGTCCACGGGCAACGTCTGTAGTTTCTCGCAGTTTCACCCGTGACTGCCTGCCTTAGCTGACTGTACTATACGCTCCCACTTTTCACCCATATGGGGCGTTCCAGGTGAAATTTCATTTTTGTGTTAGCACATTGGGTCAATGTTTTGCCCATTGAAAATTCATCCCATTATCACCAAAGAGCTCAGCCGGCAACCCACGACGGGTGACGAATTCCTAGATAATTTGATACCTTGCACAGAAATGAAACATGCTTCGGATCGTGTCAAGTGTGATGAATGCCAGTGCTATTTTTTTAGTTATTTCTCAATTGATATAGTGGGGTCTAGTATTGGTATGCAGAAACATTATGAACACATTTTGGCACTTTTACTGATAATGCACGCTTAAAACGAATTAATTTTTGTCGATTTAAGAAACTGATGAAAAGATGTATTGGCATTAATTTTGTTGGAAAAGTTTCGATTTTCGAGTTTAATTCCAAATAACTAGAACGTCACAATAATCGAACACTGACGCCTGTCCTTTAGTTTTGTTCTCAATCCCTGAGGTGTAGATTTTTCACTGGAAGTTACTGAAGTTTTGCGCCTTACTTTCTTCCGTGGTCTAGCCAGTGTTTGTGGCAGTGAAGCGTCTTTATGATTTTTCGGTTTCCTGCAGAACAAAGCAAGCAAACTTTGACAGCCATCAGAAAAACAAAATTTAATGAACAAGAAGTTTCGACTGTTTCGAATGAACACCTCCTACATGTAGTGAGTTTCGGTCAATAGAACTCTGACACGAAACAGGAGCAGTTAAGGCGACGACTCTTTTTTACGCAAAGAAAAAATAGCAACTTCCATTGGATCGAGAAAAGCATCGGTAAACTTTTGTGCACAAGAGTTTTTGTTCGAATAAAAAGTTAGTTGGTTCGTCTATGTTGTTCTTCAGACCGTTGAAATGAGGAAACCGGAAAGGAACTGCTGACAGTTACGCCATCATAAAGGTGTTGCTATTCGGCGATAAGCTCAGTTCATTCGAGAGGGAAAAAGAGAAGATATATCAAAATAATGATACCATTTTCTTTCGGTGTCATACTCGTCTCGTTCGAGTGTGACCAAACTTAAATTGCTTCCCGGTGCGATTGACAACGTTAAAAAGCAATTTATGTTTGACCACTCTTCGAATATTGATTCGATCAGACCTCGATGGCGAAATTAAGTTTTAAGCTCATCTATGCGATCCGTATTTTTTCCATACATACCCTCAATCAACAACCATGTTTGGTTGTTCTTTGAATTAAAATTTTGAGTGTTGTTGCTACACTGCATGAGTTTTGAAATGCCATAAAGTTGTTACAGTTTCTGTAACAACATTTCTTCATCCATTTGATTGATTAACCATCTTGAGAACGACCACAAAACACTGCATTCAGAGATCGTAAAAAAAGGAGATAAAAACTCAAAGTGCCATTCGTCACATAGTAAAATAGCACACATCACTGTTTTCCCGTTGATTAACAATTTTCTTCCCCAGCATCCGCCGTGGTAAGACGATTCCGAAAACATTTCGATAATATTATGAGTTCATCAGATTAATTGACGCTCATTTCCTGCGGTGTCGATTCCACTTTATTTCAAACAAAGTGCCACACTTCTTGGCTCCTCGACCAGTCACTCAAGTCAGTCGGTTCAGTAGGATCAGTGAAATTCATCAATTTGAACTTCCTCTCTTCAGTTCTGCGCTAGGGGGGGGGGGTGAGGAAAGAAAAACACGACCACTCACACTGCGCGATTGCGGGGTCGGCCGGCGAACATTAAATAAACACTATCATTCATTTGGACCTTTTACAACCGTTTACCCGGGTCTAATTTTAGCCAGGAAGAACTGGCAGGCAAGCAGGCAGCAGCACGTGCCACTAATAGACACTCCCATTGGTGCTGTATCGGATTGTTCGGACGTCACTTCGGAGGAAAATCAGCCGCACAATTACAGCAGCCAGCAGCAGCAGCATGCATTCGATGAAAAATGCGCCTGTCAAAAGTTACTGCAAACGGCTTTTATACTACGTTGAGCTAATCTTCATAAATGCATCGCACATAAACGGTTGGCCCACCGACTCCCCCCACTCCTCTTCCTTTTGTCATGTTGAGACTCGTAGGTAAACAAAAAAAGAAAAGAAATTACAACCAATCCAGCTGTAGAACGAGGAAAATCAAAAAATGGGGGATCATCCACGAGAGTGCTACTGAAACAAATCACATTTCTATAAATTTTCGTCTGCAGTCGGTCGTGTGTTTTTGTCAGTACGTCAACCGAATGCCTCCGCAGAGAAATGCAACTTGGCGTAGTAAATTACTTGGTGGTGATGGAAGGGAAAACAAAGCTGGGGGGGGGGACGTGATGGGGTGATGGGAAATAGACGATGCTTAATGGTGCGCTCATAAAGCTACGTGAGATGATATAAAATAAATAAACTTGGTTGGTTTGCTTTCGATTCTGACCGAGTGGAACATTTCTATTAAGCTCGGTAGAAGCATTTTGTTTGAAACAATGGCCCTAATGGGAGTGAGCGAGGGAAGGGGGAGGAGGGAGGGGGGGATCCAGGCAACCAGGCTCTCCCCCGGGGAATGCGTTGTTTCAACAATTTCCACGCCATTTTTTCTCCAGCAGTTCACAGCAGCTCGTAGCACTCGGGTCGGAAAGTTTTACGGCTGTCGGGAATCGTTAGAATTAGAGTCTTGGTGCTACGCTGCTGCGCTGCTATGGATGCAACAACGATGGGGAGTAATAATTTGGAGGTAAAACTCGACCGGTTAAGGCGATCTGGGTTTCAAGTTTCGTTGGATTGTTCAGTCGTCGTCATCGTAGTCGACGTTGTTGTGTAGTCGTAAAAACGAAACTAGCCAATTTTAACAGATCATATTCGAGGTAGTAAAAGACAGTTGACGGTCCCTGACCGGGAGCTGCCGAGCCCTATTAATCTCACCGAACGTTAAGATGGCTGATTGTTTCCGGGAATCGGGACTGGATTATGGTGGTCCCGGCCGATGTGAGAACTATGATTGTGTCACATGAACTTTAACGATTTTTTACTCCCGGGAGCGCAGCTTAATGTGCAAATAATAAAAGAGAATGGTTCCATATTTTTTACAATTTACGGAGGATTTAAAGTTTCGAGAGAGCAGTCGCCATTTCGGCTAATGTTCTTCAGTTCCGGTGCCGTGTCCAATTCCAGCAAACTTTCGGTTTGCGCTCCAGGGCTATTTTTATATTTTTTTTATTTTTGGACTTAATACTGGTGTCATTCTGCTTTGTCCCAGTCTTGTTGCTTGGGTCAAATCTGATTCCTATTCTGAGTTGGAATTTATTTCTAGTTTTATGGCTTTTTTCGGCTCTGTGCTCTTGCTTCTGGTTATATTTCTACTTTTCTTGGTCTCCAATTCTGACTCTGACACGAAACTGTTTCGTTTCTGCCTTTATTACCATCCGCTGACATAAATAGTAAATCGTTCCCAAGTACAACTGTAATCACAAAGCAATTTGCAACAGTGTTCTACCAGCCAGTCTACACCCATTAAAGGCTCACTTGTCACTTTGTTGACCCATGTTTTTACCTCCCGTGTGATCTCCTACCCGTGCTCAGACTCGGCCGAACCAAATCACCGAAAGCATGCAACCGATAAACCAAAAACCGGTCGAACGATTCCTAAGCCCCATCCATCGACTAGGATGGTCGGTCTCGCAAATTTGTATCATGTCCGAGGGCGCAATTAACAACTCGGGTTGATCGGGTTGAAACCGAAAAAAAACGCGCGCTACTCTCGTGATAACATAATTATTTCTGTCCGATTGCGCCGGGCCATTCGACACCAGAAGCTAAATTTGAGTGGATTGTTTTGGGGCCGGCCAGCCGCGGCCAGCGAAAGCCGGACACCACGCCGGCGACGAGTTCGCTCGCTACAATAAAATCTGTCCCCAATTAGTTGATTTATTGAATACGCACAGCCCGCGAGTGCCGTTCGTTCCAAGCCGGCAAGGCATGCAAGGGCCAAGTAGCAGCAGCAGCACGCGAGGAAGAAAATTTTGTCGTATCGAGGTTTTTGAAGCGAAAGTGAGAGAGAATTATAGGTTCCCCGAAATAGAGTGCGGGAAAGGTTAAAAGCCACAATTTTAACTAGCCGACGGGACGGGTGTACGGGAGGTAGACACCGGGTGGTAATGGTTTAATGATTTCGGGATTTCGGTTGGTCACAAGTATCTGCAGATTGGTTTAGAATGCTTGACATACTTGGTTTAGGAGTGCAAAGTTGAGTGGAATACTTGAATCAATTTTGAATTGTTGATTATATTTAATTTTATTATCTACTACTGACCAAACAAACTTAGTATTGCCACAAATAAAACTGTGTTGTGCATAAATCATGAATCTCGGATGATCTTTGTCACAATCTCGAGTTTTGCAAGTTTCTGAGGAGTTCAACCTTAGATGATTCATTTTAGCAGTTACATAACTATGAAAGCATGGGTAGTTTAATATACGTATTTGCAATTTTTCCTTACAGTAAGCCAGAAAGCAGATAATAAAGCAGATATTGTATAACATTTCGTTGAATACCATTTCGCGAAAACCCTTAAGCGGAATGTACCATTTCACGGAAAACTTTTTCGTGAAAAGTACCATTTCGCAGGGGTGATTCTCTTCTTACTCGCTGTCGCTCGTTTGGACCCGACTGAAGGAGAGCACATGCCCCACATGTCCCACATGCCAAATTAGGTTCCATTTACTTGATTAGTTCTCGAGTTATGAGAAAATTTGGATTTCATTTGTATGGGAGCCCCTTCTCCTAAACAGGAGGGGGGCCCTAGTTCATCATAGAAAAAGTTCTTGCCTTTGAAAACCCCCACATGTCAAATTTGGTTCAATTTGCTTGATTAGTTCTCGAGTTATGAGGCAATTTGTATTTCATTTGTATGGAAGCCCCCTCCCCCCCTCTTAAACAAGAGAGGGGCCTTAATTAATCTTAGAAAAAGTTCTTACCTCCGAAAAACCCGCAAGTCAAATTTGGTTCCATTTACTTGATTAGTTCTCGAGTTATGAGGAATTTTGTATTTCATTTGTATGGCAGCCCCTCCTCCTAAACAGGAGGGGACCCTAGTTCATCATATGAAAAATTCTTTCCTCCGAAAACCCCCACATGCAAAATTTGGTTCAATTTGCTTGATTAGTTCTCGTGTTATGAGGCAATTTGTATTTCATTTGTATGGGAGCCCCCCCTCTTAAACAAGAGAGGGGCCCAAATTCATCATGGAAAAAGTTCTTGCCACCGAAAACTCTCACGTGTCAAATTTGGTTCCATTTGCTTGATTAGTTTTCTGGTTATGCAGAAATTTGTGTTTCATTTGTGTGGGAACCCCCTTTTGTCTGAAGCTGCACTACAATTTGATGTCTGTGCTAGTGAAACAGCTTGTTGTTCAGAGATGCCAGATCTACAGATAAAGTAGTTCTATGGATTTAGGAATTTTCTACGGAAGCAGTGCTCGTATCTATGGATAAAATAAACTTTACGGAAAAGGTGGCGCTTATTTTTTTAGTTATAAAACTGACGAGTACGCTTGAATGACATGAAAGTTTCTTATTGAATTTTTTTGTGGAGCGAAAGAAATGAACAGAATAGTAAAGTGAGATTACTCTAATGTATTAAAAAGGGAAGATCCTCCGACCGTAGTATATTCACATTACTCTTTACTCTTTTTGCGCGATAAGGCCATTGCAAATTATTTTTAAAGTTTTTGTCAGCCCCCTCCCTCCTACCCACCCCCCCCTTGAAAATAGGTTTGTAAAATTGGGGGGCAAAAAATAATTTGTATGATATACGACAACTTTTTTTTATATAAAACGAATTGCCGGTGTGACTGTAAATGAATGGAAAAATGACTGTACGAGTGGAGTTAACGCTTCTAACACGAAACAGAAATGGAAATTCGAACAATGGAAGTTCCGAAAATCGGCAGAAATTTTTTTCTACCATTTTTTGTCTACCTGTTTGTAGGATTTTACATAGAAAATAACAACGTGTATGTGAAAAGAAAGAATTGATTTGGTTTTCAAGTTTAAACTTTAAGTAATATTGCTAAAGTAGCATTTTTGCTCGATTAAAAAAATCTCTTTGTTTTTTTGGCTCAACACCGGAAGAATAAAAACTTTATAAAATCAAAAATTCAAAATTTGAAGTATTTAAAAATTCAAAGAAAATACGATGAACAGATTACTATAATACGAACGAAGAAAAGACAAAACTACCACCCGCCCGCAGCGATGTCAGATCTACGGATTTTTGTGCATGCTTAAATTTGGGACCCTTCAATTTTCTCAATTTCTGTGAGTTTAGAATAGAGCAGCAGACTTCAAACAAAGAATACTTCATATTACGTACATGTTTAGACTGGATTACTGGATAGTTTCTCTGATCTCGAGTAAAAGAGTGGGTCCCAAATTTAAGCATGCACAAAAATCCGTAGATCTGACTTCGCTGCCCGCCCGTTATATTAGGTAGTCTAATACCTTGTTTTGTTCTATTCTCCCAATTCTACTGTTCCTTTGTTTCTACCACCGAGAAGATAGACTGTTATCTATTCGTGATGGTGCGATCGAAGCAAAGCAGTGCGTTGCCGTTGTTCGCCCGGCAAATCTCGGATTACTGACTACTTTTAAGTTAATTTTCAAATTTTCAGAATGACACCCTACCTTTCCGTAAGTCGTACTACGTACGTTAAAAAGTCTAGTCTAGTTTATAATGTTGTCAAATCGAAAATATCGTTTCGCACGCAAACATTCGGGGTTTACCCCGACTGTTTAAAATTTTTATTCATATTCACATTTTTGCAATCAACATCGACTCCACTGACAGTTCCGGTTGAGCGACGTCCATCGGACGTCATTCGGGCTGCATTTACTGTAACTGTAAATTTCGACAATCATATTCCTCTGAAATTTCGCTTCCCGGCTTCCCGCCGAATACCTACCAAACAAAACCAACAACCTTTAGCCTATCTACGTGGTTTCAATAACACGCTCAAATGAAACGCCACGTTCGTTCGCGAAACCACGCGGCTGTTGTGTGTGTGCTAATTGGAGTTTGACATCCTGCCAACAACGTGTCGTGTATTTCTATGCAACCTGTGCTGTGGTGTGATACCGCTGCCGGCCGCCTCGCCTGGACCCTAGGCGACCAAAACAGAAACGACCGGCCGGCCCGGAGGTTAACGCGCACCCATCCGCGCGAGGTGACTGGCGTCGGAAAGATTAAAACAACAGATTGACATAATTTTCATTGCGATACCAATTCCGCTAGCGCAAGTTACCGGTTGTATAGCTACAAAGTCACTAGTACTACTGCTACTACTACTACTATTTCTAGTACCGACATCCGGCTTCACGAATCATGAGATCAATGAGAACAAATTGCAATATTTGCATTTTGATTAATGTGTACCCCATTGGGTGGCGGTAAACACTGCCCCGACGGGGACGATGACGACGACCGACGAGGTAAAGATTGAATGTAGGACAGCACTGTACTGCCCGTTTGGTTCGCAAATATCCTTTGAAGCCTATAAATAAACGTGCGACCAGGTTCGACCCAGTTGGGGCCTTTCCTGCTGCTGCTGTTGCTGCCGCTTGTGCCCAGCATCGACGGGCGGCATACACAGAGAGCAAAATTGATGTCATCTGCATTCGGAACGCGTTATAAATTTCCCTCCACCGTGCGTCGCATCGCACCGCACCATCCTGCCGTCCGACCGGTACGATTGAAACAAAACGGGAGGACACCGTCCCGTCGTGGGGAGCACACGTCCCAGTTGCTGCGTGCTTTAGTGTTACTTTATTTGCTTAACATTTGTCAACGTTTATGGCGGTAAATATGGGCAGCTTTGTTTGACTTCTCTCTTTCGCAGCGACAAATGATCGCGGCCGGCCTATTTCGACGGTTGACGGGTTGCTCGAAAGCCGGGCACAAATTGAGCAAAATTATTTATTGCCATTCGGACTATTGAGCGAATCGGTCGAAAATAAGTCATTTACTATTGCTGGATAAATATGCTAGTGATTAAGTGTTTGGTGGAAAAGAAAATACAATACTATTAATAGTCGAAAAGTTTTCGGAATGAACACAGTATATAGTAACTTATTGCTTAAAAGCGAGGTCCTATGCAATAATCCCTATAGGGTCGCCATTGTGCAACACCTTGCACGGAAACGCCTCATGCTGTGCGTCGATTACATATACTAACTTATCTGGAGCTTCCCCATGCCTTAGTGAGCGTTAAAAGTTAAATCGGTGTTAAGTTGGTCAAAACCTTTTTCAAAGTCAACAAACACCAGCAGCAGAGAGTCCTGGAACTCATTGATCTGCTCCAATATGATGCGAAACATTGTAATATGGTCTGTCCGTTATTAGCCGGCGTAGCATTCAGCTGGAAAGCAGCGTCGATCTTCGAAATTAATACAGAGCAGTATTAGGCTGGCTTTATGGAGGCCCATGCTGCTACGGATCAAATTCACACACTCCGGTTCATGCCCCAGAAATGTCGGGAGTACAACGTGCACACGCATCACATTTTCGTTGATTTCAAGGCAGCGTACGATACAGTCGAGCGCAAACAACGATGACAGATAATGCACGAGAACGGTTTTCGAAACCAACTGACGCGGCAAATCAAAACTGCCTATTCTGGACCTACTTATTGGCTGCTCCCGTCCCAGTTGTCACCACGAGGAAGTTAGAGCGTTTGCAACTAAAAGCGCTAAGGTTCACTAAATGTAAACTGTATTGTGCGTGAATGCAGTTATTAGCCAATCGTAGCACTTTCACCATTGTGCGTGGTGTATCATGAGAGAGCATTCACTTACACTACTTTGGACCGCTGGTCGTCGGTGAAAATGGGAAGACTCAATATTACGCTATGAGCTACCTCCACGTCAACGGTGCAAGCTACCAGCTGACTACTTTAACGGTTATGGGTGAATTTTCAGGAAGTCAGTCATGTACTGCAGCACCGGATTAACCACTGATAGAACTATCGAGCGATCACTTTCTTGAATGCCGCGTATAAAGTACTTTCGCAAGTTAACTTCCATTGACCAGTGTTGAAAAATTGATGGCAGTAAAAAACTCAATGAGATTTTAAGCACATGACATTTCAACCTTGATCACAAGCGCCAAGCTCACATATGAATTTCTCTTGTTACTATACGCGATGCCTTTGTTGCTGTGCGATGTGAACCAAATTCAGCCGTGAGCATTTGACTTCCACAGCTGGTATTTCGTACAACGAACCAGAGAGCAAAAGAGAATTTACCGTCAGAGTAAACATCAGCAGCGAAAAATGCCGCACACATTCATGAATTCTGATGACAAACATATTGGCGGAATTTACATTTTTCTTTCGCGGGAATCGACATTTTTTTAACTAGCAAGTAAAAAACCTATTAAGAATTAGATAAACATGTAATTTAACTGAAGTTTTTGGATACGTATATATATAAAATACGTATCTGTCGTGAATAAAATACACATAGTAGAATTAAATTGGATAAGTTTTCTTATTTTTTATTTTTAGATGTAATTTAAATGTATGTTTTAGTTTAGCTTTGCGATTCATTTAGAGATTCATTCTCTCACGTTCACTCATAGCTACGTATCGCACGAGAGATTGCCTAGCTCCATGTAGCAGTTGAAGCAAAGCAGAATGTGATCAAGCGGGAAGAAATATGTGTGAGTTACGTGCTTCTTGTTATGAAAACAGAAAAACTCACTCGAGATTTTCTCTGCATAGGATCAAGTTGACATTATTCACAGTTGATTTAGATTTATGATGAGTTTTGAGATTTTGAGTTTTTACCATCACTCTGCCATTGACTGTCGCCAATGATCAACAGATTTGGGGGAAATTATCTAGCCGGTTTCATAGATGGGCGGCCTACAACGGAACAAATCTTCACCCCTAGAAGTGCTCTAGAAGTGTTGCGAATTCCGAGGCCTATAGAACGGCGTTCATTGATTTCAAAGCCGCGTATGACAGTATAAACCGACAAGAGCGATGGAAAATATGGGAATGGACAAGAGCTATGGTCGATTGCAGGATTAGATTGAAAATAAATACGTCTGAAACGCTGGCTGGCGGAACCGAGCACGATACAGTCCACTTAGGCAGTACCATGGTAATCGATGGGGATGAGTTTGCGGAAGTCGACGAGTACCTTAGTTCACTGGCTCGAAAGGTCAAGAATCCTCAGCTACAGCTACAGGCAGGAATTGCCTTATGCAAGCCTTGTCGTAAGACGTAAGATCAACTAAGTATGTAAGTATAACTCTATCTCTATCTATCTATATTACTTTAGTAACTTATTGGTCCATGTGTACTGGTCCGGCAAAACAAAGGGCTGATATCAAAGGTCTTCACTACCTTTGACTTTGTAAGCCAATCCGATTATTTGAGCAACCAATTTTGCGTCTCGAACACTTCTAAGCTGTCACCTAATTTTCTGACTTTTGATTTAAATCGTTCCAATGCCGTTCGAATCCGCCCAGTTAGCTTCGAGGTACGATGCTGGTCTGACAAGCCAGTCGACGTATATTCGAATCTCGGCTAGGCGGTGCTGTTCGATAGAGTCAGTAGGATTTTTGCACTAGTCCCGTAACTGTCCTGTACTCTAATAGCCGACCGCGAAGTCTGTAGATAAAGAAGGGTCAAGTCTTAGAAAGACGTTTAAACCCACAGCTTTGCTTTTTTGCCATTCGAATCACTTTTATTAGTCGGATACCATATTCAAGCATTGCCACAGCTCTGTTGTTCTGTTTCTGTTGCTGGACTGTATCATACGCCGCTTTGAAATCCACAATTAGATGATAACTCTAGCAAAATTTTGCCCATTTTGAATATTTTCGAAGAAAATAGAATTAATTCGGAATAAATGCTACTAGATAGAGTCAGTAGGATTGTTACTCTAGCCTCGTAATTGTTCTGTACTCTGACCAGTCGGCTGTGAAGTCTGTCGATAAAGAAGGGTTCTTTTAAAAAACGTTTAAGTCTAATGCTTTGCTTTTTTTGGAATCACAAACCCTACATCAAACAACTTTCAATAAATCGCACAGATATTTGATGTCACATTTATACTGTTGTGATACTAGATGTAGTCGATTTGTTTTCCCTGATACCTGGTGGGTTTGAAAGGAGAATATTTAAAGATGATTCACGGCTCACTCTGTACTGTAGGTTCAAACGAACATTCTCTGCTTGCGGGAACATTTTGTCAGTAAAACGCAGTGATCAAAGTGATTTAAGAGGCGTATGTTAGGCATTACTGAGACGAAAAGAAACCCGTCCGTGAAGAAGATACTTAACTGATTGTTCTAAATTCACAAGATCTGGCGTAAAGCTGGTTCTACGCCGTAAATTTCACTCATACCATTTGTAGTAGAAATTCGGAAAATTACTAGAGCAACAGCCTGAAGCATCTCCAGCGCTGAACGTATTGATGTTATCAAAATTTAGAATAAAGGAAAACTTCTCATGAAAGTTTTCGTAAACAATTCCTGATTTCTAACAAAAATAAACCATCATTATTTCCAGAGGGGATCTGTATAATTACTCTTCCTACTGGCACCTATCCCCGAATATTTTATATGCGTCAGTAATTCGAAGCGAATCCAATATGTATAAAATGTCAGAAATACCTGTCTGAGTTATTAAAAGAACCGAGTGTCAACGTAGCAAAAATGGTGGTGCCCTATGCTTTATTGACAGATCACGCGGTGTGCCAATGGCGATGGCACCGCAAGCCAGGGACTAGATGTTCGCTTCGCTTGTTACCGACCGACGGACACGGACGGTGCGTTTAATCCGGTGGGAATTACTGGTGAAGTGTGCGTTAAGCCGACAGGTGCCGGTAATTCGTTCGGAACAGGTCTACGAAAGGGGGAATTGTGAGTTTTTTTTCTGCTCATTTTCGGAACTCACTAAATTTGACCATTTTCACATGAATTAAACATGATGTTATGATTCATTTACATCCATTGCTTGCTGTAATGACCACTTGGGACGAATTTCGTTTGTGCAGAACGCGCTATTTTGATACAACGACGTGACTTGCAACGCGTCATCGCCGTCGGTACGCTCGTGATCAATTTAACAGCTTCAAATTTTCATATGAGACTCATCTGAAATAAATCAAGCGAAACAAGCGGTGTATTCGGTGGCAGCCGGGCTGTTCAAATCATAATTTACAGCCCCGGGCTGCGTCGCAGCACGTCGACATGTTGATTTTAGGCGCGCTGAAAGATTCACCCGTAAACATAGAATCCGCCCCCTTTCGGGAGTGAACACAGAGATGGTTGGCCGGTGGAACACAGCGGTTGGCAGTGGCAGCGATCGAATCGATGCAAAAACGGTTCGATGGTGTACATAAATAATTCATCATAATTATTTTTCGAAGCGGCTCATTGCACGTCACCAGACAGACTGACAGGCGAGCGAAGCGGTTTCGTTGCGTTGCTGCGGGCTCTGGACCAACGTCAACGTGAGCAAACGTTCGGCTATTATTAGAGGCGATGCCCGGAGGAAATTGCGCTCCGCATTCGCTACTAGCATGTAATAACATAGTTTAAAATTTCAAATAACATGGTTACTAAAACTAGACGCTGCTGACAACCGTCCTAGTGATAAAGTCCGTTGCACCAGAGTGTGCAGTGCCTAAAGTTTCTGAAAAATAGACTAGCGCAAAACTAACGCAAATATGTGTTTTTTTTTCGCCCTGTTGACAAACTTTACACGTGATGTGAGAAACAGCTAGAATAGTGAAGACGGCAAAAAAACTAACGAAAAAAATGGTTCAGCACTTAGCCACAGGACTTCATTAAATTTATGCTGGTCTGAAAAAGCGATGGTTGCTGTGCTGTGCTGAGCTGGGATGATGATGATGATGATGTTGAGGATGACGAGGACGACGACGACGACGAAGATAAGTATATTGCAATGCCGAACCGTCTCTTGGCACTTTCTTTATTTTGGAGCTGACACTTTTTCGGGAGGTTGAATTAAAAACTTACTTGGCCTCTCACACTTTAGTTGGTTCTGTTTTTGGCACAGTTTTTCAGTTCACATCCAAATGTCAATTATTCCTGTCCTTCAGATTCGACTGAGACTAAATTCACAATTAATTTAAAAACATGAGCTCATGCTGAATGAAATCATTCGGTGCACACGTTCCGTGTACCCGTTATCCCTACGTGTGTGTTTTTTTTTGCTGCACGTAATCCACACGCAGATGTTCTTCTGCCAGCCGAGCGGAGTCCGTTCACCACTGCCGGCCGCCAGAAGGATACCAAAAGTGACGGGATGACGGGAACGAAAGGCACTTAAGAGGATAGCTTGAGCCGGCGATACATCGCTTCTGCATCGCCATCGCCGTCCTGGGCTGTATACTGTGTGTGTGCCTGTTGAAAAGCGAGCACGGCACAACATTCCCAAACACTTGCGGACGGTCTCAGTTGGGGGCAGTTTATGTTTGAAAATAAAATAATATACGGGCACTACTGTGCACATGTGGCCCCGGGATGGGTTTGAGGATTTTTTTCTCCTTCGTATCTGTTTCGTGCACGGGACGCGGTGATCGGTAGTTTAAAGAACTCGCAAAGTCCGTTTCGATGCATGTTGGACGTTGCTGATACAGTACAAGCTTTGCCAAAGATGTGAAGTTAAAAGGTTTTTAAAAAATATTGATTCAGAGCAAAAAATCATCCCCTGGAGATGAGCCCTTATATGTGTCCGACTTGCTTTCTTTATGTGTGTATCTATATAGGGACCGACGATGGTCACTCTTGTTTGCCATTTCACTATCCGGAAGTACACGAATTTAACAACTGTAGTCCATTTAAATAGTTGTTGATTTTCTTCCCAGCGTGACTTCTTCAAGTTAGTGAATTGTTGACCGACGAATAAAAGATGTTCCTTTCAATGTGAATCATATTTTATCACCACCGAGCGACGATGGTCTGCTTGCTTAATCCATGCGAACCAACGCAGAATCCATTAAAACGTACCAACAATTATTAATCGCCTATTAGGGAAATTGTTTCTAACCTTTATTTCTTTGTTTCCTTCTGCTTCCAGGTAACGCGTCATTATTCCAACCCCCCGGATGGCGGCGGCGATCTTGCGAGTGAGTTAACGCTAAGCTCCAGCTCCACCCAAAAGAGTCCATTTAGCCCTAAATTATTGCAAAACAAACTGCGCTCACTTCCGGGCTGCTCCAGCTACATAATCGAATCACCCCTTGATAGTAATTTTTTGTGCCTAACGAACCGAAAATAAACTTTAATTTATCCGCTTTGAGCTGGCCGCTGCCGTACCGGCCGGCCGGCCAGCCAGCCGGACCCTGCCAATCCAGTTCTAGCACCAGAGCACCAGAGCCAAAAATCATCAAGATGAACGAATTAATTGTCCGTTGCCGCGGCCACGTTGCCATCCAACCTGGCAGCGGAAAATCGGTTTTAATGGCCTTTAGGCTACGCCCCGTATTCCGTTTCTTCCGCAGTCCGTCGCATCGAGTCGAGTCGAGCCGAGCGAACTAACGTGTTTGGGTGGCTTGCGCCCGCCGCACCGTAGAGTTATAAACACGTCACTATTAATGCAGATGCCAACGATTTCCGGCTAATCCGCCGGCCACCCCGAGGGGCTCGCATCTTCCGCTATTGTTATTGCTTTAGCTTTAGCGACTTTGATTTGACGGCACACAACATATGTTGGTACCTAACCGACCTACCTAGCTAGCTAGCTAAATACTGTCGAGTTCTGTTTCCGGGAGAAGAGGTGACCACCACCAACAACCAACATTCCGGCTATATTTAGCTGACGTACCTTCCGGTAAAGATGGGGATTGTGATTAACAACCTGTTAACGAAATGACGATAGCACCTCGTAAACCGGTAATGGACTTTCCGAAGCGATGAAAGTGGCTTAGGTGATTTACTAAGTTGCTACCGTGTGCCTGTCTTGAGAATGGTTCAGATTACGTTAATATTTTTGATTGAATATTGAAATAATGTGAGTGTTCGGTATTTATTTATTTTTACAATGTCATCCTTAGAAAACAAACGATTCTAATCAAATAAAAGCATATCTTTAGAGTAGGCCGAGTGATTAGTGTTCAAAATCTTCCGTTTTTTCCTGTATTTATGATATTTGCTTTCATAGCAGCCCCCCTGTTAAAGTAAAACGTAGTCCTACGTAAAAAAAAACGAGCACGTTGTCATTACAAAATCATAGCGTCACGACAAAAATAAAAAAAAGTTGAACGATTAGTTCAAGCAAGTTCAACAAGTCAACTTCCCAAATAAGATTTTTAGTATTGTTACACTCTTATAAAGGTATTTATGGCCAATTTTGGTCATAAAAAGCATCATAAGAGTGAAATATTACCGCCTAGTCACAACAGTGGCTGTTAGCTGAGTTCATAAAACTTCGTCTCAGTGAACCTTTCTGAGTTCGAATGGTCTTGAAAATCGTAATTTTTACTAACCGATCGTAATGATTTCGATATTACCTGAAAAGTAGAAAAGTAATAAGCTTTTCAAACACAAGACAATACACTGAATAGACCGGTTCGCTCAGCGGATCCCCCAGATTGGGTAAAGAGAAATGGTACTCTACTAGCACACTTGTTACAAACCACTTGTGGCAACGGATATGTAACCAATTTTAGTCATAAATGAGTTGCTGCTACTAAAAGTGCCAAATGTGGGCTGCTCGGGTACACAACTTCTTAGGCGTTGTCTCCACCACCCTTCCGTCCCTAATTTTTCACTCTTTCTACTTCACGCCTTGTCCCATTCTGTTAGGACACTATCAACACCTTTGTTTCATTACTTTCTTCTACTGTCATCGAAATGTACATTTTTTAGATTTTGAGATACAATTTTTTAATGAAATAAAGACGCGAGAATACAATCGTATCGCACGGTAGTTTGTTTTTTACCTATAGGTAAAAGACATGGATATTTTTAGTCCATAATAGACCAGAAACACCCATCTGCTTGCCAGCAGGATGCTGCACTACCATCAGTGAATGCTTAAATCGTTTTAAATTGGTTCAATAGTTGTTAAAATAGCGGAAAAGATGGCTGCCCAAGTAACATTGAGGGTTTTAGTACACTGTTGTAATGGTTTTAGTGATCAAAATCGGTCATAAATACCATTATAAGAATGCTATAAAACTCAAAATGTTACACGGGTGCTGAGCTGCTACGTCTATTCATTATGCTCCACTAGAGGGAAAACTAAAAGTCAATAACTTTGGAACATTTCCTCCAAATGACTTCAAAATTTGACAAAAAAAGAGCTGTGAAGTCTGTCGATAAAGAAGAGTCAAGACTTAAAAAGGCGTTTAAGCCCGAGGCCTTGCTTTTTAAGAGTGAAATAAAACCTTCAATGTTACTTGGGTTTGCCAATTCCTAATTAATTTCTATTACTAAGTAGATATACTTTGCATGTCTCTGACTGTAACGCTTGAAAAATAGGGTGCTGGAAGGGTTCGCCTACGGGGGTCTTCGTCTACTTTCCAGACATATCGACAAGAAACCAGCATTATAATCAATTTCGATGCGAATTACAGTCAAACCAACCTGGTGTTGATAGTTATGGATTGTCTGTTCGCTTTCGAGGAAAAGATTGTGTTAGAAAATTACTATTTTTCAATATTTGTTCAAAAAAATAGTCCTCTTGGTTTTTCTACCAGTCTTGAGTATGACGAAGAGAAGCTTGAGTATGACGAAGAGTAACTACTTGAAATTTTGAGCTGTGATTCAAACTATTTCCACTCTTTTTATAGTAGTTGGGTAGCTCTTAGACACGGCTCAAAGAATACATGCATAGATTTTTGTAAATAATTGCTGTGAGTGAATTTTCGTATGACGAACTCCCGCTGGAGCATGAAAAATTGTTCCACTGAGAAATGTAAGTTCCGAAATATTTTTTCAGGCTAAATGGAAGTACATATACAGGCAAGATGTGTCAGATTTATCTGGTGTAAAAACTTGTTTACTTGTGGGTTAATTCTTATAAAAACTCACAATAAAGTCTGGATCGTGTTTATTTATGACGAAGAGGGTCCGTAACCCTAGCGCAATTTTATGAAATCACCAATTATGTGGTAGGTACTGGAATGAAATAAACATCAACGGTTTTACTTCGACTGAGCTCTCTAAGCATGCGATTTGGTACTTATTATAAAGGATATCTTCCGATTTAATTAAGCTGCAAGGCCATTGCAAATAATTTTAAAAGTTTTTGTAAACCTCCCCCCCTTGCAAATTGGCTTGAAAAATCGGGGGCAAAAAAATAATTTGTAGGATGCGAGTTAATTTTTTTTTTTTCATAAAATCAATTGTCTGTAGATTTTACAGTCAGTCAGTTAAAATTAAGTAAAATCAGTTAAGTAAAATCAGTTATTAAACTCATCTTACAACCACTGTTTAAAATATCTACTCAACAACAAAATGTGTTATCAATGTATCTCCATATCTATTCAATAACAAAATATAGCATTTTAACACAGTTTGATATTGTTTTTAATATAATTTTGCTCTTCGCTCTAGCTCGGGTTCTAGCATGAAACAGAAATGGAAATTCGAACAACGAAATTTCCGAAAATCGGCCGAACAATTTTTCTTTCGTTTTTGTCTTTTTTCGTAGATTTTTGCATGGAAAATAATAATAAAAGGAAGAATAGATTTGTTTTTTCCGTTTAAACTTAGAGCAAAAAACCTAAAATCAATTTTTTTGCTCGATTTAAAAAATCTCTTTGTTTTCTTGCCCCCCTTCAGTGGCCCAACACCGGAAAGACAAAAACTTTATAATATATTTGTAATGGCCTAATTAATTGACCGGAAGGAGGTGCTAATGTTGATTATATCACAGACTTAATACAAAGCCCATAAATACGTAACCCATTGTGTACTTTTATACATTTACTTCTTCCGGAATTCACGTTTTATGTTTACAGCCAGGAATAATTGTAATGCTATTGCGCAACATAAATCTAGACAAGGTCTACGTAATAGAACAAGGATGGTAGTTTACGCTTATTTAATGTCTTTTAGTTGCAATATAAAGTTAAATATTAAGTGATCGGGCGGGCATCGAAACGAGAGGTACGATCTTCAGCCAGAGTAGTCAACTCCTAGCCTTCGTAGACGACCTCGACATCATTACTAGAAACATTGGGACGACGGAAGCAATCTACGTCAGACCTAAATCGGAGAGTAGCAGGATAGGGTTACAAATCAATGCGTCGAAAACCAAATATATAGTAGGAAGAAGCTCCAGTGAAAGTAACGTTTGCTTCCCACGGATAGTGACTATTGATGGCAATGAACGGGAAGTGGTTGATGAATTCATATATTTGGGATCTCTCGTCAGCACCGACAACAATACGAGTAAGGAAGGAGATTCAACGACGTATTCAAGCTGGAAATCGGGCCTACTTTTCCCTCCGCAAGACGCTTCGATCAAGGAGCATATGCCGTCGCACAAAGCTGACGATGTACAAACCACTAGACCTGTAGTCCTCTACAGTCTTGGGAAAGTAACTTTCCTTATGGGAAACTTACATACACTAACCGTATTTGAACGAAAGATGTTACGGACTTTTTTTGGCGGAGTACAAACGTATATCGGAGAGTGGCGTAGACGTATGAACCATGAGTTGCATGCACTACTTGGAGAGATTCCCATCGTATACCTGGCAAAAGATGGAAGACTACGGTGGGCCAATCACGTCGCAAAGATGCCGGACGACTGTATAGTGAAATCTGTTCTCTTCAAAAACCCCACTCGCACTAAGAATAGAGGGACCCAACATGCTAGATGGTTCGATCAGGTTGAAGATTCCTACACAAGTATACCAGGATGTCACCAAATCACACAGAATCACGGATCAATCACGTATTGATCGACCATGGGCACTTCTCAGACTTCATTGAACGTCGCGAACAACATTTGATACCGACTCCAGCCTCGGTTAAAGCTCGTGCGGCTGAAGACATCGCCGCAAACTACGCGCTTGCTGCTCCTTGCTCGGAGTTACACTGCCGGAAGAGGACGCGCTGGACGAAGCCCCTCTCGAGAACTGTTGGAACACCATCAAAACGGCCATTAGCAGTGTAACGGAGAGCTCCGTCGGGCACGTGGCACGGGATTAGCGGAATGATTGGTTTGAAGACGAAAGTATAAGGGTGAGGGAAGGGGACTACGCTGCACAGGTGGCCAAGATGCACAGTAGCACACGTCAGAACGTGGAAAGACACAAACAGAAGAAGATGCCGCAAAAACAAAATCTTCCAGAGAAAAAACGCTACCTGGAAGAACAGAACTATGTGGAGTTGGTGCGGTTGTGTTTGTCTTAGGAAACGCGAAAGTCCTTCCAGAAACTGAACAGATCCCGCAAAGGCTTTGTGCCGCGAGCCGAAATGTGTATTCACACAATCGATCGTGAGAACGTCGACCGTAAGGTGGAATCAGCACTTCGATGAACACCTGCACGGCGCCTAGGCGGAGAACCATTGCGGTAGGGAAAGCAATTTAGACGGCGCGACAGACGGTTAAGAGGTGCCAGCCCCAACGATAGGCGAAGTTAAGGAAGCCACCATGCAGTTAAAGAACAATAAATCACCTGAGAAAAATGGCATCGGAGCGGAGTCTATTAAAATGGGACCAGGAAAGCTGGCCACTTTTCTAAACCGGCTAGGATTTGGAGTTTAGGATTTGGGAGACAGAACGGCTACCGAAGGAGTGGAAAGATGAGGTTTTTTGTCCGATCTACAAGAAGGGCGACAAGTTGGACTGTGAGAACTATCGAGCGCTCACCGTCCTCAACGCTGCCTACAAAGTGCTGTTCCAAATCATTTTTTGACATCTATCACCAATTGCGAATAGATTTGTAGGAACTTATCAAACCAGCTTCGTCGAAGAACGGTCTACAACGGATCAAATAAGTATTCTGCGGTAGATCCTTCAAAAGGGCCGTGAATACAGAAGCAACCATTGACTTCATTGACTTCAAAGCTGCATATGATAATATCGACCGAAAAGAACTATGGATAATTATGGATAAGAATAGCTTTTCCAGGAAGCTCATCATACTGATTAAATCTACGATGGATGGTATTCAGTGCTATGTTCGGATTTCAGGTGGATCGTCATTGAAAATTCTTTCGAATCACACAGAAGGCTTCATCAAGGTGATGTTCTCTTATGCCTTCTGTTCAACAAAGCGGCACAAGGTGTCATGAACTGAACGGATACCAACACGCGTGGCACGATCTTCAACAAATCTAGTCAATTCGTCTGCTTTGCCGATGACATGGATATTATCGGCAGAACATCTGTGGCGGTGGGTAAACAGTAAACCAAACTAAAACGCGAAGCAAAAAAGATTGGGTTGAAGGAAAATACGTCTAAAACAAAGTACATGCTGGCCAGCAGGAACCGAGGTCGACTGACGCCTCTTGGGCAGTAGTATAATAATCGACGACGACGAGTTTGAGGTAGTCGACGAATTTGTCCACCTGGGCTTACTTGTAACGGTGGACAATGACACCAACCGTAAGATTCGGAGGTGTATTATCAGCGGAAATTTGGCTTACTATGGGCTTCATGAGCAATTGCGGTCGAACAAACTAAGTCCCTGTGTGAAGTGCACCCTGTACAAGACGCTTATTAGACCGGTTGTTCTCTACGGGCATGAAACGTGGACAATGCTCGAGGAGGACCTGCGAGTGCTCAGAATTTTCGAAAGATGAGGGCTGAGAACGCATACTTCGTTGGCATACAGGTGACAGGATTAAGGAGGCGGAGGTGGAACCATGAACTCGCACAGCTTAAAGGCGAACCCAGTATTTAAAAGGATGGATCCAGCATCCAAGAAATTGGAGGCCGGATAGCCCATCACTGAGAGAAATGGAGAAGTTTTGTTTATTAATTCATTCGTTGGTTGCAACTACCAACTAAATTTAACCACCGAAAAATAAACAAAGAGCAGGGCTGCCAGTTCATACAAGTTTCAGGATGTTTAGGGTTACCGGTTGTTCCCTGTATCGAGGTCTGTCTCCACTTGCAAGTGTTGCTGAACGTGTTCGTCAACTCTCGCAACATAAGTTGTACAGGTTCTCCGTATGTACCATTACGGAGATCTTCAAATCATCGGCATAATGAAGCTTGCACTTCTAGCCAAGCGAGAATGCAACATGGTTGAAGCAGAAGACGAACAAAAGTGGTCCTAAATTGCTTCCATGCGGAATGCCGGAGGTGTTAGCAAGAGGGGAAGAAACTTCTTTGCTTTCTGATAATGAGATTATGAAACTCCTGCCATTTTTACCGCGTCGTAAATGAAATAACGGACTGGCAATTGAAAATATCCATTGAATCATGGTATTCATGGGTATTCTGTAGAATTTAGCATTGAACTCATGCACAACAATATAAGTTGTATGTTAGTTTTCTATGACAGTCAAGTGTTCTAGTTTGTATACAAGTCCAGTATGCAAGTCAGTACCAAAGTCATGTAAGCAAGCAACACCTATGAAAGTTATCGCACAAACATTGAAGTAACCGTATTATGTAACCATCAAAATAGTACCTTGTTGAGTTAGAATAAGAACCCTAGTTGTCATAACCAATCCGTTAATCTATCCGTACGTCTCAAAGGTAATCATATATAATAAATATAAGAAATGCAATACGCAGGTGACTCTTGAGTTGATTATCATCTAAGTGTAAATGCCCACTTCGTATTTTTCAATACATTCATGTATACATTCAGTCGAAACATGGAAGCTCATTCCAAAGTAATTCCTAAATTTGCCCCTATTTTCAACTCTACAGGAAGTTCAAATAATTAAACCTTTCGTTACAAAGTAAAATAAACCTAGTTTACAGTCGCCAACTAGCAAGAACAATCAGCTGCATAGTTAAAGTTCGTTTTACAACAAAACTTAAACAGTTACAGCTCCTCAGCAAATGAAACAAACGGCCAGTAATTGTAAACTGCTTCGTTTTAAACGCAGTTAACGACTCTGCGCCGCGCGACGTCAGCATCTTCGACACTGCAGACACTGCAACAGCATTTTTCGCACCCAGTTCCGTCAACCGAAAGAAATTCATTTCCCGTACCTAGTTCATTTCCGGGGGCTCGTCGGTTGGTTGAAATTCTTAACGAACTCACCCGCAGCAGAAGACATGGCCAACAACAAGAGACTGTGGCCAGCTAACCGCCATTGAGACGGGGACAATTTTTCCAATTTGCATAGTTTATTATCTCCACAGTGCACTGTGCAGTGCAGTGCAGTGCAGTGTGCGGGCCAGCTTCCGTCGTTTGCATCTGAAAGGACCCGTAGTCCGCGCGCCGCCTGTCATCACGACGACGACGACGACGACGACGGTAAACTGCAAACAACGATCTGTTTTGCAATGCATAAGCGAAACTTCTCGCGCTCAAACTTTCAGCTTACGACGAAGGACCGGGGAGCGGTGGTCCTGGTTGGTGGACGTGAAGTGACTTATTTTGATTCATTTTTCCATAATTTTATTTATTCAGAAGAAGCTCCGCTGGATGACACAGGACTGGACGTTGCTAGGATGAGTTGTACTGTGCTTTTTTTTGCAATGCACTACGGAAGTACTGATTTTCCACTGAAATCGATTACCATGGGAGTGCTAAAATGAAGTACTCCTAGAATGTAGTAGAGAAGTTATGTTGGTCTTCAACACCCGTAGCCGGTTTTTTTGACGTCCACTCGGACAAGATGGATCACTTTGATATGTCCTAAAAGCTGGGAAAACTTTCCATTGGTTTGGCTGCCCGGCGGTAACCTGATTTTCCGACAGATGCAGCAGGTGTTGCTGGGTCCGTCAACATTTGTTACAGTGTGATTCATCAAACTTTTACGTTCAATTAGGGAAACAATCAAGGTTCTCTGGACGGAGAAAACTGCTGGCTGGTACCTACTGGATAGACCCATACAAAGCTAAAATGACTCAGCCCATTTGCACTGTATGCGGACAGGCTATTTGCATGCATGAATCTTTCAAAACCACCCGAACCATGCTGGAGCGAGAGAGAGAGATAGAGGCAACCAACGTCAACAGTTGGTACAGGCGGGTGGCCAGAGCCTGGCGCGGAAGAAAAAGTTCAACATCATCCGGATTCTGACGGTTCGCTCTGTTGTTGAGTATACAAGCCGGAAGGTGGACCCCGTGGTAGGAACATTAATAATTCTTTGCCAGGAGTCGCTGCTGCTGTTGATGGGTTCCCGAGTGATGTGTCTTCGTTTCGTTCTGTCGCTTTGCCTTTCCATCGTCGTTACCACCAACCGCCAACCGCCCGAAGGCGGCGATTGTCAGCGTTATACTCGCTCTGATCCATTGCCCATTCCGTTTTCCTTCTGCTCCTCCTTGTCACTTCCACCGTCGTGGGTAGCGGAAGTGCCTCACGGGTGGATGAACGTGACATATCAGATTGATGGTGACGGACGGAAGGAACGTGCAGCTCGG
Organism: Sabethes cyaneus; assembly: GCF_943734655.1. Classification (NCBI taxonomy): domain Eukaryota; kingdom Metazoa; phylum Arthropoda; class Insecta; order Diptera; family Culicidae; genus Sabethes; species Sabethes cyaneus. The sequence continues at coordinate 16,174,488 of NC_071354.1, read as the reverse complement.
GAGATAAGGTTTTTCGGCTGTGCTTCGCTTTCGCCGATCCGATCTGCTGGGGTGGCGGACCAAGGTCGGTGCCAAAATTGTGAAAATTAGAAGAAAAAAATTGTTAGCTGGAAAGACGAAGGGCCTTTTCTAAGTAGGTGAAAATCACACTCCACGTCTGGCCGAGTCGGTGGTGCTTAATTTGGCGGCGTGTCGAAGCTCATCAAGTCAAGTTAATTATAAAAATTTCCGAAACGAAATGAGAATGTTAAGCTGGACGGCTCGTAAAGTAATTTAAAGACGAAAAGCAACGAAATTTCGATTCTGCTCGAATTAAGAAAGCGCAATTAATGATAACCATTGTTTCATTGTTTTTACGTTCTGAGAATTATTTGTTTGATACGAAACAAAATTAACCGGAGTTATCCTCTGTGTGATAAGACCAACATAAAAAACTACTTCGCATAAAACGGATCACTTTTTCAACATTAAGCCATAAACAACGCAGGTCCGCTACGAAGTGTTATCTACTTGGACACTGACAAACGGTACTAAAGTTCCACCGTACAAAGATTAGTACAATTTCTCCTTCACCGCAGCGTAGCCCAGCTGCGCGGGTGGGTGGGTGGCGGTTGGGAAAATTTATTATTCGTACTAATTAATATAAAGGAAGACTAAACGACAACGGTCGGAACAAACGAAAAAATAGATAGCACGAACCGTTGCTCCTATTATTGCGCGACGACCGTCGGTCGACGTCGAAAAACTCAGTTTAGGGCCCCGAACACGGTGACTTTCGTTACAGTCATTCGTCTTCGCAACCGTCATCGAAATGCGGTCGCTTTTTCCTGTAAGCCTTCGAGGCGGTGACTTGAGAAAAAAAGGGCTTCAAACCATTGTGACACACACAGAGAGAAACGGACGAGCAAAAAAATCCATCCAGTAAATGAACTCGCAATTGGAAAAATAGCTCTTCCAAGGGCATCGCACCGATTTTCAAATCTGCGCACCACATACCAACAACCACCGGCCAGCCAAGTGACCAAGCAGTTTTTCAGGCCTCAAAAGCTGAACCATTGGTTGAAGGTTTTCGCCATTATTTTGCTGGCCACCGACTGTCTGTGGGTCGAGTTTTCTACCGGAAAATGATAGGCCAATTACAGTGAGTAATTTTCCTACGTCAGACTTTGCTAGTAGTTCAAATCGCCTAAGCACACAGGTTAGAGAGAGAGAGAGAGATTGGGTTATTTCTGACCGTCAAAAATTGACGTAATTTTCAAGAGCTCTCCGGTGAAGGCTACACCTACCGAGCCGAACCCCTCAACAATTGAAAGTGAAAAGTTCGTTCCAGCAGTGAGCTGAACCGCGACGGAAACAAGTAAACAACAACGGAAACTTTTCCCGGCTTCCATCCTAGCTAGCAGCTCAGCTCCCGGGTGACCTTTTGCCCTCGGTATCGCCCGTCACTAGTATAGTAGCTAAGACGAAACGGATGGAATTAAATGTTAATTAGAAAATATTTCGTTGCCTGGATTAAAACTACTCTCCTGCCGAGTTCAGCAGCCGAGAATGTTCCCCGGCACGGGATCGAAGCGTAGGAAAAAGGCCTCCTCCTCCTCCTCCTCTGTTGGTGGTGTCAGGTCGGTCGGTCGGTAAGGCTGCGTCGAAGGAAAAGTAAATTAAGCGAGTTTTTATTGCTCACTTTGTTTTGGCTCGAACGTTCGTTGTTCACGTTCTGCATCGCTAAGCAGATTGTGCGGGAAGGTGCCGGGATAAGCAGAGCTTAATCGAATGAAGGAAAAACTTCCTTTGAGCTTGAGAAAATAGAAAAATTGTTATTGTGTTAAAGTTAAATTGTCATGAATTTGGCATGCCAAAAAATGTACTATGAATAGAAACTTCTTGCAGTTTAGAATTCCGCTGGAGAATGATTCCTATTTTCAAAAGCCGAACAATTAGTTCTAATCCACCCTTCAATTACCATTAGCTCCAACACTGGTTGTAGGATTTTTTCTGTTTTTCATTAGATTCCAATAATTGGCTCATCCAAATTGACCATCCCGGAACAGAAAACGTACAAATTCTCACACCAACATCGGTTTCTAGCCGAAACCCCTTCGAGCCAATCGATACACTTACTGCTCCCAACCGGCCACAAACCTCCTCTGACCGACGCGTCGGCTAGAACCCCCCCACCACGTTTACGCAATAGAAAAACCACCAGCTCATCATCATGATCCCAACACAGGCATTTACTACTGCTGTTGCTGATGGTCGACGGATCGATGAACGCGCAACATATAGAGCCCATTAATTACCTTCGATTTGGAGGTTGAAAGAATTGCTACCCAAAATGATGCACTTTTATGGGCTTGATTTCGACACGTTCGAAGGGAAGGAAAGATAGAGGGAGAAAAATAAAGTTTCGATCCAGTTTGTTGTTTGCTGGCACTGCACAGTGGTCTCAAACAGCGAAAAATTTCTTAGCGAACTTTTTTCTTAGCGTCTTTTGCTTTTATTTTATCGTTTATGGTCTTAACTTAAGACTCTTAAGCACTTCTGTTCGTGTGAATATCCCCCTTAAACTAAAAGAGTCAAAAGCTAGTCATCGCTTACTGTAATAAAAATAAAAAAAAATATTTTTTTGTGTTAGGAAATATAGACATAGTTTCTTCGTCAAAGTTGTAAATAATATAAAATCAAGCAACTTTGCTGAAGAAACAAAACTTCTATCTTTATCGAGTGCTGAACTATAGAACATATTCTTTGAAACTTCTTTAAAAATAAGTTTTTCATTCTTAGCTTTTGTTAGTTGCATTTTACAAGCACACATTATTCTTGACAATTATCGAAGCACTCAAAACACACGTTTTTGTAGAAGACTGCAAATATCTTGGACCTTTACTTGCTAAGTTATCGCATATTCAAGCTTTAAATTTCCAGAACTTCACGAGCCTGTGGGGTAAAATGGGACAAGTGGATTTATGAAATCAATACTTCACCTTAAAGCTTAGATCGAGTACTACAAACTTGTATAGGTGCCACTTGTCCCCAACCACCCAAATGAGAGTACGGCAAACATACGTTTTGTGTGTTTCGTGTTCGCTGATAGGCTCGATATACGTCCACTTTTTTGTGTTAGTAGATAGACACATGGTTTCTTCGGCAAAGTTATAGAAAATATAAAGGCAAACAACTTTGCTAAAGAAATTACAATTCTATCTCTATCGAGTGCAGAGCTATAGAGCATTTTCTTTGGAAATACTTTAAAAATTATTTTTTCATACCTAGCTTATGTTGTATTTGTATGTGTTGCTTATGGTTGTATTTTACAAGAATACACGGTTCTAAGCGATTATTGAAAAATTCAAAACATACATTTTTGGAGAAGGTTACAAATCTCTAGGACCTTTCTTTAAAGAGTTATCGTTTATTTAAGCTTCATTGGTCTTCTACAAAAACGTGTGTTTTGAGTGCTTCAACAAGGCCAGTACAAATTTTTTTTAAAGTTTTTGTCTTTCCGATGCTAGACAACTGAGAGGGGGAGGGGGAGGGGGGCGCGAAACGTCAGGCAGTATAAAAAAAGAAAAAAGTTCCACTTTTCGCCCTTTTGGACCACTGTGCACTGACTGGCATGGCAGGGCAGAGCAGGTATGGGTATTTACAAACAAATTGATGCGCAACAAGACGAATCGAAGTTGAATAATTTTAACCAAAGTTGCAAACAAATTCGCGCATCAAACCGATGCGATGATGATGATGCGAACGAGCGCTGCTGCGGTGGGAATCGATTTGAATGGTAGTTGAATGGTACTTGTTCGGCATGGTTTTAACTCCGAGTTTAGGTAAGGGTTTGTTTGGTTTTCGAGCCCGAGGTTTTATAGAGCGGAAAATGGCAAACTTATTCATCTGTTTTTGCATTTTGGGCACCAGAAATGTTTACTTTCGTTCTGTTTGTTTTATAACATTTTAAAGAAAAAATGCTATTCCAGCACATGACGATTCGTTTGTTTCTATCAGGTTACCTATTCGATGTCATATAGTAGCAAATACGATACCCTTAAAGTTTGAAACCAGTGATTGTCAATCCATCGCCAACTCTTGTGAAATTAGCATAGGTTCTGAGTAATCGTTTATTTTTTATAAATGTAGGTGTAACATTTAGGAACTGTTAGTTTGTAGTTACCAAGCCGAAGCAAAGCATTGTGGTTTTATTTGCAGACTCCGCAGTCAATTAAAGTACAGGACAATTGCCGGGCCTCAATTCTATTGACTCTAACAGTCTCTCGCAGCTAAGATTCGAACATAACTGGAAAGCAATTTACATCATGCTGCCCGCCAGTTTCTTATTTTATTAGTCAACGCATAGCGCAGATTGTCCACAATTGTATCTCTTGCATCCATGCTCGCTGAACTTGAACTGAATCACCGCTGCAAAACCCTTTTCAACGACTGGCATCGATTACTGGGGACCATTAAAGGTGCTCTTGTACTTAGACGATCCATTAAGGGGTATTAACTGGCCTAACTAGCGCTAAATTCCTGCAAGCTTTTAGAGATTTCGTCTCGCGTCGAGGTTTATGTTCGGTCATTTACAGCGGAAATGGTTGCAACTTTATCGGAGCCGCTGATGAACTGCGATATCTCCTGTAAAGTAAACAATATCAAACGGCGTTTCAAAAGGAATCTAGGCACTTTAATTCTCCTCGGGTGTCATATTTCGGTGGGCTCTGGGAGTCGGCTGGTAACTCGGCTTAGGAACACAAATGATGCTATATGGTAGTACTTCTTTTCCAAATCGATTGCTGTCTAAATGCACGGCCGCTAGTACTGCTTAGTGATTATTCATCATATTGCGAACCAATCATTTCTGATCATTTCTTGGAATTAAATAAAAAGAAAACTAATCCAATTTAATTCTACTATGTACAGTAGAGATTTGTATAACGCGGATTTGTAGAACGCGGATTTCTATAGCGCGGGTACCACGATATTTCTATAACGCGGTTTTCCGCGTATAGGAAATACACGTAGCATATGGATATTGAGTTGATTGGGGCTAAACTCAAATTTTAAGCGATTTTGATCAGATACGACCGTGGTGTCTTTTAAGAAGTTGTAGGGCATATAACAATTGACTCTCTAAGTGATATACGGAATCCACAAAGTTACGGGTTGGCCTGCTGGAGGTTCCGGAATATCCGTTGAAATTTTCGTACTGGTAAAGTTAGTTAAAATTGGTAAAATATTTTTGAAGTAACTAAGGTCGGGTAAATGATACAAATTAAAAAAAAGTAATAAATAAGTGACCTTAGGAAGTCGTAAGGTGGTCCTCCGGAAAATTCAGAATATATCGTGAATATTTTGAGTGTAATTTGACTACACAAGATGTATAATTCGACTATTTGTGACTCAATTTGGCTATTGGATGGTTACCGGGAGGAAATTCAAAGCTTACCTGAAATTGGTCACTGGAAATGCAAATGTTTTTAATTTGTACCAGTTCAAAATGTAATGGAATATCAGCAATCCTCAACTAAATAGACCGCTCACGACTCGACATGGCCGCCAAAACGTTCACTGGAAAATTAGGATTTGCCGTCAAAGTGAACAATAAATGAAAATTCATGTTGAAGTCCGCGTTACAATTTGAAAAAGGTTTGATATAAAACATTTCGGATTCAGAAACAGAAATGATGCAAATACTGCAAATGTTCGCTGACAAATAAACGAGGTTATTTCGCAAGTTTGTTGAAATTACCAATTTCGCTGCTTTAATTTGATAGATGTGGTATAGCAAACTGAACAACCGGTAACATTTACTATACTTACAAATCTAATAGCAAATATATCAACTTTTGTATAAGCTAAAGGTATTGTGCTCTTCTGGGAAAATTTTAACAGATATCTAACCATCGTAGTTAGCCATGGCAATTCCGTAATCCGCGTTGACGGTATCTAATATTTTTATGAGTTTTGCCTGCGAAAAAGTGAGAGAGAAGTATTATTGCTTTTGTTTTCACCTTTTCCTGGACAATTCAGAATGGGGCTTCTTGTAAGAGCGAACAGGCTACAGAAACTTTATTGCTTTCGTCAACGCGATAAGCAGTTCGATGCCCTTGATCATCAATTTTATTCATTTAATATCGTATCTTTCGATGCATTTCATAGTGGACAGGATGAGTCACAAACCGCTGAATTTATATTCCTATTTCACATTGTTCAATTCGAGATTGAATGAACATAATTCCGAACTCAAAGAACAATTTTCGCTCGTTGACCACTTTTACGGATGTTCCGGATTTGTCGGAGAATCGCATGATGGCTTCTCAATAGCACGGATTGTTTACTTTACTTATATTACGCCAAATAATAAGCCATAGGGACTTTAAAAAGGATTTTGAAGCTATGAGAAGACTTCACAGAAATGAAAATTTAGCGGATGTTCCGAAAGCTCTGGAAGACCAACAGGGGATTTTTTCTGTCTCACCAAGCATCTGCAAGATGGAAAAATATATACTTGACATCTTTCCCAAAGGAACCATGGTCGTATTGATTAAAAATTTCGTAAAATTCGGGTATAGCCCCAATTAACTCAATTTCCATATGCTACGTGTACTTGTATAACGCGCTTCGTATAACGCGGTCCCAATTACCCGCGTTATACAAATATCGACTGTATATTCATTCTTGACAGATACGTATTTCGTCTACGATTTTCAGGCTTCTTCAGTGTCTGTTTTCGAATAGCAGCAAACGTTAAAATTAATTCAATAATAAGGCAATAAGTTAACACTATGTTAACAATACAACCGCCAAACAAGTTCTTTGAACAACCAATGCTCCTTTAGCCTTTAGCTAAGTAATGTTAAATATTAAATCGACTGGACTGGACTAGACTAGAGATTAATATTAATTCCCTATTTTTCGTGCAATTCCTAGTGAGAAATACTCAATTTTGAACACTTTTAAACGCCTTAGGATAAAACTTCATTAAGATTGAATCATGCGAGTTCAATGAATCAATGAGTTTTGAAAGTTCAAAAAACAGTTTTTATACTCGAAATGAGAGTTATGCTTACAGAAATACACACAAAAGAGGCGAACCAGCCGCAGGCTGAAAACCTCTCTAATATAGAATTAAAAAAAAAAAAAAAAAAAATACACACACTTTGTTCTGAAAGACGGATAAAACGCAGTGAGAACAGTTTCATGAACTTAACGAGCATTGGACTTCATGGGCTCGAAAGCAACGATATGTGTTTGAATCTTAAAATGTTTTTATTGCCCGTTTTGGCTAATTTGTTAAGTTAACAGTATTGTTCCGATTATAAATAATTTTTTTGGTCAAAGCATGCCAAGTTTACTTATAAATTATGTTCTTTTTTTGTATTATTAGAGTGGTCATGTTTCTACATATATTCTACATATTATAACATACAAAAGTTGTAGAATATACTAAAATAAGTAACTTTGTCGAATATAGTAACTATCTATCTCTTATGATTGTCGAAATATAATGATTCGTTTGTGAAAAGCACTTAAAAAGCACTTTTTAAAATAACTGTAACTTTTGAGGATACAACCCAAGTAACAATTTGGTTTTTATTACACTCTTATGATAGCATTTAAGGCCAAAATTGGTCTTGAAAACCATCATAAGAGTCGAAAAAACTCACATTGTTGCTTGGGAATCAGATACTAACAGCTGTCACTTGCTTTTTCAGGATTTTTGTTGTATGTACTTCTATGTGTGAGTCATTTGATGTGTCACCAATTACCACTTTGAGAAATATTTGAGCTCAAAAAAGTACTATTTTTCACCGAAAAGCTCAATATCTCGGAAAATTTAGAAAATAACGTATAATGATGTTCCACTAAAACGTAGATTTTAGTAAGACAAATAACTTTCTAGAACACTATGTGAAGGTAAAAATTGGCCAGAATAAGTTAGGGGCAAAAAAACTGTTTTTAAGGATTTGCCCACAAATAACGTTTCATATCTAATTTATATGAAGAGATATAGCTAAGGCTTGTTCGCGACAAAATCTAGGCGCCTCAATTTTGCAATAAAATAAATTTGCTAGAAGTTTAATCCATGAAACAATTTTATATCATTTATGTGTGTATCGTTAATAATTATCAAACAAATTAACATTATTTATTTGGTCTGCATGAAAAATTGGCGAACTTTGGAGTTTACCCTTGCCATGAGGGTCAGTGCAGAGTTGCTGGCAATCAATTTCCAAGATTTTCGAAATTTATCTATAGTTATTGCTTGTTGTTTGTGCTGGGACCAGGGCTTGAAAAGGGATCGCAAGTTGAATGTGACTGCCGTTAATGCGACCTTTCCGCATTTAAACTCCGCTTTTTGAACGATCATTTGACTGTTTTTTGAATCCAGTCAATCTGCCGCTTGCGCTGCTGCCGTCTTACAATTCATGCGGCATCTCAGCAAAAGCAAACAGTGGATCTCCCGTTTTGCTTGGTGTGTGTGTGTGTTTCGTCAATGATGGAAGAAGTCGATCGGACTCCGTCCAATACAAACGAATATTTTGCTTGCGTCCGACCGACGTCCGGGTGACAAACTATTACTGTGAGCAGCCGATTTGGAGACAAAAAGAGAAACGAAAAAATATGTCACCGTATGCTTCCAGTCAGTTTGCTGTCTATATTCTCAAAGCGCAAAGCAAAACGGAAGATCGACTGTTTGCTTTTGCTGAGATGCCGCATGAATTGTAAGACGGCAACAGCGCAAGCGGCAGATTGACTGGATTAAAAAAACAGTCAAATGATCGTTCAAAAAGCGGACTTTGAATGCGGAAAGTTCGCATTCACGGCAGTCACATTCAACTTGCGATCCCTTTTCAAGCCCTGAATAAGGCTCCGTAAAGTCTCTAGAGAGCTTAGGTATAAATTCTAGTTGCCGATTCGCTTTGGCAACTATCGCAGATCGATGCTGATCGAATGACAATTTTTAATCCAAAACCACGCCTAGATCGCTTACTTGGTTTGCCCTTTGTAGTACAACACCATCGATTCTATAGTCAAATATAATAGGGAAACGATTGCGGTTGTACGTCATGACGACACATTTTGGAATGCTAATCGTAAGTCGATTTCGTCTGCACCAGTTAACGAAGCTATCCACAAGTTCTTGTAGGTGCCTGCAATCATCAGGTGAACGAACTTCGTAAAACATCTTCAAATCATCCGCATATGCTAACTTGCAACCTGAGTCAAGCATAAGTACAGTGTCATTGATATAGAGGATAAATAGTAGCGGGCCCAAGCTGCTACCCTGCGGTACACCGGATGCATTGACGAATGGTTCCGATGTATACGTATCCAATCGTACACGAAGTGTTCTATAATCGGGTGTAGATATAATCGGGGGCTGATATAATCGGAATCGTGCTGTATTTTGATTTTCTTACACAGTTGACACAGACACAGTGGCTTGCAAAATTCGCAATTCCACTGGGTGAAATATTTATTTTTCATTTCTCAATTTGTCTCTTTAGCCGTTTTAACCCATTTCGAGAAGTTTTAAGTTAATTTGTAGTTCGTCTTTTTTTCTTGTTTCAACTTTTCCAGCTGTCGATCCATAGCGGTGAATCCGAGGGGTGGCTTGATTAAAGCCAAAGCTCAAAGACATTTTTAATTACTTCTAAAGACAAACAGAATTGTCGTTTGTAAACTAAGAATACAATTTCCGGGAAGCAATTTAGAATCAAAGTGGAAAAGCGCCACTCTATTCGAAACACAAACTACTATTCCAGAAGTAAAATCCAGAAACCTGCTAGACATGCCTGTCGAATCATCAAAACTGGAATAATTCGCGCGCTAGTGAATCCTTATATTTCAACGAATACTATTCTACTATTTCCACTATGAAACACAATTTACTCTAATGTTTTCCATTTGCTACAAAGTCTCATATCTTCAAATTTACACATCCATTTCGCTTCTTCATTACAACAGAAGCACAAATTACACCGAATGAATTTGTAGCTTATTTATAAATCACGCTCTCTCCCAACCAGGCAGCGCAGGATAGGAGCAGCAGCAGCAGCGTATCTTATTACTACGCAATAAGGATTCACTGCCATGCCCGTCGTGGCAACAGTCAGTCAGTCCACAGACGGCAGCAGCAGGCACAGCAGCGGAAAGAAGAAGCCTTCTTTGTAAGACAGTAGTAAGCGTGACACATTTGCTTGGGCCGCATTGATGCTGGTGGCTGCGACGAAAGGATGCTGCTTCTGGCTGCCGTTGGCTGCCTTGAGATTTCCGCTCGCGCGCGCACTGCCGAGGCATAATCGCAATCAGTGTGTGCAAGATGGCGGAAAGAAGCATCAAAATTTCATTATTCGCCGCTTGGTTTGGAGTTCGCAATGTGTGTTTGACTGTAAGAGTCTGCGTGTGTATGTGTATGTGTGTTTGTTTCTAACCGTTAAAGTTTCGCCGCTCGTTTTGTTACCAACCGGCAACAACCTTCCACGCCACGTGGCAAGCTACACGGAGGGAAATGCGTCTGGGTCTTCTCCTCCCGGTGGGACGGAAGCCCGACGACAAAAGCTTTTCTCGCTTCTAAAAATATCTGAGAGCGGGATTGAAAGTGCTTCTTCGTTTGGTTTGTGGGTTCTGTGAAAAAAAACTTAGTTTGAGTTTTTTAGAACGGAAAAAAACGATGTTAAGTGCACATGTCTTATAGAATGATATAAATCATAAATGATAGGAACATAATTTATTACTAACTGGTAAGTAGTTAGTACCATAACATGAAAAAGTCTGTCCAATTTTTCTTTATTGACCACCCTAAAACACGAGCGCCTGTTATAGTGTACTAAAATGCACAAGAATGTGAATTATTAAATGTGAACCATTTTTGTTTCCAGCCAAACTGGCTGGTGCTGTCTTGAACGAAAAATAGCAGCAGACAATTTCTCATTTCAGTTCGTTAATATTGAAACAATTCAATCGTACTGTCATTTGGAATAATTAAAGTACACGCTCAATAAAAGTCTGTCAGTGCTCAAGAAGTGTAAACTTCAAATTGTAGGACTGAACTTCGAAAAACGACCGTCCGACCATGGATGGCTTTGCCTCTTTGTGCGTTTCGCGGTAAGTCCTTGAACCAGCAGCAGCAGTAGTAGCAGCAACGCAGCCGGCTGATGATTTTAATAATATTCAATTTCATTCAATTCTACGCGGCCGTGCTTAATTGGATCATTCATCGCGCCAGATTAGGGTCATTAGTACCGGCTTGATGATCGTTCTGTCCGTTCACTAAAAGCGATGGTACTTTCCGTTGCGGGTGTTGAGCGGGAGGATTTTAACCATCGGTTCCGATGCTGACCTGTGATGCGTGAATTTTTTGCTCAAATTTATTTGCAATCGGCTGGTTGCATCAAATTAAATTATCTACAAAATGAAGTTACAGAAAACACAATTACGCATTTATTCGATTTAAAATGCTGTGCATTTTTCTGCGAAAAAGTCCATAATTTCTGCAAAGAATGCGAACTGAAAAAGAGCCGACAGACACAGGACATAATGAATCTGCAGGTTGCCAATAAAAATTTGAATCGACAAGCAGCCATGCTCGTCCCACGTAACAAACAACACAATTTCCAATTAACCCAATAAATCGAAATGGAACATCCACACGCGGAGGACACGGATCGAACTGTTCCGAACTGGACTGCTGGAGGATAATAATTCAAGCCACCTCCACCCGGCCCCGCGAAACTGCACCCGAAAACTTTTGATCCTCAAAAGATTAATCGAATCCGTACACAATGTGTAGCTTTAATTAATCCCTACGCCCCGTTTGCAATTGCTTCGGTCTCTCGCAATCGGTACTTTGGTCCATCCGTCCAGCGGACTCGGAATTGTGTACCCGCGTAAATGAATAAAAATTATCCCTCGCGCGTTCCCGATTTTACCGGGGCCCGTAAAGGAGTTTCTCATCCAGCGTGAGACAAAGAACATGGTAGCAAACAGTAAATCAATTAAAGTACATTAAAATTAAAACATTACTGCGGTCTACAGGACTGACTGACTGCGTGGACTAGCGGACGGGGGCAGGCTTATGAGATGGCATTTTTTCGGTTAGATTGAATAATGTCACTCATTAAATTCCGCCCTCAGATGCAGATGATGGGCCCGCGAGCCCGAGTTGATTGGCAGTAAGTAGTTGCTCGGAGAAGTGCGACTACGGTGGGCGACGACAGCGACGACGACGGCGATGATAATAATGATGATGGTGATAGTGATGATTGTAATAATTCAGCTCGGGAAAATTTTCGGTGGCGTGCGGCACGGAACAGCTGGCAGGAGTCAATGTCCTTTCCGGCCGCTTGCGCGAAACGAAAGCTGCTCTCTCTCGCTCGGTGCAGTCTCGCGGTGTGACGAACTTCCACGTCCCATCTTGTTCTTGTACCGCCACCGCCGCATGAGTGATGCTCGCATTAGTCAGACTCGGAGGCATTAATTTAAATTGATGCTAATTGTCTAGCAACGAGATACGGCGTCACGGTGCTGTTGTAGAGTCTTTCGTCCCGTCGTCACTGTCGAGGGTCAAGTTTGTATGCAAGAAGACGCGTTTCGTGTGATATCATTCTTTCTCCAGGAACCGACACCGGCTAGGGAGGAGAACTCCGCTGGAAGATTTTACTGCCCTGCTTCTGTACTGTACATGGTTCTAATTATATGGTAGAGAACTGAATTTATAACAAGAAGTCGTGCACTAACGATCGCTTTATCAGCGAATCGGTCAGATTATCAGGCTAATGAACGGAAAGCATACTGTCAAAAGGCATAATGTATACGAACAGAGGATGATAAGACTCAAAGTCGGATGTGAGACCAAATACTGTTAAACTACTTGCTTCTAATTGCTCACTGGTCACATCTCACTACTCATTTCTTATTTATAATTTCACATTTAATATTTCTCAATAACCATTCCTCACTTCTCATTACTCATTTCTCATTTCTCACTACTCGTTATCTTCACTGCTCAAAATTCACTTCCCACTTATCACTATTCATTTCTCACTTCTCATTTTCGTTTCTTATTTCTCACTTCTCAAATTCCGAAACTCACTTCTCACTACTCATTTCTCAGTTCTCATTATTCATAGAAATAATCGATGTCTTCGCTTTGTTGATCATTCAGGGCGACGACAACCAACTGGTTGCCCCGGTGGCTCACCGTAGGAGACACCGGCTACTGTGTGTTAGAGAGGGATGCTACTCCCACAACGATCATACGTGTCTAGGTTAATTTGTTTTCCCAGTCAGGTGATGAGACCTGCATAACCTAGTTCTACCTCCTAACTCCGGTCCATGGTCGCTGATTTTCAGTTCTGTGGGCCCGCGCCCTGTGCTCGCCAGTGCACCCCTTGGTTAACCCCTCTACATCTTGTTTCAACTGGATTAGATACACCTTCTGACTACAGAATTTCGTCTTCATACACCTGTTATGTATAAGAAAAAGGCTCAGTAATAGCTAAGCCCATATCAGAGATGCAACAGCAGATTCAAATACTGCAACGAACACATGCAAATGAGTTTCAAATAAATACGGCTGAGCTGGCCTCAGAATCCGATTTGTTTAAGTTGATTGAACTTTAAGTACGGTCGTTAACCTGTTGATCCGAAATCTCCCTCAGTACAGTGTTCCGCGAGTGATAAGATATAAAAACACCATTTTGCTGTACACAGTAAAACATGGTTCTTACTCGCCGTTGAAAATTCTGACAGCTCGCAGGTCCCCGTCCAGCAAAACCCATAGACGACAATCGACCTGATTAGCATTTGTCAGAGTGCACTTTGCTCGGTGGCTTGGAATATTCAACCGCAAATGCTTATGGAGTCCATCGTAGACTCGACTTCCGTTAACAACACGCCTTCTAATCTCACGGCTAAGATTCTGTCTTGTAAGTGAACCCAAAATATACGAACTTGTCGAATGTATCAAACTCGCCCTCGTCGATTAATCCACGGTACTGCCTAGGTAAGCCTATCGTGCTCGGACACGCCCGCCAGCATATTCCTCTTGTTAATTTTCGAAGCAATCCTTCCTGCTTCGCCTTTTAGTCTGGTATAATGATATTTACAGCCTCAATTCTGGCTATAGTTTTCAAAAGGTCGCATAATCAACCCTTTTGCATGCATTATGCGACCTTCTGAAAACTAAAGCCAGATGGTTATCAGGGGCTCACCAACAAGGAAGTAGCCTGGAGTTAGAATGGACAGATCATCTTCAGAGTCTAAAAGTGGGGGTCTGCAGGACGGGAATTGAGGACGAATTCAAACTGGGTTACGATTGTTTGTAGTGATGTAGTGATGCTTAATGAGCGATTGCCCATGATGCGACGGAAGTGGAACTCAAACATTTTGATTCTAGCTTCCCAAATTCCGCCGAAGTGTGGAGACCGGGTTGGAATATGACGGAACGTGATTCTGTTTTCAATGCAGTAGCCTTTCCAGTCCTCGGATGGAACTGATGGAGGAACACATTTTGCATATTCCGAAGCTAGCGATCAGCACCGCGGTTGCATTATCTCAATGCAGTTCGAGTACCCGACTGCGACGTGCTACAAGTCACTTTACGGTATTAATACAAGCGGACGACGACAGATCGGCAATAAATTCAAGGTGCACAGCCTTCATCACTAGACACACGAATAAACCGACGAGCCCCGTCCACGGACGCACGCAAAACGGCCCACAGTAATCCATCCCTTTCAATTGGAAGAAGACGGCAGCGGAAGCTCATCGTCATCGGATTCTCCAAAAAGTTTACGGAGATGCTTCTCTAAGTGCTTCCCATCTCGTCAAACACAATTTATTTCAATATTGGCGATCGTTCACGAGAAGTGAACGGTGTGATTTGAACCCAAGGAGCTTGGATTTCTTATAATCACAATGAAGCCAAGAGACGTTGGCCGTGAATACAGAGTTCTCACGCATCATGCATTTCCAGGCTTCAAAGTTGCATACGATATCGTCGACCGAAAAGGGTTGTGGAATATTATGGGCGAGAATGGCTTCCCCGGGAAGCTGATCAGACTTATTAAATATATAAAGAAGCCTGGGTGCTAATTCCGTTATCGAAATTTGAGCTTCTGTTTGTATACGACAGACTTCGCAACCAGCTGTTAGAATAAAGGACAGTGCGGGGTCAGTGCTACAATCCTATTGACTCTAACAGCCTCTCTTATCCCATAGCCGATTAAATTCAGACAGTATTCTCTTCCGTGCATTCTGAGCAACTCTGCTACCTTATTGCAGCTGTTGCTGCAATCGTAATGTCACGGAAATTGATCTACATTAGTCACTGAAGAATTATTGGCATTCAAAACGTTTCATTCTTTCGCGACACTGGCTTAAATCGAAATCTTGGAATGGCACCCTGCTGTAACAATTTACAGTTCTACGTCAATAAGACGTTGAGCGTCATGTTTTAGCCTCCGAATAATTACTCCAGTGGCAAAAAGAGAATGATTGTCTGTATAGCAGCGAATGGTTTCATGTTATAGTACCCCAAAGAAAATCATGCCATTTTTTTTTCTTGTTGGGGACCTTGGACCATTACGACCAGTTCTTTGATCTATTGTGGTAATTATGCCATGGGAACTGCTGGTCTACGTAGCCGATTCTGCCAAATATTCACGCTGTGAAGGTTGTGCTGTGTACATGGAGGGACCAGGTCGATGTCATTTGTGGTGAGCTGTTGGAACCAAATGAAACCATCACTGCGAAACGTTATCGAATAACAATAATACAATTAAGTTAAGCACTGCAAGAAAAAAAAACGGCAAAATATGCGCATAAGCACAAAAAGTAATTCTACAACATGACAATGCTGGACCTCACGTTGCCCAACTCGTTAAAATCTATTTTGAAATATTACCCTTTTTGCGAACACGAGTGGTACAATTGTACACCGTCTGATTACAATAACAAGTTCTGGTGAAACGGAACAACCTTGGAGAGTTGGAAAGCAGTTTGGTTGGTCATTGTTTTCTCCACGCTTTTTCAACTTCTTTCAACGTTTTGTTATTTTTTCACTTCCTGTATTTTGGTATTGCCCTCAATATTTTAATTTCGAGATTTAAATGTTCAGGAAGTTTTTAGTAGATCCAATGGAACAGAAAAAATAGAGCAAATTTTGCATTCACCGATTGCATTCTCTCATAACAATATACTACAATGCTAACCTCTTAAAGTCCAGTTTGATGAGCATGAGCAATAGATAGTAATTTGGATTGTTTAAGTAAAATATAATAATATATTCACGCTATGATAAATCCTCCACAAATGTTGAAAATAAAATGTACCCACGCATCATATTTTCATTGATTTCAAGGCAGCATACGATACAGTTGAGTGCGAATAGCTATGGCAGATAAGATACGAGAACAGCTTTCCGGACAAGCTGGCACGGCTGATCAAAGCTATCCTGGAGCGAGTGATGTGCCACGTACGTGTTTCGAGGGTACTATAAAGTCCTTTCGAAACACACAGAGGGTTGCGGTAAAGGGATGGGGATATCCTATTTCTGTATGTTATTTAACATCGCTATTAAAGATGTGATCAGGCAAGCGAACATCGAAACAAGTTTCAGAAACGGTTTTCAGAAAAAGTAGCCAGTTTCTAGCCTTCACAGAACATCCTAAAATCATTAATAAAAACTTTTGGACGGCGTAGGCAATCCGCACCAAATTGAAAACGAATTCTAGGAGGATTTGGGTCACAAATCAATGCGCCAAAAACCATATATATGCTAGGAAGAGGAAAGATAACATTTGCCTCTCGCGTACTGTGACTATTGACGGCGATGAACTGGAAGTGGGATATTATTTGGGATCTCTGGTCACCGCCGACAATAATACGAGTAACCAGTGATGTTAAAAACTCGAAATCTCAAAACTCATCAAAAATCAAAATCAACTGTGAATCATGTCAACTTGATCCAATGCAGAAAAAACTCACCCGTGAGTTTTTCTGTTTCCATAGCAAGAAGCACAAAACTCACACATATTTCTTCCCGCTTGATCATATTCTGCGTTGCATCAACTGCTACCCGGAGCTATACACCTATACATACAAATTCGTTGTTGAACAGCATAGGCATTCTCTCGTGCGATACGTAACTGTGACTGAGCGTAAGAGAATGAATCTCTAAATAAATCGTAAAGTTAAACCAAAACACACATTTAAACTACATGTTTATCTAATTCTTATTAGGCTTTTTACTTTCTAGTTAAGAAAATGTCGATTCCCGCGAAGGAAAAATGTAAATTCTGCCAATTTGTTTGTCATCTTCATTCATGAATGTGTGCTAGCTTTTTTCGCAGCTGATGTTTTCTCTGGCGGTTAATTCTCTTTCGTTCTCTCGTTCGTTGTATGAAATGCCAGCTGTGGAAGAAGTAAGCAAAATGCACACAGCTGAATTTAGTTCACATCGCATAGCAACAGAGACATCGCATATAATAGCGAGAAAATTCATATGTGAGTTCGGTGCTTCTGATCAAAGTTGAAATTTCTTGTGCTTGAAATCTCATTGAGTTTTTTGCTGCTATGAATTTTTCAACACTGCGAGTAACAAGATTCAACAACATATTCAAGCTGGAAGTCGAGCCTACTTTTCCCTCCGTAACACGTTTTGATCACAAAGCTATTGATGTACAAAATTCTAATCCGACCGGTAGGCCTTTCCGGACTTGAGGCTGTAGCTTTGCTTACGGAAGGCATATGTGATTTACCATATTTGAACGAAAGGTGTTGCCAACTAGTTTTGGGAGGAATTTGGTTGAATTAGAGAGATTCCCATCGTACACCTGGGGGAAGCTATGATGGGGCGGTCACGTTGCAAGGATGCCGAACGACTGTGCAATGAACAGGCTCGAACAAGTTGAAGTCGACTTGCGGGTGTCGAGACATTCAACGTATTGGCGATGAGTAGCCCAGAAGCAAGTTCAATGGAGACAAGTCCGGGATACGGCACGACACACTCTGAATCTAAGCTGCTAAAGGAGGTGGAGGAAGATAGTATTATTTTCATCTGTATATTTACTTTTTTATGACTATACTCGGTTATGACGTAAATTATTTTGGAAAGTGAGGAAGTGTCTGATGTAAAGAATCATTAATGGGATAAACTGAAAGATTTCAATATAGACCAAAACTATATCGGGGTGATGGCAAGTGGGGTTCGTGGAGTGATAGAATTTGGAAAATAAAACAAAATTAGGTATTAGGCGGCAGTAGTTTTACTAACTGTAAAACATTTGGCTACCAACCGAAAGAGCGTGGATGCAATCCCCATCTGCCATCGCTTCTCCGATATATTTGTGGTCTATATCGAAATTTTCCAGTGATTTGTTTTCTTTTTTACAATTACGTTATATTAGTTACATAAAACTAGATTGTGAAAAAGGTTTGCTCATTTTAGGGAACATAAACGACTAAAACTGTTGTAAATCTAGAGAGACTTGTTTGACCAACGCTACTAATTTTGGTGTTAGTGATGGCGTTTTGGTCATCGGGTTACTAGTAAACTAGTTTATTTGCTGTCTAGGCCAACGTTTCAAGGATTTATTTCCTCTTCATCAGGGCAAAAACATATTAAACTAAATGACAAAAATTAGTCAGTCAACTGTTAGTATACAGGACAGTTCCGGAGCTACGATGTCAAATTGACTTGCCAGTCGAGATTCGAATATACGACGAATGGCTTTTTTAACTAGCATCTTACCTCGAGGCAAATGGGTATGAAATGGGGAAGGTAAATGAGGAGCGTCCAATATAGCTCTAGCCATCCCAAGCCCCTACCTAGCGCCTCCACGTGGCCATACCTGGTAGTGCTCTATTGAGTAGCCAAGCTAGGAGGTGCGATGCTGGGTGGTTTCCGGCTGCCTGACTTCAAAACCGAGGTTTTGGGCAGACGGCGGAGCCACACGGCCTAGCTAATTGGTAAGCCTAATGAGTTATTTTAATTCTTTTTTTCGTTTTAACTTATGAAGCATCTACTGCTATATAGTAAAAACTTTGGCCAAAACGAGTTTTAATACTGCACATGGATACCAGAATGAAAAATTAAATTAACTATTAGAAGCACTTATGGAACCTCAAAGGACGCTACTTTATTTCATACGAAGGACTGCTGATGAGATTGTTCTATTTTTACCTATATATACCACATTTCATCTTAATATCATATTATTAACAGTATTATTATTGAAATCATGAATGTGGAAGGCTGGATGATGGAGTGGATTGCCAACCTGAATCCTTAAGGTCTGAAGCAAATATGGCACTTCTCAATTCAAAACAAACAAATCATCACGTGGGTTAAAGTTGGTACAGCGAAATTGATTATTACATGGAAGGATCCTAATGCTGGAAGGCGACTCTTATAACCCCGTAATTCGCACAAGTGCCTCTGCTTGTGGGCCCGCCCAATCCCTTTTGGCCCTTCTGTAACAGCATTAGTGTGAAATTCATTTGATAATCAAATTTGGATCTACTGTAATTCTATCCACATACATTGGCAAGTCCTTGAAATGATGGTGGCTTTCCCCTACTACTATTACTACTACTACTACTACTACTACTACTACTACTGCTACTACTACTAGCATCTTATCTCGAGGCAAATCGGGAGGCTTGTAAATATACTAAATATGACAAAAATAAGGCATGGCACAACATTTGCAAATTTTATCACAAGCGCGAACTTGAAAATCAATATCAAAATTTCTTCAATCAGTCGATACGTAGAAGATTTTCCAATCGATTAGTGTTAAAATACTGAAAATCGGTCAGGAAGTCGCAGAGTTATTGGCGCACAAAACTTGACCACTTTTCGTGTCGTACACAGTTTTAGATTTTTTTGGATTGTCACCCTATCTTCCCGTAAGACGCCATAAAATATTTGGCCTTCAAAATAGTAACATTTCAAAGTATTGAATACTATTCTTACTGACATAAACGTTTAATTTATACATTTGAGATCAATTTTGCTCCACACGTCATGCCCGTTTCATTCCTACTGTCACATTTTTCCAATTTATCACGGCACCTGAAACGCGATTGTAAACGCTTCAAACAGTTGTACAAGTGGATTGACTATTCCGCCACATTGACTATTTACAGCCAACGCAGCGTAAGCGAGAAAGTTCAAGCATTCTCCTCGACAAATGTAGCTCATCAAAACACATAACTCCGAGTAGCAATTGAAATAAATTAAAATTAACCATTTTCGGAGCGAAGTCCTTGTCAAAGCGCTGTACCAAACGATGCCGAAGGCGATGAGACGTGAGGGTGGAGAAGGACTCATTCGTGTGGAATCGTAAACGAGAGCACAGCAGCCAGTCAGCCAAACACGCGCTCGTCATTTTCCACCCGACTGCAATTTGAAGCCTCGAGACTCGAACGAGAGAAGCTCGATGGAAAAGTGCCAATTTTTCACTTCGGCTAATGACACTTTAAATCCTGCGTACCAGTTGGTGCATCCATTATGTGGAAGTTGTGTAAAGTAAGTTTCCGGTGCGCTGCAGCCATCACGCGCGATCGAGAAAGGGACTCCGGATATCACGCTGCTGCTGCTGCTCTCCGCAAGACGGATCGCTGTTTGGCTCGAATCAATCAAGCTAATTTCACGGCTGCTGCAGTCCTGTTTGCTTGCTGCTAGTTAGGGACGCAACACTTATCATCAGGGGTGTGAATGATGGCTGTCACCGGCAGAAGCTTGCTGGTGCTTGCTTGCTTGCTTACTTGCATTAATCGAGCAGCGCGAGGGTAAACGTCATCAGGGTTTCCCGTGCGTCGATGCTGGTGGTGCTGGCGGTGGTCGTGGCGAAAGCAGTGTACTCACGTCTATAAATAAAGGATCAAACAAACGATAACAGCAATTACGCCATATATGGTTGTAATTAATTTTGTAAAATAATGTGCCATAAAATGATTACGTTTTTATGGGGATTCCACCCCAGGGAAACGCAGGAAAACGGTAAACTGCGCTCGTGATGGCGGCGGATTAGCAGCCAGCATTAAACCGTGCATCCAGCCTGTAGAATCGGTCTGAGCCTGATGATGATGATGATGATGGGACTGTTTTCGGTGTCATTCAAAGTTGCTGTGACTGTGATAAACATTAAATCCCGAAAATGAGTCCGCATTAAGTTCATGGTAGGCTTACAGAGTGCCTTTTCAAGCATTTAACAATTATGTTTTCTCGATTTTTAATCTCAGTGGAAGGCCTGACAAGGCTATTTAAATTGTCAAGTTGCTGAAACTACTTAAATTATTAGATCCCTGCTTAAACAACTTACACAACTTATTTTTCACATTTTTCCAATCTTCCAAGGTTTATTCTATTGCTAAATTTATACCGGAAAAAACCAACAAATAATGCAAACAAACCTCCCACTGCAACTGCTGTTTTGATTAATGAAAACTGTCACTCGCTTGCGGCACAGAATCCACTGGATGGGAAACTCTTCTCGAGATGGATCGGCTCTAGCCTCTCCATACTGTTATTGTCAGCAGCGGCAGCATGCGCACGCACCTGTGGGAAAAGCGAAATATTCTAATTAATTACCTCCCAGTCACCTCCGCAACACCGCAGAGGTTGGTGGCACAACTGCGATTGGATGAAGTGAGAAAGCTAATAAAAGGAATCCTTACGGTCGGTCGTACCGATCCGTAAATCGGACCGGCCGAACCAGCGGAGATTCAGCCAAACCATTTAACCTCCAGCTTTCCCGGTACTAGTACGGAACGGAACGCCGCGATGCGGCGGTCGGTAGTGCGAATGCTAAATGAACCATAAATCTACGCCAGTGGACATGGAAGTGCCATCTTACTCACGATGGACGCCGTCGCCGCCGTCGTCCAGTGGCTTCTGCGGTACCGAGAACCAAATTGAATCCAATTTAATAAACGCTTGGTCGGCCGCGTTGCTTGCTCGTTCGCCCGTCCGGATGGGTCCACATTTTAACCGCAAAATGTTGGATGCTGGATGCTACTCTAGTGCGCCGGGATTAGTCATTATAATTGGCATTTTTATGACTCTCATCGTCGACTGTATTTGCAGGGAAGGAGCAAACTAAGTGTTAGATTGTTTTCATTAGAAGAAGAACACGATTTCAATCACACGTGTAGTGTTTAAGTTGGACCAAAAAAAATCCAACCAACCCTTCGGGATGTTTAAAAGCGGTCCTCCCCTAGGGATGATTAAAATTTAAACGAAAAGTTTAAAGTAGTCCTCGGGCCTCTGTCGTCGGCTCGACAGAATAACCTAGGGTTGTGGGTTGTCTTTTTACGATCCTTAACCTCAACTGCTTCCTCGCTTTGCTCGGTTGCATCGGATGTGGTTGAATGTTGGAAGAAACTTCGGACGAGTGCGGTGACGACGACGCGTGTGTCAAGTTTGGGGACGGTTGGGAGGCGGTGGTGGTCGGCTACCAATTTAGTCCCAAATAAACATAAACGGTCGTGCTCTTCACTCAAATTTTGTCTGTCCAACCCACACAAACACACCCAATAGTTCTCACCAGAGACTGGATGTGTCAGCAGCAAGGAAGGCTCGACTAAATAATTGAGTGGGCCCGGAGCGATAAACGAGCAAATATGATTTTGGGGTTTTTTTCTGGTGGTCTCGACCATGATTGCGTTTTAGAGTGGCCAGCGTCTCTGCATGGGGCCTGTCATCCATAAAAGTCCAACACGCCATAATTTGTTGATGGGTTTCAACCGCTTCCTGATAAATAAGTTACGGGTTGAACACCCATTAGCAGATAATCCTAGCCAGAGCGGCGGGTCACTGCCAGATTAAAACAATTAAAATTTTCGCGGAAATTTGAAAAGTTTCTCGAAGTCGGCAGAAAAAAAAAACGGGGACACGATCCCGACGTACTCTACTGCCTAACCATTTTCCCATTAAGAGCAGCAGTGTTTGTTTTCAGCTGGATGGAAACTCTGCGGGATAAACTTGTGCCCAGCGATTTTCCTTGCTGTATGCCTGGCTGGCTACTGAAAGCCGAGAATGTGAGAACTTTTAAACTGGCAAAGTATTACGTTGTTACTGGCAGTGCTTTGCGGTGGCAGGCTGGCTCTGGGAATGGTCCCATTTGTGACGCAGCGCCAGGGGAAAGAAAACTTTTTCCCGTACCACCCGCCGTCATCCATCGGGATGACAGGGTGTCTGTCGATGGGTTCGCTGATGTTTCGATACAGTTAGCACTCGCAATCGGCAAGGGAGATGAAGGAAAATTTTTCACGCTTTCCGATTATTTTATCAAGATTAGCTTCAATCTGCAGGATCGACTTTGGATAAGAAATATTTCGAATCGGAGACGCGTCGCTGAAAAACTTTGTTTTCGAATTTGTTATTGGTGACCCAAGCAGTTAAATGGCGCTAGAAGTATTTATCTATAAAATATATACTGTCATATGTTTATGACAGGAAATAGACTTCTGATTTTTCATTTTAACTAATTTACGGCATTTTTGCAAGTTATTCATTGATTTCGGTGCAGTGATAAGTATCGAATTGACGTTAAGCTCCAGTTCATCGAACTGTAAAATAAACCCGAAAATAATTGATTATAAAACGTGCTTCTACCGATGATGCCTTTGCAGATGACATATCATTATTAATGGATGTATTTTCTTTGTTCTCTCGTTTCAGGTGCGTGTCATTGAATGTATCTTCTGCTGATTTACAACGCGTTCTGCTTTCACGTAAGTGACCTCGAAACCCGGCACAATAAGATCAAACACGGTTTTCACATGAAATCTGCTCTGAACATGGTTATAATCAAAATTATCAAAATGTTGATTTCCAATGAACTCTCTTTTAACTCTCAGAAATAATTAAACGCACTTATATGGAATATGTAATGCATCCTTCAACAATATTTTCTGCTTATTGGACATATTTCTGTGAAGTCAATTTTAATTATATTCATTTGGACCTATCTCGCATATAATTATTTCATTTCATACTAATTTCCAGTACAATGATAAAATGTCGAAAACATTTCTGCTTACGACGAATTATTTAATTAAATTCGAGTAAAATTTATTTCTGATTAACTCGATTTATCTACCTACTTAAGCACGAATTGATTTTTTATCAAACCAAAAATCATAATTTCTTCTCGGATCATACCAACCAACAGTGTGGCCTGATGGATTGCACAATGAAGTTCTATCGTACGAAAGTTCAACAGAAATACCGTCCATTACAGCTGCTTTCCCGCACTTTAGCTATCTCGTAGCTTTCTTCGCTCTGCTCAATCTAGAATACGTCCGTCATCCTCAACCTCTATTCTGTTCCTGTCCACATATCGGTATATTGTTTCTAATACGTGGCCATCTCGCACCGGCGCTCTTTCGGTTACCGGTCGAATGTTCTACTCAATAAACTACTGTCACACTTTTACATTAGGTAGTTGATGACCAAGTTTTACTCTCCCAATTATATCATTGCACACACGCACTGCACAATCGCCTCGGCGACGATAATTATTTTTGTATGATTGCATTTACTATAAGAAGATTACCGGTAAAGTAACCGTATATTTTGCCAAAGTAGTTTTGAAGTAGCATTTAAAGCGACTTAAGTGCTTATTGGCTTGCATTTGAATAGCATTGGTAATGCTTATTGGTTATTTGGGTGAAATTAGAAGCACGCTCCGCAAAAAGTTAGATTAAATGTTTCATTTTATTTTTGATTGACTCTGTAGCAATTAGGCTCAACTTTTGAGGAAGAGTGAATTCTCATTGTGAAAGTGGAAAATTTGATAAAAAAGAACGTTCTTTGATATAAGGTTAAAAATATTGACAAGGCGCAAGTATTACTCGAAGCCATAATTATCAATTTCCGGTCGAGTGCGTTATCCAGTTAAACCACCAAGCAATCTTTTATACTATAGTCCATTGCAAAGCTTTGTTGCGCACTTCTAACCCGCCATCGTGTAGAATTTGACCCACAGAATTTGGTTGAACTCGGTTTTCGCATAAGTACCGTCAGTACCTCGTCGTGTAGCTTACGAACCCGGATTCTGTTTGTTGTTTATGGCATCGTTTCAGTTGTCTACTTACTTGGTAACACTTGTAGCACTCCCAGAGACGGATTCGACGACCACTGGGAGCACCCGTATTGCCAAAATGAAACGCCCCATTTCTAAATGACCAAAACGTTACATTGATTGAATCCCCTCCCGCGACTGTTGATTAGAAGGATGTCTTCGTATTATGGAGGAGCAATTTCCCAATGAACTGCTTCAGAAACGTTCTAACTATAGGTAAAAATGCCAGCAGAACACTAGTAAAGGGATCCGCAATATTGTAACTTATTAAAAATCCAGTCCAGAAATTCAGATTGAATGAATCAAAAAGAAGGAAAAACTAGGATTTTTATTGCCTCCCTCAACTGGATTATCAGTTTCTGACTCATCAAATGAAAAAAACATTTTAGGCTCAGGGAGTATTTCTGTCTAGGTACGTAGTACCTAGTTAGCTGTTATTCGCATGATTCACCCCACATTTAGCGCACCGTACATTATTGCAACAGCAGGTGGCTGTATAACTTAAAAGAGGCAATTAAAGGATGCTTAAAGCGAGATAAGGTTTGCCTACACATACGGGTTCGGTGAAAGTCACCCGTAAATATTCTGAAGGGGTATACACGTTGATACCGTTGTCATGTGATGCTTTATGCAATTGCTTGCAATCTGGAATCTTTACTGGCTTGACATTGGAATCCTGGCATCAGTCAATCCCAAAATCCAGAAGGACCTTGGCCG
This sequence comes from Sabethes cyaneus, assembly GCF_943734655.1. Classification (NCBI taxonomy): domain Eukaryota; kingdom Metazoa; phylum Arthropoda; class Insecta; order Diptera; family Culicidae; genus Sabethes; species Sabethes cyaneus. The sequence goes on along the minus strand of NC_071354.1, from coordinate 16,148,677 downwards.
TCAGACTAAAATCACTGACGGGCAGCAATACAAACGCGATACTTCCGTGTAGAAAACTAAAATAGTTGTGCTCCAGACCTGACCGTATGGTTAACTTAAGACTACATCAGACAGGCCTTTGCTTTAAAAGCTTGAATATTAAAGAAAACTTTGCTGTTAACACTTCTTGTAAATATGGTGACCCTGAAAAGGACCGTTGGATTTGTATGAAGAAGTATTCATGCTTCGCGTAGAATATTTCACACGACCCTTAAAATCCATGGACAGTGTACGAGTTGTATGCCATGGCCATGAGAAATTTGTAATCTTGCAAATCAAATATTAGTGGCAATAATAAAATTGTTTTCTACCAGCTCCGAAATGACTGCGAGCTAAGAGGGCTCTTTTATGGTCAATTTGTCTCTCAGCCATTTGCACATCTGTTTTTGTAATGAAAATTCTCATAATGCAGGAAATAAAACCCTTTTTGTTCATTTGATCGTCTCTACTCCCCCTAGTCAGCTCCCCTTCCCCTTGCTGTCACTCAGCCCCTTGTAAGTCTGTCTTATTTTCGTAATTTCCTATAAAGCCTTTTTTGCCTTTTTTGTACATTTGTTAGCGATCCGGCAATTCGCATAGTTTGTTTATTTGATTGTGAAATTCAACTGACACATTTGTCTTATTGAATATTATAATCATGCTTATAAAAAACTACTATTAGATAATTTCTGTGCAAACTTATGTGAAGGTTCGCCGAACTCAAAGAGGGTTTCAACAGCAGAGAAAGTTCGAAAGCAGGCAGTTATTGGTTCGTTGCATCCAAAAGTTGTTCGATGAAAACTCGGCTGCAGTAGTCCGGTTGATCGGAGAGATCGTTGCGAGGCACGGAAGCTAAAAGCAGATAGAATTGTCGGTGAATCGATCTCGCCATTTAGAATCTTTGCAACACATACAGCTTGCTGAACCTTCCTACGCCCTGTGAGACATCCAAAAGCCTTTTTTCTGATTTGAACCTTCTCCCCATGTGAAGGACAACTTCTCCTTATGTCAACAACAGTGTACTGATTCCCTTATGTCAAAGAACATGGTATGCCAAGTTTGCCAAATATTTTTTTGCCAAAGCCAAATATTTTATTTTGGATTCCCACTTGAATAATTTCTTACCTTAATTAATTTCTCAAGAATAATACTACGTCAGAAAAATCACTTGACAGAGCGAGGCGGAAATTGAGGCGAAAAATTCAATGTTTTTCTCATTATTTTTTATATCATAGCATGTTGAGGTTGAGTCTCAAAAAAGGCACGAAGATCAGGAAGTCTCAAATCGCAAATTGCCATGACGAATTCCAGCCCTCCCGGTCTCTAGATCTTACGGATACTTCTTGCGATACGCGTGGAGAAGTTTGCACCGAAAATGAAATGATATTTGCTTGTGATGGATGTCAAAAGTGGCATCATACCCGGTGCGTCGGGATTCTCGATGCGAACGAGTAAAGTAAGTGGTACTTCAAAGAATAAGGATGCCAAAAGAAGAAGAAGAGTGGTCACTCCAAGAATGGTAGTTACGATTCCAGCGTCAAATCCAACCGTTCGACATCTCTAGAGAACAAGCTGAAAGCGATCGAGGAGAAGTAGAAGCAAATGTGGCAGAAATTAGACATGGAGGTGTTAATTAAAAGGAAAGAGATGAAGTTCAACCGAGACAGTGATGACGCTGATAGTAAGGCAGAAGAGGGTAGACAAAAGAGGAAGGAAAGAAAGTTTTTTTATTAGATTATAGTCACTTTAACAGCTTGGGTCATTCGTGACTTCTGCGGAGTTAGGATTTGAACTCGAGCCCTCGGCGTGCGAGGCGAGACGAGGCGGGACTAGACATTAAATGAAACAAGACATTAAACGGATAAAATGAAGTCCATGAATTAGACCATGGAGCAATTGTAACAATCCGCCTCGAAGAAATCCTTCGATACCAGTAAAGGAACATCCGGTGGAGGTAAAAACCAGAGTCCGAAAATGGAAAAGCTGACAAAGCAGAATCTGGAGAAACTCCAAAAAGTCCCTGAGAAAGATAGCGATTTCAGTGAAGACACCGAAAGTGAAAGCAAAACCTTCAAGCAAACTTTGTCCGAAGATGAATACCCCTCCCCCCCCTCCGGCTAATTCCTTCATGGCAAGAAACATGTATGCCAAGTTCGGTGAAAAACAGTCAAGGCGTTCTGGAGATATAACGGAACATCCCCATGGCCCCCGCAATTCTAAGTGGCCGGCGCTTAGCGGGTCACCGATAAACACCCTGAATCATCTAAAAAAGCAACCATATGATCATAAAATTATGTTTGAGGAATTAAATGCAGGAATTAAATTAAATTAAGTGAGGAATTATGCTAAATGACTTTATGCTCAATGGGCGGTCCCTCTAAAAATCTATACTATAGAGGTTTTAGCCCCCTGTCAAACTTTTCAAGTTCCAGTTTCGGACTGACGATATTTCACGTCAAAAGACTCCAAACACTTGTTATTTACATAATAACTTAGACTGTAGAACAGAAGTCGACTTCGGGGTGTAATCGGATAACACGCTTAACCGGATATTGGGAGTTGTAGATTAGAGTCTCATCTTCGCTTAGTTATTATTTTGAGCTTGATATTAAATTTTTCAGTTCATCCAATTAAGCATTTCGTCTTCTAAAACCAAAGAAAAACACTAAGTAACCATCCGATATGTTGGATTCAAAAATGGTTCAAACATTGAAATATATTCCAAAACATTCAACAGTAATCCACGTTTAGCGAAGGCCATATTATAGAGGTTAGGATAGCCATCACTTGGCGGAGATAGCTCCGTTCCAAAGAATTCCATATGTTAAGGTGAAATTAGTTGTCATCGATTCTGCAAACTTCAAAAGCAGTTTTTTTGTTTGAAACAAAAATTTTGTTCATGAAAATATCTTCGCTGTGTTCAGATTGGCAAGAACAATGCAGGGAATACATTTTTGTAAATAGAACCCCGCTTTTGGGCCCAAAAACCGTAAGCTTCCGTAATTGGGCTCTTCGACGAAAAGTTAATGACTGCTAGTTTCCCGTTAAGGCTTTTCAAGCAGAAACTGAAAGACCATCTGCCATCTTGAATTTCAGAATGACGTCAAACACTGACGTATAACATCTAATATTCTGAAAATTTTGACTACGCTCTCATGCAAAATAACCAAAATAACTAAGATTCACCGGATTTCACGAAGTACGGTCCAAGATGACTTAAAAAATCATGACTCTGATTAAAGTTTATTAATATTGTTCAAAAATATTCGGTCGGTCTTTGGTCCTGGATTTCTTCTTCCCAAAACAATCTAAAATTTTCCGAAAAGGAACAACAAGATTCGAACAAACTCAAGGCACTTTAGTTCGATGAAACTTCATGTTGTTGAATAAAAACATTTTCCCGTGACACCCATGGAGATGCAGAGGTAATCAGGTCATAGCAATTTCAAGTTTAAGTTATACAAATTCAGATGAACTTGATGTCATAAATTGTTTTAACAAATAGCACCTGTTTCCCAAACTGAGCGCAGTTAAAGAGAGGCGATGTTATCCACTTTATAATTAAAATGTAAACCAATTATATCAATCATCCAAAATAAGCATGATACTGGTACTTAAAGTTGTCATTTGTAGCAAGGCCATGTGGTTATAATTACTGATCCGACATAAATAAAGCATAATAGCAGTATAAAAAGGAAAATATTAAACAAACAAAACGCCATCACCGAGAAAGGCACGGAATTTAGTTGCGCTTCGACAGGCGGTTGCCATTAACGTGCTATTAACGATAACATAATGAACATCTGATAACTCGGGCCGCCGCCGCTGTTGTTGTTGTTCACGACTAATGACATATAAGTTTCGCTCGTATGTGAATCCTGTGCTTCGGGTGCCGCTCCGAGAACCGTGGTGCTGCTGGTGGTGGTCCTTTTGCGATCGTTATTCGATCTAATAATACTAATCTGGAAACGATACGCATGGTGAAAAATTCCAATAATTGTACGCCGATAGCAGTGGCAGTGCAGCAAATTCTGCCACATGAGGCAACCACATTTTGCCTTCGGCAGGACGCCAGCATAACATACCGAACAGCAGCCCAGCACATTGAGCTAGATTCCGCGTCTAATTTTATCTAAACGAATGCACAGCACTCTTACCCAGTCATATCAACAAACACTTAAAAACGGCCGCCATTCCATCGTAGGTCGGTATCAAAGACTCAGCTGGGGACCGTCCGATATGCGTTGCAGATGTGCTAACGGCTGCTCGTCCGTCCATCCGTCCGTTCCTGTCTGACCCGCAGTAATGCGTGCAGTTTCATGCGAAATTATTGATTCCAGTCCGTGTTCATTGGGCTGGAATGGATATGAAATGGCAAAAAGTGCCTACCCCCCGCAACGCGTTGACCGACGGCCTTTGGCTGGTCCGCTGGGAATGGACCAACAGCCCAACAGCCGAGCGTCAGCATTATAGTCATTAGTGATCTCTGACTGGATCCGGAGCTTGACGGACCGCTATCAGTTTTCCATTTGATTGAGCCGTCGTCGTCGTCGTCCCCATCCTTACCCAGCTCAACAAAAGCAAACTCGTGGATCATTTATTATACGAAAGGGTTCGTTCTCGTTCGATGGCCGCCGCTAGTCGGGAATCAATTGGCGCCCGTCAGCGACCCGTGCGAGCCGCGCCGCACGCAGAACGGGAACAGAGTTACGAGATTAATATTCACCGACTGAGCTGGGGCAGTAGAGAGTGATGGGGTCTTCTTAAGGCGTCGCTCGTGAATGCACATAAATTGCACGACCGTGTGGCGCGAGCCACTTTAAGCCGTTGGTACCGTTACGCGGGATGGACGGACCTTCGCTCAAGTGGACTAAACTCGTCCTATAGCACGTGTAGAATGCTTTTCCGCAATCCACAAGGCGACGACGCAGACGTCCAGTACCGTTTCAGCGGCAATAATGTGGCGTCCGGCTGGTGGACGCGAGCGAAACCCGTTGGACGAACCTCAGGAGATTTGAAACCTTACGTCGAACGTCGCATTAATTGTTCATCGGGGTTGACATAAATATGAGATGGTTTTAAAACAAGCACGCGATTGGAAGACGGAAAAACTGTGTCACTGGATGGTCAACTGTGGAGGAAAGGAATTGGATTTAAAGAGAATGGTGTGCTAATTGTCGCTGTTATTTTCACGGCAAAAGCAATCCTGCAATTATCGAATTCCTTTGGTGCTAATTATCAGGGAGCACCTTCGGAAATTGACTTACTGCAGGAAGGATTTGAACAATAGCACTTACACTGATAAGTTTATTCAGCCGATTTGTACGTTAAATGTGATTTTAATTGTTACAGGGAACAGTTTATCATCTTTCATCATTGTTTCATTAACCTCATTTGCAACATTTTACGTTTTACGTCCATTGAATAAGAGCTACCGTTACTCGGACGATCAACAATACCCCTTTTCACGGGTCCCATATGCAGTTAATTGTAACAATTGAAAGGAAACAATCAGAGACGCGCATTCGAGAATTCGTCCAGCAACCTGTGCGTGCGGTGAAGTGCGGATCAGCGGCATTTCACGGATGAGTGGTGCGTAGGTGTGTGCGCAAAAAAAATCTCCGACTGCCAGCAGTAAGGGAAACGCTGGTTCTTGCGGTTGATGGGGAGGAACGGTTGTTCCGTCGTTCCACAACCATTTTCCATTGTTTTCAAGATCGGTGAGAAAATGCCTTAAATACCTGAATCATCGGGGGGACACAAAAGCACTGTTGTTTTCACCATTATTACAACCCGACCACCTACCATCGTCGTCTCGGTTGGCACTTTAAGGTTGCTGTAAATTTGTGTACGTCGCCGGAAAAAGGCCTTTTTCCAGCGCACGCATGATTGCTTTCCATTTGTGTGTGCGGTGTCGGTTCACAGTCAGTGGGACCTATTTAACGGCGGAAACATAATTACCCCATTCCGCATCGTTAGTCAATGTCTCATAAAGTTGTAATCAAAATGCGATAATTACTATTCACACACCCAATCTGAATAACGCCAGTGGTTTGCCGTCGCATCTCTTAAAGTTATTCATTGTATCGTAATGACACAGAAAATTCCTCTGACCTTAGGCTTTTCAATGCGCATAAACCCAGGCAAAGCTTGATCTTACCACGTACGCACTCAACGAATTTAATTCACGTCGGGTAAAACGGGCGTCGACAGGACGCCGCCAACCAGCGGGAAAATATCTTTATTAATATTTAAATTTATTCTTGTCGTTCATGGTCACTTGTTCGTCCTTGGGTTCGGGTTCGGGTGTGTGTGTGTATGCCGGGAACGCAATGCGAGAAAATTCCGCTTCGCGAAACGACCCCGAGCGTTGGAGCATTTGTCATCTGTGTTTTGCCTTTCGGAGTTTGCCCGGTCGGAGTTCCACCCTCGTGAAAGCTTGGAAGAGATTGAAGCGGACGTGTGCGAAAAGATCCAATCGGGAACAAACCATATAGAAACATCTCTACATTAAATAAAAAGCAAATTGTCGCTGGATTGCGTTTCCCGTTTTTGTGGCGTGTGAAAAACAAGGAAAAATCATGCAATCAAGTTACATATTAACATTACACTCTGTGCTTCTGCACTTGGCTAACTTGCTGCTGTTGGAAGCTTTGAAAGTGATGGCAGCCTTAATAGATATTCATAATGGTAGCATTATATTCCTTTGAAAAGTTTTAGAGTCGAGAATTAAGATCAACTACATTTCACGTTGATAACTCATAGTAGAATAAGAGAAAGGTCGAAACTATTTTCATAATTAAAATCCACTGTAATTTTATTACCACCGAATCCTACGATCAGTGTCTGTTTTCAAACTCCCTAAAGAATAAAGTTTTTGTGCAAGCGGCTAGATGTAACAGTCATCGGAACGTGGTTGATTTTTACTACCCGAAATGTAATTTTTAAAAGCTCCTTTCAGACAAACAGCGTGTTACTGTGTCGGACCTCACACAAGTTGCCAGTGAACTTTTTTCAAGCAAGTAGAGCGTTTTTCCTATCCGCTTGAAGAACATCGACAGTGTCTAGGTAGTGATTCCAGTCTGATCGTCAAGGACCTCCAAGACTTTGGGATTGGCTGATTCAAGAATCTCAATGTCCAGCCTGTAAATTTACTGATCTACAACCAATTGCATACAGTATTGATCAACAATGATACCAAACTGAATACCATAATGACATCAGGCATGTTTGGATTAACTTTCGCGAGGAATAAAAATATTCTAGTAAGAGTGAAAGCAATCTGTGAAAGAAATTCTGTACAAGTTGCTCAGAAACTATGACGAAATTAAAAGTAAGGAAACCTCCTAAGAGTCTAACCGAACATAATAGAACGATTAAAAATATATAACCTTAACAAAATAAGAACCTACTAGGCGTACCGCAAGGAAGTAAGCTAAGATTATTTCTATTCTTACTATTTTTCAGCGAAATCTGCTGTACATTGACATAGCTAGGAAAATTTTAAAATACTGCCTTGTTTAGTACACTGAGAGCTAATGGTTTCATGGCGAGAGGTTTCATTCTCAAGCAGATTTAGAAGTACAGACTTTCAAGCAGATACAATCATTCGTGAATTTTCAGCTTCCCAAGCAGAGACGTCATACAGCCATACGGACTATGGCTACTATGGATCAAGGTCTAGAAGTAACATCGGTAGCAATCGAGGTTATTCTCCCCCTTTCCCTCCTTCCTCAACCCTGGATCCGTATAAGGAAACATTGACGACGACGACGACAGAAACCTCAAGCTAATCATCGGAGTGGAACTGTCGACCGGATACTGCGTGGTCAGATTTTGAAGACCATCAAGAGGGATTCCATTTTGAACGGACCATGATTTGGCCAGAAAATTCGGTGCTGCCCATAGTACCGTGAGGAAAATTCGACTCCAGGAAGGAATCAAGTCGAACCATAAAACAGAATAGTGTGGCCAAAATCCGTGCTCGAAAGCCATACGACCGGCTTCTAACCAAGATCGACGGGTGTCTTCTGATGGACGATGAAACCTATGTCAAAGCTGACTTCAGGCAAATGCCAGGTCAAAAATTGTTGTTGGCAACGGCTCGGGGGGGATGTTCCAAGCAAATTTAAGTTTGTTTTTGCCGATAAATTTGCACAAAAATTTATGTTTTTGCAGCTGTGGCAGAAAAACGAAAGTTTTCGTTACAAATAACACAGTATCGTCGGAACTATGCCAAAAGGAGTGTCTCCGAAAACGCATTTTGCCGTTCATTCCATCCCACTACCATCCCGTGACGTTTTGGCCAGTTTTGGGAAGCTGCAAAGTCACAGCAAATTTCAGCAAAGTCGTTTAAGAATAATATGCAGAGAAAGGGGTGGTCCAGCTTGTTCCGAAAGACCTTAACCCACCCAATTGCCCCCAGTTCCGCCCTATTGAGAAATACTGGGCAATCATGAAGAGGAGATTCAAGGCAAAGGGAAAAGTTGTCAAAGACATCAATCAGATGAAGACTTGGTGGAATAAGCCAAAACGATGGCCGAAGAGATTGTGCGCCGCCTAATGACGTTCGAGAATTTCTTCGAAACCGTGACGAATAATTTTATCCGTATTTTTTCTTAAAAGTATGAAGAATATGCAATATTTGTGTAAGAAAAGATCTTGAATTCAATAATAAATAACTGAAATACACGCAAATGTTTTTGTTCCAATACTATCTGAAGCAAGCTTTAATCAATCCGCACCTCATTCAAGAGGTCCCGGACGACGACAAACGTGAGTGGGTGCGCTTCAAGCGAGGGAACAAAAAAAAAATTAACAGAACTTTCATCACTCGTCTCTCCGAAATAGTGTTGGATACCTGTGACCTGACAGTATGGATTTCAGGTCTGCCGCAATACCGATAGCCGACCGGAAAAAGCCTAAACCAAATCGTAGCAGTCTGGACCGGTATACAACCACAGCGTAGCCGTAAGTCAAACCAATGATGAGAAAGTAGGAACCTCAAACCGTGCAAGGTACATCAGCAAGCAAATCATCGTTTGCGGTATTGACAGAACTTCAGAAACCTTTCGTTCGCAGACTGGATGAAAGTCGTCGATCGTTGGAAGGTCTGCCAGGTGTGTCTGAACGACCACGGACGTGTCCATGAAAAGCTAACTATAAAGTGAACGCCCGACGTTGGTATCAGGAGTCTAAGAGGACAAGCAGATGTTGTAGACAGTCCAGACCGCCGAAAGGTTGTTGCAGCCTAATTAAACGTTAGACGCACGTTAATCAAAATTTCGCACGGCAATTCAAGCGCTTGCGAGGTTTGCCTGTTGCGTCGTACTATGGATGACCATAGATTCTAATAGGCCCAAATAATGTTCCATCCATAGCAGTGTACTGCAAGGTTGAGTGGACGGTCTACGGACCGAAGCCAGCAGCTGCCCCTGAATCGAATAGTGGATTTCTGAGTTTCTACCATGAAGTATCCAACGACGACATTCATAAACAGCTGAAAACTCACTACGCGTTGGAGGAATCAGTGGTCAGTATTCCGCTGGAGTCTTCCAAGGACAAGAAAGCTTGAGAGATCCTCGAAAAGACCACGAAATGAATCGGATACTATTTCGAAACTGGCCTATTATGGAGAAAGGATGATCCAGAGCTCACGAATAACTATCCAATGGTGATTCGGTGGTTTAAGTGACTGAAGAATTTGAAGAAGGAACTGGAGGATGATGGGTATCAGAAGAAAAGGTACACGCCTTTGGGCACTCCCTAGGATTGATCTTGACGCGGTTTAAACTGCGTGACACTTTAAGTCACCAGCGGTGCCGCACTTAGGCGGCGCGTGGGAGCAGATGATGAGGTCCGTAAAGAAGGCGGCGAAGGCGCCAGCCGATAAACCAAAGATGAAAGTGACTTGAGGAGTAGGAACTGTTAAAGTCTTCATTGTAGAAGATAAAAACAGAAAAAGCTGCTTCCGGAACTAGATTAATAAATTTTCAGTGACAAATTTCCAATTCAACAAATTTTCAGTTAAATTTTCTAGTCCGACGAAATTTTCAGTTCGACAAACTTCCAGTCCTACAAATCTGCAGTCCCAGTTCCCGTTCCCATCCAGGGTGTTTTCAGCGTATTGGTTTTGCTGATTCTGACGAAGAATTTATCGAGATTCATTATTTGACAATCAAAAGGGTAGGTAAAATTGTTAATTGCTGCTAGCAGAGCCGTAGCGTGACATGGTTTCCTAAATCAGTGTTTCCTTCAAGTTTATCGTTTTTTATACAAATATGCATGGTTCGTAGAGCACCCTTTAACCAATACTTCGCTTTACTTATTGCTGGTACCTTACTAAAGTTCAGACGCTGTTAACCCAAGTAACAATTTGGGTTTTATTACACTCTTATGAGGGTATTTAAGACCAAAAATGGTCTTGAAGACCACCATAAGAGTACAATAAAACCAGTCTAGCCAAACTCACGCTACGACGCTGGCCGTCAGTACCTCAATTAAGCCACTGACACAACTTGAGGTGATTGATGCTAAAAAGTTATGTCTGCTACACTTCAGTCAACGTCCGGCATCAAAACTATAGCATCCAAAAAAGGGAGTACCTTCCTACTACTAGGACTTTGTCCTCCTTCAAGAGAACAATACCTGAAACGGACTTCAGTTACAACTAACTGTTGAACAAAACATCCATGCTTGACAGCTTGACATCAGACGACATTCGTTCACATTTTGTTGCTGCTTTTGTTTTTGTCCAACTCTGCGGGAAACTAATTCACCCAGCATCGATCCCTGAAAGTTCAACCAAACTGCGCATCGATGGCTCAAATAATAAGCTGTCATCAGCCTCGATTTGTGCGGTGCGGAACGGTGCGGTGTTCACATTCAGGCCGAATAAACCGAATAAATCGCAACCATTAGCGTGAATAACGCAATCAAAAAATGACACTTGATTTGTCACTGGAAACGTTAGCACAGCACAGGGGGAGAAAATGCCGACCGTGATTAGGTGCGTGTGTGTTTTCTGGCACGAACGTGGGTGGGCCTGAGCTGGGCATGCGGCTGGGGATCAAACAAAAATCAAGTAATCTCCGAAGTGATTTCGAAGCTCACCCACTCGAGCGGGAGATTTCATACGGTCTCAATGCATGTGCGTTTGTGTGTGTGTGAATGGAGGTTTGCTTTTTACACCTAGGGTAACAACGACTATACACACTGCGCGTTTGTTTGCGCTTGAGATTATAGTAGGTAGCTAGCGAAAAGGACGCCTTTTGCCTCCTGTTGTTATTTAGAACTCGAGCCATCATAAACCTGTTTGTTACGTTGTCGCAGGATTTATCCCGGAGATTGGATTTGTCAGCGAAGGCAATCAAAACGGATTCCGGAAGATGAACAAATCACTAATTTTATGTTGTGATTTCTACAGTAAGTCATATGAAATTAATGTTCTGATTTTTATTGTGCTTCGCACGGAATTAACAGATAAACAGAAACATTACATTGGCACATTGATTGAGTGTCCGCTGTTTGATACCTTTTTTTTTATCTAATTGAATCCACTGCTGCTGACGTAAAAGTTGATGTGCGTTGCTATATAATAACTGGCCGTTCCCAGCTGACCATTCGAGCGTTGAATTGAGCTTTTATTGTCCAATCAGCACATCCTTCTTTTCCGATACGTAGAATCGATTTCCCTCGCCAATATCTATCAAGCACAACACCGTATCCACTTTTGCAGACCGATATGATTGATTGTGTTGCTATGGAGCTGTGCTCCAACGCCATGGACACGAAAACAACATCTGTGATTTCTTGCTTGATTTATGTCTTCCTGCTTCGATACCTTTCTCTACCTCCTTTCCTAGCCGGCACGCGGTTTGGTCCAGGGAAACCACACTCGTCCTTTTATATCAGCCAGCACACACCGGGAATTGCTAGTAGTGCTAATCCGATTGACTCGTCCGCAAAAAGCGTTGCTGCTATTCATCTTGACCCAGTCTCCAGGGGAGCCGCACGGCACACTTATATCCGCATAAATCAGATACTGTGTGATGTACACAAGACACGAACCCACAGTCGAACCGTCCTATCGTAACGCTTGTTTCACAAGACCTCCACTTCATGATGAACCGCCGCAATCGACAAGGTTTACTGTACCGACTACTAACACCGATTTCAGTTCAAGTTTCAAAGAAAGAAAGAGTTAAAGGCCCTGTAGACCACAAAGTGCGTGGGCGTTCACCCATTCGCACCATCTCTCGCTCTCCTTTCTGTCTCTCCGTCTCACTCAGCACACCTACAATGCATTATCCACAAACTGCGAAAACAACAATCTAACCTCTGCCGCCGTCGTGTTAGCTGGCCTATTCAAATACTTTGGCCTGGAAAGGTGTGAAAATAGGCAAACAAACGTCCAACCAACCAACCAACCAACCGGGCCTTGGAAGAAACTGTGTCCGTGTGTGTATGCGCGCCGCCGGCCTATGCGTGCATGTGGACGACCCTATTTACTGACCGCCCACTCGGTCCCCGTTCCGAGCACCGGACGAGCGTTACATCAGCTCAGGTGAGCTGAAATCTCTGCAAAATAAAGATGCTTTGTTTGAATAATTTATACCCTCTTGAGCGCTTCCGTGGCGGCCGGGATGTGTTTCCGGGTGAGAAGATTTACCGATGGACCCACTTCCGAGAATATGCTTCTTATATCTCGCTAGTTCATTAATTAAACATACCTCGGGAGTCTCGCCCCGGTCAGTAGCAGCGACGGCGACCCGGCCGCCGCGTATCCATCGGATCGAAGCGGCGGCGGTCGTAGACTTTTGGGCAAATAAATCAGAATAGGAAAGCACTTTTGCCGACTCGACCAGTCGGTATCCTTAATCGATCAGGGAGCCACCACCGCCACCAACAACAGGTACCAACCCCAGCTCGCTTGCTCACTCACTGACTCAACCCCCTTCCGATCGCTGCGATGGATGGAAATACGGAACCCATTTGTGCTATTGATAGATAGCCGCTTCGGTTATCTTAAATAAAGCTGTCGGCGATGAGAGCGATTCGGTTGATGATTTATTAGAGGTATTATTGGGTTATCTATCATGGTGAATGCATGAATGAGCGAATGAATGGATTGGAGGGCACTTGTTTGTTCGGGGTGCTGCAGTAAGATTTACATCCACCCACGGGTGAGGTGAGGGTCGAAACGATGGTATGGGACGAAATTTATCGAGTGGTTCAATAGAAGGAAGGTTGTATTTCGACATTTAATTGTACGCGTGTGTGTGTGGGTATATGTGGTTGGACTGCTAGGTGAATGAATATGTTAGTGAACAAAGGCTGGATTTAGGAATTCATGAGGGAGCAACTATTCAGGGTGATAAGTTGTCACGCAGCTGTTAATTGATCAAAAGGGAAAGTATCACTTTGGTTGTTACTTAGATACAATTATGGCATTAGGGCATAAGCCCGTATGAATTGTACAGGACATTATACGATAGAGGCTTATGAAGCCTTACAGCGCTTGCGAGCTACTTCAAGCTTATCAGTCCTGACTGATACTGATACTGAACGACTGTTCAAGTTCCGGAAAAAAATAACGTCAAAATAACGTCAAGTTTCTAGAGAATTCATTTTCAATTTTTAAATAGACTTACCTAGAACAACAAATAAAGAGAAAATGTTTAGATTTTTGGAATTATGATTGAAATTTGGACTGAAATTGAGACTTTGATTGGGATTGAAAGTAGGAATTCTGGATGAAATTTGGACTAAAGTTGGGACTAGAATTGAGACAAAAATCGGGCCAGAAATTCGGTCTGAAATTAAGAGTAAAAATGGATCTAAAATTGGTACTGAAAATGGAATTAAAATTGAAATTGGGACTGTGAATGAGATTAAAACTGAAATTGGGACACAAATTGGGATTGAAATTGGGACTAAAATTGGGAGTGAAATTGGGACTGAAATTAGAACTTAAGATGGATCTAAAATTGGAACTGAACTTGAGAAATGAATTGGGGTTTAAATGGGGACTGAAATTGAGATGATTTTACTGAGATTTTAACTGAAAGTAGGAATTAAATCGAGTCTAAAATTGGTATTGAAATTGTAACTTAAATTTAAACTGAAATTGGGACTGAAATAGGTATTGCAGTTGGAACTGGAACTGAAATTATGACTTGAATTTGGGCCCAAATTGAGTCTTAAACTTGGCCTGAAACTGGGACTCTAATTGAAATTTAAACGAGGTTTGAACTGAATTTGGGGACAGAAATTGGGACTAAAAATCTGGACTAAAATTTGGATTGAAATTGAAATTGGGAATTAAATGGAGACTTAATAATTAAATTGAGAAAATGGAGAATTAAATGGAGACTAAAATGGAGATGGTTGGGTGTGAACCACAAATTACGTAACGTAAAAATATGATATTTATCCCCTCTCCACCCTATGTAACAATAAGTAACACGTGGAATAACTCCCCAGTAAATTACGTAACGTTTTCTCCGCCCCTTTTTCCTCAACCGTTTAAAAAAAATATGTTAACGAATTCAACCATTCATTTGGGTCAATTTTTAGAAGATTTTCCGACCGATTGGTGTAAGAATATTGAAAATCGATCGGAAAACCGCTGAGCTATTAGCGCTCAAAACCTATCATTTTTCGTGACGCTCGCATTTTTCGATTTTTTGGAATGACACCCTACCTCAAAACTTGCCGTAAGACCTAGTCCTACGTCAAAAGTAATGTAAGCCTAACCCTCGGTCCTATCCAGCTAGCATTTTTATCGATATAAGTAATTATATACGACAATATCCGATTAAGCCCGACCCGATCCGTACTGCTGTACGATTCTGTGCTGAACATCGTATGTATGTCAGCTATTATCATTATATACGAATGAAAATCAACCTGGGCGGACTATATCAAGCTTTAGTTACGATTACGAATTTGGTGCTAGCTAGGTACCCCTATAGATGCTACGTAATTTGTGTACGAAGCCTAATTAGGTCTGATATCACTAGTTAACAACATTAATGAACTCAGTAAGCTGAAGATGATTTTTCATGTAAAATTGGCCGCTGAATCCGAAAATGAGATCAGAAAAAAATTAAAGTAGTGAAGTTCAACTAATCGATAGCAAATTTTCTCCCCTTTATTATGATAAACAGATATTTAAAATTGATGCACTGCAGCCGGAGATAGGGCATGTTGCTGCTTCGTCGTAATTGCCTATTCCCGTCCTATCCAACACAAATTATTAAAAATATCCGCATCTTTATGACACACAATGCAAAACTAGTTATTCCCTAATATTTTAGTTTGTTGTCTATCATACGCGATCAATCAAAGTAAGCTGAGATCTATTTAAATGCTTTTTATCATTAAAAAAGTCCTTCCAGCCAAATTTCCTATGTTTTTTCGTGCGACGAAGAAGAAAATGTCAACTAATCGTTTTATTTTCCGTCATTCATAAATGAAAATAACTCACGCAAGGCATTGTCGTTATTCTACTTGCCTGGGCTGCAGAAATTTTGCAGAAAAACATTTGTCATGCCGTCCTACACAAATACATGCGCGTTAACTTCGTAAAAATTGTTGTGATTTTTAGTTCGGACGATAAAAAATTTGAATGGACGGATTTTAAAACGGTACGACGAATTTTAGAAATAAAGTCAGTTGCGTAATTTCAATAATAAGCTTTAATAATCGCTTTTCAGTGATTTTAAAGTTCACGGATCGGAAGGTAAGTGTGTTTTAGTCTAATCAGCACAAGAACTATTGGAGTATTCATAAAATCCATCCAACAAATGATGTAAATTAGAATGGCTTTACTTACTACGACGGGAATTAGAAATAAACCCTATTTGTATTTATTTACATGGACTTTCTTTCTTTAAGCAAAATTTCAACTTTTGTGCATATCTCAAAAACTATTCTACTTTAATGTTTTCTGACCTCATTTTCGGATTCAGTGGTCAATTTTACATGAAAAACCACCTTCAGCTTACTGAGTTCACGATTTTTGTGTTATTTTGTTAACTAGTGTATTCAGACTGAAATTGAAACTCAAATCGGAAGTAAAATTCCAACTAAAATTAATATTAAAATCGGAACTAGAATTTAAACTGAAATTCGGACTGGGGCTGAACCTAAAATTGGCACTCAAATTGTATATTGGGACTAAATTAGCGACTGCATTGTTACTGCAGTTAGGACTGAAATCGGGACAGAAATTCGGACGCAAATTGGGACTGAAATTGGAACTGAAATGGCGACTGAAATTTAGACAGCTATTTGGACTGAGATAATCATTAATATTTGGGTCGAAAGCGAGTCTTAAACTCGGGCGAAACTGACACCGAAATAGCAGTAAATTGAGACGTGAATGAGGACTAAATCGGCACTGAAATTGATACTGTAATTGCGTCTTAAATTCTGACTATCATTAGGACTGAAATTGAGGCTATAGTTGGGACAAAAATTGAGACTGAAATTAGGATTAACATTGGGACTGAAATTTATACTGAAATTCGGACTGGGACTGTAACTGAAATCGGAAATTGATTTTAGGACTAAAATTAGAACTGAAGATGATGCTGAAATCGAGACCAGGATCGGGACAAAAATTCGGACTGAAATTAGGACTGAAATTGGAATTGAAATTAGGAAATAAACCGGGGTTTAAATGGTCGGTGCTAAGTCAGACTGAACCAAGTGACAAAACTTTGATTTCGAGAAAAACGGATTCAAAGTTTGCTGCTCTGTATCGTTTACAGCTATCAATCGTTCGTAATCATCCCATAACTCTGGCTATTTGCAATATTTATGTAGTCTGCTTAGAGTAAAATGTAGATTTGAAAATTCTTGATCGACTGAAGTTTTTGGAGCGTCTTAGTAGAATACGAAACCTAGTTCGAAAACAGACACTGAGGAAGCCTGCAAGTCGTAGGCGAAATACGTATCTGTCGTGAATAAAATACACATAGTAGAATTAAATTGGATAAGTTTTCTTAGTTTTTATTTTTAGAATTCTTGATCGTTTGCTGTCATTAACTCATTTTTCCAAATTTTGCGACACCCAACAAACATTTTTGTTTAAGAATAGCTTATTCAACTAGTGTACAGCTAGTTCCCGTGGAACAAATGCTTAATAAGCTATTATACAACAAAAATGTTACTTGGGCATGGTCCGGTCTGGTTTAAGGCCGACCATATGAGGACTGAAATGATGTCAGAAACTGCTGATGATGACTGAAATCGACACTCACATTTTGGCTGAAATTGACACTCAAATTGGGACCAATTGGGACTGGAACTGGAACATTGAGTGGAATTGGAACACAAATTCGGACTGAGATTCTAGCTGAAAATGGTAATTACGACGAAAATAGAATTGGTACTGAAATTTAGACTAAAATTAGGATTGAAATGAGAACTAGGACTAAAATTGGGACTTGAATTCGGACATAAATTCGAACTGAATGGGGGAAATGGAATGGAACTGGGACTAGAACTGGAATTGGAATTGGGATTAAGATTGAGAAACTTGTCGGACTGCATCTTGTTGCATTGGAAACTTGTCAAACTGCAACTTTGAACTGAAATTAGGATGACGATTAAAATTAAAACTTGAAGGCGGACTGAAGTTGGAACTGGATCTGGGACTGAGATTGGGACTGGGACTGGGACTGGGACTGGGACTGGGACTGGGACTGGGACTGGGACTGGGACTGGGACTGGGACTGGGACTGGGACTGGGACTGGGACTGGGACTGGGACTGGGACTGGGACTGGGACTGGGACTGGGACTGGGACTGGGACTGGGACTGGGACTGGGACTGGGACTGGGACTGGGACTGGGACTGGGACTGGGACTGGGACTGGGACTGGGACTGGGACTGGGACTGGGACTGGGACTGGGACTGGGACTGGGACTGGGACTGGGACTGGGACTGGGACTGGGACTGGGACTGGGACTGGGACTGGGACTGGGACTGGGACTGGGACTGGGACTGGGACTGGGACTGGGACTGGGACTGGGACTGGGACTGGGACTGGGACTGGGACTGGGACTGAGACTGGGACTGGGACTGGGACTGGGACTGGGACTGGGACTGGGACTGGGACTGGGACTGGGACTGGGACTGGGACTGGGACTGGGACTGGGACTGGGACTGGGACTGGGACTGGGACTGGGACTGGGACTGGGACTGGGACTGGGACTGGGACTGGGACTGGGACTGGGACTGGGACTGGGACTGGGACTGGGACTGGGACTGGGACTGGGACTGGGACTGGGACTGGGACTGGGACTGGGACTGGGACTGGGACTGACAATGAGACTGGGACTGGGACTGGGACTGGGACTGGGACTGGGACTGGGACTGGGACTGGGACTGGGACTGGGACTGGGACTGGGACTGGGACTGGGACTGGGACTGGGACTGGGACTGGGACTGGGACTGGGACTGGGACTGGGACTGGGACTGGGACTGGGACTGGGACTGGGACTGGGACTGGGACTGGGACTGGGACTGGGACTGGGACTGGGACTGGGACTGGGACTGGGACTGGGACTGGGACTGGGACTGGGACTGGGACTGGGACTGGGACTGGGACTGGGACTGGGACTGGGACTGGGACTGGGACTGGGACTGGGACTGGGACTGGGACTGGGACTGGGACTGGGACTGGGACTGGGACTGGGACTGGGACTGGGACTGGGACTGGGACTGGGACTGGGACTGGGACTGGGACTGGGACTGGGACTGGGACTGGGACTGGGACTGGGACTGGGACTGGGACTGGGACTGGGACTGGGACTGGGACTGGGACTGGGACTGGGACTGGGACTGGGACTGGGACTGGGACTGGGACTGGGACTGGGACTGGGACTGGGACTGGGACTGGGACTGGGACTGGGACTGGGACTGGGACTGGGACTGGGACTGGGACTGGGACTGGGACTGGGACTGAGACTGGGACTGGGGCTTTCGTTTGTCATCAATTTAATTTGGATTTTCACATTTTTTCACAATGACGTAAGTTCAAATCCTACCGCTGTCACCACTAAATTGAAATAATAATGAGAAAGATGTTCATTTTTTATTCTTTGTCGAAGATAGAATAGCTTTAAATGTGTTATTTATGGTGTATCCGAGAAACAGAACAGTTATTGGAACCAGGGCTTGAAAAGGGATCGCAAGTTGAATGTGACTGCCGTGAATGCGAACTTTCCGCATTCAAACTCCGCTTTTTGAACGATCATTCGACTGTTTTTTCAATCCAGTCAATCTCCCGCTTGCGCTGCTGCCGTCTTACAATTCATGCGGCATCTCAGCAAAAGCAACCAGTCGATCTCCCGTTTTGCTTTGCGCTTTGAGAATATAAACTGCAAACTGACTGGAAGCATACGGTGACGTATTTTTTCGTTTCTCTTTTTGTCTCCAAATCGGCTGCTCACAGTAATAGTTTGTCACCCGGACGTCGGTCCGACGCAAGCAAAATATTCGTTTGTATTGGACGGAGTCCGACCGACTTCTTCCATGCACATGTAGTGGTTGTTTTTTTGTAGTATTGAATCATAC
Organism: Sabethes cyaneus; assembly: GCF_943734655.1. Taxonomy (NCBI): domain Eukaryota; kingdom Metazoa; phylum Arthropoda; class Insecta; order Diptera; family Culicidae; genus Sabethes; species Sabethes cyaneus. The sequence continues at coordinate 16,129,070 of NC_071354.1, read as the reverse complement.
GATTGTGCGGTTGCTTTTCGTTAGCGTGGTGATTGCCAATCATTTGACTGTTTTGCAGTCATTCGCTGCTCCGAACGGTAAAGGCAACTTGATCGAAACAAAAATGTCAACAAATTTTAGAGCGCGGTCGTTCTGCTGCGTGCGATCGGCGTTTGACTGAGCAAACTGCCAGTTGTGTTATGCATAGCGTTCGTATTCCACCTCTAAACGGACGGTGTGAACTTGAATGCGCGTTGGTGTGACTGCGGTAGAAAAAAAGGATCGGTCGAAGCCCTGATTGGAACTTTTTTTTTCGATTTTGGTGTTTTGTGTACTCTATTCAGAACGCTTTTAGAGCTTGTAAAGACGCATACTTATCTCGAAGTGATCAAGTCTGTGATTTCTGTTGAAGAAAAATTACGAGCTAATTTTGTTTGAAAATAAGTAAAATTTTCTACATTTTAACCACCAAGTTAGCTTAAAGGTACGATGCTGGCCTAACAAACTAGTCGTCGTAAGTTCAAATCTCGGCTGAACGGTGCTGCAAGAATCAGTAGTAGGATCGTTGTACTAGCCCCCTAATTGTCCTGTACTCTAGTAACCGGCTGCGAAGTCTGTCGATAAAGAAGGGTCACTCCCTTAAAGACGTTTATACTCAAGGTTTAGCTTTTATTCAACATTTTAAATGAAGTATAATAATACTACATCTATATTTTTTTTTTTTGATTACATATACTTGAAAGTATGTTTCATATCCATTTATTTAAGCTCTAAACGTTGCAACGCTGTCAGTTTTCATGAGAAACCGAAATTGTATAGAAAAGGCATCCCGGACGAACCGAAAAGGTTTGCACAGAATCTCTGGGATTCCTCGCATTGGAATCATGTGATGGAATTGTGCATAAGATTTGTGCAGAATGCCGAATACAGAACCAGGAATCCTGTGTGAAAATTCAACAGGCGAATTCTCCTTTACTATGAAATAAAAATCCTCAGGATTCTGAAAGCAGCAATCCTGTGTGTGTATGTGTTAGTAAAGGATGTCGTTAGACAATCCGATTGAAATTAAACTTATCAAAAAAGCTTTCATTTTCACTTGAAAAATGTGCTATTGATCTTCTTCAATCAATATGTTGGGTTCAATGGAATTCAAATGAGACCTGGCCAGTGTAACAAGCAGAGTCCCGCAAGGGTAAATTTTAGGACCGTTCTGGATGTTTATTAACGATCTATTTATTACGAAATGTTCTATGATTTTTCTGGAAAAGTAAAGCACAGTTTTCGCAATAGAAAAGTTTCCATTCTAATCCAGTGGACTTCTGGAAGATCAAGCCAACAGACTGCAGGCTTGTTATCGTACAACTTCTAGCTTTTGATTTCACAGATTCAGGCCGTTTGGTGCTCCATTTTGACTGCTTTTGCCTCCAGTGAGTTAATAAGCCGTTTCACTTGTTGGCAGTTGGCACACATAACATTAAACGTCGAAATGCAAAGCGTCTTCCACACATCTAGTACTAATGATTTATCAGTAGATGTGAAATAGTTCACTGCTTTCCTGTGAATTACACGGTCAGCGAGACCGAGTTTTCTATCTCATGTCGTGGAATCGAAATAAACATAGCACTGCCCTCCATACTTCCATAATCTAGCTTGAACAGCACCAATGTTTATATCTTTTCCTTTAATACGTTTTTTAATGGAAAGTGGTCTACTCGCTGTGCACCAGTTATGCACAATTCGTTTTCGTTTTCATTTTTCAGAGAAAATGGTCACACATTTTTAAATTTCCACGCGGAATATTAAAAAAACACATCTCTTTTTGTCAGTGTGTAAACAAGCCCAGACGCAGCCGAAAGTTGATTGAATACTGCAGATCCTATTTGTTCATACTTGTATGTGAAACTCTACGTCGCAATTGACTAACCATCGTAAACTAAGCTGATTAAATAAAATGGCTCAATTATGTTTTTTAAGATCGCCCTCGAAAAATTCCAAGAGAAACATTTTCCAATCCAAAACAAAATGAGTTAAAGAGATGGAGGAATTTGGGTTTATTATGAAATTATCATAAAACGAAACGAATTAGTGTAAGACAATCACAGACACATTAGGAGGTCAAGATAAGATGCTTTTAAATGGGGTTTTTATTAAACCGCCAACTCACGATAGCTGTTCGAAGGTAAGGTGCCACAAACGAGTCCGTAACTGTAACCAGTGAACTCCGAAAAAAGAACCCGCCCAAATCAATTTTGGCCGCCTCCTCAGCCAGTCAGTCAGTCAGGTGCACTCCGCTGTCCTAGTTCACTAATTGAATCATTGGCCCTCTAGGGTGGCCGTCCTTTGTTTCCTCCCTCTCGCTTCTTAGCATCACGCTCATAATCGGTGTCTCATTCCGTCCGTCGGCATGGATGCCGCCTCGCGATACTCTGCTGATTGACAGACACCGAAGGTAATTTTTCAAATCACTTTAGTCTCTCCCTTTAGTCGTTTACTACGACGACTGCCGCGGCAATCAGCTACCGGGCTGCAAACAACAGCCGGGCCAGCCGCAGCCAGCCAGCACCACGATTGCTTCATTCAGACAGTGGGTAAAATTACCTGGGCCTTCTATCTTGGCTGGGCTGGTGGCTTGTGCCATACCTGTGTCTGCTTCAGAAAATGGTTGGCGTTAGGTCTCGCTAATGGTGCTGGGGAGCAGCAGCCGCGACGTGGACCCACGCGACTTGCGTTGCCGCACGGCGCGCACACGAAAGGAGGTGTGAAACTGAATTGAATTGCAGACGGAAATAATCACGCTAAGGTTCACTTGAACGGTGGTTGTCATCGCGCGGATGTTTTACGGCTGGACATCACGTTGTCGTCGCGACCGTGATTTGCTACATACTGGAAATGGGGTCCCCCGTTTTGCGTGTCATGCAGTTTGATCAGCAAAATGTCAAGGACCTCCCGTTTTGGTGGTGGGATTTTAGTGGCGTTGGGTTAGTTGGTTGGTATGAGACGGATATTAACGGAAGACGCTTCGTTAATTCCATACTAGTTTCGTCTACTTGGGGGAAAGAAGAGACGAATTATTCGGAGGTCACTTGATACGTTCAATTTAGTATGGACTGATGAGGGCTGTAGCATAGAGAAGATTTTGTCTTGTTTTCCGAACTCTCTCGTGGGGTAAGAGGATTGTGGATGGCGGCACACCAACCAGCTGTGGGTGGGAGTTGCGAAGCAGTTCGCCCACTCACCGTCGTGATACTCCGCGGCACGGGACAACAAGCGAAACGAAGGTCTACCTGAAACACACATAGACTGTCGTCACCACACCAGAGTCAGAGTCAGAGTCAGAGCCGACATGATTACCATTCGCAACGGCAGAAACCACTTCAAGTGGAGAGCTTCGGAGAGCTGCGAATGTCTTGTGCTTGTGCTGTTTTCTTTATTCATCGAGTTTTGATGACTTGCGTGCACCTTTGGCCTAAGTTTCATTCATGATTTTCGGTTGAATGGAGCGTGGTCGTGGAGAACCGGTTTCGTGTTTAAGCGATTCGGATTTTTTTTCTTTCTTATAAACTCGAAGTTAAGGTTTTAGCCTAAGCAGATTTCAAGTTCTGCCTGCCGGTGAGTCTAACTAAGCCAGACAACAATAAGCTGGTTGAGATATACTGGCGGATCTAAAATTATTCCTGCGCATATCGCATACCGGATTGGAGTTCCTCACAGCAATGGTGGATTCGGTTTGGAAAACTTTGAAGTCTATATATAATGGTTGTGTCACAAGCTCGTATCATCGCAGCATAGAGTTGCAAATTTTATTAAGCAATTCCTGGGATATCGAGTTACGGAAATGTTTGTATATTTTTAACTGTTTCAAAATGATCGTCGAAGGATGCATAAGTTGATCCATTTGTCATATGCAAATCCTTCGCTTCCTGTAGTTTGATTGCTCATGCAAATGATTACTTTTTAAGTAACAAAATTACTGCTCAAATGAAACTTTCGACTAGGATTCTCCCAGTGTCCCAACACTCCACCAACATGTAGCAATCATCCGCCGTTGGACACTCATCTAGAAACGGCTCAAGCTAATTAACTCCCCATGTATGAATCATAATCAGTTTACCATCAAACTCAACTGGCTTCGCCCACGCACCTTAAGGAAATAGGTATTCCTCGTGCCCGTGTTGGTTGTCGTTGTCATCGTCATCGTCGTCGTTTTCATTGCCATCGTCGCCGTCGTCCCGTTCGTCGGTTGGTTGCTGGTTGCCGTTCAGCAGATATACCTGTTTATTCTTTCCTTCTAATTTCCTCCTCCGAACCCGCCGATGCCAGCACCTCCATAAAGAAGGAGCCATTAATAAGGCAAATAAAATAATATAAAATATTAGAATTGATGATTGAGAGGCCCGGTGCGGGTTCGCATCCACCTGGTTCCCGCGCAGGGCGCAGCAGCTCGGCTCGAATGAACGACACAATCGACTGGGTGTTTTATGTGCCTCTTTTTCCCATTTTTTCCTCATTCTGCCTTTCCGGAGTTCATTGCAAACGCTTCTTCTTCGTATTTTATTGTTCTGTTTGGGTTGAATTGGAGTCTTCTTGCGTCCGTGTCCGTGTGGGTTGCTCCGAACGGACTTTTTCGTCTAAATCGAAAATAATCATAGAAACATGGCCATTATTTGGCCGATTAAAAGGTTGACGGTGGGTGCGGTGGTGGGGCGGATGCGATTTGTACGATTTGATCGGTTGGTGGAGCCTTATGCAGGAAACGGCTCTGTTTAATCGGCTTAATGCCAACAATCTACGGATGATTTTTTTTATCACTTCTTCGAAACAATCGGATGTGCGAGTTTGTGTGTGTGTGTCAGTGTGTGCGCACGTGATTGCGATTGCTTCCATATGACAGAACATTATTGTTCTAGCTTAACCCGGGAACGTTTGATGCGAAATTGGGGATTTTATCTCCCGAAGCGCTCTCGTGGTGGAGTCAAAATGGCTTCGATTGCTTCGGTTTCGGTTCCAGCAGGGCAGGCAGGAGAGGGAGGATCACTTTATTAGGATTTTTGTCTCGTCAGCAGCAATGGCACTGGCTGTGCTCAGTGTGGCACTGACAGGAATAGGGATAATAATCGCATTAGAGCCACTCTTTTGGCAAGTTGCTTTGACTCTTGCGGTGCTGCGACGGTCGTTGTGGGATGCTTCACCGAGCGTGACGGATCAATTGTTTACTTGTTGGGAACCCGGAACCGAATCCGATTCGGAGGGGGATGATTGGAACCATGTTTTGTACCTTTTTCTTCTGCTAACGTTATGACTCGTAGTCATCATGAAATCAAATTTAAAATAAACTTCCCAATAAATGCCGAGGAAATTGGCTATAAGAATTCTAAATAAGGTTTTTGCCACTTCGTTTTTACGATACTGTCCATTGTTTTTCTGGGTTATCATTTACAACACTGATTCGCAGTCGTAAATTTCCACGAAATTGTTGATAACACCGTTCATGTGATAGATGGATTTGAAGTATAATTGTCTTACAACTAACATGTGGACAGTCAGTTAAAATATCAATTAGCTAACGTCCTCTGCATCTCACTAGTTCCTTTCGACTCTACTTTACGGTTATTTGCATGCTTGACAGAAACAAAATAGAAACTATATGAAGAATTGCATGCAACTTATTGACGCAAGGCAGCAAATGAAACGCTCAAAAACTATTCCCGGATAAGACGGTCGCTGATTTTCCTCGCTTTGAGAATTACTACGTCACGTCACATGCACAAATATCCCAGTCAGTCCTGTTTCCTTGCAAGACAACAGTTCCGAACAAATTCTTGCAGTATATGGATGCAATCTGGCAAAAGGAAAGGATGACCGCCCACTTTTCCATGACGTTTCACTTTCAGGACATCCGATTGGACTAGATAAAATGTTTAAAGATAGAATCGATTGAAGAAAAGGGGTGGTTTTAGACTTTAACAAAATTGTTTACATCCAGAACATCATATTGGACTAGGTTTAATGTTTAAACGATGCAATCGAAAGAAGAAAAGGGGTGGTTTTGCACTCTGGCGTATTTCTCAAGCACAGATATCAAATTGCTATAGGTTTAAACGTCGTGAAACGTGTATTTAACTGTCGTCCCTGCCTGTAAAGCAAGGTAATCTCAAAGAAAATGTATGGGAAAATTTGATCTTCAAACTTTTCGTTAGTTTTCACTATTTAGTGATTGAAAATGAAAGTTGAAATAAAAACCACATAATTACTACATATAGGGTACGTTGCTGCTTCGTCGTAATTGCCTATTCCCGTCCTATCCAACACAAATTATTAAAAAAATCAGGATTTTTTATGACACACAATGCAAAACTAGGTATTCCCCAATATTTTAGTTTGTTGTCTATCATACGTGATCAATCAAAGTGAGCTGAGATTTATTTAAATGCTTTTTATCATTAAAGAAGTCCTACCAGCCAAATTTCCTACGTTTTTTCATGCGACGAAGAAGAAAATGTCGACTAATCGTTTTAATTTTCGTCATTCATAAATGAAAATAACTCACGCAAGGCACTGTCGTTATTCTACAGACAGGAAAACTTGCTTGACCTGCAAAATTTTACGGAATAACATTTGCCATGCCGTCCTCACAAATACATGCGTGTTAGCTTCGTAAACATTGTTGTGATTTTTAGTTCGGAGGATGAAAAATTTTGATGGACGGATTTTAAAACAATACGACGAATTTAAGAAATAAAGTCAGTTGCGTAGTTCAATATTATATTATCGCCGTGCTTTAATAATCACTTTTCAGTGATTTCACGGTTCACTGATCGGAAGGTAAGTGTGTTTTAGTCAAATCAGCACAAGAACTTTTGCAGTATTCATTAAATCCATCCAACAAATGATGAAAATTAGGATGGCTTTACTTACATACGATGGGAATAAGAAATAAACCCTATTATGATTCGATTGGTATTCAAACCATCAAAATCCATTCATAATTGACGGAGCTATTAGCATTCAAAATTTTTCCATTTTTTCGTGACGCTCGTATTTTTTTGATTTTTTGGAATTACCCCCTGCTACCAGCTAACTTTCTGAACGACGTAATGCTACGTCAAAAATGCCTTGGAAAAATTATATGTGGTTTGCCACTAGGGAGAACTGGGCCAAATACTGTTGAGCAAAGAACCAGTTGACTACGATTCTGAGGAGTGAAAAGCATCCGAAGGACGGCAAAGGTTATGAAGAATTAAACCACTTTTCCGAGTTATTGACACGCGCAAGTTGTACGAGCAGATGAACCGAACAACACACCGAAACCTGGCATGTGTAGGGACGAGGTAGGGTCTCTGATCACAGACGAGCGCCAAGTGGTCGACAGAGGGAAGCAGTTCTTGGGAAAACACCGCAATGACGAAGTTGCCAATGGAGGTGGACAGGGAACTGTCCTAGGAGTGTCCATGGAAGTTAGTAATATCCCAACACCTGATCTCTAAGAAGTCAAACAAGTAATTGGGTTGGTGAAGGTCAGCAAAGCTACCGCTTAGGATCGCCACCCAGCAAAGCTTAATAACTTAGCAGAGAAGCACTGCCAACGGCTCTACACTGGACTATTTTTAAGATTTGTGAGAAGTTGAAGCTACCGGAGGAATGGAAATAAGGAGTGTTCCGTCTACAAAAAGAGTGACTACAAACTAGTGTGCCAGATCCGGTTATCACCGACAGCACAAAGTTTCGAAGGAAATTATTAGGCGGGCCTCATGAAGCCTCGCGCAACTACGGACCAAATTCTTTACATCCGACAGATCTTATAGAAAAGCTGAGAGTCCAGCGTGCCCACACATCACATCTTAATTGACTTCAAAGCAGCGTACGATACAGTCGATCTAGACCAGCTATGGCAGATAATGTACGAACACGGTTTTCCAACCAAACTAACGCGACTGATAAGAGCTACATTTGGATCGAGTAATGTGTTTTGTGCGCATCTCAGAGACACTCTCGAGTCTCTTTGAGACGCGGCGAAGGGTGAGGTGCATGCTGTTCAAGGTCGCTCTTGATTGGGTGACTAAAGGTTGCCTACTCCTAGGCTTCACAAATGACTTTGATAACATAGCCAGAAAATTTACGACGGCGGAGTCAATCTAGGCCAAACTAAAAGAGGAGTTTAGGAGAATTGAGCTAAAACTTAACGCGTCGTTGACCAAATAAATGAAAGCAAGAGGCTCAAAGGAGACAAATGTACGCCTCCCACGGACCACTAGTTATCACCGTTGACAACACCAAACTAGAATTGGTAGATAAGTTCATGTATTTGAGATCGCTGGTAGCCGCGGACAACAACACTAGTAAGGATATCCAGCGGCGTAATCTAGCGGAAAATCAGGCCTGCTTCACCCTTCGCAAAACGCTGTAATCAAGAAGGAAACATACGCCGCCGTGCTTTTTATTAGACCGATATTTTCATATCGACTTGAAGTTCACTAGTAGACACTGCTCACGGAGGACATACACGCCTTTACGCCCCTGTTCAAGCAGAGGATGCTGCGGACTATATTTGGCGGAGTGAAAACCGAAAGCGGATGATGGCAGAGGCGTATGAATCATGAGCTACAGGCATTGACTGGAGAGATTCCCATTGTACACGTGGCGAAAGTCGGCAGGATACGACGGGCCGGACACGTCGTTTGGATGCCGGACGATAGTGCGACGAAAACGGTTCTCTTCAACCACTCCAGCGGCACCTGGAAGACTGACTTCTAAAACGCCTGGGAAATAGGCCCAAGATTGAGTTGAATATAGACAACTGCTTGAAACAGCCTGAGGCATCCCGGTTCTATGCTGCTGTTGACGACAACGGCGACGTCCGTGTTCGAGACGAGAAATCCGTGTTCGAGTTAAGAAATCACGAAGAAAAAAATTTCGAAGGATTCTTCAAATAACGTCAAAGAGAATTTCAAGTTGACTTAGAACTCAAGCTCGTTGTTATGATAATGTCAACCCAGGTTCTGTTCCGTTCGAGAGTGTTACGCAGAAATGCTTTATGTCGAGCTGCTGCTGCGCCATTGGTGGGGAGGTTTAGTCTTCTGTTTTAATTGGAAGAGAATGCGTCGAAGACTTCTAGAAACTTATGGCACCAATGCTCCAATACTAGTAAATCGCGTAAAGAAGGGTTTCGATCTTTCAAGGGCGATGTTTTCTGTGTTCCAGGGACCTACAGACAGATGAAGAAGTTTGTAGATGACAAAATGGAGACATTTTTTTATTAATGAATTGGGTGCCTTGAGGCATTGAAACGGAAATTGTTCACTTGCGAGCAACTAGGATAAAGGCAGTAAAGAAAGGGTGTTTGGATTGTAACTGGGGATCAGAAACCGGAAAAGCCAGATGGTTTCATGGTTCGAAGACCATGCTATCTATCTGGTAGAACTAGAAGGCTGTTATATATCATGGGCTGGCAAGATCTGACAGTTCCATTACCGGCGACCGGTGCAGACTTTAATTAATCCCTTTGAGTGAATTATGAGAAAAACTACCAAAATACGCGAAATGATACAAATAGAATTATTTTACTGCATAACGATGGACGGCCTCATAGCACAAAAGTCGTGAAAAACGTGTTTGCAGGCGCTTACGTGAGACATTTAAATTCTCATCAATTTCTTCGAAAATAGTTGAAAGCACCATTTATAATTATAAACTGCAATGCATTAAACATTTAACTACTTCTCCATGTTTGGTCTAGAATTCACAATCTTAACTTCCTGCAAGACGTAGTCCTGCGTTAAAAAAATAATTTAATGTAAATCAGATAGCAATCTAATAACAATTGAAAACTTATGAACGAGTTCTGGTTGTCGTCGGTTAAATTAATATGAACTCGAATCATCTAAATTCCGTGGTTCTGTATTAAAAAGAGAAAAAATTGGTTCACCTTCGTTTATTTTCGAGTATTTATTTTCACGTAATTCAAATATGCTTGGATTAAGTGTGTTACCTGTTGGTTTTAAATAAAACAAAAATCAACAATTCAATTAAATTTCTGTGTTGCATTGCCCTTCCGACACTCTTTAGAATCGTGCCTGTTTTAAGCATAAAACTCGCTTTAAATTCCCTCCAAACAACAAAAGCTCCATTTATATTGAGTTTGGGATTACCCATTAAACCTGCAAATACTGCGTATTGGCAATTGGCATAATATTTCATATTCATAGTCAATCCAGAGACCGCCTTCGACCGGCTTTGAACACACACCACGCATTGCTAGAATGCACCAATGGAGCAATTTTAATGATTGGCACCCATCAGTGGTATTCATTTTCCCATAATAGAACCACACAATTTTCATTTCAAACCGTAGAAAACAGACCCGCTCAAACGCGTCCGCACACACATACCGGCACACAAAGCCCATAAAAGCGTATTTTTCATTTAGATGAGTGCGCCGCCGAGCTCTGCTCGCTGAATACAGTTCGCGCGCTGTGGAAACTTCGTCTGTGCGGCGCGGTTTTCCCAACCCGCGATCAATCATTGGAGGGCAAACGAAAAAAAAAAATTGTGCCATTCAAAGGTACACAAAAAATAATAATATAGACTACCATTCGAGCTGAAGCCTCGGCGCAATTTTGAGCTGATATTGTTTCCTTTCGCGGTTCGCAACCCAGTGCCTCATAGTGTAATCAAGAAACTGCACTATTAAATGGACAAATTTTCCCACCATGGCGAGGAGCTGCTTCCGTTGTTCTGGAGTTGGCACTGAATTAAAAATTGAAATATCTCGATCTGGTGGCGGGTGATGCTTATCGTCAATTAGCTCGAGCACTTGTAAGCCGAAACTCCGCCCAACCAACAACGGCGCCTTTGCTTTGCCTTTGGTGGGGTGAGAACGAAGAATTATAAATTAGTTTTACAATGGCTCCGTCAAACCGGCTGCCGCTGCCGCACCGCCATCGCCAGTGCGGAGAAAACAGCATCGTAAAATTTGTTTCCTCTTCTAGCACGAATAAAGAAACTTTTCATAGTTGAAAGCCATTGCTTGGGTTTTTGAGCTTGGCGTTCAAAAACTGAGCTGGTGCGAGCGAAAATATTACTCTGTTCAAGTTTGGAAAAAGCTTTTTTCCCTTCATCGAACCCCGATTGCCACGAGTTAGTTTGGCACGGCGCAAGGGGAAAGGCCCTAGCTAGAAGAAACATTTGGCAACTTTTATAGCCCCTTCCGCATTGCGAACCGTACCAGGGGAAAAACAGTCCGCACCGATTCGAGATTTTCAGAAGCCATAAATTCATCGCACGCTGACACGCTGAGGCCCGCATGTGTAGAGGAAAAAGTGGAACCCACCAGAGGGCGGCCAGGCGAGCGAGGAACAAAGTTTGTGTCTTATAACTTCAAAATATGGCCGCCGAAGGAGTCGTAAATCTGGCCCGGCCCGTAATCTCATCTATTAATTATGGTACAATTGTGATTTCGCGGCGGAATATGAGCGTGACGCCGCCCGCCAGCCCGGCCACCGCTCGGCTCGGTCTCGGAAGTCAAGTGGGAATTTTTCCGGAACAGTCGTCGTCGGCGCCATCATCCATCGTCATCGCCCCGGTTGAGCCGCTGCTGTACTACATCCAGTGTCGATCTGAGCGAGCAAAATAGGTACCGCGTGGGAAATTGGCCGTGGGACCTCCAATGTCATGCTTCGTCGGCCGGGCGAAATTGAATTTCCGCCCACGAGAATGCAGGCTACTAGGTAGGACTGAATAAATCGTGGAGTCGAGTTTGGCAATTGGAGCGCTGCCAACCGGTGTGGAAGTGCAGTGGATATCCTATCGCTGCTGGAAAGGTAGAGAAAGTGCATATTCACACTCCTTTTGACGGTTGTTGGAACGCATCCAGCAAGGTGGCCCTGTCTTTTTGTGGGAGAAAGGACCTTATCAGATACTCGATTGCTTGGTCCAAATGGGCTTCCAATTAAGAATGCAGAAACTGTTAACAATGAGAAAGTGACAAAGGCTTTTCTGTGACTATTTAACCAGAAGTTGATATTTGATAAACTTCAAGCTTTTTTCTGATAATCAGTAGAACGATAGATGCAGTTTATTTGATCCAGATCATCGGCAAAGTCGTACTCTGTATATTTTGCTAGATGGAGGGTCGTCGGGTCGCGGAATGCTTCAAGTTCCAGGCATTAAACGTCGTCAGTCAGTCAGTCGTTCGCTGCGCATGAACTGCCTCAATCTATATAGAAAATGACCGTTAAAGACCTGGCGAAGATGTGAGTTTGAAGGATGGCGTCTACGTCACCAAAACTTTCTACTTGCGACGACACCATCAGTAAATAATGTAGTCTCTACGAGCCATACGAACCTACAGACTACTGGTTCTCCTCGTTTCCGGATTATTCCAGTAACTTTGAATGAAGAACAGTGTAAGATTGACTTTTAGGCGTAAATCGTCAAATCTATAATGGATGAAACATTAAATCTACAATGAACCGGAAATGTGACTCGGAATGAATCGAATTCTTAACGAATACGTAAAGAGATTTCCGGTAGAGGATCTTCAAAACGCCATACAAACGCTTCACCTGTGGTTTTCACGTTGGAGGATGGACCAATTCAGAGCTTGAGTTGAGCCCGCAATTACATTACGCTGGACGAATCTGTCGTAGTACCGCCACCAGCATCACTCGAATCAAATTTTCGCAATTTTCTGTCCAACGATCCAGGGATCGAAGCGTAAGTTCGAGCAGCATTGACAGAAAAGGGGACGCCCTGGAACGCAGAAAGCCCTTGAACGTTCGGATGACGCGAGGATCTCAAACGTGTGCTGAGCGATTCACATGTCTCCACGACAAGAGAGATGCTTCGGATAGTTAAGGGGTTTGCTCTATCGATTGGGGCTGATTAGCTTCTTTTTAATATATGAGCAAGCTCTTATGCAAGACATCTAGGCATCCGTTGTGAGGAATTAACAGACGATACGTTAAGCGAACATTGGAGGCGTTGGACTGCGCTCCCCGAGGAGCGTAATTCGGTACGAGTTCCTCGGTGGTATTTTCTTACATCCAGATATGAGACATACTCGATGCTGGAAGTCCACGTATTAGTGGACGCTCGTAATACTCTTAATAGCTGTGTAATAGCTCTTCTTAAGACATGGCATTACTTTCCCGTTTGGTGTTACGAGATGCTGTGTACGATTTGCGATTGCGATGTTTTATAATCAAGCACAAAACTCCGGTAACAAGTGGGATGCTATGAACAGACTCTGGGATATTTTTGACAGGACTGCGATCAGATCATCGGAAGTATGCGCAGTTCATATGATTTGGCGAGGCAGTGATTCTATCTACCCTTGTGTAGGAATAGAGGAAAGTTGAAAGTTGACTGAATGTGGCAGACCAGGCAACAAAGTGGGAAATAGGTCCGAACTTTACCGCAAATAATTCTTGGTTTGCGGGCCAGAGTTTCTGTTCAAACCAGATAGCTTTTGGCCGCCACCGTGGGCTATGCCGCATTGAACGGTTAAAAAAATTTATATGGCGATCTAGTCATTGATAGATGCAACCGGGTTTAGCTGCTGGGAAAATCATCGATTCACTGAGACGACGATATGAAACGAAAGCGGTCTGTTGCAACTCGGAGTCTGGAAGCAGGAAGAATTGGCTAAGGCCGAGATTAGCTATGGAAGCCCAGCAGGAGTGGTATCCTGAAGATGTAGGCCAGCTTAATGGAATCGACGAATCTTCGCAGTTACAACATTCTGCGGTATCGAAAACCAGCCACATCTGTGAATTTTGATCGTTTTTGAATCAATCCGGCGTAATGCGAATGCAAGGCTGGCAGGGAATTTTACAAAAGCAGATTATGGGCCTAAACAAAACCCTCGCATCCGTGTTTACCAGAACCAAAAATCTTTGGACCTTCAATCTACACGAGGCTCCTCATATGAGCGGAGTATGGGAGCGGATAGTGTGGTCCGTTAATTTAAAAAGCTAATCATTTTAGTTGGACAACCTAAACGTGCTTAACCGAAATGGAAGAATCTTGTTAGTGGATAATAGTACTGAAAATTTGTAGGTTCAATATACTAATGTTGCTATTAGAAATAATAAAAATGTTACAGTTAAAACTGAACCCATCAAACGGTTACATTTTGCTGTGGAAACAGTGCTAACATGGGTCTAAAATGGGACATGAAAGTGGAAAAGAATTTGGACTCATTTCGGCCTGGAAATGTGATGTAAAATGGGACATGAAATTCAACATGAACTGGATTGAAATTGAACCTGAAATTACACTTAATTTTAAACTTTAAATCGGCTTGAAATTGGAATTAACTGGAACTGAATTGGAACTTGAAATTGGAGTAGAAAAATGGAATCAAATTGAACAAGAAGTTGGATTTAAAATGGGACATGAAAACGGAATTGAAATTTGACTCATATTGAATTTAATATCAGACTTGTAAATGAACCTTAAATGGGACATAAAGTGGGACTTACAGTGGATTTGGAATTGCAGATGATAATGGGCTTGAAATCGGTCTTGAAATTAGAATTAAATTAGACTGCAAAAGGGCATAAAATTCACCATGAAATGGACTTTGATAGAACCAGAAATTGCACTTGATATTAGCCTTGAAATCGTTGTTGAAATTGATATTAAATTAGACTTGATATTGGACTTATATTATCAACTTGAAACTGGAGTAAAAATTTGAATTAAATTAGACTTTAATTTGGCCTCATATTGGAGTTAAAATTGCACTTGCACCCATACTGAACTTGAAGTCGGACTTAAATTGGAATATTGAATTGGACCAGGAACTGCAGTTTATATTGAGCTTGCTGACGTTTATCGTACGCACACATCGACGCGCGATTTGTTGTTGCTATTGTTAGATTTTACATTGATTTTACACGTTTGTTTTTATTTTCCTCCAGTTATACCCCGGTAAAAAAACATACGTTAGAGTGATAAACGATAAGTTTTTGGAGCCTTTTGTACTGGGCTTAGCAAACTCTATTAGACTTGTTGAAATTGGAATTAAATAAAACTTGAAATTGGACTCAAATTGAAAAATTTTGACGTAGGACTGCGTCTTTGTTTACTATACTGGGACTGGGTAGCACTTTGTGGAAACGAAAATAGACGTGTAACGTTTCGATGAAAGATTTGAAATGGTAATAACTACTAAACTACTGAACGAAACTAAACAATTTATATGTCATTGGATAGATAAAATGACCAGTAATTGGAGGAAGTAAGAGAACAATTTTTTAGAGAGCGTAAGAGGGGGGGGGGCTCCTTTACAAATGAAACATAAATTTCCTCAAAACTCCAGAACTAATCAAGCAAATGGAACCAAATTTTGCAAGTAAGGGTTTTAGAAGGCAGCAAATATACTATATTAACAATATAGTTCACTCCTCTATAATCCTGAAGACACGACTACTAGCGCCATTGCGGCTTAAAAGGTTACCAAAGTACACCGTAAATTGAACACGTCTATCGGAAACAACTCAACTTTCAGTATAGAGTTTAGTCATTTCTAGATAGAATTAACAAAAGGGCGAATGTCACAAATGTAACCGAAACGGATGAGTTATTTTCTGCTGGACCAGTATAAGAAAATCAGCTCTCGCTCGGTTTGTTCACGTTTGCCACATTCTCTGGTTTGCTGGTTCTATCTTCAATTCAATTCAATTCAATTCTCCATCATCCCTTTTACACTCATGGAATTGCGCAAATAGAATCAACAAAAGGGCGAATGCCGCAAGCGTAAAAAACCATTTGAGAGTTGATTTTTCTCAAGGTTTTGCTACTGTTTTACCTGACTCACTGCGAATATACGTATTATTGAAATAAAACGTAACCATACGTTTTATTCGTTTATAACGCATATGCAGTTAATATCGATAACAAACGATTTTTTATTAGTTGTGCTTTTGTTATTGCATTTAATTTGTAAAAAGTTGCATAAATAACAATTCAGTTTCACAATACAATTATTGCGTACTACTGGCACTTGGAATATAACGTTTAAGTACGTTATTTTTAGTGATCAAAATTAACGATATTTACGATACAAGGGCGATATTTTTCGAAACCTTTCGAACCAACACGATCCCGCGAACACAACGCATATTCGCAGTGAGTGGTAACACAGTAGGCTCGTCCAGCAAAAAATAACTCACGCGTTTTGTTTACACCTGCGGCATTCGCCGTTCTGTTAATTCTATTGAGAAATGTGAGTGTAAATGAAGAATTATTGTCAAAAATCTTTCTGTTCCTCACACTCTTTAATGTTTTCCTGACCTTGCTTGTTTTGAAGACTAAATTTTTACTGGTGGCAGCACCTTATTTTCGCAGCCGCGTACTAAGTGAAAACTTATTTACTAGACGGTTTAAAATAAAAACGTTGCTACAATTTAAACATTTGGTTGGATCGCTAAAACCAAGACTTTTGTCAATTTATCGTATAACAAACTAATCCGGTTAGTTTTATTATTGTTCAAGTGCTAAATTTGTGAAATGGGTCGCATATACTGTGCAGTTTCTGGATGTTCCAGTTTAAAAGAAACTCCCTCCAGTGTTTTCTTTTTCCGAATTAATTTTATCAAAAGGTAAACTATTTCGATTTCTAGTTAGGTTCCTAATTTATTATATCTTTAGGCAAACGGATACGTGGGCTAAGTTTTGTCGCAAACCGTCAATCAGCAAAAGTAGTCTGATTTGTTCCCTACATTTTCATGAACCCGATTTTTTCAATCCTGATAACAAACGTCAAGGGTTAATACAACAGAGCATGAATGAAAAATTATGACAATTATAAATTAATTGTTTTTAGTTTATTCCTGCACACTACTGAAATGTCAAAAATGTTGTTTAACTATTACGTACACGTCCGACATTATGGTTCGTGAAAAGCTGGATAGTTTCTAATATTCACAATTAATTTTTATATCTAATGTTACAATTTAGAAGAATGACGTCATAGGGTTAGAGATAGCGTATTCAATCTACCGCACCTTTTACTTATGCATTGGTTGCTCGCTTAAAAATGTTTGTTACAAAAAGCTTTTAGTCACCCTTTTTATCCGCTAGAGGGTGTTACTTTTGCGTCTTTTCGGTTATATATGAGATTTTGCGAAGTGAACTATATTGTTAATATAGTATATTTGAAGGCAGCGACTTTTTCCAAGATGTATTGAGACCCCTTCCCCTTTTAAGAGAGGGGGTTCCCATACAAATTAAATACAAATTTTCTCATAAGTCTAGAACTAATCAAGCAAATGGAACCAAACTTGGCATGTGGGGGTTTTTGGAGGTAAGAATTTATTCTATGGTGTTCTGTAACCCTTTCCCCTTCTAAGAAGGGGGGCTCCTATACAAATGAAACACAAATTTCCTCATAACTTGAGAACTAGTTAAGTAAATGGCACCAAATTTGGAGGCAGGAATTTATTTTATGATGGTTTGAGACCCCTCACCCCTGTGGTAGGAGGATAAGGACTCTCATACAAACAAAACAGAAACGTTTGCGTATGTGCCATATTTTCTATGTAACAAGCGGTAAGCGGTAAAGGAAACTATTGATACCTTTTTATTTATTTTTTTGGAGCAAGAGACAGTGAATCGACGCCGCTAACTTGCGTGCCTGTTGCCATTCATGTCAAAAGAGAAGGACATTTGAATGGCACGTCATATTTGCGATGAACATGCTTTAGCTTTGATGTTAGTTGTAACCAATGGCCCTTTTAAAGGCCACAAGCGAGTTAAAGTAAGATTATTGAAATATGTCAAGCTATGCATAATCATATTTAATACAATAGTCTGTGGGCTGATAATTCATTACTATTTCAACCTTTATGATGCACACAAGTGATTTTTAAAAGAAATCTCTATGTCTTAATGGTTGCAGCCGTTGTACTTATGAACCCCCCCTCCACGTATTCAATGAACACTTGAATCTGAATATATCGCATTTCTCTTTTAAACATTCACTTAAATAATGATTCTTATAAACATACATATACCAGAAATGCACTGTATATTAGTCTTTGATCTAATGATCTGATAAAGTCCTACGTCACCCTTTCGTACAACCCTTAGGGCTATATACCTTGTAGTTTTTAATTTTTATTTTTGTTGTGGTTTTAACCAGTTGGTCATTCACCACGCTTAGCAAAATTTGAATTAGATTAGACGAGAAGTTGGACTTTAAATGGGAACTGAAATCGGACTTATATTGGACTTGTAATCAGACTTAAAATTTCCTTTGAACTTGGACTCAAAGTGAGATTTGAATTGAACTTGGACTCGAGATGGGAGGAGAAATGGGACTAAAATTGAACCTTTAACTACAGTTGAAATTAGATTTGAAATCGGTTTGGGAATTAAAACTATATTAGACTTCAAATTTGATTCAATCTGAATTTGAAATTGGAGTAGACAATATGAATTAATTGAATATTGTACTTAATATCGGATTTGATATTAGGCTTGAAATTTGACCTAAAATGGGACGTGAAATTCGATATGAATTGGACTTAGATTGAACCATAAATTGCACTTGATATTAGACTTAAAGTCGGTGTTGAAATTGAAGTTAGTTTAGATTTGAATATTCAACTTGAAACTGGAGTAAAAATTTGAATCAAATTAAACTTGAAGTTGGCCTCAAAAAGGGAATTGGAATTGAAATTACACTCATATTGAAATCGGACTTGAAATTAAACTTGAAATCGGACTTAAAATGGAGCTAGAAATTGCCCATAAATTAAACCGGAAACTGCAGTTCATATTAGACTTGAAACCGATGTCGAAATTGGAATTAAATGAAGCAAGAAATTGAACTTAGTAGAAAATTTGTATTAAATTATACTAGAAGTTGGACTTGAAATGAAACATGATATTGGGACTGAAATTGTATTCATATTGCAGGTTCACAATCAGACTTGAACTTAGACTTGAAAGTTTATGTATGTATGTATGTATGTATGTATGTATGTATGTATGAGGGTAGCCACCGTTACCTCAAGGGTTTCCCATTGTATGCAAGTAGAATTACTGCAGAATCGAATTTATCTACCTAGCAACTTTCATGTCAATGCTATTCGTGGAGGACCAAAAGGGGTTGGCTGGATCTATAAGCAATGTCGCTATAAGCAATGATTCCACGGGAATATAAGACACTTCTTCCAGCGTAGACTTCCGCTTTCTGGATACATAACTTCGCCGTGCAAACTTATCTTGCGCGATGATTTGTGTGCTAGAAAGGCGCGTCAAAATCCTCTCCGACCTTATGCTGCTTAGCACATCCCTCATCCAGCCTTCGATTCATTCGACACCCTGAGGCTCCTTCCCCTTCACGATAATGATGGTATATGGCAATGTAATAAAATATTTGTTATATGATTATACTGCCGTGAATCGCATAGCAGTCCCATTTTCTATGGAGTTTCCTATATAAATGGGACTGTTATGCGATTCACGGCAATATACATTATATGAAGACATATGGACAAAAATAGAACAATCTCACCGCCAGTCCTTCGAATGGGACAGAGTTTACATGAGTGCTTCCATTATTAATTTAATATTTTTTTCCGGTATACATGAGCATTATTTAAACTTTCTTCGGCCTGAGTTTTCACTGTACAGTAGGAGGTGCTTGCTTCATGAGCTGAAACGAAACATATAATTAAAATAACTTATGTTAAGCTTACCTACTAACAAGGTCGTGTGGCTCAGCCGTCATTCAAACCCGCAGTTTTGAGATCAGGCAGCCGGGAACCACCCATCATCGCACCTCCTAGCTTCGCTACTCAATAGAGCATTACCGGGTAAGGCCACGTGGAGGCGCTAGGTAGGGGCTTGGGATGGCTGGATGTTGGTCGCTTCCTCATTTGCCGTCCACATTTCATACCCGACTTGAACTTAGACTTGAAATTGGACATAAAATGGGACATGAAATTTGACATGAACTGGACTTGAATTGAACCTGAAATTCAACTTGAAATTAGATTTGAAATCGATGATTATATTGAACTTGAAACTAGACTTCAGATTGGAGTAGAAAAGTGGAATTAAATTAGATTAGAAGCTGGAATTAAAATTGGACTCATATTGAAATTGAAATCGGATTTGAATTTTGATATGAAATTGGGCTACAAATGTGACATACAATTCAATATGAATTGGACGACTTACATCTAAAGTTGCCCTTCAAATTATACTGGAAATGGGAGTTAAAATAGGAATTTAATTAGAATGTAAATTAAATCCAAAATGGGACATGAAATTTGACATGAAGCAAATCCTTGGGCTAAACCGTCTTTCTAAGAATTGACCCTTCTTTATCGACAGACTTCCCAGCCGGCTGGGATCAGTCGATTTTTTTACTTGAAATTGGACATAAATTAAACCTCGAAATAGACTTTAAATTTGATTTATTCCAATTATGAATTTGATGAAATAGATCTGAATAGAATTGGACATGAAAACGGAGTTGAAATTTTACTTGAAATTAAAAATTACATTAGACTGAAAGTTGCCGCCCAGTTAGCTTCGAGGTACGATGCTGGTCTGTCAAGCCAGCCATCGTTTGATAGAATCTCGGCTAGGCGGTGCTGCTAGATAGAGTCAGTAGGATTTTTGCACTAGCTCCGTAACCCTAGTAGCACAGTTGTTACAAACCGGTTGTAGCAACCGATTTGCGGCTAATTTTAGTCATAAATGAGTTGCTGCAACTAAAAATGCCAAATACGTGCTGCTTGGGAACTGTCCTGTACTCTAATAGCCGGCCGCGAAGTCTGTCGATAAAGAAGGGTCTAGTCTAAGAAAGACGTTTAAGCCCAAAGGTTTTAGACTGGAAGTTGGTCTTGAATGGTACTTTAAATTAGACTTAGAATTGAAATTTAAAGTAGACTTAAAATTTCAGTTACAATTGGTTTGAAATGGGACTTCAATTTGGATCCATTTGCTTTGATAGGTTTTACTACAAAATGAATTAGGAATTGGACGTGAAATTGGTCAAGAAATTGGAGTTGTTGTTGGACATCAAATTGGAATTGAAACTGACTGGAGCTACTTTTATTTGTCGCAAAAATATCGGTTATTGCCATAATACCTGTGGACTTCGTCGAGGAATTATTTTGTTCTATATTAAATTAAAAATATAAATAAATATTTTTAGAGAAAATAGCACACGTACCCCAGCTTGGACACGCCAGTGGAAATCTTTTTGAGTGCCTTTCTGGCACTTAGGTAGAAGATCAGTTAATAAAACAGCTAGAACTGTTGCTTAAATCAGGTTTCAATTATTCAAGTATTGAATGAAACGTAATCGATTTCGTCGACTAGGATATATAACCTTTTTCGACACCAAATTGATTAAAATGCCGAATAACCCAACCCAAATCATAATTTACTCAGTTTCTGAAAATCAACGTTATTTATGGCCAACTCTTATCCTCGGTCGAATGCCTTCAAGTCGAATAAATCTTTTAATTAAACTGTGAACAAAAAACGAAAATCGCCGACTTCCCACCGGAACTAACACAATTAAACTACCGTCGAACCCGTTTTGAGAAGCGAAAAATTTCACACATGTTACTCATTTCCCACTCGTTCAGAAAATCTCGGCCCCCAATTACATCACATTGCACCACATTGCAAAACAAAGCAAAACAAAACAAAACAAAAAAAAACTGCAACACATCAGCATTAAGCAATCCGTCCGTTCGTCCATCCATACAGTGCAGTTCACTCGCACCTTTCTCCCGCGCGTTGCATGTTATATTCCCAGCGAACCCATAGAAGAGTCAAGGATTAATTCGATGCTTTTCGTGCTTTTTTTTTTGTTTCTTCCTACACAGGTAAGAGGGATCATCCGGCCACCACCGCCGCTCGAAACTCTGTACAGCACAGCAGGATATACCCTACGTACGTATACGTAAAGTACCGAAACGAAGGCGACCGGCGGCGTGCCTAGTCGAACCGGATCAAGCCAACCCTCGCCGCCCTGATTTTCTACGCTGGTGCGGTGGTGCAAAATTTTAATGCGCACTTTGTGTAACGGACTACCGACCGACCGACTAGCAGGCAGGCAGAGTATTGTGCATAAGTGCATCGACTGCAGCTGCAGCAGCAGCAGCAGCAGCAGGAAAAAGGGTCACCAGCCAGCCACACCGCCGTCGACCGGCCCCGGTCCCGGTTTTGTTGGCGCGAAGTCTCGCACAAACAAAAAACTTGTACCTACGTAAGATCGTACGGCACATATTTATAGAGAGCAGCAACAGCAGCATCACAAAACCACTTCCTGTTCAAAAGAAAGCTCCACTCACCTGGGTTTGGGGTAAGTTTGTGGTGGGTGACTGGGTGGGTGACTCGGGAGGAGACCTTGTAATGCGCGCGAGGTACTTCTCGATTGCATCCAGGTTTTATTTACGTGCGAGTATAGAGTACTGTGTGCATGTGTACGTGCGTGTGTTTGTGTGTGTGTCTGTGTGTGTGCGGCGTGGGTTCCTAGTGAAAACAACAGCCAATATTTCTTCATGGGCAACAGAACCAGAACGAATAGGACGGGTCGAACAAAAGGTGCGCGGTGTTACGAGAAGTTAATTGCTGCTCTTAAATTATTAACATCTTTGTTCTCCCTGACAGAGACGCTGCTATGCTGTGCATGCTGGTGCAGCAGCAGCAACGGTTATGAGAATGTACGCAGCATCGGACGACACGAAGCGTGTGATGTCGGGACGAAACGTTGAAAGGGATTCATTTATATTTTTTTTGCTCCTTGCTGAGAGACTCTGAATGACTGCTTTCGACAAGTTCGGTTGCGTACAACAATTGCAGACTTTTAACTATTTCGCGTTGAGATGTACTTGAGTGAATTGACAGAGGTAGAAATAATCATTGACATTGACGACAAACTATGAGAGGCGCCATATCTTTGTTGAACGACTGCTTTGGTGCTTTGACCTGTCTTGCATAGAATCCGTTTCGTTCCTCGGGGTTAAGTGTAACAAAGTGCACAAATAATGCTTTCCATAAAAGCAAGGGGAAAGGGACTGCACTTGACCTGGCTGGCTGACTTGGCTGCTACCTGATCGAAGCGAATCGAATCGTCAATTTGTGCTGTTGTGTTCCTTCACCTCAGCGATCCGGACCGGTCGGTATCCTGTGCCGCAGCACTTCAGCTGTCCGCTGGCGAAGCTTCCAGTTGAAGAGCAAAACGGCACAAATGTAGTTCATTATTTCGTTACTCAAGTTGGCTTTTATCGTACCTTCCTTTGCCTTCGTCGAAGTTCGTCGGACGAAACCTGAAGTAGGTAGGTAAGATCCAGAGCAAACGTCGTTGCAAGGGGTCCCTTTTGACTTTTAATTTTATACATCTTTTCTTGCTCGGGACGGGACGCACACACACACCGGTACAAGCGGCCTGCCTGCCTGCCTGTGCCTGCCGTAGAGGCAGCGAAGCAGCAGATATCGACAGGTGGCACGATGACTTCTAACCGTTGGCGTCGCTTCCTCCGTTGCGCCTTGTGCCGCGCCGGGACTCCGCCGCAAGAAGAAAAGACTTTAATGAGCAGAAACGAGACAGGCTATAATTTCTGGCATATGCTCTCGAACGAAAGCGGTCCGGGTACGTACGCGTTTCGGACCCCGGAGCGATCGAACGCAGCGCAACGAACTTCGGTTATGATTGCCCGGATCGTGTGGCTTGATGCGATCGTCGTCGCATCCCGTCCTCTTTTGGCCGGCCCGACCCCGGGAAGGGAGAACCGAAAGGAAAGAAAGGAAACGTTACGTTGCAGGGGATCGGTTGGTTTGGGAAAATAAACGTTAGATCATTGCGCGTTCAGTCAGGCAGTCAGGCCCGGGCGGTTTGGCGCAGTTCCAGGGCGGAGACCTGGACGGACGGGATCTGAAACTGGTTTAGCGGAGCAATAAAAGCATGATGATCTCTCATTTATCTTTCGCTCTTCGTGTGTGCCTTGTGGCACACACCGGTGGACCCGGGTCGGTGGGAGACTTTTTCTGGATTTTTTTTGTGTTTCATTTGGGAAGGAATGGCATGCAATTTTTTCGAAGATTGTTGGTTTTAAACCTTTTGAACCAAAAAATTGAACGCAGATAGTATTTGATAACTGAAATCCGTGGATTACAAAAATCGTTGCAAGTGTTTGATTAGAAACGGAGTACAGAAACATTTATCAAAAAAGACCCGTCGCGCACCGTTAGGTGGTTTGCCGGCAGTGCGGTTGTTTTCTTACGATCTCCGTCTGAGATGACTAGGGCAAATGTATTATAGATGGAGAGGATGCTGTGAATAGAGCTGTTGTACAGTTGTTTATAGCGATTGCGTGGTCCCGGTTACGACGATGGCGGCGGTGCGAGAGAAATTAAGTGCAGATGCAAGGTGAAATTAACGCCGAGAAGTGTACGATTTATGGGATCTGGGTCGAATCTCGCCCGAGAAGCCGCGCACTTCTATGGCTTCTGCCGGTGCGATGTACCATGCCATGCTGTCGTGTAGCATGGAATAGTTTTTAAGTCTGGGAGAAACATCAAATGGCCCTAGCTGGCCATTCGTGTCGTTGACAGCCCGTCACTACGAACACGGTGCGGTGGGATCGGGTCGATTAATTTAAATTTAACAATGCTCTCAGCTGGTACCGAAAACATGATATTCTGGTATTTCCAGTTGAATTGAAATGTTTAGTGATAAATCAATGGGGTCCTAGGTTAACTTAGGTTTTTTATTTTGCTTGCTTCTTGTTCATGCACACCAAATGACTCTTCCTAAGACATTCGATATAAAGTCACTGTCATATAAAAGGTGAAATATAAACAAAAATGTTCAACTTAATCGAACTCATTTACTACTTTAAATGTTTGCCAATCTTAACCGATTGAAACAAAAATTAATAAAAATTTAACCTCATTATTCATTCGACTTCATTTTGTTTGAACATTGCTAAATGGCAGCTAACTCTCTCTCTCTCTCTCCTTGTTTACGACCGGTGCTAATACACGTTGTGCTGACAGCAATTGACTGACAATTCAATCGAAATTAATTGCATCCATTCAATCGATTGCGTTTCAATACTAGTTCATTAGCGGGAGGATTGGGGTGAACAAAGAAGGGGATGATTAAAATGATCACTCGTCGCACTTAAAGCTAAGTAAAAGATTTTCACGCGAATTATCCCGCTTTAAATCGGATTGTGATAATCTACTCTTGCGCCAATTATAGCAAGCATTTGATTAAGGAAGCTAAGTTCCTATTCACGTTCGGCGAAGATGAAAATCAATTTCACAACTAGATCTCATCCTTTCAAACTCGAACGGACTTTAACGCTAGCCTAATTGGGAAATTAGGAATTACTTGAATAGAAAAGTTTAAAATTTCTAGGTAATTCTCATCACAATGCACTATTGGCTACAATGCCTTGTTTTGACATCTTGTCAGCATTGATTCTGTGCTAGCATTCAAAGCAAAGCGCTACAGAGTTACATCAAATATTTGTCGAAAAACTTACAGTAAACATGCTCTCGCATAGACCAACCAGTCTTGACCTTGAAATGCAGTTAATTGATATTTTTTGAAACGGTTCACTTTCATATCCAATTTCATGTCAAATTCAAATAAAATTTTAGGTTCAACTTTACAATATAAGTCAATTTCGAATTCCAAATTCAAGCTTTATTTTTAGTTCAGTTTCTTGACCGAAAGTCCAGTTTTGAGGTAAATTTATTTTCAAATTAAAATCAAATTCCAAGCTCAATTACAACTTTAATTTCAAGAACATGGTGCTGCTAGATAGAGTCAGTATGATTTTTGCACTAACCCCGTAACTGTCCTGTTCTCTAATAGCAGACCGAGTCTGTCGATAAAGGAGAGCCAAGTCTTAGAAAGGCGTCGAAGCCCACAGCTTTGCTTTTTCAAAAACAATTTCATTTTAATTGTCAGATCTGTTTCAAGTCGAATTTCATGTTCAATATGAGTCTAATTTGAAGTCCAATTTCATATCGAATTCCAAGCCTAAGTTCAATCTAGTGTCCCATTCTAAATATAATTTCATGTCTAATTTACTTTCTGCAACTGCAACTCCGGTTACAATTTCAATTGAATTTTGGCCCATTTTCAATCATTTTCAATTTAATGTCCCATTTCAAGTACAATTTCAGGTTCAATTTAGTGTCCCATTTCAAATCCAATTTCAATTCTAATATAATTCCAACTTCAACTCCGGTTTCAAGCCCAAATTCCGGTCTTGGAGTCTAATTTAGTAACCATTTTGAATCTATTTCATGTCTAATTTGATTACATTTTGAACACAAGCTAAATTTTAAGTGCAATGCCAATTCCATTTTACTGTCCCATTTCAAGCCTAAATTCTAATCAAAAATAAATCCAATTTAATTCCACTTTAACTCCGATATGAATTCCATTTTCAAGTCTGATATAAGATATAATTTCAATTCCAATCTTGTGTTCAATTTCAAGTCCAAAGTTAGCCCAGTTAGCTTCGAGGTACGATGCTGTACTAACAAGCCAGTCATCGAATGTTCGAATCTCGACTAAGCGGTGCTTGCTCGATAGAGTCAGTAGAATCGTTGCACTGGCCCCGTAATTTTCCTGTATTCTAACAGCCGGCTGCGAAGTCTGTCGAAGGATAATGTCTAAAGACTTTATAAACCCACAAGGTTTTGCTTTTTTCAAATCCAATCTAATTTCATGTCCAATTTAGAGTCACATTCAATTCCATTTCCAACCCTGATCTCAAGTCTTATTGCAAGTTCAATTTAGGTTCAATTTTTTGTCCCATTTCAAGTACAATTTTAAGTTCAATTTAGTGTCCCATGTATGTATGTCCCATTTCATGTATAATTTAATTTCAATTTCAACCAAGCTCAATTTCAAGTGCAATTTAAATTTAGTGTCCCATTTCAAGTCCCACTTGGAGTCAATTTTAATTTTAATTTGAGTCCAAATGAGGTCTGAGTTCAAGTTCAATTTAATGTCCCATTTTAAGTCTTTTGGTCTAACTTAAGGTAGGATTTAAAATTCAATTTTTATCCCCAATTGAAGTGCAATTTCATGTCCGATTTGCGATCTAAATTATGGTCGAATTTTATTTCCATTTTTAGATTTTTAGATTTCAATACCAGTTTTATTCCGAGTGCAGCTTCAAATTGCATTCATTTCCAACTTTAACTATGATTCAAGTCTAATTTCAAACCCAATTCAAGACAACTACATCAAATGCTAATGCTTGTATAGGGGGGGGGGGGTCTAGCCGATCCAAAGTCAAGTCAAGTCAAGTTCCGTCCTTTCTTCTTCCTCATTAATTCATCATTACTTACTCATTATGGCGCTAATATGGTCCGCTCGGACTCTTTCGCCATTATCGCTAACCCCTCTCCGTCTTGGACAGACTTGGCTCTAACTGCCCCACCTTGTGCTGCAAACGGAAACAGAAATGTAATTTTCAATTTAGTGTCCCATTTCAAGTACAATGTTGAGTTTAACGGGCTGGTATCGAATGGCCGAAACACAAATGGCCGATTCACGAATAGCCGAATCACGAAAGGCCGATTTTTTTTCGGAATGCCTAAATAAATCAATAAAAAAACGTGAATTGGCAAGTAGTTAACAAATAACTTTGATCAAACAAAATAAGCAACACAACTTTTTACTATAGAGTATAGATGATTGATTGTTCTTTGTTCCCCTAAGCGCAAATGAACTTCGTATATTATAAGGTGCGGGGGGCCGCCCCCCTGCAGAAACCACTTCTATTTAGGTGCATGCATTTTCCTAGGTTTACTAGTAAGGATTATCCCTTAGTTAAATCCGAACAAGCGACAGCGAGTAAGGACGGCGTGTACCCCACGTTTTTTCAGGTTGAAAGACGTGAATATTTTTGGCCGAATATGACGTTCGGCTTTTTGTGATTCGGTCTTTTGTGATTCGGCCATTCGTGATTCGGCCACTAGATATATCATGCCATTTGTAATTTCGACCATTTGTGTTTCGGCCATTCGTGATTCGGCCATTTGTGTTTCGGCCATTCGTAGGTAATCCAGTTTAACTTAGAGTCCCATTTTAAATCCAAACTCATGGCTAATTTAATACCAATTTCAGCTTCGAATTCCAGCCCAATTTCAGGCCTAATATCAAGTGAAATTTCAAATCCAATTTAAAGTCCCATTTTAAGTCCAGTTTAGAGTCTGATTTAATTTCAATTTCAACTCCGACCTCAAGTCCCATTTAAAGTGTAGGTTTTAAGGTTTTAAGAACAAATTCAAATCAAATATCAAGTCCAATTTAAAGTCTAATTTTAGTTCAATTGAGTGTCCCATTTCAAGTACAATTTTAGGTTCAATTTAAAGTCATATTTTAAGACCAATTCCATGTTCCATTTGAAGTCCAGTTTAGAGTCCAATTTATTTTCAATTTCTTCTTGAAATTCTTTTAAGTTCAACTTGATGTCAATTTTAATTTTGATTTCAACTCCTATATCAAATTCATTTTCAAGTGCAATTTTGAGTCCAATTGAGGCCTGTTTTCAAGACAAAATTATATCCAATTTAATTCCAATTTCATCTTCGATTCGTGGATTTTGAAGTCCTCTTTCATCTATTTTAATTCCGATTTCAAGGTACAGTTTTAAGTCTTATTTCAAATATTGGTATAAATTTAATTTTCAGTTCAGTTTTGAGCTCTTATTTACGATCCTGCGCCGAACGAATTATAGCCCTCAAGTGCTGTCGATCTTGAGCTGCCGTTCTCCAATCCTCTCGAACACCATCGGGTGGGGCTTAGGGGTGCGTAGTGCTTGTAAATCTATGGCCTCTTCATTTAGGTTTCATTTGCACCTCGAGCAAGTATCATTCTTATAACCAGCCCCGACTAAAGGCTTCATGGTCGGTAAATCAGAGTTCAGCACAAAGTTAGGGTGTGTGTACATGTGTATGTGTTCTTTACTACTTTTGCATTATCAATAGTGGAACAAGTTATAATTTACCCTTGATCAAGAGGTTGCATTCGCACCTCAAGCAAGTATCACTCTTATAACTTGCCCTGGCAAGAAGCTTTCATTATTAGTAAATGCAGAATGCAGTAGGAAGGAAGTGGAGGGGCCTGAGAAGAAACCCAAGTCACTTAACAACGAATGGCCTGATTCTACTAAGATTCGAACCCACCACCACTCACTTGTCAAGTCAGACTCGGTAACCTTGCGGCTACAGGGTCCTCCCTACTAACACACTAAAATTGCTACTTTTAGAATCCGGATACTTATTGCATAGTGCTAGCGATTTCCTTGCCAAGTTCTAGGTATCCCGGGGATTCAAGTCTTGTATTCTTGCCCACCGCAACCTACCACATTCTACTACCTTCACTATATTAGCATATTTGTATACCTGATACAGCTCATGGTTCATTTTCCGACTGCGCCGCTCATTATCCATTACCCATTTTGCCACCAAGTAGCGATCGCAGAACTTTACGCTCAAAAACTCCAAGCACTTGTTGATTAGATTCCTTTAGCATCCATGATTCATGTCCGTACAGGGTCACCGGAAGGATTAGCGTTCTGTAGAGCACCGGTTATGTGGGAATTTGCAAACCACAGGACAGCAGTAGACTTCGTAATCCGTGGAAAATCCGATTTGAAGATGCTATTCATCGTTTTATTTCGCGGATTATTTTGTTGTCACATATCACGAGCGTACCAACCCTAGTAACAATTTGGGTTTTATTACACACTTATAATGTCATTTAGGACCAAAATTTGTCATGAAAACCGCCATAAGAGTACAATAAAACTCACATTGTTGCTTAGAAAGGTATATGAATTCCTCCACTACTGCATATCGTTCCCCATCCAGCTCGACCTCGTCACCAACACCATTTGGACTCCCACTATCCCTATCAGCAACCATACGCTTCGTTTTGACGGTGTAACGGATAACTCCCAAGCTTGCTGCTTCCCACTTGAAAGGCCTAAGGGTCTCTTTCACTGCTCTCTGGTTGATTCCAATGATACCGATATTGTCCGCAAATCCAAGAAACATGTGCGATTTCGTGATGATGATCACGATCCTTTCCACGTTTGCCCTTCCGTGTTATAGTACACCTACAAAAGCAATGTTGCATAGTAGTTTAGAGAGTTAACCCCTTGCTTCAGCCCATATGACGTCACGAAAGCGGCTCAGGTCTGACCCGCTTTTCTGACGCATAATTTTGACCCATCTAGCATCTCACGAATCAGTTTAACTAATTTCGTCGGAAAACCATGACACCGGTCATTTCGTTGCACTGAATCGTACGCCGCCTTAAAGTCTACAAACGGATGATGAGTTTGCAATTTATACTCCCGGAACTTGTCTGGTAACAGATGCCGGGTAAACATCTGATCCGTCGTGGAGCGATCCTTCACAAAAACCAAGTCTTTTCAGTTTAATTTTGAATAAAACTTTAAATTCGAATCCAAACTCAAATCGAAATTCTACTCTAATGTCATGTCCAGTTTTAAATTTCGTTTCAAATCCAATCTAAAGTCCACGGGTAGGTGCAGGCTGGGGCTCATTTCCCATCTTCTGTATAAAATTTATTGAGAAACAAGTCTTTATGGTGTAATCCAGAAGTTCGGCTGGAATTTTTGCAATAATTTTTATTTATTGCCTAAGAAACATCAGCCATGCTACGATAACTAGACAATTTTCAAGCCAAAACAGGCTTTTTATGTCTGAATGAACCAGTGTTCATTTTAATGAAATAATCGTATGTTTTCTTAAAAAAAAAACGGTTTTTGGTATCATTAGATCGGTTTAGTGGTTCAAAAACTTTTGAATCAAATTTGAAAAAAAAATGGCGATTTTGAAACCACCGTGACTCGGAAAGGGGCATTTAAAACGTAAATTGAGAAAAAAGCGAACCTAAACTTTTCCGAAAAGGAATAGTTGTGCAACATTTGAAAAAATCGCAGCACTTTTTCATTTCATTATGTCTCTTTTTTGAATTAGGGTTTACTTCTAATTCCCGTCGCAGTAAGGAAAGCCACTCTAATTTTCATCATTTCTTAGGTGGATTTAATGAATATTCCAAAAGTTCTGCTGCTGATTTGACTCAAACACACTTACCTTCCGATCCGTACCCTTTGAATTCAAGCTATTATTAAAGCATTTTATTCAAATTTTGCAACTGGCTTTATATCTTAAATTCGTCGTACCGTTTTAAAATCCGTCCATGAACAATTTTCATCGTCCGAACTAAAAATCACAATAATGTTTACGGAGCTGGCGCGCCTGAATTTGTGTAGGACGGCATGACAAATGTTATTCTGCAAAATTTCTGCAGGTTATGCAACTTTTCCCGGCTGCAGAATAACGACAATGCGTTGCGTGAGTTATTTTCATTTTATGAATGACGGAAATTGAAACGATTAGTCGACATTTTCTTCTTCGTCGCACGAAAAAACGTTGGAAATTTGGCTGCTAGGAATTCTTTAATGAAAAATGACATTTAAATAAATCTCAGCGCACTTCGATTGATCGCGTATGATAGTCAACAAACTAAAATATTAGGGAATAACTAATTTTTAATACTTTGTGTTGGATAGGACGGGAATAGGCAATTACGACGAAGCAGCAACGCACCCTACTGAATTAATATATATGACTGAACCGTAGACGTAACTTATTATGAAACAGTTTGTTTTGCGCATCAGCTCCGATAAGTTGAATCTATAGGTAAAGTTTTCCATAAGTGGACATTCTATCGCAAAGCATTTTAATTGGCTATCGATGTACAACATGTTTTTAGTACAAAGAGTACATTACCTTCATCTTTGAGATATTGATTTTTATAGCAATCAATAAAAAAACTCTGCTAGCTTTTGTGCAGAAAAGCAGTAAATATCAATGTCAGTCTCAGTGGAAATAATAATTGCAATAAAACACGTTAATTGATGTCCAACTGTTGTATGAATCTTATTGGACTTGATCCTCTAACGGGTCGCTATTGGAGCCTCAAGTACACATATGAATTTAGTTTTGAATGGAAAATATGAAAAATGTGTTCAGAAAAGATTTATTGGCATGTTTGTACCAACATTACAACATGTTGAACATAAACGCATGAATTTTCGTCATTCAAAGACTAAAATTTAGGAGAATGAAAAGTTTTGTTGTTTATTTGTTATTTACTTGTTTTATTCGAATTTTGTAATACATTCTGATTAGAAAAAATATTTAATTTGCAGCGAAATCCCTGCACAAAGCACATCTCCCACATCTGGCATTTAAAATCAGCGCTGATAGTTAGTCCCGCACCGACGGCGGTGGTGGGCAACTGACCTCATTGCCCTTTCCGTGTGCCCTTCAACTCGGCGCAATTGTGCCTTCTTCGAGTGCCCATCATCCAAACCAATCAAGCACCAAATCTTCCCACAATTCTTCTCGGAAAACCTCGCCCCGGCAAGGCAAGGTTGCTGGTGGGCATGACTTGCCGAAACCATCGCAACTAATTACCCGAGCCCAACTCAATTTCCATCAGCCAGCGCGCTCCGTACCGAAATATCATAATTTCATCATACGGCCCTGCGCTCCGGCTGCCGGCTGCCGGCCTCCCGCCGCGCCACCGGTTCGGTGCGTATTGTTGTATGCCTGCGTGTGCGGGCCTTCCGTCCGTCCAACTAACCGACGGACGTTACAACTCAATCGCTCAAGTGACCCCCGTGCAGAGCTAAGCCGGGTCGGTTAAAAATCTTTGCTTCGGCCATTAGAACCGACGCGGGGAGACGAGGAAAAAATAAACATTTTGATTAAAAAGTGAAAAGATACTTTTTACTTCTCACTCGTCGTAGTCCGATCAGTTTTCGGTCGGTGCTGAATCCCGGGGCTAGCTCCGTGATCGCCGATTGGTGCCGGTTATCCAATAGCTCATCTCTGTCTTTCGCCGGCTTTGGCTTCCTCCACGGACTGACTGACTGACTGTGTCGGTGCCTGGTCCTGAGGAGCGAAGCTAATACGGTTAATAAATCGAGGCTCCTCATGGCAACCAACCGGCAGGCAGGCAACCCCCGGAGACCGACCGATAAATTCAACGATGATTGATCAGTAGCTCGAAGTTTTCCTGGGGATTAAAATCTCAATTTAGCAGGATGATTGTTCGATTTCTGATCCCTTGGCTTGGTCGGTTACTGTGGTGGCCAGTCGAACCTCGAATGAAGCGTGTGTGTTTCTTCATGTGAATGCACAGTGTAAGTGAATGAGTAGATTTTTATCCTCTTTCTTTCCGGCTTCCTTGATTTTGTTTACTGAGCCGTTCGACGAAACGGGATTAGCAGTCCTGCTGCAGCAGTGATGAACCGCCAACCGACGAGAAACACTTTTTGTCCACACTGACTGACCCAAGAAAAAGACGAATTATTTCCGGTCGAAAGGCAATGGGAATGGACGCGACCGAGCGACGAAGAAATAAATCATCAAAATTGATTCTGTTTCACAATCTACTGACTGCTGAGTGTGTTTGTGATTGTGTTTGTGTCTGTATGTATGTAGAGCAAAAAAAGTTTCGCCCATAACGCTATCAGTCAGTCGCCATCACATGGGCACACACTTTACCATACTCAGACGCACAAACACACACACACGATCATGTAGATAACAAGACATAAATCTCGCCGAAATAAATTTGTCAGTCCTGTGGCAGCAGACCAGTAAATCAATTGTTGTGTTTCTGTGCACGTTGCCGGTTTTTTTTGCTGGCTACACAGAATTTACATAAATTATGTGCGCGGAGACGGTTTACAATGGATCGTGATTGCCAAGGTGAATGAATTTGTTTCCGGAACACGATGGAATTGCCAGGCAGAGAGAGAGACCCGTACATACCGGGTTTAGTCGATAGAAGAAGGAACGGTTATGTTCTCCCCGGTTGTTGCGTTGGTTGGAGCGTTCGTAGTTCAGTCGAATGCGGAAGTCCCCAAAGTGGAAAAATATTATTGTTTACCCATTTCTCCGCGTGAAATGGGTAGCGAAACTGGTGGGTGGACGAGGGACAAGGGGGAGCAATATTTATGCTCCTTTTGGCAACCGGAAGCAAAACACGCTGTGGCTGGTTGGCTGACTGGTACGGGAAGATTGGGATTGCTTTCATAAATCTTCGATAATTTCAGGGTCTTCGATAGGTTAGTAGTGGTATGCATTACTAGCATATTTCATCTTCGCTTTCAATTATCATGCACAGGAAAATAGCTTCGCTCTGAATCCATAATTAATCGTTCGTCTAGCATTGAGAGAGTCCTTTTTGCGGGAAATCGTGGTTGGAATGATTTACTGTGTGCAAACATTTCCTCGATATTGAGGAAAAATCTGTGCTGGGAAGGCTGTTGGATGGAATCCTTATATAAATATGTAAATCGATTTTATTGTAAAATTGTGCTTTGAAACTAATTATATTAGTTTGGATTCCGACTTAGACTACGGAAAGAACGGATTTTCCAGATTGACTTTCAAAACTGAACTGAAACGCAGCGACCAAAGGGTTGAACTCAATCGTCTCCATTCAACTCAATGTTGGGTCACTCGTCACCAATTTCCGAGGCGTCTCAAAAATCACATATCACCATCGACCTGGTCGAGCCATCTCACACGTTGAGCCCCTCTTGTCTTCCTGCCGCACTGTCATTCGGCATCCTTGCGACGTGTCCGGCCCACCATAACCTACCGACTTTCACCAGATGTACGATGGAAATCACTGCAAGCCTGTGCCTGTAGCTCGTGATTCATACGGCTCCGCTACTCTCCGCTTTCAGTTTGTACTCCACCAAATATTGTCCGCAGCACCTGCCGCTCAAACACGACAAGGGCGCGTATTTCTTCTCCGTGAGCAGCGATACAGCTTTATCTTCATAAAGAACTATCGGTCTAATAAGGGGTTTGTACATTGTCAGCTTCTTGCAGCGACGTATGCCTCTTGATCTTAGCGTTAGATGAAGGACAAAGTAGACCTGATTTTTCGGTTAAACGCGCCGATAATTCTCCTTACTAGTGTTGTTGACCACGGTCCCCAGCAATCTTAAATATACGAACTCATTGACCACTTCTAGTTTGTCGCCATCAACCATTACCACCCGTTTATCTTCAACGTATTTATTTTTAGCTTAATCCTCCTGGTCTCCGCTTTCAAACTGGCGTAGATTTCCTCCGGTGTCGCAATGTTCCTGGCTATGATATTAAAGTTATCAGTGATGCCTTGGAGTTGGCCACCGTTAGTGAAAATCGTGCCTCCCGTTTCGATATTCGCTCGTCAGATTACCTCCTCAAGTGCTATGTTGAACAGTATTGTCTCAATCCTTGCCGTGTCTCGAAACGGACTCGAGAATGCGCACGAAACACCTCATGCAATCTCTCGTAGCTCTGATCAATCGCATCAGATTGTCCGAGAAACCGGATTCGTGAGGTATCTACTATACCTGGTCTCGATCGATTGTGTCGTATGCTGCTTTGAAGTCTATAATGATATGAGGCGTGGGCACGTTGTACACCCGACATTTCAGCTAGATCTGTCGGAGGGTACAAGTTTGGTTCGTAGTTGCGCGAGCCTCCATGAAGTCCGCTAAAGTAAAATGTCCTGGCTAAAAGTAAATTTGGACACATAGAACAATCATTAACTCGGAACTGACGTGTCGCAGAAAAGCTCATAAA
The DNA here is from genome assembly GCF_943734655.1 of Sabethes cyaneus. NCBI lineage: Eukaryota > Metazoa > Arthropoda > Insecta > Diptera > Culicidae > Sabethes > Sabethes cyaneus. The sequence continues at coordinate 16,093,382 of NC_071354.1, read as the reverse complement.
TTACTGGATTGCAGTATGTTCATTCAGTTTTAAGTTTCACAATGTTACATTATTGCATTTCTCTGGTTCAGATCTCGAACTCGAATCTCGAACTTTTTTCTTAATCGAACTCATCATAACCTGCACAGTTGAAGCTGCGACTGAATCAGGCGTGTTCGTGTTTCTTCCACTTCGAACGCATGTCTTTAGCAATGTTGACTGTTCCCCCCACTTCGCCGAAGTCGTTGTTTGACGATTGCCTAAAATTTTTCAATGGGTCGAAACTCCAGACAACTTGGAGTATTCATCTCATTTGACACGAACTCGACATTATTAGCTGCATACCACTCTAGCACCACTTTAGAGTAGTGACAGCTAGCTAAATTAGGTCAGAATATAACGCTACCGTTATGTTTACGAATGAAGGGCAAAATCCGTTTCTTCAAACATTCTTCCATGCATAAACTTGATGTCATTGTTGAGAAAGTGATAAAAGGCTCTGTCCTCAGTTCACAAGTACATATTCCTTACCAGATCATGACCTTCTTTGTGAATTTAACGACAAACACAAACTTATACTTGCCTAGCACATCGCCACGCCCAGTTGCAATGTAAAATTTTTGACCGGGAACTTGCTTGAAATCCATTTTCACATAGATTTCGTCATCCATTGAAATACATCCGTTGAATTTCGTCAAAACTTGCTTGTACAAACGCCTAGCACGCTTTTTGACTACCAAATTCTGCTGCCGATTCGGATATTTACTGGCACTGTAGGACCTATAGGCTTCTCGTGCGAGGATCTTCTGAGTGGTTTGATAGTTGGCATTGTACCTTCTAGCCACATTCCGGATGGAGATGCCAGGATTGAATTTAACGCTCCTCAATATCTTCCCCCTGAGCTTTCGGTCCTTAGTTGCAGTTTTCCTAAAAGTTCTTTGCCGCCTTTCCATACCTAGGTTCTCCTTATAACCTTTTAGAACATTAAACACTGTTGATTTTGGCATTCTTTAGCAATTTCATGAACTTTGGTTCACTTTGGTCCACTTTGGTCGTTCAAGTTCCATTCTGTACTGCTCCCCAACATGATGGAATATTTTGACGTAACTTGCACCAGTTGTTCTTCCTAAACATGTAAACAAAGTTATGTCAAATGGTTCCAGTTTCTACCCCAAGGATCGTGCCGGTGACGCACTAGGGGTGTCCAAATTGACTTTAAGTCAGGCTTTATTTCCCTACGTAACCTTGTGCTATCGGTGACAACCGACGTAACAGCTAACAGGAGCTGGAGGAGTTCTTAGTTCACGGTTTTTATCAACTTTAAGGTACGATAGTTGCTAGGGTTCCTCACCCGCTCCTTCGGTAGCTTCTTCTCCTCCCAAACCATGGAAATAACCCAAATAGAGCCATTACCAGCGTCTTTCGGCCATGTTTATGAGGCTCTTCAGCTTTATTGGTCTTGAGTAACCCGAATTCTGGTTTGAATTCTTGTTGACCAGTTGCTGGGACATTTCTATCAACCAGGGGTACTTCTACATTAACTTCCCTTAACTACCCCCTTTTGCAATTTCACCATTAAGGTTTTCGTCGAAGAATTGCGTCTACCTATCGCCCTCCTCGTGCTGTTTTGTGATCAGATTTCCTCCCTCGTCCGTGTACAAGTCCGGTTTCTGTGTATCCCTTACGAGTATGGTTGATTTTCTCGTAAAACTTGCGCGTGTTATTAGCTCGGAATAGTTGTTCTGATTCTTCACGATACCTATGCTCCCTCTTGCGCTTGTTACTCCTCAGAATCGTGGTTAACTGGTTCCTTGCTCGTAGGTACTGCGGTAACGGCCTCTCTAATGACCGAGCATATTCAGCCCTAACCGTCTTCTCGAAAAAAAAAGCAGTGCCTCATCCAGCATTTGCGCGTAGTTTTCGACAGATTGCGGGCTATCTAGCTGCTTAATGTTCAGCCGAGGAGAGGGCTTTGACGTGTCTGGTATACGGATGACAGTTTAAAGCACACATTTACTGCTACTAGGGAAGTCTTGGGCATAACCGTCTTTAGACATTACCCATCCTTATCGACAGACTTCGCAGTCGGCTGTTAGAGTACAGAACAGTAATAATCCTACTGACTCTATCTAACAGCACCGCCTAGCCGAGATTCGAACATACGACGACTGGCTTGTTAGACCGGCATCGTACCTCGAAGCTAACTGGGCGGTTATATACTGCTACTAGGTGATGGTCAGAGCCAATATCTGCACTTCGTAGGGAACGGATGTTCGTGATGTTAAAGAAGAACCGGTCATCTATGAAAACGTGGTTAATCTGGTTCGTTGTACGTTGATTAGGTGATCTCCGGATGGGTTTCTGGGTATTTTTGCGTAAACAAAAGGTGTTTCGGATCACCACGCCTCAATAAGCTGTGAAATTGGCTATGGCTATTATGTCTTACCACTGCACAGTAGTCCAAAAGGACGAAAAGGGATTTGTTTTTCCTAGTTTTTTTTTTGTTTTCATTTTACTATTTATGGTCTTCAGCACTTTTGTTTGTATGAATATCCCCCTTAATCTAAAACTGTCAAAAGTTAGTCATCGCTTACTATATTGAAAATAAAAAAATAACTATTTTTTGTTAGGAAACATAGACATAGTTTCTTCGGCAAAGTTGTAAATAATGTAAAAACAAGCAACTTTGCTGAAGAAAAAAAATTTCTATCTCAATCGAGTGCTGAACCAGAAGGCATAATCTTTGAAATTTCTTTAAAAATTAGTTTTTCATTCTTAGCTTTTGTTAATTGCATTTTACAAAAATACAATGTTCTAGGTAATTATGGGAGCACTCAAAATACACGTTTTTGCAGAAGACCGCAAATCTCTTGGACCTTTACTTGCTGAGTTATCACATATTCAAACTTTAAATTTCCATAGCTTCACGAGCCTATAGGGTGAAATGGGGCAAGCGGATTTATAAAATCAGCGCTTCATCTTAAAGCTCAAGTCGAGTACTATAGACTTGTATGGGTTCCGCTTGTCCCCAACCACCCAAATGAGAGTAAGGCAAGCATACGTTTTATGTGTTTCGCGTTCGATAAAGGCTCGATACACGTCCATTTTCTATAGCAAAGCTATAGAAAATATAAAGGCAAACAACTTTGCCAAAGAAATGTCAGTTCTATCTCTATCGAGTGCAGAGCTATAGAGCATTTTCCTTGGAAATTCTTTAAAAATTAGTTTTTCATACTTAGCTTATGTTGGTTGCATTTTACAAGAATATATAGTTCTAGGCGATTATTGAAGGACTCAAAACACATATTTTTGCAGAAGGTTGCAAAACTCTAGGACTTTTGCTGACACAGTTATCGCTTAATTAAACTCTTTTTTACTTAACTTTACAAGCCAAAAGCGATAACTTTGTAAGAAAAGATCCTAGAAATTTGCAATCTTCCACAAAAACGTCTATTTTGAGTCCTTCAATAATCGCCTAGAACTATATATTCTTGTAAAATGCAACGAACATAAGCTAAGTATGAAAAACTAATTTGTGAAGAATTTCCAAGGAAAATACTCTATAGCTCTGCACTTGATAGAGACTGCGCTTGAAGAAACGGCCTGATGGCCTTCCGATCTATCTCACGATCCTGCATTCTGTCCAAGACTACAAAGCTCGTTGGTATTGCCACCACTCTGGTAAAACTGTACTTTTCCGCAGCGGAACTTCTAATCCTTCTCTCCTTTGCGACAGATTTCATGCAGAGCTACGATGCCGACTTAGCGGGGTTGAAGCTGATCAAGTAACACCCGATTGCAAGCTACAGAATACAGTTCGAAGTACTAAGTCTCCTTATTTCGTCGCCTAGCTCGATGCCGAATATGTCGATCCCTATTTGCTTGAATGTTCATAGTAGTTTGGTTTGGGTAGGTCGCCTTACTAGGGCCACGCTACTGAGTCTTGTGATGGGGCTGTCATCGTAGCTTTAATTCCGACACACCGCTTTCTTAATTCAGCCAGCCGCTCCGAATCAGACACTGTCGTGAGCCGCTCCTAACCTGGAGTGCTCAACCGGCGCCCTTGGTTAAGGAATCAGTAGAACACCAAAAGCCGACCCTGATATGCGTTCGCATGAGTGCCTGCTTCCCTGTCGGTAAACGACCTTAGTTTCCGCCAGGGTTGGTTACCCGATCTCCGCTAAGGTTGCTCGTGTTCTGGCTGGTACCACTAGGAGGTAGGGATCAGGGACGTAAAATGTACCGGCTGGTGACAAAAATTCGAAGACATTTACCATTCTTTGTTGCTACCAGTCTTGCGACATGTTACTGGTACACAAACACCGAAAAGAAATGCAAGAACAACGAAAACATCTCTTGGTCTACGTGTCATACACTCTTCGATACCGGAGAGAACATGTCACCAGTTCTGGAGATACTTTTTTGTATTTTATTTTGCTGTTGCGTACGTAAACCAAACATACAGCTTTCTCCCAAACAACACGGTTTTAAATAAGAAGGTCCCCAATACACCTTATTCTCTATCACTGCCCCATACTATTCCAACTACAGCTGTAAGCAAAAAGCGACTAATGCATATCATTTCTACATGACATTTTGTATGAATGGTCGGCCGACATACGAAAATGTTTGCTTATTATCATGTACGTATTCAGGCTAGTCTCGACACGGGCAAGAGACAGGCACTGTCGATACAGAAACAGTACAGAGCGATGGTATTGGTTAGAGTCTGACATGGCATTGCATGCTAGTAAATGTAAACAAAAAATGTAACCGTTTCGGTCCCTGGTAGGGATGGGTGTTGCTGTATAAAAGATTAAGGACCACTATGGAGTCTATGTTGCGCATTATCCAGCCGGTCACCAATCACTCACAGAGAAGAATAGACCTCAAAAACTAGATTTCGATGACATATATAGGGGTCGCGAGGGATAGGTTGCCAGTTTTCAATGATTCAATTTCAATTTCAATCTCGGCATCTTATGGAAAATCATTTTGAAATCTTCGGAACTCGTTTGATATGACGTTTTGATGATCAAAACACAGTTTTTGAAATGTTAGGTATTAACACTAAGAATAGTGAATTTTTTGAAAAATTGGTATATGATTACATTTGACCTAGAACGGAAAACGTGATTGGAATCAAGTCAATATGTTGTACCGTTTTCGAGTAATCGAGAAAAACAAATCGCGTAAAATAAACCTCGTAAAAAGCGACTTTACTACACTTTACTGTTGTAGTTTATCGTTATAAGTAACACATCTGTGTAAAACTACTAACTTTAATTTGTCGACAACATATCAATTCCTTTGAACAAGTTTGGTTTGATACAATAGTCGCCATAACAATAATTCTTTTTATTGACGATAAAAGTCCAATTCCCATGGGCCAAACAAAAGATATAAGTCAATTGAGAGTGTAATAAGATCCCAATCGGTTCTATTGTAGCACAAAAGTGCTGCAAAAGAATTAATCGCTTATTCAGCCTGTGAACCACGCCAAGCCAAGCAAAAAGCACCTAATTATTTTATTTCGACAAACCACTTATTCCAAGCGGGCAGCGTTGCCGTCGTCGTCGTCGTCGTCATGTTCAGCCGCGCAGCTTGTAGTTTGGCAATTAGTCGATTTGGACCAAATCACGCCGAAGTGATCTGATTTAAGAAGCCAAAAAAAAAGCAAAAGGAGAAATCTTACCCTTGCGTAACTGGTTTTTCATCTTATTTTTTTTTAAATACTAGTCCCAACCTGAATAGAACTTGATTTTTTTACAGCACTATAAAATAACGAAACTTTGCTGTGCATCAAGAGTCTCGGTCGATCGGTGGCCGGAGGCTAGGAGAAGCAAGCAGCAACAGAATGTGAAGCGGAATCGAAAGAATCATAAAAAAGCCAGCATAATAACAAACTAACTGATCTGCGTCTCGTCTGAGGAGAGGACCAAAGCAAAGGAAGCCGGAGCCGCGGCGCAAGACGATCGGTAAATAATTTCGCTTCTGCCTGCCGTTGATCTGTGCGCGGCCGCGGCGCGGCTGACTTCGCGACAAGCGCGTTCGCATGCCGTTCGCGCGACTCTCGCACGACCCGAACATGGACGATCGCTGCCGAATGGTGCGTCGCGTCGTACCGAACCCGGGTTGGCGAAGCCACACGAACACGAGGGCTGAGAGTAAAACTCGCGAGCTTAATTGCGACCGGTTTTCCGCTCTTTTGTTGCACGACGAGTGTTGGCGACACCTGATGGTTAGTAGGGGTTAGCATAGGGGGCGGGATGGAGGGTGCTTGCTGATTGATTATTAAAAAGAAGCTAAAGAAGAAACGACGATGTATCAATAAAAAGTGCGGGTCAACGAGTTGGCGGTTGTTGGTTGGTCATGAATGGCAACAACATCCAGTGCTGCTGGTTGCCGGTTGTAGCCAGGGGGAGGGGAAACCGTTTTTCCTGTGGGCTGCTTCGATGACGGTGCGATGACGAAGATAACACCGAAGAAGGAACGATAAAAAGTATAAGCGAACCATAGAGAGGGAGAACCAGGGATCGAGCGGGTGAGGACGAGAATTAGCTTAAGAAACCTGTTTTGATCTGCGTTGGCAGCGCAAGAAGTGGTCTGAATGTGTGTATTTTAATGTTTTTTACTTCGAAAAGTGTATTAACTTTCGTGTCTTCCGTTGGTTGGGTTGTTGTGGCTTTCGATCGGGTCTCGTTTTGTGCGAAGCAGAAAAATAAAATAAAAAAAAACGAACGAAATGATAGGTTGTAAGGTTTCTCAAAATTTGTTCTAATTGATCGGTGTTGCCTTCCCGGGATAAAGTAGAAAAAACGGCGTTGGGAAGTGTCAAAAATTCTCTCTAGCACATGTATTTAAGTTAAAAATATCATCCCTTATGCTAGTTTTGGTTAGTCATAATCACGGACCCATCACTTGTTTATTTGCCGAAGCGAAGCAAGGAGACCCCAGCAGAGGTTTGGTGAAATTATTCCCATCGTCTCACGGTTCATCATTTGCATATTATCTAGTCTGACGGAGGGGTTTCCTCTTTCTTCGTCTCGCCTGTCCCGGCACCCTACCGTGCAGGCCGGCCAGCGAGTGAGTCTGGCTGTTTAATTTTAATTTACCGCCCGATTGTGATCTGCAGGTCGTTAATAAAAAGAAGATAATTCAGAAAAGTTTTTAATGGTACTCGCCACAGCCAACCCAGGCTCAGGTTCAGGCCCAGGCTTCGTTCGGTTGGCCCAAGTACACTCGTAAAAACCCACTCCGGGGTAGGTACCTGTGATGACCGCGCTGGCCCGAAATGCCCGAAAATGCCGACGCGCCGAAAAGAGAGCTTGATTGCACAAAAAGTTTGACCTCGAAGAGCGAACCATTTTTAGCGCGGCACTAACGAGAGTCAAGGTGTTGACTTGGCCGGTTAGGAGGGAAATCACGGTTATGATATTTTATTTTTTGCTTTTTGTTGGATCCAGTATTTGCTGAAAGAGTTACAGCGCTCCGCGCGCAGGTTGCCAACAAACGCGCGTAGGAAGAATAACCTGAATTTCCTGCTTCACAACGAACGCGCCCCGCGAGCTGCGACGACAATCGGTGGCCGCTTGGAACTACGATGTACCTACCTAATGGCAATGGGGTGCGGCGGTAGATAACACAAATGACTCTATAATTTCGAGTGCTTTGGATAGGCCGATTTTGGCCTGACACCACAGGTGAATAGTTGTTGATTTTTTTGTAGACCTAAAAGAGAGATGAGGCGGAGGAAATGATCTAAGCCGCACCGATTGTTATCGCTGCATAATTTGGATCAGTGTGTAAAACCAGAAGGTTAGGTTAGGTTTGATGTTTGTAAAAATTCACATCGAAATACAATGACCGAACCAGAAATGAGGTCTAATACGTTTCACTATACCCTTAGAGGTTGATTATAGTACCGTAAGACCACAGCTTGAAGATAGTTTTTTCGATGAATGTTAAGAATTGATAATAATGTCAGTACCAGGTAAAACTCTCTGTAACATAGTTTCGATAAAATATCTACAACCAGCTGAACAGTATGGTAATATCAACATAATTATTGGAGGATCACCCATAGACCAGCACATAAAGTCACGTGGATTTCCCGCGACGGCCGAACAGAAAACGAAATTGACCACATCCGCTTCAGCCGAAAGTGGAGAAGGAGCCTTCTTAATCTTATCAGATTTAAATTGACTCTTTTTGGTAATTTATTAAATTAACTTAGTCTTGTTAACGTTTCCGCTTACTTTATTCAGCCATCCACAGAAATTTATGGCAAACAACTTATACAACTTAACATAACAACAACTTAACTTATTATTCTTTATGTACGCAACCTTTGGAAAAACGACTTTTGTCGAAAAATTTGAGTCCCGAGTCTCGGAATTGCCCAGGGGGATGGTGTGGCTGTCAAACTACATACATTGTTCATGTTCAACTCACTGTTTTTAGTACTTTTAGTTCTGGTTCTTACTTAACCCATTATGACCCGGGTATACCTAAATTTGGACCAAATGAAGTGAAACTCTGTAATCTATTATATTATGGCTCGAATGTGTCGGGAAACGCAAAATCGTCATTTGGAATGCCTTCAAGGCCAAAATATCGCAGGTTAAATATTTTATAGGCTCAGTTTCAAACAAACAAATAACAAAGTTTTTTACAGATTTCTTATCGAATTTTGTGATAGACTTTACATATAAATACTAATTTACATGTCAGGTAATGTTTCGTCACTAAATGTAGTCTTTTTCATGCGTTTTGGAAACAAAAATTTTTTCGCCATTTTTTCAACTTTTTTTCCGCCATATGTCACAACTTTGCATTGTTGAAAATACAGATGAAATGACAAAAACTGACAAATTATATCACACACACATCAGAATGATGTCTTATCTCTCTTGTATCACTACATTAACAATACTATTAACAATACTAACTATTGAAATTCAGCAGTAAACAGGTTTTGAATACGAGGTATGATATATCATACGCTGGGTCATAATGGGTTAATGGTTGATTCATTTTAAAACAACTGTAACTAATTAGAAAGCAGTAAAACACAGCCTTTCAGTTATAATTTAACTAATATTATCTGTTATTTTCAATATGCTGGTTGGTTTCAAATTGTCGCTATTCATGGATGTTTAGCCCACAAAATTTTGACAATTTCATACCCCTGGAATTGTCACTTGGTGGAACCGTCGAAGGGCAATGAACCCGCATCAGGAACTAGTGGTGCCAGGATGAATAATTATACTCTGTTATGCATGTGGTGGAATAGAGCCTGTACCACACAAAAATGTAAACAACACAGAGCACAAAAAATGTCATCACCCTCATGACATTTTTGTTTGGTGAGTGTATTGCAGTAACATGTCGCTTGACCGGTCGTAAGAAAAAGTATCAGATGTCTTGAAATTTATGTCACCGACCAATACATTTAACTTCCCATGACGGTTAAAACAGCGTAAGAACATCAGTGAAAAGTGAAACTGTGAATGTCGTGTTTGGTTGTCTGTATTTTTCAGTGTGTCGATCGATGTCAAGTCTAAATTACTTTCGATTTCGAGTAAAATTTTGCGTTCCATTTCCACTCCGATTAAAAGCCTATAATCCAATTTAATTCCACCTTAAAGTTTACTTTCAAGTTTTATTTCTGGTCCAGTATCATGCTAATCTTCTCTGTATTGTTCCAATTTTAGTATATGTCCAGCCGAAACTAGGACGGTCCAATACAGTAATGTTCCGATCTTCTCAGCTTCCGATTTTGTCTACCCCCGATTTCATCAGCTTTTTATCCCGATTTTGTCAGCCTATAAATTTTGCTTAACTTTTGTGCTTTTAAACATGATTTATAAAACTTTTCAGCTTGCTTGAAACTATTCTGATTCTCTGGGGAGAGTTTTTGAATAAAATGATGTCTTCTTGCGTGTTATTCGGAGTCAAATTTAGGGTATTTTTATAGTAAAATTTCTATAGTTCCTAAGCAAGCAAAGATAGAGCTATACTATATTTAGCAATGTTGTGTATTTTTACTATTTGTACAACTTTGTAAAACAGGAAAAAGTCATACAACAACTACAAAAACAGCTAAAATATAAAAACTGATTTGAACGGTTTTTCATTTATGAGAAATACGATTTTTCTATCTTTGCTGAAGAGATAGAAAGTTACTGTTTTCAGCAAAATTTCTTGTAATAATATGCTGTAATATCTTGCAGAACTATCAATGTGTTTCCCGATTTGTCCCGATCAATTTTTTTTCAGATTTTATCAGTTTCCCCATTTTGTCAGCTCAAAGTTCAACATGAGGCTGACAAAATCGGAACGTTACTGTATCATATATTTAAAATTTTATTTCATACCTTATTTCAAACCTAGTATCAATTTGAAGTTCAAATTCAATGCCAATTTCAAATTCAATTTAAGGTCCAATTTTAAGACCGATTCCAATTAAAACATCAAATCACAACCGAATTCAATTTCAAATCCAAATTCTAATCTAAGGTCAAGTTTAATTTAAATCCCATTTTGAGCTAATTTTGAGTCTAGTTTCAAGTACAATTTAAATCCTATTTCAAGTGCAAATTCTAATCCAGTTTCAAGCCCAATTTTAGAGCGACTCTCCAGTAAAATTTCACATTTAATTTTCAGTCCAGTTTGAAGTAAAAATTCATGTCCAAATTATTCAATTTCAAATACAATTTCTTCTGTATATGGAAAGCGTTTTGTACGGGAGGTCCACGCTTTCTTGCTTCGCCTTGATGCAAGGTGTTTATCGGAATTAGGTATCATTTCTGGTTCCACGTGATTCCTTGGAATTCTCTCTGCGGTACATCCAACGTGGTTGGCCTAGCCTGGCCGACAAGAAAAATGCTTGATTCAAGTCATCGTCATTATCCAGGATGCTTTCAAGAATTGGCTGCGTTAGTGTGAGATTACACAATGTCAAGTCCAACTTCCAATACAATTTGAAGTAGAGCTTGAAGTTCGATTTCGAATACAATTTCATGCCTAATTTAACCAATTTTTTGTCCAATCTGAAGCTCAATGAAATTCAGTATTGAAATCGGATTTTAAATCCACTTGTATGTCCAATTTAATTACAATTTCAGGTCGAATTTCACGTAAAATTTAAAGTTCTGTTTTGAATCCTAGTTCAAGTTCCAGTCCATTTTCGAACTTCCTTCAGTGTCGATGCTGGTCCAACAAGCCAATCATCTTATGTTCGAATCTTAGCTAGACGCATGCTTACTATAGAGTCAGTAGGATTGTTGCACTGGCACCGTAATTATCCTGTACTCTATCAGCCGGCTGCGAAGTCTGTCGATAAAGAAGGGTCCAGTATTAGAAAGACGTTTAAGCCCAATGTTTTGCTTTTTTCGTGCCCCACCTTATCTATAAAATCAACAAACAAAAAACAGTGCGGTTGAGTACAAGACATGACCACATGACCGCATGGTTAACATAGGACTACATTGGTCTCGGTGGCTTCGTGCTGTCTATGTATCGACAGTGCCTCTCTCTTCTAAGCATCGAAATATAAGCAAACATTTTCTTACGTGCGATGACTAGTCACACAAAATGTCATTTAGAGATGATACATACATACATACATACATTCGCCGTATTACAGTTGTAATTGGAATACAGTAATGTTCCGATTTTGACAGCTCCCAATTTTGTCTACCCCTGATTTTATCAACTTTTTATTCCGATTTTGTCAGCCTATAAATTTTGTTTAACTTTTGTGCTTTTAAACATGTTTTATAAAACTCTTCAGCCTGCTTGAAACTGTTCTGATTCTCTGGGGAGAGTTTTTGAATAAAATGATGCCTTCTTGCGAGTAATTCGGGGTCAAAATTAGGACATTTTTAAAGTAAAAGTTCTATAGTTCCTAAACAAGCAAAGATAGAGGTATACTGTATTCAGCAATGTTGTGTATTTTTACTATTTGTACAACTTTGTAAAACAGGAAAAAGTCATACAACAACTACAATGAATCATATGACAATGTTTCATTTATGAGAAATACGATTTTCTATCTTTGATGAAGAGATAGAAGGTTACTGTCTTCAGCAAAATTTCTAGTAATATGCTGTAAAACTTTGCCGAACACAACAAATATATTGAAACTGAAGAAAAATAAATGTTTCATCGCACTTTTAGGGGGATTAATCAAAATCATTTTGTCAGTCCCAAATTCAACATGGGGCTGACCATATCGGAACATTACTGTAATACGGAGAAGCGATAGAAAATAAGGTGTAATTATAGATGCGGTTTTCACCAAGTATTAACATTTATGTATTGAAAACGTATTTCGTTTTGACGTAGGACTACGTCTTACCGAAGGGTGTCATTCCATAATATATTCAATATTCAAGTTCCCGTCACGAAAATATGTAATATTTTGAACGGTAAAAGCTCTTCCTGGATTTGAATGGTTTTTGATACCGATCGACTCATAGTAGATTTAGCAAATATGTGGTTTCTAATATAATTTGCCTTTTCCACCTCGAAGGAGTGAAAATTAACAAACAGTTTCAAGGTCAAATATCTCCGTACGTTTCCTACGTGATCGCCTTGCTTCGTAGGCAGAGACGACATCCTCTGATTGCTGTGATTTCGATTACAGGTATACCTCGATAGTACGTACACCTTCGCTTCGTTTAGCGTATGTATTACCGAAATGTACGTACTATCGAATCACAATTTTAGGGCTTGAAGCATTGTTATATTATGCTTAATATTTGAAGAAATTTGCAAATTTACTTACACTATTGAATTGATATATATTTTAGTGGTATTGATTTAATATAGCAGTTAATTTTTAATTTTTTTAAATTAATGATTTTGTCTCTTGGTAAGCTTGGAATGAAACAAATAAAGTGTTGCTGGAAAATGTACGTACTATCGAGGTAAAATGTACGTTTTATGGAGGGTACGTACTATCGAGGATACGCACTAACGAGGGTACGTATTATTGAGGTATACCTGCACTTTATTTTTAGAAAAAAAAGTGACAAAACCTCATTCCTCATCCCAACAGGTCGAAGATTCTTTTCTACGTTCAGACTTACACTAATTTGATATCTGTGCTTGGGAAGTATGCCAGAAAAAATGATAAAGTCCTTGCGTGCTAACAAATTTCTTTTAGGACCGCTATTAACCTAGACCAATTCGAAGTCTGTGTTAGGGAAGTGCGCCTGAAAAACTAATAAGTCCCCTCATACCAACAAGTTTTTTTAGGACTACGATAAACTTAGCCCAATTTGATGTGCTGAAAGTGAACAGCTTTAAAAAAATGAGCGACCAACCCTATCTTTCGCCCGCTGGTAACCACATACTGCACACAGAATTTATTCAAAACTGATGACAACTTATATGAAAAAGGCATTGATGAAATATTTATGCATGTGACGAGATGCAGCAATTTTCAAAGTGAGGAAGAATTAGCGACTGTCTGATCTGTATTAGTGAAATGCCTGTTGCTTTCCAATTAGATGCATGCAATTGTTTCCATACTCTCGATTGTATTGCTGTCAAGTGTGAAATAACTGATAAACAGAGTGTCAAAAAGAACTATTATTGAATGTGCAGAGGACGTTAGCTAATTGATGATATTTTAACTGTCATCATTATAGCTCGTTGTTCGTATGTTAGTAGAAAGGCAATAATATTTCGAATCAACTTGTCACAATAAATGGTGCTATATATCAACTATTTGTTAGGGAATTGACGAAAGTGAACCAGTGGTAAATGATAACCCAGATTTATTTATTTATTTTTTCCATTCAACCATGAGTTGTGAGTCCAATGGCAAATATTTTAATTTTTGAGTAAGATCCTTAAACCAGTTAACATTCGTTTCAAGCCAATTACCTAAAGTCGACTTGTGCCACAAGCCACACAAAAATTTTCAAAATGCACTATCGTCGCCAATCACCAGAAGAAGTGTGATTGTGGCCTGATAAAACCCTTAGGAGAACTGCAAACTCTAAGAAACGGATAAAACTGGTATACAGAGCACGGGCATTTAGGAAATTTGTACTTGTGTAATGTTAAACTTGTGGTAAGAAAATCTAATTGTAGCTTCAATTATTCTATTGGCTCTGAAAAGGGTCGATTATTTAATAACTCTAAGCCGGATCATTGCCTTGAAGCTTGATTATTCTAAAGTGAAACCGCCCAGATATGTAATACTGTTCAACGCTACCGATCGAATGAGATGCGTACACCAAAGATTTGGTATTTTATACCCAACTTCAGATATTGGTTTGATGATTTTGGTCTTCTTGTTGAGCAGCATAACCTGCCAGATCAAACAATTCTCATACTCTATCACGGACGCTAAATAGACAAGTACAGTACTAGTACAGTACAATCATCGGAATGTCACCGAAAAGTAATGGAAAGTGTTAGTTAAAGAAGAAGAAGAAGAAGAAGAAGAAGAAGAAGAAGAAGAAGAAGAAGAAGAAGAAAGTACGCCATCCCAGTTGGTTCGATCTGAGACGAAACGTGACAACTGGCTTTTCTGTCTTCTTTTCAGCAAACTTCCGATGCTTTTCCCTTGTTGCCTATCAGTTTTACCAAAAGTTATCAAAATGTTGTTCTTGACAACACTGCTGAGTGTTCTTTTTGTGTTTTTACATGCGTGCAAAGTAGTCCAATTCGGCCAATCTGCGGCTGGTCTAAAAAGGTCTAAAACACTGCTACGTGTTGACACGTCTCGTCTTAGGGCTCGATGGTACAAATCACAAATCGTGCTGTGCTCCAGTTTTCGATAGGTCACCGCGAAACGGAAATTACGCTGAGCACATTCGTTAGTGAGATGCCAACCCAAGTAATAATTTGGGTTATATTACACTCTTATGATGGCTTTTAAGACCAAAATTAGTAATGAAAACCGTCATAAGAGTACAAAACTCACATTGTTGCTTGGGAAGGTAGTAATAAAGCTTTTGGAACTAGCAGATTATGCCACTCGTGATAACAAGAAGACTAAAATAATCCTATGTCATTTGCAGCTGGCTATCCGTAACGACAAACAATTGAACAAACTTCTGCATGGGCTTGCCATAGCCGAAGGTGGTGTATTTTCGGTCGATTGGTGTAAAAATATTGAAAATCGATCAGGAAAGCTTTCTGTTGTTAGGGTTTTCAAAACGTGACCATTTTGCAAGTTAGATTTTTTAGAATAACCTTCCAGTAAAACGTAGTCCTACATCAAAATAGATTCGCTATCACACAAGTTCGGAAGGTCGGTGCTCAACCTTCTGTTTTTCAGTCAGTGATTACAAAACAGTTGCGGTGACTGGTATATGGCTAATTTTAGTTACAAGTAAGTTGATGCAACTGAACGTGCTAAAAGTATGGAACATTTTCATGAAAATTGTTTTAATCGTTCTTATTTTTTTGCGTTCATTTAATTTCCCGTCGTTAACTTGTATCACTTGAATTACCCAACAAAAAGCGCAAGAATTGTAATGCCGAACCGGCCGGCTTGAGGTTGGTCAATCGAAACAAAACTAGCTATCCGGCAACACAATCAACCCTCTTTCTTGAACCCATTAAATGTCGGGTACAATAGAACAATAAAATTTACTACCACCTCTTCGACCTCATCCGCGCACCTCTAAACCCCTGGTCCTGGTCAACCACCCACCCCGCACCGCACTGGAACGACTCCCAAGCGTACACACAAACGGACGACGACGGTTCGCAATGAAAGCCTTAATGGGAAAGTATAAACGAATCCAATAAATTTCCACCTCCAACCGGCCGGCGGGGAATCTACGCGCACCGTATCGTTCGTACGTCGACGACGATGACCGGTGCGATGATTTACGGCGAAAGGGTTATATTTTTGGCAAAACAAATTTCGTCCCGAAAATCGTAGAGCTTCCCAGGGTTGCAACGCGACAACCAACGCAAGCGACGGTGACGGTGTCGTTCGCGAGGCCAGGTTTTTATTTTCAAACCTGAACCTCTACCTCAATCATCAAAAGTGCGAAGCACCAGTCAGCAGGACTGGGAAAAAACGCTCCTAACGCGCTTGGTTGACTGCAGTCATCAGACGGTGGACGGTTCGCGGCCGTAGTGACCGGTTGCTTAATTTTATTGTGGGAAATTATGTGGCCCTCCAGGCCGAACTCATCGCTACTTGTTTATGTATACGAGGTTGGGGGAGGCAACAGCAACAGCAACAACAACGGTGGATACACTAACCTGAGCGTTGAACCATATCGAGGGGATATAAATTAATTGCCGATTTTTAATAATTCAGTACGTTGGGCTTGGGCCACCGGCGCCGCCAGGTTGTTGGTAGCTTCGAGGTTCGAGCGTTTTTATGCGAAAATCGCTTCAGTTGCCTTTGCCGACGACGATGAACGAACGCAGGAAGAGGAAATTAATCATGTGGGAAAACGTTTTGCATCGTTTTTTTTTTCTCTTGGCCAAGAGTAGGTTTATCTTTCGGTTTTTTATGTCAAGGTTTATAAATTTATAAATAAAGAGTATGATGAGCGGAAACTGTTATTCCTTTTACTGATTCAGTTGACAACTTCTACTGTCTACTGAGTCTTCATTAATTTCAAGTCAAAATTTGGTCGTAAAAGTAACCGTTAATTGTCGTTGTTAGTTGCAACGTGAACCGTCGTCGGGTCTGGTTTGAGAAAATTTGAGCTAATAAAAATCGAAATTCAAAACCATCAAATGTGATCCAGGCTAGTGGCCTCTATGGCAGATCACAACACAGATCTGCCTCAGACTCCGCCGTCTGCAAGCAGCGAGCCGCAGCGATTCCCCAACACATCAATTGCATTCCTCCGGCAATCTTATTTACGTTGCAACAAAAAAAAGCTAAACCTCCCCAGCAAACGAGGCACGCCGCCTCTCTAGCTGTAATCGCAACGGGACACAACGGTATCAACTGAAAGTCAGGAGTTTTTTTTCGCGGGCTGTCGTCGCTATGCTGCTGCCGCTAGCCGCGCGATTATGCAGGTTTATTTATCAGAACTGAACGAAGCTTTGCAAAAGTTGGACAGCAAAAAAAAACAGACTACCCCACAAGCCTCGCAGCCTGAAGTGCCCTCCCGCCGCGCGGAAAACAGCTCCAATTGGTGAAGAGCATCCCGGTCGGTGCCAGGTTCAGGGGAAAAAAACCTGCTCTGGACAACGACGGCGGACACCGGAATCCAGGCCTGCGCGAACTTAATTAGAGGTTTTACACAACATCGCCGTCTGCTGGCTGCTTGAGCCTGCGGCGAAGAAAGAACCTGTTGGGTTCGTTCGTTCGCTCGTTTTTTTCTGTACCTGTTCTAATTTGATTTCACCAAGCAGCTCGTTTGAAATACAACGGGTACAGCCACGGGGACTTGTTCGTCAAATTTTTAATGCATTGGCAACACTCGACCCGACGGGAGTCCCCTGTGACGCCACCGACGACTAGCTGCGTTGCAACTGCAGAGTCATCGGTTAATCGTTGGTGCATCGAAGGCGAACGGTGACGGGCAGCAGCGCGAATGAGGGACTCTGTCAAGTCATTAGGGAGCATTCCCTGAACTGGAAGAAGCACTTCAAACCGAGCTGTGCTGCTGCTGCTGCTGCTGCTGCTACTGAGGGAACTGAACTACCAAAACTTTAGGACGGACGGCCAGACGACAGTAACCGAACGGCGGCGGCGGCGACAACGCAGCCAGCGACGAGAACGGATGGGCGACAAGAAAGTTATTATTTCTTTAATGGATTTTTCTGATTTCGGCGGTGTGCGATAGATATGGGTGATTTCGTAAATTGAGTTCTGGTTTTCGTTTCGTTAGGGATTTCGAGGAACGCAACGCGACGGGCGAGTAGATTAAGTTGCAACTTCGCATGCTCGACGACGCTTACTGCGCCGGGATCGTGCGACTTGTCAGTCATTTGTTTGGAAACTGAGGATGGATTGTTCCATTCCGAATGAACGGAATTATTGTGGTTCTCGGTGGAATGTGACCTATTTAAAACAACACGAGGGCGATCGTCGCGTAATTTACAGCAGATCTAAAATCGGGCGAGACATGAAATGAAACTGAAACTCGAACTGAATCAAACTTAACTAAAAATAAAGGACAGAAAACCGCTTTCAATCAAAAATCTAGAAACCGGTTTGAACTTAACTGTAACTTTTTTAAATGAAATTATCCACTACTTGTACCTCATTTGGTCATCAATAATCGACCATAAATAAGCGTAGCCTTTTTGGAGGGAACGTTAAAATTATCTGTGCCCTTTCCCCGGGCACAGCCGAAAACTTACAATTTCGTATCACGTAATCAACGTGGTCGTCGATCGTCGGTGTCCATCCCATCGAAAGGACAACTAGTTTGCAAAACCAAAAAAAAAGCCTATAGGTACAGCGTACAATTACGCACGTACCTACCTACCTACATAGGCCCTACGTTCATTCATAAAATTTATAATGAGACCCGCAGCACAACCGAACCGGACGAATGACTTTCTTTTCGACGGTCGGGCGGCGGTGTCATTTCCTTAATTAAGGATTCATTTATGCCGGTAGCGTCGGCAGCGTACGGGTTACCGGTTGGACATGACCCGGTGAGATCACCCGGACGGGTCGATCGAGTGATCGGAGCTGCTGAAATTGTTTGCGGAAATAGTAGGTAGGTACATATTACCCAACCCGTCAGCAACGCAGCGTAGCACAGATGATGATGACGTGATGCGACTGCATCCACAGGAGACCTACTTTGTTGATCATGCTGCTGTCTAAGCGACCGAGTCGGGCAAGAGTCGCTAAATATCTTGAAGGGTCAACTGACAACAATGGGTGTTATTATGGCATCCAACTTACTTCACAAAAATGAGAAAAAACGATTTATTATTCATAGCGCTGAATTTATGAGAAGGAGTAATAATAGAAGGGAATAATTAAATTAAACATTTTGACGAAACTTTAATTTCAATAATGAATATGAATATGCGCGAAAATTTAAAAATAGCTCACAAAGACGACGACGGCATGCCGAGGCGTATTTGTTGTTTTTGTATGTGTATGGAATGATAAAATTGGGAGAATGAAACAAAATAGACTACCTAATATAAGGGTGCAACGATAGTTAATTAGTAAAACATTTGGTCGGCAACCGAAAAAGCGTGAGTGCGAGTCCCACCTGTATATATGGGGGTCTGTGCCTAGCCACTAACATGCGGAGAGTCAATTGAAATATCAATTAGCTAACGTCCTCTGCATCTTACTAGTTCCTTTCGACACTCTTTTTTACAGCTATTTGCATACTTGACAAAAATACAATTGAAATTATGTAAAGAATTGCAGGCAACTAACTGACACAAAGCAGCAAATGAAACACTCAAAAACTATTCTCGGAGAAGACAGTCGCTGATTTTTGTCACTTTGAGAATTGCTGTGTCACGTCACATGCACATATATTCCTTCAGCCCTGTTTCCATGCAAAACAGTTCCGAATGAATTCTCGCAGTATATGGATGTAATCTGGCAAAAGGAAAGGATGACCACTTACTTTTCTATGACTTTCAGGTCATCAAATTGGACTAACTCCAATGTTTAAATATAGAATCGGCTGAAGAAAATGGGTGGTTTTGCACTCTGGCATACTACCCAAGCATATATGTCAAATTGGTATAAGTCTCAACGGCGGTGTAAAGAATCTTCGTCCTGTTATGACGAGGGAAGCAGGGCTTCAACCGATCCTTTTTTTCTTCCGTAGGCGCAGCACCGTTCATTCGGATTCATACTGTCCATTTAGTGGTGGAATACGAACGTTATGCATAATAAATACAACCAGCAGTTCGCACAGTCATACCTTCGATTGTACAACAGAATGGATGCGTTCTGATCTTTTTCTACAGTTTCGTTTCCATCAAGTTTCCTTTACCGTTTGGAAAACAGTCAATTGACTGGTAGTCACCACACTAACGAAAAGCAACCGCACTATCGCATGATTCAACACTACAAAAAAACCACCACTAAATGTGCTTGAAAGAAGTCGGTCAAATGCCGTCCGACACAAACCTACATTTTGCTTATGTCGAACCGACACCGGGAGACAAACTTTTACTGTGGGTGGCCGATTTGGAGACAAAAAGAGAAACGAAAAAATACGTCACCTTATACTCCCAGTTAATTTGCAGTTGCACTCTTCAATATGACCGCAACGTGGGAGAATGACTGATGGCTTCCCTTGAGAGACCACATGGGCCCTTGAGAGGCGGCAATCGTTGCAAGCGGCGGATTGACTGCACTCTAAAAACAGTCAAATGATCGTCTTTAAAGCGCATGTTGAATGCAAAAAGCGTACGCATTCGCTCAGTCACAGTTAACTTGCGATCCTTTTTCAAGCCCTGTTCCTGAGTGCCAAATCCATTCTTGATCCAAATCGTGTAAAGGCGCTACTAGCTTGACCGCCGTACTTACAAGGGTCTTCCAAGAATCTTCCGAAGCCCAAGAGCCTCCAGCAACTAAGCTAAAAGCAACTATCAAAAGTCTGAAAAGATGATGATACCTATACCGGTAAATCCTGTCTGACCTGTCTTGTAAACGGTCCAAGTGTGAATGATAAGTGATAAATGTTTTAAATTTTTTGATCACCGTATATTTATGTTGTGGCTTTCGGGTTGATGTTTCTCGGTGAAAATTCAAATTTATAACTTTTTTAAACTACGTTTCGGCTTACTGTTTTTACTCAGCCATCATCAGATTCTTAAAATAAAACAATTTTCATTACACGTTTAAACAAAATACAAATCTTACGTACAAACAATATTTATAGTCAATTAGGAAACACTAAACTTTTGTTGTCCGCTGTTTCTTCTATGACGACGCTGTTCGCGTCGTGTGCGGTTCTCTTCTGTTTCGTTCGAATCTTCTTAGTTTGTTCAGGGCGCCGTCGTATGCATTGGAGAAGCTTAGTGCGTCCCGCTGTAAGTTTACTGTTTTCCCCTCGTGTAGTTTTATGTGTAGTGTTTCGGCGTTCAGTCGTTTAGCTTCGTTGCTCTCTCTCTCTAAGATGCCAGTCTCCGAGAATTTGAAAGCATGGCCGTGTTCCACCGCATGTTGTGTGAGTCCGGTCATCGATGATTTCGTTCGGATTGAGTTCTGATGCTGCTGCAGACGTTTTTCCAGTGTCTGCGATGTTTGACCGATGTACACTTTATCATTACAACCACCACAGGGTACACTATACACCACGTTGGTTTGTTGCATTTTTGAAATTTTATCTTTCAGCTTTGAGAAAATAGTGTCTTTTATTTTATTGCAAGGTTTATGTGCATAGTGTACCCTGTGGTGGTTGTAATGATAAAGTGTACATCGGTCAAACATCGCAGACACTGGAAAAACGTCTGCAGCAGCATCAGAACTCAATCCGAACGAAATCATCGATGACCGGACTCACACAACATGCGGTGGAACACGGCCATGCTTTCAAATTCTCGGAGACTGGCATCTTAGAGAGAGAGAGCAACGAAGCTAAACGACTGAACGCCGAAACACTACACATAAAACTACACGAGGGGAAAACAGTAAACTTACAGCGGGACGCACTAAGCTTCTCCAATGCATACGACGGCGCCCTGAACAAACTAAGAAGATTCGAACGAAACAGAAGAGAACCGCACACGACGCGAACAGCGTCGTCATAGAAGAAACAGCGGACAACAAAAGTTTAGTGTTTCCTAATTGACTATAAATATTGTTTGTACGTAAGATTTGTATTTTGTTTAAACGTGTAATGAAAATTGTTTTATTTTAAGAATCTGATGATGGCTGAGTAAAAACAGTAAGCCGAAACGTAGTTTAAAAAAGTTATAAATTTGAATTTTCACCGAGAAACATCAACCCGAAAGCCACAAGATAAGTGATAAACTTGCTCTATAAGAATATTTCCGTGTAATACATTTTGCAATCTGTGTTTGGAAACCATCATTACCAGCATGGCAAAAACTCTTCTAAGAGCCTGCCAATAGTCTTCCGCAAGTATTCAAAAGATTCCCAAAAATTTTCTAAAACTCTTTAAGAATCTTCCAAGAGTCTTTATAAAGTCTACAAAACATTTTCCAAAGTCTGTGGAATGTGCCTTACGCTACAAATACGCAGAGTCTAACGAATGTGCCTTACGCTACAAATTTGTGAAATAAACTAAACTAAACTAAACTAAACTAAACTGTGAAGAGTCTTTCAAGAACCTTGAGTGAATTTTCCAAGACTCTTCCAAGAGCTTCCCAAGGATCTTCAAGAGCCTTCAAGAACCTTCCAGACTCTTGCAAGAGTCTTTCACATGACTTTATTACACTTCCAAGGGTCTTGCAAAAGTCTTACAGTAGTCCTCTGAGAGTTTTAACAGTCTTCCAATAGCCTTCCAAGAATTTGCCAGAAACCTTTCAAGAATTTTCCAAGAGCCCTACTAGAGATTTCCTATCTTTCAGTCTTTCAGTCTTGGTATCTTCTAGTATTTAAGTCTTCCAGTATTCCAAGAGTCTCTTATGAGGCTTCCTAGAGTCTGCTAAGAGTCGTCAACGAATTTTCCAGTCGTCAAGTTTTTCAGTATTTTAAGAGACTAACAAATGTCTCAGTTATTCATTCTTTCAATCTTTCTATCATCTATCGTCTAGTGCTCAAGTGCTACTTACAAGTCTTCCAGAGTCTTTCAAGCGTCTAGAAGAGTCTTCCGAGAGTCTTCAGAAGTGTTCAAGAGCCTTGCAAGATTCTTTAAAGAGGCTTTCAAGTGTCTTGAAGAGTCTTTCGAGAGTCTTCCAAGTATCCTCAAGAGTTTTCCATGCGTCTTTCCGGAGTCCAGGCGTCTTCAAAAGCCTTCAAAGAACCTTTCAAGAGTCTACCGAAGAGTTTTCTAAAAACCTTCCAAGACTCTTCCAAGAGTCTTTAAAAGATTCCCAAGAGTCTTCCTAAAGTCTTCAAGAGCTTTCCAAGAATATTCCAATAGCCTTCTAAGATTTTTCTGAGAGTCTTCCAAGGGTCGTTCAGAGTTTTCCAAGAGTCTTTCGATAGTCTTCCAAGAGCCTTCCAAAGGTCTTCTGAGAGTCTTTCAAGGGCCTTCAAGAGTTTTCCATGAGTCTTCCAGGAGTCTTCAGATGTCTTCAAAAGCCTTGAAAGAGTCTTCCAAGAATCTCCTGAAGATCCTTCCAAGAGCTTTCCAACAGTCTTCTAAGAGCCTTCCAAGATTCCTATAAGAGTCTTCCGAAGAGCCTTTCAAGAGTCTTCAAAAGCCTTCCAAGAGTCTACAAAAGATTCCCAAGAATCTTTCCGAAGTCTTCAAGAGTCTTCCAAGAATCTTCTGAAGATCCTTCTAAGAGCCTTCCAACGGTCTCCCAAGACTCTTCCGAATAGTCTTCTAAAAACCTTCCAAGAGTCTTCCTAAAGCCTTCAAGAGCCTTCCAAGAATCTTCTAGGAGTCTTGAGAAGACTCTTCCATTAGCCTTCCAAGAGTCTTCCGAAAGTCTTCCAAGGCTCTTTCAGAGTTTTGCAAGAGTCTTCCGATAGTCTTTTAAGAATCTTCCAAAGGTCTTCCGGGAGTCTTCCAATGGCCTTCAAGAGTTTTCCAGGAGTCTTCAGGTGTCTTCAAAAGCCTTGCAAGGGTCTTTCAAGAATCTTCCGAAGTTTTTCCCAAGAGCCTTCCAAGAGTCTTCCAAGAGCCTTCAAAGAGTCTTCCAAGAGCCTTCCAAGATTCTTATGAAAGTATTTCGAAGAGCCTTTCAAGTGTCTTCAAAAGCCTTTCAAGAGTCGACAAAAGATTCCAAAGAATCTTTCCGAAGTCTTCAAGAGTCTCCCAAGAATCTTCAGAAGATCGTTCCAAGAGCCTTCCAACAGTCTTCCAAGACTCTTCCAAAGAGTCTTCTAAAAGCCTTCCAATAGTCTTCAGAAGATTCCCAAGAGTCTTCCTAAAGCCTTCAAGAGCCTTCCAAGCATCTTCCTGGAATCTTGAGAAGACTCTTCCATTAGCCTTCCAAGAGTCTTCCGAAAGTCTTCCAAGGCTCTTTCAGAGTTTTCCAAGAGTCTTCCGATAGTCTTCTAAGAGCCTTCCAAAGGTCTTCCGGGAGTCTTCCAAGGGCCTTCAAGAGTTTTCCAGGAGTCTTCAGGTGTCTTCAAAAGCCTTGCAAGGGTCTTCCAAGAATCTTCCGAAAATTCTCCCAAAAGCCTTCCAAAAGTCTTCCAAGAGCCTTCCAAGAGTCTTTCAAGAGCCTTCCAAGATTCTAATAAAAGTCTTTCGAAGAGCCTTCCAAGAGTCGACAAAAGATTACAAAGAATCTTTCCGAAGTCTTCAAGAGCCTTCCAAGAATCTTCTGAAGATCTTTCCAAGAGCCTTCCATGAATCTTCCGAATGTCTTCCGAGGGTCTTCAAGAGTTTTCTACGAGTATTCTAGGAGTCTTCAAACGCCTTGCAAGAGCCTTTCAAGAATCTTTGGAAGGTTCCCTTCCAAGAACCTTCCAAAAGTCTTCACGCATCTGCAAGTGCCTTGCAAGAGTCTTCCAAAGACCCATCCAAGAGCCTTCCTCGAGTCTTCAAAAGATTCCCAAAGTCTTCAAGTGTCTTCCGAGAGTCTTCCAAAAATCTTTTAAGCAGTTTTTTTTTTGGCATTTTTCGGGGTTTAAATATTTTTTCCAATGAGTTTACGCGGCTTTTTTCAAGACTTTTATACGAGTTAATACGATTTTTCGACGATTTTTGAAGTATTGCGGATTTTACACGTTTTTTTACGTGCCACGAATGGTTTCACTTCTATATATTAGAAGATTTGAACCTCCGTTTTTGTATCGACTGTCAGCATTTTTGGCTCAAGTAGCCCTCTTGCTCCTTTTGTCTTTCATCCATATGTTTTCGTTACAGAAATTATCACAAGGCAAGAATCAATGCTTTTTTCCTCAATTGATTTTCCCTCATTTGATTCCATTTTTTTCCCACTTTTCTAATCCCCTTTTTATCAGCCCACCATCAATTTGTTTTCGCTCTAGAAATCCGTATAATGAAAGAGAAATAAAGCATTTTTTGTTACCTCCATGCCAGGAAACGACCCCCTTTGTGTCAGACAGTACCCGAAAAAATTGACAGCCCTGCATAAGGGCGAAAATAGTACGCATTCAAAGCACTCAACGCATACATTTTTTACCCCTGGCAGTATTCTTTTATCTGTCAGTGCATGTAAATGACTACTGAACTGCTGACAGAGTTTGTCTTTCTCAGTTTTTAACTTATTGCACAAGTTGAATATGATATTTTTAAACATTGCATTGGTGTCAATGCCAGTTTGACAATTCGCTCAAGCCAAGGGGCATATGTGCCAAGTTTAATTGAGAAGGGTGCTGAGTTTCGTTGTTTAGCATTACAATACAATTTGTATGATCACTTTCGTCACTTTTTCAAAAAAAGATTACGTCCTGACCGCGTACAGAGTCAGATACAAGTACAAAAAAGAAAAAAACATTCCTGGTGGTGGTAAATCACAAAAGTCACGCCTCAAGTCTTCCAAGTGTCTTCCAAGGGTTTCCAAGAGAATTTCGGGAGTATTCCGATAGCATTCCTAGAGTTTTTCATAAGTCTTCAGGTGTCTTCAAAAGCCTTGCAAGAGTCTTCAAAGAATCTTCCGAAGATCCTTCCAAGAGCCTTCCAAGAGTAGTCTAAGAGCCTTCCAAGACTCTTCCGAAAGGTCTTTCAAGAGTCTTCAAAAGCCTTTCAAGAATCTTCAAAAGATTCCCAATAGTCTTCCCAAAGTTGTCAAGAGCCTTCCAAGAATCTTCTGAAGATCCTTACAAGAGCCTTCCAACAGTCTTCCAAGACTCTTCCGAAAAGTCTTCTAAAAGCTTTCCAAAGTCTTCCAAAGCTTCCCAAGAATCTTCCTAAAGCCTTCAAGAGCCTTCTAAGAATCTTCCTGGAATCCTAAGAAGAGTCTTCCTCGATCCTTCCATGAGTCTTACAAGGGTCTGCAAGAGTTTTCAACGAGTATTCCATGAGTCTTCAAAGGCCTTGCAAGAGTCTTTCACGAATCTTTGAAAGAGCCTTCCAAGAATCTTCCAAACGTCTTCAAGCGTCTTCAAGTGTCTTGCAAGAGTCTTCCGAAGACCCATCAAAAGATTACAAAGTGTCTTTAAGGGTATTGCCAGTCTTCAAGTATCTTCTGAGAGTCTTCTAAAAATCGTTTTGAGCAGTTTCTTGGCAATTTTTGGGGTTTAAATATTTTTTCCAATGATGTTTTTAATTTACGCGGCTTTTTTAAGACGACTTTTATATGAATTAATACGATTTATTCGAAGATTTTTAAGTAATGCGGATTTTACACATTTTACGTGCCACGAATGCTTTCTGTCAGCATTTTTGGCTCGAGTAGCCCTCTTGCTCCTTTTGTCTTTCATCCATAGGTTTTCGTTACAGAAATTATCATAAGGCAAGAATCAATGCTTTTTACCTCACTTGATTTTCCCTCATTTGATTCCATTTTTCCCACTTTTCTAATCCCCTTTTTATCAGCCCACCACCAATTTGTTTTCTCTCTAGAAATCCGTATAATGGAAGAGAAATAGAGCATTTTTTGTTACCTCCATGCCAGGAAACGATCTCCTTTGTATCAGACAGTGCCCGAAAAAATTGACAGCTCTGCATAAGGGTGAATATAGTACGCATTCAAAGCACTCAACGCATACATTTTTTACCCCCGGCAGTATTCTTTTATCTGTCAGTCCAGGGAAATGACTACTGAACTGCTGACAGAGTTTGTCTTTCTCAGTTTTTAGCTTATTGTATAAGTTGAATATGATATGTTTAAGAAAAAAACACACCCGGTGGTGGTAAATCACAAAACATGCCGCAGCAACGTCCAGCAACAGACTGCCTGTTTCTGTTGCAAAACAGTTTATCTTCTCGGCAGCAGAAACAAAAGAAGAATCGTACGAAAAATAATATCGTCACCGTGGTACGAGTGCGTGGTGAGTATGCGGAATGGCAGTAGTTTAGTTAGTAAAACACTCAGCTGGCAACCGCAAGAGCGTGGGTTGGAGTCCCACCTGCCATTGCACAACTCAATATGTTTTTGGCCTGTATATCGAAAAATTTTCAATTCAGCCAATTTTACCATTCTTCGCATCAAACACTTCCCCACTTTCCAAAAGAAACAAGTTTGCTAAATCAGTGCCGTACCTGGAGGTAGAAACAAAAAAGCATGCAACGCAATGCAATTTAAAAATAAAAGACCTGCAATTGAACTTGAAAATACTTTAATTTCATCGTAGCTTTTGAAGTTAATTTACTTAAAGTATTTATTTTGCATTTTAATTCGAAATATTTCTCGTAAATACACTTCTAATGTAATTTTTCTTACTTTTTATTTCAGGTGAGTCTCTCAAAATAGCTATAACCGTCAATACATTTTGTATCATCATTCGTAAGTAGTGCATCAAATGTGTACATAACTAGTTGGGCTTAGAAAAAAAACTTAAGAAAACCTTTTCTTTTGATTCCACTATTTATGCGTTATCTTATCAGATAGCTAGAAAGCTTTCGATTTTTTCCAAGGATCAAATAGACTGCTGCCACTTGCAGAAAATGTTCGTAAAATATTCCCCGCACTTATTTTTAGCTAACAATGAATCGCCGAGTAACAACAGCTTATAATTACGCAGTTCGTAGTTCGTTGTTTGCTACATAACATAATACTCAGAACATATCTTGCCAAAGGTATCCGAAATTAATCAAAGGAGTTGTATATTTTATTTCCCACATCAAAAGATGCTGAATACTAATTCTAGCAACACAATATCTTCACCGGTTGCTAATTAGTTGTACTGAAAATGGCCAACTCCAAAGTCCAACAAATCCTTTACACTCAGAATGAAATCCGTTATGATGTCTACAACTGTCCACACTGAAACAGATTACGTTAGTTTTATAACTAACTAACCTAACTAACTTTCCATGGAATTTCTCATAATAGTATGAACTTAAAATTTACAAAAACAATCTGAGTATTTCGGAACAAAAATGGCACATAACAATTGCAAGCTGTGTTAATTATTTCGCTTTAGCACTTCAACAGACAATTGTCGCATTGAAACTATGGACAACCATACCTCCCAAAGGGAGTGCGCCACAGCGTTAAAAATGCTGCTCATTTCGTGGTCGATACTCGACTGGACGCCACTTGCAAGCACCTACTCGACCGAAATCGGATTTTTACCCGGCCGCCGACGCCGCCGCCATCGATTCACGCGGAGGGTAGTTATCAGCTCATTCAACCGGCAACATCCCACTTCCCGGTGAACGATCATCACTCCGGACCAGAACGGGCCAGACCAGACCGGACCAGACCAGTCCCGGGAAAGGATCCGTCCGAGCGTGACAGATTCAAGTTGCGAAAATAATATTCATTTATACGGAAGTGTGCACTGGAATGGAATCGTTCGGCGGGCTGATTTCAGGTTTCCCGACCGTTCGGTTACCTGTGCGCGAATGAGTGTGTGCGAATGTGTCGGTCGGTCGGTCCACGTGTCGGGCCGTGTGCGGCCAATTTATCATTGAAACTGTTATGGTTTTTCGACTTTTTCCCTGCCGAATGAAAAGTTTCGGGTTCCAATAAAAAATACTAGCATGAAATGAAATTGACTTCACCGTTAGGTGGATTGAAAACGAGACTGCTTTTCCAGCTCGTTGTTCGATTCTGAACATATGAAAATTGTACTTCATTTTCCGACCAGACATTGTTGATTGGATAAAAACATCGCAAAAATGCACTGCCAGCTGCTCATTCCATGTTATTTTATTATTAATAAATTAATTGTTGTGACTTTATTTCATTCTCGAATGTGTCACTTTCATGCTTGTTGCTTTGTTCGCATTTTTACTGCTGCTGCTGATGCTGCCATGATCTGTTAACTTTCGAAAGGGTCGAATGGAAACGCCCTCAACCGAATTATGCAATATCGGATCATTTCCAGTCCAGGCCAGGCCAGGCCAGCATTGTATCGGTACACAGGTGAAGCCACCGGTTTGCCGCATAAATCACGCAAGTTACTTCAAAATTAATAATACACCTTGCGAGAGGAAAATTTATCATCCTAGCGCCAAAGTCACGTTTTGCACGCTTCGCTTTCGGCGCCGGGAGCTCGCAAGCAGTCAAGCCATGACAGTTGGGGAAAAAACTTTCCACTTTGCAGCAGCGCGTGTCGTTGCACAGAGAGTGGCAGCTACCTCTAGAAGAAAAATTGTTTCTCTTTGCTTCCCCGGAACACGCCTTCGTTCGTCTGCTTCGTATGGAACAGGGAAAAGTCGGTCGACTTTCGACTCCTTCTCGACTTGCGTTGCTTTGGGGTTGTGCGGGTGAAAATTGAAAATATGCGAATATTAGCCGTACAGCAAATCCTGACCTAGGATCTTTTATCAGCTGATTTATTATCTGTTTAGAGAGTAAGTATGTGATGACGATGAACAGATTCGGTCGGGCGGACTGGGGTGGACAGCAGCAGCAGTATACCACCGAACGTCGACAGACGGTGCTCGTCGTGAAGCAGAAACGCGTGTACCTGTCGCATCGAGGATAAAACCAGGAGAGTAAATGATAAACGGTTTGTTTTTTCACGGGAGGGACACGGCGTGGACGTGGAGGAGGCAGGAGTAGATAGCTTAACGACTACGGTTGCACAGGGTGGAACATCCTCCCGGTGGTAGCTGTGTGGGTGGCAATGGAGCGAAACTGTAAAGTGAGTTGATGATCGTAATTGCGATAAAAGCTGAACGTGATTGAGAAAACCGATTTAAGCTGCCATTCAGGGTGAAGTGGTTTCACAAACAGAACGGTAAATTTTCTGTTCTAACAAAATTTAGTTGCTTTTTGATTTGCAACTTTTCAATAACTGACAGATAGTTTAAATACAATACTTAGCAGTTTAAAAAGTTGACTGGATGTCATCGTGTACCGTAATAATAACTTAATCAGTTTACTTTATAAAACGACAAGAATATCAGATCGGATAATTTGCGGTAATTCAGCGTGATTCGGCAACCGAAACTGCCTAACTTTCCCACGGCAATCGATTGCCCAAGCAATGACACTTTCCGGTTGCATGTATGTATCAATAAAAAAAATTACGGCCCTGATCTCGTGAGAAAATTTAACGATCGCGTTCCCATTTCTCTTCGCTTTACTAAGCGAAACGAGCGAGCACCCCTTGGGGCAGTTCCGATTTCGGACAGGAAAACCAAAAAAAACCAAGCCATGAATCCTGTTTTAGGCAGCAAACCGGGTTCGTTGCCTGATGATTACGAAAGAAGCAGTAATTTGGCGTAATTGTGCAGGAACAAGTTCCTTTCCGTCGCGCCTCTTCCGATCCGCTGATAAGAGTGAGTGCACACTCGTACGGCCGGAAAGTATCATCAAGTTGGAGCTCGCGAGGAAACGATGAATGAATTGAGGTGGAATAAAAAGGTTAAAAAGCGGACGAAAAACTTGATTTTAATATCTTATCCTGCCACGTTTTTCTTCCACTGCCACGGCGTACGGCTGATTGCAACCGCCACTGCGCCACAGGCTGGTGCAGAGGTTGATGCACTTTTTCCTCTCAGACTGTCGGGGAAAAGAAAACCCTGTAAAGTGCATTTATAAACCACTGCCTGGTTAGGGAAAAAGTTCCCACGCAGATACTTGTTCTGGTTGGACCCCATTACGGCTTCGATAAAGTCGTAGTAAAGCCTGTTTTTTTCGACATGCTGCCTGAATAGTGTTATCGTTTGTAGCAGATTAGAATCACCGCAAACGGCTCGGTGAAATCCAAGAAATTGGAACATGTTCAGCTGCATGTCGAGATGTGCAAGCTACAACGCAAAACAAAAGCGATTTCCCACAACGCAGACGGATGGTGGTTCTCGAACCATCTTGGGGTCTGAATTTTATGAATGGGAAACTACTACTTGAGACTCCCACCACCGACCGACCGGTCACCTCACTCATAAACGCTCGGTATATGGTTACTTTACTATGTTGCGGTATCTGTCCCCCGTCTCTCTCCCTCTACTGGGCCTCAACAGGAGCTGGTCTGTATAATTATGATAAGCAAGTGCTTCTCGTCGCTTATTAATATACTTTTCGTCATAGCAACAAGAGGGAAGACCCATTTTTTTCCTCTGCTGATGTTGTGGTCTACGTCGTCGTCGACGACGACGTCATCATCATCATCATCATCATCATCGTCGATGTTGTGTAATTTAGTTTTACCCACGGTTTCAGCAATGAACCCACCACATCCCTTCTTCGATGTGGTTCTGCTTTATACAGCAAGAATTTCAATTGAGTTTTTATGTTGCATGGTACCTCGCACGCTTGCATAAACTTCTCTACTAAGTAGTAGACACACACACATGTATAGTCACATGCACCCATAAGAGAGCACTTTAGCACAAAGCATTTAACCGAGTTCTAACGTAAAGTAGGGGGGGCAAGGGCATTTTAAATGTTTCGATTTTTTCTATTGATGTCTGCTTGGCTTTAATTTGATGAATGAATATTTAAAAAAAAACTGCAGTTTGAAAACTTCATGCGATAAATTTGCTGAGAAAGTTTTTGCAACAAATAATACTTATGTCACGCCTGACCTGGAACCTACTGGGCCACTCTTTCGGGGGCGTCATTTGACCAACATTCAACAGGGGTGCTTGTGAAATTGCTGGTTTCAGTTGTGAAGTTTAAGACGCACTCTCGTCCCCACCGCCTGCGATGCTACTAAATCAGCGGTGGCATTCGTTAGCTACGTGCTACTGTCCTGTTGAGGAAACATCTATACAGTCTGTATGATCGGATTTTTAAATTGTCAGAAGGGAAGTTCCCCGTCATCCGCGGAGGGAACACATCCTACTCGTCGGGATCTTTTGGCAATGCAGTAAGCGGACGAGAGCTTATCACCGCTGCGTCGTGTTTGGGGATCATCGTCAAGTTTTCGATGTTTGGTAAAATCTTCGCAGATTTGACGACTGTCTCCCAAAGTCCGCCGAAGTTAGGTGCTCGCGATCCGATGAATTTTCACACGTTTCGATCGCGTGAAATCAGGTGCGGTAGACGGATTACGCAGCAAGTCGAAAAATTTTCGAAATTTTGTTGGAGTGCGTCCCCCCACTTTTTCGGTGAGAAACAAGAACTAAAATGTTTTCAGCGGATGTTTAGACTTACTATGCTTCAGTCATTTACTACACCTAACACATGGTTGCATTTTATTTAAATGTTTACACACATTTTTCTATTGTCGAGACAAACTTACATTGAACATCTATTCTCACTGCCTGGTCCTTTATAACCATTACTAACTACGCTGTCGTTTCTTCTTTTCTTCTAGTTGTCGTAGTTTAGTCACTTGCTTTCAAAATAGTAAATAACCCTGAAAATTGAAACCGTTGTTAGATTGGGTCAGCTGAATCAGCTGAAACCCAGTAAACGTCGCAAAAGGTCTAAGAAAGCCGCAATATCGAGATCCACTGCTAGCTCGACAACTGCTAATCGAAAGTGGTGATACGAGAGCCAGGAGCTTGCGATGCATAGACAGTGTTGCGTCGGTAACAGCGAATTTAATTTAAAAAAATATCTGCGAGTCCCCTACCATTTAAAGGTCGTTTCGAAGGGAACGAACATAATACGAATGTCTTTTGGCAGTGTTATTTCGTTCTAAGCGGCTACTTTATAGCGAGGAAGAATAAATGTCTCTGATAATCATGTAGTTAATGTTGCGAATCGAGTGAGAAGTCAACCATCCCAAGTAACCATATGAGTTTTTTTGTACTTTTATGGTGGTTTTCATGACTATTTTTTGTCTTAAATGCCTTCACAAGAGTGTAATAAAACCCAAGTTGTTACTTGGGATGCCTACTCACACGCGAAAGAGTATAAGAAACATAGCGTTCAACGCTTACGCCGCACATGCAGAGGCGTAAAAGAAACAGCCGCCGGTGCTGTGTGCAGACATTCTGCTACCCACACACTCGCGCACGCACATCCTCACATCGTCTTCTTGCATAGCTTATTCCCGGGTCAAAAAACTCGCGGGGAATCAGCTGCTCGTGAGGCCGGTGGTGCACTGGGATACAAATTTTGCATTACTTTTTCTTCTGCATCTTCGCCCTCGATTCTACCCACGGGCGGGAGTACGAACCGTCGTGAGTAATCGATATCAACGGATCGGGCTGCAACGATAAACAGCGGGCAACGACTGTACTGCCCATGGATTCATAGTTGACGTAAAAGCCAAAATGACCAAAATGTACTTTTTCGGTCCAACGCATTCTTGACTATGCAATATACATACCCAATGCTCAACCAACACTTGTTTGTTCGAGAAATATGGAAAAACAGAGCTACTCTGTATAGTTGACGTAACTCTCCTCATAATCAACTGGCATAGCAACCTACTTTTCACGGACTTTACGCCAAGCTATGAGAATAAACAGTCTGTTTATTCGCATAAACTGATGTATGCATTTTTTGAATACATAAACCGAGAAATGAATCACGAAACCCCGTCGGCCCTCTTTTTACTAATAATCTCTACTAAATTGACAGATTATTTGATTGAAAAAGTTCACAGTTAAGATTATATGACCTTAAACATTTTTCCCGATAAAAATGCGTTTTCTCAACAATGATGGTGTTGATCGTTATGTCAACTATGCATCAATGGGCAGTGTAACTGTTTGCTAAACACACACTCGCAAAAATTCGTTGCAGTGCATGAAGTAATAAGAGCGGAAGTTTTAAAGGGATGCTTATGCCGGCGTGTTCGTTAGAATGAGTACACGTGTGTAAGAAAACTAGACCAAACGAGTGTGGGCCTCGCAACACTGCATGTAGTCCCAAACGACACACGATTTTCCAGCAAGTTTTTGGGGCGAATAAGCAGGAGTTGTCTTTGCACTGGCATCGTCTCGATAGAATAATAAATAAATGTTGCTTGAAAGTGCTCTTCACTATCTTTTCCTTCCTAAATTAGTTTGGCTAACTCTTGTAGTTCTTCAATGGTCTTGTAGTTTTTCAATGAAAATGCTCATCCTCTAGACTCTAATTGCTCTAGTCGAGAATCTTTCCCGGAATCGCTGCTGGTTATATGAGCTTTTTGACTGCAAAGCTGCTGTAAATTAGCATCCAAAATTCTATTCAAATTCTTCTTATCAGTAATATATATATACATAAGAGACTTATGTCTGTACCGAAAATCATGTCTCTGACAGGACATCATAAGAGGGTTATCGGTAACTAAAAACAAGTCCCTGACAGGACGTCATGCTTTCGTAGCAATGGGTTGTATTTTCAGTCACCTCACTGGTCGACTGCTGGACTGCTCGATTGCTCAACTGAATGACTAGACTGCTCGACTGGACTGGTCGATTAGACTGCTCGATTTGATTGCTCGACTGGACTGCTTAACTGAACTGCTCGACTGAACTGTTCGATTCGACTGCTCAACTTAACTGCTTGATTAGACAGATCGACTTGACTGCTTGACTGAACAGCTCAAGTGGACTACTCGACTTAACTACTCGATTCGACTGCTTGACATACTACTCGACCCGACTGCTTGACTTAACTGCACGATTAAATTGCTCGACTGGGCTGCTTAACTGGACAGCATTATTCATCTGCTCGACTAGACTGCTCGACTGGACTGTTCGATTCGACGATCGACCGGACTGCTTGACTAAACAGCTTAATTTAACTGCTCGACTAGACTGCTCGATTTGACTGCTCGACTTGACTGTTCGATTCGACTGCTCGACCCAACTGCTAGACTCGATTGCTTGATTCGGCTGCTCGACTCGCCTGCTCAACTCCATTGCTTGTCGCGATATCGTATGGTCGGTGTTAAATCCGACCGAACCAAGCCTAAAATTTTAAAAAACCTTAACCACCCAACGCAACTGCTCGACTAGACTGCTTGACTGAATTGTTCAATTCGATTACTCGATCCGATGGCTCGTCGCGATATCAACGTGCCACTCATTTGAATCGGTTCGCGGCAAAAAATGGACGGAATAAATGCGAGCATAAAACCATTTGTTTCAGTTTCAGGCTATGACTCTTTTATGTACAACATCTTAGTTAGAGCTATGTATATTATTGTAATCGTCTTCGCATGCCGTGATGCACATAAATTTAATATAAAGCTTAACGAACAAATACAAAGGTTAAACTTCTTCGCAAACACTGGTAAATGAAATGTACTCGCAGTTTTCTTGACATACATTTATATTTTCCGGATCGTAGGATTCGAGCTCGACTAGTCAGCTAGAAATAAGCATTGTCCGTAGTAAAAGTGGTTTGGCAGTAAAGTAGCCGTATATTTTACCAAAGTAGCTTTTAAATAGCATTTAAGGAGTCTTTAATGCTTATTGACCTGCATTTGAATAGCATTGGTAATGCTTATTGGTTACCTGGAGACGGTATTGATGAAAAGTGACTAACTAAGCTGTGTCTGTGCGTCGTATTTGCTACCGACCATTAAATATTCAGCAAAAAAAACTCTTAGAAATACTCGAAGCCCAGAATATTGTCAATTTTACACCTTGTGAAAGTGGAGAGATAACAGTTAACCGGGCATGTAACAAGGATGCCGGAAAACAGTATACTTCTGGCTAGGGATCACTGCTCAGGCTCACTTGAGAAGAAGAAATCATGATGCTAACGTGCTCCTAATCCACTTTGGAAAGTACTAATTTGCAATCAATGTCAATTGACGTATTCAAATGCAGTGGACAAAATCCTCCTCAATACAGCAAAGCCCTGGTGCTTCATTCCGTTCGAAGTTTGACCTTTTGAGTTCTCTTCGACAGACATCACAGCTAATTGCGGGGCTAATGCTAGGATCGATCCTATTGACTCCACTAGTAGTCTCTCTAGCAGAAAAACTTGTGTAGTACTCATAATGCATGTATTTTATTAAACCATATCTACTGGAAAAATATTCCGGGGGACCTCTGATAGGATTCCGAATTATTTTGGGAACTCTCGCCTCCAACTGTAACAAGTTACATCCATCTATTTCTGTAGTATCTCTAGTCTCTCTCCTTTCCAGGTAACCAATAAGCATTACCAATGCCATTCAAATGCAAGCCAATAAGCATATAAGTCACCTTAGAGCTTAAATGCTACTTTAAAGTTTCTTTGGCAAAATATACGGCTACTTAATTGCTTATCCTCATCTCTGACAATGTTTATTTTCAGCTGATTGCCAACAAGAAGAATCCGAAAAGAATTTTGGATGCCAATTTACAATACCTATGCAATCAAAAAACTAATGTACAACACCGTGCAGTATAAAATGCCTGATATGCATTACTAATGCCATTCAAATGCAACCTGAAATTACATAAAAGAATTTTTTTTCCAAATTAAATTCTATTATTTTAATTTATTCGCGACAGCTACGTATTTCGCCTACGACTTGCATGCTTCATCAGTGTCTGTTTTCGAACCCCTGCCACAAAAGTTGTAGGTGAAATACGTATCTGTCGCGAATAAATAAAAATAGTAGAATTCAAGTTGGAAAAAGTTTTCTTTCATTTAATTTCCGGTTTCGTTTTCTACGGACATGCTCCAAAAAACTGCAAGTCAAATGCAAGCCAATAAGCATTTAAGTCGCCTTAAATGCTACTTAAAAGCTACTTTGGCAAAATATACAGCTACTTAACTGCTAATCCTCTTATAGTGCTGACAACGCTTATTTGCAGCTGATTACCGACAAGAAGAATTTGAATAGAATTTTTGATGCCAATTTAATGCAGTTAGGCAGTCAAAAAGCCAATAAACAGCAGCGTGTAGTATAAAATGTCAGATATGCTAATAAGCGACTGATTTACAGCTTACGTTAATGCTCATGCTACCTGCGTTGTATGCTTCAAGTTACTCTGAAGATTGCCCGTTTATCTTTCTATTGGTCGGAATTGGAGAAGAAATGGACTTGAAAATGAACTTGCAGCCTTGCCAGGTCCCGACATTGAACTTGAAACTGTTCTTGGAGTGTTATTTGAAATTGGTGAGTGTCAAGTGAAAATTCATGCTTTATTTTGAATCCAATTCCAAGTTTAAATTTAATTTTAAAACCTATTTTAACTAGTCTTAAACAGTTTGAAGTTCAGTTTCTAGTAAGAATAATTCCCAGTTTTAAGTTTTATTTGACTCCAATTTGGAGTAAAAATTTAGTCCATCTTCAAGTCTAATTTTAGGTTCAATTTCAAGTCCAGATTCAAATATAATTTCAAACCCAAATCTAAATCCAATTTTTACTCCAATTTCGTGTCCAATTCCACGTCCAATCTGTAATTCTATTGCAAGTGCAATTTCAGATTCAATTGTAGGTCCAAATTCGAGTCCAATTTCAAGTCCATTTTCACGACCAACTTCAAGTCCTGCTGAAGTCCAATGTCAAGTTCAATTAAAGCCCAATTTTAAGTGCAACTTCATGTTAAATTTTATGTCCAATCCATGTCCAATTTTAAGTTTAATTTTCACCATTTTTAAATTACATGGACGATCACAAAGTAGATACACACATACACCAGACAACAAAACATACTTTCTTCTAAGATGGAAAAATTTTACTTTTCTTAAAAAAACTACCGTAACGTCGAAGAAGCAAAACATCGTTTTAGCTGCTATATACAGACTACATAGCCAAAAAACTGACCATAAAAAGTTCAGTTTTCAGTCTGATTAAAGTCCGAATTAAGTCTAAATTCAAACCTTTTGTCGGAGTGAGAACCGTAATTCATCCGAAAAGCCAAATTTTGGATGGAGCGTTGTCATCTTTTATGAGAACCATGGTAACGACTTTGAATTCAGTAGGG
This sequence comes from Sabethes cyaneus, assembly GCF_943734655.1. NCBI lineage: Eukaryota > Metazoa > Arthropoda > Insecta > Diptera > Culicidae > Sabethes > Sabethes cyaneus. The sequence goes on along the minus strand of NC_071354.1, from coordinate 16,055,535 downwards.
ACCCCTCTTCGCTAAGAAGACTGCTGGTGAAGCGAAGCAAATGCTGTTTAAAAGATTTCACCGAAGCTTCCCACAATCCGCCGAAGTGGGGTGTGGCGATATGAACTGAAAATCGATTTCAGTTTTTCTAAACACTCAGGGCAATGTCTCAACGAATTGATGCATGCGGCTGCTAATAACCCGGCGAAGATGTTCAGCTCAACACCCGGACGAACCAAAAAGATTCGCACAGATTCCCTGGGATTACACGCACTGAAATCGTGTGTAGGAACTTTGCATAAGTTTCGTACAGAATGCCTTGCCGGAATAGAACCGGATTCTTGTATAAATATCCAAAAGGGGGTAAGTCCCCAGGATACCTTTAACTCGATGAAGGGATCCCCTTCACTATGAAATAGAAATCCTCAGGATTTTGAAAGAGGACTCTAGGATGTATGCGTATGCTGCAACCTACCCTTTGACCATGCTAGTTAACGAACGAAAAACGACCTTCAGTAAGCTAGCCCGTATGCTCGGAAAGATCCGTTGTAGTTGTGCGTGAGACTTTCTATTCTAGAATTGGTGGACGACGACGGCACGACATTTAAAACTATTCTGAAAAAGTACTTAGTTGATCAAATGGAGACCAAAACCAAACGGATTTGGTGGATATCATAACTGAAGTAGCATCATAATATCTACATATAAACTTTCTTTCGTGTGCCATTAATTTTTCCATCCAGGAATGGCAACACCAGAGGGCGAAAAATAAAGAAGCTTCTCTCTCTCTGACTCATCCTGAAGCCGAACAAAGCTGCTATCCGCTGCCGCTGGCCGCCGTAAAAAGGCACAACATAATGAAACGATGAGACTCCAAATGCAAAAGATACCGTCATCCCGTCGTAGTCGTTGGTGGACGGTTCCCATGGGTGACAAGCGTGTGCGTTTGTGAACAAGCGAAAAAAAAACTAAATAAAAAAGAAATCCGTCGCAGTAGGGAAATCCGCACAAGCAAAATGATGAAGTCTTGTTCGGAGTTCGGACGGTCTTTCTCCTCCTGGTGGTGCCTCTTTGTGGGAGGTGAGAAGATTTTGCTTTATTTCAAACCGTAACCACACTCTACAGCCTCGCCCGCTGCCCTCCCGGGACCGACCAGCTTGCGGCCCCCTTATAGATAGGCGAGCGGCTTGGTTTCTTGGTTTCGTGTGATGGTCGGGCTTCACGAAAGCGCAATAAAGACCTTAGGTTCCCAGTCTGGTTTGCCAACCGTGACACCCGGTTCAGTCCCGATAGGTGCAGTAGCCTGGTGGGGTGTGTGGAGAGCGTGTAAGATTTTTTCCAAAGATTAGTAGGAATGATTCATATGTGGATATCTTCAATCACCCTTCATCGTTGGAGTACTTTATTAAGCTATAGCAACTTAACTTTAGAAATCTTTAGAAATCAGAGAACCAGCGAAAATATTGTCTCAGGACAATGATACAAACGGTGATTTCAGTGCATAACCTTGAAGTTAGATACGTCCCCTTGCAGCGAAAAACACTTCTACGGGAAATTTATCTCCCAAATCAGCACTCCCAGCCAAATGCAGTGTGCATGAAATAGAACGAGCGCCATCACACATCGTGTGGCGTGGCAAACGATGATGATGACGACGAAGAAGTCGCCATCCATGATCGTGAGCTGTATTACATCAAAAAAACACAATCACCGTAACAGCAGAGAGCTTAACGAGGGGCCGAGGGTGATAGAAAGAAAAAGAGAACCGATTACATGAAGTGGCACCGAAGCGCGACGAAATTCCCACGACTCTTTAGTGAATAAATTTAAATAAAAATTGATATATTAGGACGCGCTTCGGAAGCTTTTTCGTTTACATTTTTTTCCCGAGTTCGTTCTATTAAAACAGTTTTTTTCGGTGCTCGTTTTCCAATGCACCAGCTACCAAGTCGAGTAGGAAGGACCATCATCGTTGGACGTTCCTGGCATCATAGCAGCAAGGACTGTGGAACGCGTGAAAAGATTTCGGTGGGCTCTCCACCAGTCGCTTTTCGCCACTTTGAAATGCACAAGCGTGCACAAGACAGCATGTCATCTCGTGTTCTGTGCTCATTCAGAGCTCCACAACGAAAGGAACGAACGATTTGCATTTCAGATGCGTGAAAAGTGGTTCGAACAGCAGGACGGAATGGAACTGCACTCAACTGTTATGCAAAGCTTGCAAGATTGTGTCATGTACCTGCTACGACGGATGTGGGCGCTGCCGCCAGAATGGTTCGGATTTCGCTTTTCCGATCTGATAATTCTTGCGTTTTCCATTACGTACAGAGCTTCCGAACGGAATTAACTATGCTTATTAATGGACGATTTTCCTGTGTGTGTGAAAGAGATGGTGATGGAATTAAACATTTTCGTTCCATTTTTCGTTCGTCACCAATTAGCACGATCTGCCATCCTATCCTACACTTATGGTGAGCTGAAATTTAAAATTGAACAATGCACGATAAGAAAAACAAACAAACAAAAACATACATTTCACTAGCAAACAATAGACGGTCGTGCACTGCGGGAACCATTGCATTGTGAACCCGGCCAGCAGTCCTACAGTGACGTGGCCAGTCATAAACAGAAAGAGGGGAACCGATCTTTCAAAAGCATGTTATGGCCTGGAAAAATCAACAGTAATCGTTCATCGGATGAGGGATCTACTCATACGCAATTAATCCCTCCAGTCTAACCATTCATACATATGGAGGGACGAAAACTAAATGTGAGAATATCTAATATAGGGTGTCGTGTGGTGATAGTTTAATTGTCAAAACACTCGGGTGCCAATCGAGATAGTGTGGGTTAGAGTCCCACTTACCAATTGAACTACGCCATATATTTTTGGTATCACGCCGAAGTTTTGCAGTTTCATCCAGTCTACCTTTCCAAACCAAACCTTCCTCCACTTTAACACAATAGTTTACGTTGTACCGCGACAGAGTCAGAGACAAGTAAAACAGAAAAATTAAACTTGAAATTGAACGCAGTTTTGTTTTTCGACTTTGCAGTCAAATTGCTGATAAAAACGAATGTTTTTCTTCTACTTCCGACGTTTCTATTTGCATTAAATCTTTTTCAAGCATTCTATAATAAGTGTATTTACAAAAATTGTTTGGATAATATAACATTTACGCTTACAGAAAATTATCGTTTTTCGTCTGGTGGCTCTAAAACGATAATTTTCTGTAAGCGTAAATGCTATATTAACCAAAAAATTTTTGTAAATGCACTTTTTATACAATCCTTGAAAAAGATTTAATACAAATCGAAACGTCAGAAGAAGAAGAAAAACGTTCGTTTTTATCAGCAATTTGACTGCAAAGCCGAAAAACAAAACTGCAAAGATACTCAGTTGAAAGCTACTTGAAATTGAATGCAAAGTGTTCTAAAAAGTGGACTTGAAATTGTAATTAAAATTGGATCAAAATTGTACTTGAAATGGGACTTGGAATTTGCTTCGAAATTGAACTTAAAGTTGGACTGAATTTAGATTTGAAAGTGGACTTGAAATTAAACTTCAAATTATACTTAATTTAGACATGGAACTGAACTCAAAATCAGCCTTGCTATTGGATATAAAAATGGACTTGAATTGAACGTAAATTACCCTTACATTGAACTTAATATTAGACTTGAAGTTTGATCTAAAATTTTATTTTCCACTGGACTTAAAACTGTACTGCAATTTCGTCCAGTCAATCAGATTCTAAATTGGACTTTAAACTTAAATTGGAAATTAAACTCAAAATACGCCCTAAAATTTTATTTGAAATTGGTCATAAATTGTACTTAAAATGAAATTTGATATCAAAATTGGATTTGAAGTTAGTCATAAATTGACTTGAAATCAGACTTGAAATAGACTTGAAAATGGACTTGAACAAAGACTTAGGAATTGTACTTGAATAAGACTTAAATTAGATTTGAAATTGGACTTAAATTGTACTTGATATTGCATTTTAAATAGACAAAGAAATGGATTTGAAATTGGACTTGAGTTTGCATTTAAAATTGGATTTAAAATGGACTAGAAAGTATATTTAGAATTAGATGTAAAAAAGACTGAAATTTTATTTGAAATTGAACCTAAATCGAACTCGAAATCGGATTTAAAATAGACTTAGAAATTGAACTTGAAATTAGATTTGAATTGGACTTAAAAGTGGTCATAAAATTGACTTTTTTTCTCTTTAATTTTGAGATTTTCATCCGTGGGCTGGTTCATCTCGTTAAAATTGACTTACATCTGGCTTGAAAGTGAACTTGGAATTAGGTTTGATGAAAGTGTGCTTCGAAATTGAAGTTGAAATTGTATATATACTGAATTTAAAATTGTCTTACAATTGACTTGAAATAAGATTTGAATTTCGACTTAAATACTTAAAATTAGACTTAAAATTAACGTCTTAAGATTAAACTTGATTTGGGACTTCAAATTGGACGTAAACTGGAATTTAATTTGGACTGAAATTATTAAGTAGACATTGGAATTGGACACGAAATTGGATTTGAAATTGAATTTAGGTTGGTCGTGAAAATGGACTTTAACTTGAAGCTAGACTTTAAATTGGACTTAAAATAGTCTTAGAAATGGAATTGAAAATGCACTTAAGCAGAATTTAAATTGGTCTTATATTGGACATGAAATTAGACTTGAGTTTCGACTTGAAATTGGAGTTAGAAATTTGGTTTAAAACTGGAATTGAATTGCAATTAAATGGGACTAAAATTGGTCTTGAATTATACCGAATTAAAATTATATCGAAAAATTGGACTTGAAGTTGATCTTAAGAGTGGATTTGGAATTGGAATTAAAATACCCTCCCGTACTTTTTAAATTTGACTTGAAATCGGACTTCAAATAGACTTAAAAATGGACTTGAAAAAAGACTTGGGAATTGTACTTGAAATAAGACTTAAATCAGATCAGAAGTTTGACTTGAAATTGTACTTGAAATCGCATTTAAAACAGACAAAGAAATGTATTTGAAATTGGACTTGAGTTTGCAGTTGAAAATGTATTTAAAATAAACTTGAAAGTGTACCTGGAAATAGCTGTAATAAGGACTGAAATTTTACTTGAAATTGAACCTAATTTGGACGCGAAATGGGATATAAAATAGACTTAGAAATTAGATTTGAATTGGACTTAATAGTGGTCATAAAATTGTCTGACATCTGGCTTGAAAGTGAACTTGGAATTAGGCTTAATGAAAGTGTACTTCTAAATTGGACTTGAAATTGTATTTATACTGAATTTAAATTGGTCTTACATTAGACTTGAAATTAGATTTCGACTTAAAGCTGAACTTAAGAACTTCAAATTGAACCTAAATTGCAAATAAATGGGACTAAAATTGGCCTTGAAACTAGACATGGAATTGAACTTGAAATTGGATCTGAAATTGGACTTAAATCCGCCTTAAAATTAACGTCTTAAGATTAAACCTGACTTGGGACTTCAAACTGGACGTAAACTGGAACTAAATACGGACTGAAATTATTAAGTAATAATTGGAATTAGACACGAAATTGCATTTGAAATTGAATTGAGGTTGGTCATGAAAATGGACTTTAACAATATAAGTAAAGTAAACAATCCGTACTATTGAGAAGCCATCCGGATCTGGACTGAATCAGGAACATCCCTAAACACTTTTAACCCACATGTAACAATTTCGGTTTTATAAAGGTCTTATGAAGGCATTTAAGACCAAAATTGATCATGAAAACCGCCATAAGAGTACAATAAAACTCACAATGTTGCTTGGGCAGTGCCTGAAATTAGACTTAATTTAAACTTGAAGTTTGACTTAAAACTAGACTTTAAATTGGACTTAAAATATTCTTAGAAATGGAATTGAAAATGCACTTAAACTGAATTTAAATTGGTCTTACATTAGACTTGAAATTAGACTTGAGTTTCGACTTGAAATTAGACTTAAAAATTTGGTTTAAAACTAGATTGAATTGCAATTAAATGGGACTAAAATTGGTCTTAAAATTAGACTTAGAATTATACTACAAAATTGGACTTGAAGTTGAACTTAAGTTGAACTTAAGTTGAACTTGAGAGTGAATTTGGAATTGGGATTGAAATTACATTTGCAGGTTGACTTTAATTGGACTTCCATTAAGGGGGGACCCTACTCTGGAAAGTCGGAAAATCGAATTTTATTTTTTTACATTTTCGAGACGCTTATACCTTCAGAAAGGTCATGCCGAAAGGATCTTTTTCTATCTGATCTCGTTGAAAACTTACGGCAAATATTGTGGAGTCACCTCAAGGGAAGTCCATTGTTGTACGAAACTTTGAACGCGTTTTCCCCGAAACCATGTTTCTTTAGCTGGCGGTACGTGTATTTCAGAGTCTGGTGGACCGTTTTGGCTGAAATTTTTTTCAGCATGTAAAAATGTATTATCTAAATTCTTACGTAACCGTTTTTTGATATCTCAATTTTTTAATTTTTTATGACCTCTTAATTGGCGATTATTGACGAAAAAACACCTTTCTTTTGGAAAAATTGCCGCCATTTTGGTAATTTTTCGAATTTTCAAAAACCGCTACGTAACAATTTAGGTATTGACCTAAAGCTTCAAAATCATTGTTGAAATACGTTCTACGATACTCCGTTGGTTCCCGGCACGTACCGCCAGCAAGGAACTATTTTCTAAAGGACATTCACGCGCCCACCTGCCACAAGCATAATAATCACTATTCTGGTATCCAAAAAATACAAAATATATCTTCAAATATACCTTAACCAATAACCAAAATACCCCAACACTTAACTATAATTCTAGGTTCTGAAAAAAAAATACGAAAATCTATTATTTTTCGGTCTTGCAGAGTAGGGTCCCCCCTTAAACATGGGATTGGATGTAAACTAGACTTGGGTTGGAAATCTAAATTAGGCTTGAAAGTGGACTTCAAATTAAGCTTAAAATTGAACTTGAAATTGGACATGAAATAAAACCTAATATTAAACTTGGCTCTGGATTTTAAATTGGACTTTAAAGAATATAAATTGGATTTAAGTTATACTTGGAACTGGACTCGAAATCGGACTTCAAATTGGACATACATTGGACTTAAAATATACTCGAAAATTTAGTTCAGTTTGACTTGAAATTTGATTTAATTAGGGTTTAATTTGGACTTGAAATTGAACTTAAATAGGACTCAAAATTACCGCTTAGTTGGTTTCGAGGTACGATGCTTGTCTAACAAGTCAGTCGTTGCATGTTCGAATCTCGGCTAGGCCGTGCTGCTATATAGAGTCAGTAGGATTTTTGCACTGGCCCCGTTACTGTCCTGTACTCTAATAGCCGGGGGCGAAGTCTGTCGATAAAGAAGGGTCAAGTCTCAGACAGGACGATTAATCCCACGGCTATGCTTTTTTGGACTTAAAATTTTGCTTAAATAGGATTTAAGATTGGACTTTAATTAAACAATTAAGTAAAATGTACTTGAATTGTGGATTTTCGGCTTTTCAGTCAGTTTTGTATCGCAAACGGTTTTTTTTTATACTGCCTGACGTTTTGGCCTTCGGTTTTGGTCTTTTTCAAAGGAAATATTGTAACGTAATTCAGTTGTGCACTATGGTCAAAAGATTTTCCCAGCAAACATTTTCGTATGCATATAAGAGTAACAAACGCGTTATATGTACCTATATATACCCTGAAAAATCGTATCTGATGCACAAAACTAGCATATTCGCACTAATTTGGAGGCCATATACGTACTACAAAATATACGTTAACAATTCAACTTCATAAATCTCTGTATGCGATAAGACCCGACGCAAAGCGATTAGTTTTATAATGTTATACAATTCTGTACTGGAAGTCGCAGTTCAATCACTTGCTATCGACAAATACGACAGAATATAAACTTGTGTTTCATTTCATTAGGCTACATTTACGATACTGAATTTATTAAAAGTCAATAGCGATAACTTTCGTACATTGATATACGAGTTGGTGTTTGCTGGGTTGGTATATACTCTATTCTCTCACCAAATCAAAAAAAATCAAACTTCCCTCCGTTGGTAATCAACGACTAGACAAGAAAACGTGACAATATTTCCTTTGAAAAAGACCAAAACCGAAGGCCGAAACATCAGGCAGTATAAAAAAGCCGTTTTCGATATAAAACTGACGGAAAAGCCGAAAATCCACAATACAATATATCTCAGTCAATATCAATAACATTGTACTTGAAATTTGACTTGAAATTGAAACTTAAACTGAAATTTAAATTAGACAACTGAAATTAGAATAGAACTTGAAATTGGACATGAAAATGAGCATGATGTTGGACATAAATTGGAGTTGAAATTTGACTTGGAATCGTACTTAAAATTAGGTTTCAAATTGCTCTTAAATTAGGCTTGAAGTTAGACTTGGGAACTTGAACTTGAAATTGAGCTTGAAATCGGAGTGGAAATTAGACTTCAAATTTAGTTTATTATGCTACCTTAAACTAGGTTTCCGATTGGACTTCAAGGTGAACTTAAATATGGAGTTAAAATTGAATTCGAAATTGAAAGTGGAGTAAAAGTTAGGATTGAAACTGATCTTTAAAATCACTTTATCGACTCTATCGACAGACTTCGCAGCCTGAGAACAAATATTTTTTTACAAAAAATATTCCTAAAACTTCCTTAAAATTTGTCAAGTACTATTAGAGTCTATTTTGAATTTGAAGTCCTTAAGATTAACTTTAAGTCGTAATTCAAGTCTAATGTAAGCCCAATTTAAATTCAGCTTAAATACAATTTCAAGTCCAATTTTGCATCCATTTTGAAATATAATTTAGGTCCAATTTCAAGCTCAATTCCAAGTCCACTTTCAAGCCAGATTTAATTTCAATTTCATGACCACTTTTAAGTTTAATATCAAATCTAATATTAAGTTCAACCTTAAGCCCAATTTCTTAGTCTATTTTAAGTCTAATTTAAGTTCAATTTCAAGTACAATTTCAGTTCATTTTACAGTCAGATTTGAGTTCAGTTTTAGGTACATTTTCAAGTCCGATTCCTAATCCATTTCTTTGTTTATTTCCAGTGCAATTGCAAATACTATTTGAGTTTAATTTCAAGTCAAATTGCAATTCCAATTTATATCTAATTTCAAGTACAATTCCTAAGTTTTTTTAAGGCAACTTCTATGTCTATTTTGAATCAAATTTCAAAACTAATTTAAGTTTAATTTCAAGTACAATTTCAAAATCTATATTTAAATTCATTGGTAAGTATAGTTTTATTGCAATTTAATGCAATATTCAAGTAAATAAAATTGGAAAAAACACCCCGTGGTGGTTTATCATACGAAAACTTGCTGGAGCGACCGTCGGCAACGCACTGCCTGTTTCTATAGCACTGCATCTTCTCGGCGATAGAAACAAAGGAATAACATACGAATGGCCGAAACACAAATGGCCGAAAAAACAAATGGCATAATACATCTAATGGCCGAATTACGAATGGCCGAATCGCAAAAGGACGAAACTCGAATGACCGAACGTCATATACGGCCGAAAATATTCACGACCTTCACGGCCTGCACAAACGTTGGGAATATGCTGTCCTTACTCACTGCCGCTCGTTCGGACTTAACTGTAAGGGATAATCCCTACTAGTCAGTAAACCTAGGAAAATGCATGCACCTCTATAGAGGTGGTTTTGCAGGGAGGCTGACCCTCGCAGTGGCCGGCGCTTCCGACCGGTGCTCACTCGCAGTCTGTGGCCGTCTCGCCCTGAATCATCTAGGAAACAGGTCTCGCACTTAATAATAAATGAAATTCAATTGCGCTTAGATGAACAAAAAACTTTCAGTCATCTATACTCTAGTAAATAGGGTAACGAATATGTTTTGTTTTTTGTTTGATTAAAGTTATTTGTTAACTAATCGCCAATTCATGTTTTAAGGGATTCTGAATAACTTCGGCCTTTCGTGATTCGGCCATTCGTGATTCGGCCTTTCGTGATTCGGTCATTCGAGATTCGGCCTTCTGTGACTGTTGTTGAATTTCGGCCATTTGGATTCCGGCCATTCGTGATTCGGCCATTTGTGTTTCGGCCATTCGGTACCAGGCCAACCAAAGAACTGTCACACAAAAATAATATCGTAACAAGAGGAGTGTGTGAGTGCGAATGTAGAATGATAGAATTGGAGAATAAAACGAAACTACATATTAGGTATTAGACTACCTAATGTAACGGGGCGATGGTAGTTACGTTAGTGAAACACTCGGGTACCAACTGGGTCCGGGAAAGCGTGGATGCGAACTCCACCAGTCATTGCACATCCCAATGTATTTTTGATCTATATCGAAGTTTGGCAGTTCATCCAATTGAATCTCGCGAAACTTTTCAAAAGTACCTAAGCAACATTGAGAGATTCTCTTTGATGTGCCTCTCTTTTGGCATAAAGCCATAGACCAGCATCGTACCTCGAAGCTAACTGGACGGCATAAATTTTTCTTTAAATTGGTCTTAAATTAAAATTTAAATTGGACTTGAAACCAAAGCTATTTTCACGCATTTAGGCCATTGCAAATTATTTTTAATGTTTTAAAGTTTTTAAAGATTTACTTTTCACGTTTAAACTTCAAGAAAAAATTCTTAAATAGCTTAAGTTTTTTTTCATGGTCAAAAACTTTATGAATTATTTGTAAAGGCCTTACCTAATCCAAAAATATCGGGTAAATAAATAAAAAGTGTTGAACTTCCAGGATTGACCTTAAAGAATTTGTCTTATTTGGGTTTAATTTTTTAGAGAAGATGGAGCACGTGTCCCACTAGCCCTCAGCCTGAAAACGCCTTTGCCAATCTAACGCACCCGCAAACAGACAGTCAGACAGATCGATACACAAATGAGTTTCCGGAGTGGATATGAGCACCATATTGGCACAGGATTCGTTCGACCACCATTGCCACCACCACCACCTCTAACCAACTACCACCCCAACCCCGGCTCTCGTTACCGTCATCATCGTCGTCGTCGTCGTCGTCGTCGTCGTCATCATTACCGGTTGAACGGAGAAGCGAAACCGATTCCGAATCGGATTGCCAACGCTGCAATTGCAATTGCAACCAACCAGCCAGAGCGCCAGCGGCGCAAGGGTGGTGGGACGAACAAAAATATAAGAGAGAGAGTAGCGTAGGAAAAAAAAGTGGTACACCAACGACAGATAACGAACCAAATGCCAGCAGTAGTGCATCGCAGGGAATCGGAAATCGATTGCTCTTTGCCGTGTTGCATCTTGTGCCATCATCATCGGGCGATGGCAGCTAGTCTCAGGAACAGCAGCACCAACCAACCACCGACACCGTCCGACCGTCCGTCCGTTGCCATCTTTACCACCTCCGGCGATGCCGTTTCATATCGACTGGTGCGCATTTAGTGTGTCGTCGTCGTCGTTGTCCTCGTCATCGAATCATCCCGTTTGTGTGGTGAAACGGCAGGGTTGAAGGTTTTCAGCAATACTTGCACAGTCAGGACAGGAAGGATGTTCATCGACAGTGGAGATAACCTATCGGGAGCGTGTTTTGCTTAGTACTATTACTATGGGGAAGTGTCAACTCACAAATACTGGGAAGCAGGGTGAGGTTTTCTTCCCATCTTCAAACTACTATTAAATTACACCCTGACCCCCCTCAATTCGCCGGCAGCAGCATCCTGCCGATGGCAGTGCTGCTGCCGTTTCCGTCCGTCCGGTCGTTTGACGATAATGACATCTTCGAAACCAGTGCTGTTCGAATGAGATTTGAATCATTGGTTCCTCGGCTTTCCAGCATAGCACAGTGAAGCAATATGATAAATTTGATTTTGAGCAACTCGACGACCGACCGACCGACCCGACCGGTGCGTTGCAGGCAAAAAGCGATACATTTTGCGTGGGACTGTCAACTGATGGTGATGGTTTTGCCATCACGAGGCACGTCCTAAACTCTTCACAGTGTAGATCGTTCAATTACGATGCTTAGAGCCGTCCACCGCGAACCGATCAGAGAAGGTCGTCACGAGTGGGCCAAAATTAAACACACCACTTAGTCTATGTCATTGAAGAACCTGCGGTTCAATCTATTACGACTGGCAGCAATTCCCGCTGTTGAGCTAGACTGTTCATTGTGGATCGATTGTTTAATCACAGACCGACCCTCACTCCGGTTGAGGCTTGCTTCACACGACAAGAAATCGCAGCATTAACATTTCTTGCGTCATGCGTCCATTGCCACAGGTTTCGAATCGATTCATTCAGATCTACGAGTCCCCCCGCGTGAACTGAACAGGCAGCTACTAGATAGGAGGTGGTTGGTTGGTTGGTTGGTTGGTGGGAGGGTTACAGACGGGGTCGGTTGTTTTCATTCACAAACACTGCGGAAACCGGTTTCTGCCACAAGTGCACTCTCTGGCAAAAAGCGGACCCGAACATACACCCGATCAGGTCGAAGACCAATTGGTTTTTTCCTTCTTTCTGCAGTCCTGGGGCTTCATTTCGAAAACAGAAACCCGTTCGTTCTCTGGCGGTGACGGTTCGGAGGAGGCCGAGAACGTTACGTACGACAGGGAGAACCCCGGAGGGGTACGGATGATAAATTAATATATGTGGGACCTGTGCGTGTTCGTTCTCCTGCTCGGATCTCGGTTATTGGCTGGTAGTTTACCTCGAGAAAATCACTCTACGGGTGCACCGTTACAAAAAATGAAAATTAAAGTGGTGCAGAATAAAAATGTCAGAGAAATTATGCGTTTTAATTGATAGTCAAATGACAATAAACATATGTTTGGTATGAATAATTCTCACTTTTATCGTCATTTATGCCTTAGAAATATTTGATTCAGCTACTTTTCATTGCTTGATATTCCTCGTATTTCTTCATTTGCGCCTGCAATCAGGTGTGAACCACTTCCGTTTTGATAACACAATATATTTCGATTTTTGACAAAACTTCCAAATTCGGCTTCAATTGTTTATTGATTGCATGTTTACATAGTATGTTTAAATATAATTGACTTTTGAGAGAAATCAACGTTGAGACACTTCCCAACCAATGTTTCTGCTAATCTAAGTATTTTTTACTGGCTGTGCTCGTCCAATACCATTACATTTGTGCTTGATCCCGTTCGGTCTTTGATAAAAGTAACAAGGATCAAAATACTATCTCAAAAAAGGCAACCCATAGAGTGACATTCTATTTGGACCAATCAGCTATATCAGCTGGAATGTATTTTACTGAAAGAAAATTAAAACACTGCAAGCAATGCAAGTTTCTAGGGATCTGGCCTAGCATTATTCAGTTACAACCGGAATTTGGTGCCAATGTGCCATTTGAGAATGCTGCACGTGAGTTCTTTACGTGCGAGTACCAAGCATATATTCTTCTCCGTATAGTGGAGATTCACGGTGAGACTAATGATCCTAGTCTGGTCGGCAAGAACCACCTGGACTTTAAAACTATGGTTTAGCTTGGTCACATTTCAAGTCAATTGCGTTTAAAACCTTTCCAAAGAAAGGATAATCCTAGGGCTTTATACAATATTGTTGGAAACCAGCTTCCAACGAATAAACGTAGTTCTTTCTCCGTCAAAATCAATTGATAAACTGCAAAAATTATACGTTACATGGTACTAATGCAAAGAAGTTGACTTGATGTTATCGAACATCAGCAACCAATGAACCAAGATATGAATGTGCATAAACTACATCAAGAAGCTCCGAAGTTGTATTCTGCATTCGACATTAGGCTAACGTGGACTGGCTCTACGCCGTTCATTGATTCTATCTCAAGGAAAATCAACACCCAACCGATTACGTTTTACAAATGCGAACCAAAACAATATATCCGGAGACCAGGTGTAGGTCGACCAGTTATCGAATGGCTATAAGGCCATATCTACGTATAATTCCAAAACCCGAACAAACTCCAAATTCAAGTTGAAGTCCAGTTCCAAGCCCAAGATATGCCCTAAAACTCAGCCTAAAACCAAGCCCAAGTCCAAGCCCAAACTCAAGCTCATGACCAAGACTAAGGCCAACACCAAGATTAAGACTAAGGCTAAGACCAAGACCAAGCTGAAGATCAGGACTAAAATAAGAACAAGACCAAAACTAAGACCAAGACCAAGTGCAAGATTAAACTCAAGTCCATGAGCAAGGCTAAGACTAAGATCAAGGTCAAATCCAAGACCAAGGCAAAACTCAAGACCAAAACCGACCTGAAAATAAGGACCAAAACCCAGATTAAGGTCAAGTCCAAGACCATGGCTTCGACTAAGACCAATGTCAAACCCAAAACTAAGAACAAGACCTAGACCAAAGCCAACCCCAAGACCATGTCCAAGCCCTAGCCCAAAACCATGGCCAGGCTGAAGACCAAGACCAAGAATAAGGCCAAACCCAAAACTAAGGCAAAAATCCCAGACCAAGCTCAAGACCAACACTAAACTAATGGCCAGGACAAAGGTCAAACCCAAGACCAAAGTCAAGTCCAAGACCAAAATCAAACCCAAAACTAAGTACAAGACCTATACCAAGGCCAAACCCAGAACCACGGCCAAGCTGAAAACCAAAAGTGAGACTAAGGCCAAAACCCAAATCAAGCTCTAATCCAACACCAATCTGAAGATCAGGACCAAGACCAAGCCCCAGACTAAGGTCAAGTCCAAAACCAAGCTCAAGACCAAGGCTAAGACTAAGACCTAGGTCAAATCCATTACCAAGAACAAAACCTAGGCCAAGACCAAGACCAAGCTGTAGACCAAGACCAAGACTAAAACCAAACCCAACATCAAAGTCAAATCTAAGACCAAGACTAAGGCCGAATCCAAGTTCAATTCAAGCAGCCCAAGGCCAAGCTCAAGACAAGTAGCAAACTGAAGTTCAGGACTAAGACTAAGATCAAAACTGACACCAAGACCAAGACTAAGACCAAACCCAAAACCAAGGCCAGCTCCAAGACGAAGGACCAGCTGAAGACCAACACCAATCTGAAGATCAAGATTAAGACCAACTACCCAATATAGCCCACAACCAACCCTCAAATTAAGACTAAAACCAAGCCGACGACCAAGACTAATTCCAAGGCCAAGCTCAAGACCAAAACCAGGGTGAAGGTAGCTGAAGCTGAAGCCCCAAATTATAGTCAAGACAAAGACCAAGCTCAAGACCAAATCCAAGACCAAGACTTACACCAAGCTGAAGATTAGAACCAAGACCAAACCTAAGACCAAGATCAAGCGCAAGACGAAAACTTAGAACTGGAGCAATACCGAGGTCAAGTCCAAGATCAAGCTCAAGACCCACGCTGTAGGACTAAGACCAAATCGATCAATCAAATTGAAGATCAAAACCAAGACCTAGACTTAGGACAAGATCAAAATTAACTACTAACTCAAAATCAAGTAGAAGCCCAAGTCTGCAAGTCTAAGTTCAAGTTTAGATCCAAGTGGCAAGTCCAAGTCCAGTCGCAAAATTTGTTTAACCTAGCTCTGCGTCAACCATTCGGTCGAATCTACCACCCTTCGATTCTTTAGTACCAACTGAATTTTACTGTTTACTGTTTTTAAGGTTTATTTAAATAACATGAAACATTTATTGTTATGAATATTATACTAACGTTAATTTTTTTCTCTGTTTTTTTCAGGTGAGTCTTCCAAAATTCCTTTTCAATCGTCTGCTGGAGCTGTTATTACTCGCAAATATTCGTAAGTGTGTCTGATTGAGGCCCGTAGAAACTCTAGCTTACTGAAGACAGTATTGTTCCATTTATTTAATTCTGGTTTATATGTATTATTTTGAATAATCTGTATTTTTATCCGGCGACTTGAAAGCTGTTTCGAAACGTAGTCTGATGGAGTTTGCAAGCGGGAGGCGTAACATAAATTTGCAGGAATATCAAACAAAAATACGAAAAAATAGCTGCACAATGAGCACGACACCCAAGTAACACTTTTTTTGGTACTTCTAGTTTCAGCGACTTATTTATAACCGAAATTAGTCATATAATCAGTTGCCACAATAGCTTTATAGCAATTGTGTCAATAGGGCAGTCTTCCGAGTAACAACTGCTAGTAATTTCGGCAATGTAAAACTTAACAAACATAAAAATGCATGCATAAAAAGTGCAAGAAAATTGACTGACAGCTTAGTCGAATATTCATTCAGCAATTCATGAACGAATGTTTTAAAGGGTATAAAATTACGAAAGACAAACACTGTTAGCAGTTCAGTAGTCATGTCCATGGGCTGACAAATAAAAGAATACTAACAGGAGTAAAACTTTATGCGCTGAATACGTTTTATATTCCTGTTCATGCCGGGCTGTCAATGAAAAGCTCGAAAAGCACTGGCTTCAGTAGCGAGCAATGGCTCACGCTTTTCGGCTTGGCCCCAAGCACCCAAGCTGTTTCAAGTATCGAGTATCAATAAGAATAACGAAACTATTTGATCCGCTTTAGTGATTACGTGGCTGTAATGGATCTGAAGCGTTAATCCCAGATCCTTCACAAGATTCTCCCGTTGAATTGGTTGACTCAATCGGAGATTGTTGTTTGGTGAAACTTACTAACGAACAACATTGATATTTAGCCTGTTGTAAGTGCACCAACTCAACCAAAATATTTATGGCCTTTTAAAGGTCTTTACAATCAGCAGCTGAATGGACAGCACTAAATAGCTTAAAATCATTTGCATACACAATTTTATATCTAGCAGCAACATACATAGTTCAAGTAGTTGAACCACAATGAGAAAAGGAGCGGTCCAAAATTGCTTCCTTGCGGGACACCAGATGTGCTTTGAAAACTTTGAGACTTAGTATGGCCAAGCTTCACAGAATGATGACGGTCTGATATCAATAGGCCTCAAGTAAATCTGTCCGCCAGTTCCATATTAGACACATTCCAGCGTTACGGGACACAATTAGCACCCATTTTTCCCGTGTGAATCGCCTCCTGTTTCACCAATTTTTTGGCAAAACCCTTGTAAAATAGTTGTTTAAAGAGTACTTTATCCTCCACTAGAATACTAGGGATTTGATGAAACGGATCTGCATAGTAGGGATAGTGTACCGTAACGCTGTAATGTGTCATTAATGCTCTTGGAATGGCCAACTCCATACTGGACCAGGCCCTCGACAGTCAAACCTGTTCTAGTGACCGTACAATCGCTTAGAAAGTTAGAAAGTAGACTGCAAATACGGTAACGATAATCAACGTGTTTGAGTTACTGAATGCCTTTTAGGTCGTCAGCATATAGGTATGGCAATACCACAAAATATAGTTGCTTCGAAATATCTCTTCTGAGTCCTGATTCAGAGTAAGGGTGGTTCGGAAAAACATCGTTTTTGTTTTAGTCATTTTATAAATTCGGATCTTTTGACACGTTGAACGAGTTTTTGAAAGGGGGGGGAGGCATAATAACATTTTTTTTATTGTTTTGGAAAGCTGATATTTTTTACATTTAGAAAGCTACTTTTTGTTTTTGAGATGTCTTTTTTTCAAGAAATGAAATTTCGCTAGTGAAATGGACTGTTGTTTCTTAAACCAGAATCCACAGGAAGATAACTAGTTGTACATTGTTTTATATTGTTACATGATTTGGCCCTCTACTCTGATTGTTAAAAAAAAGAATGACATCACTGTGCAACGTTAATAGAATTCTCACACAGCAAAAAAATGTATTGACTCAGATGGCTCCCTTGAAGAACGGAGGCGCTTGATTTTAGGGAAGAGACTATAATTTCGATTTGAATAAGTATTACCATTCAATTGATGACTTATGCATAGGAAGTACTTGGAACATCTTGATGAAGGCAGAAAAATTCTTAGAGAGCACAGTGATATATTGAAACTTTCAAGCTAATAAGATTATTAAGGTTGTTAGTGTTACTAAAATTGTCTCACCAATCAACATCAGTCAACTTCTTAATGCAATTTATCTAACCGAACAGCATCGAAACAAAATTATGCTGCGCAGTATTTCAGCGCCGCACAAATTGGCCATCATACTTCGACGCGCAATTAATCATTCTTTGCTTACTGTGTGCAACCGGGTACTCCGAGCTGACTGCTGCACCGCTTTTCTCAGCTTCTACCGGAGCCAACAGCCAGCGTCGTCTTCGACAGTCGCAGCCACAAACACTATCATTATTATTATAGCTTTTTTTTTCACCCGTTTTTTTCAACTCTCCAACCAGAAGAATCGAGTCAGTTTCGTTGTTGTTGTTTTTGTTTTTTTTTTCTGCTGCCTTGCCACATCATTTCAAAGCCCGGCAATTCTACCGTTCGTCATTTCCTGTTGGGTTACAATGTTTATTTTTTTCTGTGTTTCAATATTTTTATGTGCCTCTGTTTTTGCTTCTTTTTCTGCATTCAGAGTTTCGACTTCTTGTGTCCGAGTGCAAAGGAAGGGAAGTGCCACGCTTCCTTTTACATTTGCACATTCACCTGATCTTCTCGGTCGGTGTAGTTCGTTTGGTAGTTGAACCAGATTATGAACTTATTTGCTGCTGGTGACCACAAACGGTCAGTGAGGTGTAGTAGGGGGCATGGGAAGTAAGTACGACTGCCAAGCCAAGTGGAACCGGTGCGGTGAAGATTTTCGGCGGGCTTCACCTTGTGGTGATGTGCTCTGGATCTGGTTTATTTCGGTCCTTTTAAGGAACTGCATGTAAACGGAAGCACTCGGTGGCGAGAACAGTTTATGTTTAATTTAAAAACTGAAATTAAGAACTGGTTAAATTTCCGGAATGACAGCAACGGATTGTGGTTGAACGGTAGTTTCGTGCCTTAAGACCTAGTAAAGTAATCAATCGTACAGAACATAGTGAAAAGTTGTCTCTTTGAATTCTTGGAAAGCGACAGTTTCACGTTTAGCTGAAATTTAATTTCATTTCGCTCACGTCGAACCGAACAGTTCAAATTTCCGGTGAAGCGAACAACCGAAATACAGCGCTCGGGAGCCGTAATTCCATTTGGAACATATCGTACGCAACATTTCCGCATTGAATTCAGACTGAAAATTGTAATTAAAATCAATTTTCTGCCACGGGAATGAAATTTACATATTTGAACGACCGTCGCGTCGTCGGTCGCACTTGCAGCAAGGACTCGAGAACAAAAAAGCGAAACAAAACGAAAAAAAAAGAATGCCACCGCATTTAAATATTGTAGCACAATTTGATCGGAGATTTGTCGAAACATTTTGTTGAATATTGAAAAATAAAAATAAACCAATCGCTGTAAAAACAAATTGTTGAAATAACAAAGTGATGCTATCGATAATACCTCAGAACATTGTTGTTATTATTCAAGCAATGTTATAAATCTATTATTTTTTGTCGATTACTCCATTGTTTATTAATGCAGTTCATATTTTTCCTGTTCAAATTGTTATTTCAGCTTGAAAATGCTTTCATGCGCTAAAAAATTTACTGTCAGTTGCACCACCTATAACTTAATAAATAAAATTTAGTGGTTAAATTAAAATAAAAGTGCAGATCTTAAAAGCTGCCTGCGCGATTACAGGATGCAACGATTTTTTCAAAATGAATAATTCTGGAGTCATATTTCCGTCATCATAAACGTGACTATTTTCACACTAAATTGATCAATTTGAAATGAGTAAAAAAAGAACTCCGCACATATAGCCTGCCCCCCCCCCCATTCGATAGAAGCTGACAAAAAGCTTTTAAGCCTCCATTAGCCCGGACGTATGCAGCAGCGCCTCGCCATTTGCTCTAGAATCTATCCCGGCTATCGACTGGTAAATCCAACGATCCATCATCCATCACTGCACTGTTTCACCGATATTCACGGGCTGGTCATTCCAGTATAATGGCCGCTCTATGAACTGCCCCATAATGAACAGCTACGGGGCGTGCAAAAAAAAAAAAAAGACGGAAGAATTATGGCGGACCAAATCCTCCAATCAGGGTTGGTCTGCTCTTCTTTGTACGCTTTTGATTTTAAGTAGAATGATAGAACTTTCGAAAATACCTACCGATTACCTTATAAATTGATTTCTTTTGCATTTTCGAATGGAAAATCATAACGCAAATAAGAAAACCAAGAATATATTTGGTATTCGCAAATAAACGCTTGAAACGCTTAATATTTCTTTTTGCTGGATTAAAAAATTCTTTGTCTTTTCGCCCCCCTCCTTCAGTTGCCCAACATCGGGCAATGAACTTGAGACACATTTGAACAAAACTTAGGTCTACAATTAGGAGTAAAATTGGACCTGAAATTTGGGCTGAAGTTTAGATTGAAATTGGAACTAAAATAAGACTAAAATTGTGACAAATATTGGACTGAAATTCTGGATAAAAATGGGACTACAATTGAGACTGAAATTGGAAACGACATTGGACCTGAAATTGGGATTAGAAATAGTACTGATATTAGATTAATATTAGGTTTTAAATAAGGAACAAATTGGGACTGAAATTCGTGCTGAGTTTGGGACAGAAGTTGAGACCAAGGTGAGTTAAAATAGGTTATCTAGTTTTCACAGTTTGTAGAACAGAAATGCGCGGAACGATTGGTTAGCAACCATCGACGTTGTTTACACATTCAACAGTTTCCGCTTTGAAAATTTCGGTGATCGTCAAGGATAACCCAGCGGGGGTGAAAAACAAATTTGAACATCAGGAAACCTCTCTTGACTAACCTTGGTTGAGACTAAAATTTGGACTAATCTGGAATGAGGACTGAATCTGTGATCAAAGTTGGGACAGATATTGTACTAAAATTGGGAATAAAATCATGACTGATATTAGAATACAGGGCGGGGCTGAAAATAAAACTTAAATTGGAACTAAAATTTACACCAAAATCGGACTAAAATGGGACTAAAATTGGAACTGAAATTGAGACTGAAATTGAGACTGAAATTGCGACTAAAAATAGGACTAAAAATAGGACTGAAACTGGGTTTAAAATTGAGGATGAAATTGGGACAGATTAGAATTACTATTGGGATTAAAAATAATACTAAAAATTAGGACTAAATTGGACTGAAATTGGGACTAAAATTGGATCTGGGTTAAAATTGTGATTAAAATTGCGACACAATTGGAATTCAAAATAAGACTGAAATTAGGACAAAAATTGGGACTAAAATTCGGACTAAAATTCGGACTAAAATTGGGACTGAAATTGGGACTTGAATTGAGACCGTAATTGGGACCAAAAATAGGACTGACATTGAGATCAAAATTGGAACTGAAATTAAGGCTAAAGGTGGGACCAAATTTAAGATCAAAATTCGGGTTGAAATTGGTACTTAAATTCAGACTGGAATTGGGACTGGAATTGAGACCATAAATAAGACTAAAAGTGGATCCAAAATAGGGACTGAAATTGAAATTAACATTGACCAAAAATTGAGACCAAAATGGGACTAAAATTCAGACTAAATTGGGACTGCATTAGAATTAAAATTGAGAGCAAAAATAGGATTGAAATTGGGACTAAAATTGGATCTGACATTCGGGCAACAATTGAGATTAGAATTGAGACAAAAATAAATTTAAAAAATAAGACTGAAATTATGACTAAAATTGGGATTGAAATTGGGACTAAAACTGGGATTTAAAACTCAGAAATTGGAACAACAATATGATCGAAAGTAGGTCCAAAATTAAAACTGAAATTGAGATCAAAATTGGCACTGAAATTCGGGCTAAAAATATGACAAAAATTGAGACCAAAATGAGACTAAAATTGGTACTGAAATTGAGACTGGAATTCAGACTGAAATTGGAACCGAAATCGAGACTGAAATTCAGACTGAAATTGGAACTGCATTGGAACTGAAATTAAGAGCAACACTAAGACTAAAATCGGAACTAAAATTGGAACTTACACTGGGACTAAATTGGGACAGGAATTCAGGCCAAAATTGTGACTAAAATTAAGAACAAAATAGGACTAAAATTCGAACTTCAGACTGAAATTGGGATTAAAAATAAAACTGAAATTGGGCCTGACGTTCAGGTGTAAGTTGGGACTGAAATTCGAACTGCAATTGAAATCAGGATTAAAAATAGGACGGACTATTCAGGCTAAAATTGGGACTAAAATTTATACCAAAATGGGACTAAAATTCGGACTGAAATTGGAACTAAAATTGAGATTGAATTTGAAATTATAAATAGGACTGAAATTGAGCCTGAAATTGAGACAAAATTGGCACTGAATTTGGGACAAAAATTATGACTGAAATTGGAACTAAAAACTGACTGAAATTGTCACTCAAATTGAAACGGCCATTGGGACTGAAATTGAGACCAAAGATAAGACTGAAAGTGGGTTCAAAATTGGGACTGAAACTGAAACTGGCATTGAAATTCAAGCTAAAATTGGGACAAAAATTGAGACCAAAATGGGACTAAAATTTGGACAGACATTTGTACTGGAACTAAGACTGAATTGAGACCGTAATTGGGACCAAAAACAGAACTGAAATTGCGACTAAAATTAAGTCTCACATTCGGGATAAAATTGAGATTAAAATTGGGATTAAAAATGAGATTGAAATTAGGGCTCAAATTCGAACTGAAATTGAAACCGAAATCAACACTGAAATTGGATCTGCAATGGAACTGAAATTAAGAGCAACACTAGGACTGAAATCGGAACTAAAATCGGGACTTAGACTGGAACTAAATTTAGGCTGGGACAGGAATTCAGACTAAAATAGGGACTACAATTAAGATTAAAATGAGACTAAAATGTGGACCGAAATTGGAGCTGCAATAAGGATTAAAACTAAAACTGAAATTGGGACCGACGTTCAGGTTTAAGTTGGGACTAAAATTCGAACTGCAATTGAAATCAGGATTAAAAATAGGACTGACTATTCAGGCGATTGGGACTGAAATTGGGACCAAAAATATGACTGAAAGTTGGAGTGAAACCGGAACTGAAATTGAGATTAAAATTGACACTAAAATTCAGGCCAAAAATGGGACAAAAATTAAACTAAACTGGTGCTAAAATTCGGACATACATTGCATTGATTCTGGAATTGAGACTGAAATTGAAATTGTATTTGAACTAAAACTGGGAGCAAAAATGGGACTGGGACTGAAATCGGGACATAAATAAGAACTTAAATTGGGCTAAAGTTGAGACCAGAATTCAAGCTAAAATCGGGACTAAAATCAAGATCAAAATGAGGACTAAAATTCAGATTAAAATGGAGGCAAAATTGGGATTCAATATAGGACCGAAATTAGGAATAAAATTGGGACTGAAAAATTGAGACAAAAATTCGGATTGAAATTGGTATGGAAATAGAGCTGAAATTTAGACTATAATTGGGACTGAAATTGAGACTAAAAATGTAACTAAAATTGGGACCAAAATTGGAATCAAAATTGAATCTGAATTTCAAGCTAAAATTGGGACTAAAGTTGAGAACAAAATGGGACTAAAGTTCAAATTAAAATTGGTACTGAAATTGAAACTGAAAATACGACTGAAATAGGGACTAAAAATGGGACTAAAATCGGGACTAAAACTGAGACTGATTTTTCAAGAAATTGGGAACAAAATGTTGCACTGAAATTGAGACTAAAATTGGGGCTGGCATTCGGGCTAAAATTGAGAGCAAAATTAAGATATAATTGGGATTATAAATAAGTTAATTGAATTGATCCTAAATAAGTAAATTGAAGTAAAGTGAAGTGAAGTGAAATTAGGATTGAAAATCGGCCCAGCTAGTCGCCGAGCCAAGTCGCATATCAATGTACGAAAATTATCGTAAATATCTCTTAGCAAATTCGAAATCGTAACTAAAGCTTAATAAAGTGAGCCCAAATTGATTTTCTATCATATGTAATAATAATAACTGACATACATACGATTTTCAGCACAAACTTGTATAGAAGTACGAAGCGAGTCGCACTTAATCGGATATTATCGTATATAAATACTTATATAGTCGTAACGCTGAAAATTATTTCTAATCACGTATATCAACTCCAAAATAGTACGTGTATGCCAATTTTGCGCATCAAATACGATTTATTAGCATGTATATCTGCACGTAATGCTGATTTTTATCGTTTATATACGTATAAAAATGCTAGCTGGGGGCTTAAATAAAGTACAAAATGAGACATAAATTCGGACGGAAATAAGGACTGACAATAAAACTGAAATTAGGACTAGAAATAGGACCAAAATTGGGTATAAAATTGAGTATAAAATTGGGACTGAAATTGGGATTAATCTTTGGATTAAAATTCAGCGTAAAATCAGGGTCTATTATAGGAACTGAAATCGAGACTAAAATTTGGATGGAAATTTAGGCTAAAATTGGGACTAATAATAAGATCAAAATAGGGGTTGAAATTCGGACTAAAATTGGTACTGAGACTGAAAGTTGAACTGATATTGGAACTAAAAACACTAAAAGTGGGACTGACATTGGCAATAACATTGTGTCTGAATTTTCGGGACTGATATTGGAACAGAATTTAGGACAAAAAAATTGGACTGAAATTGGAACTAAAATTGGGCCTGACGTTCGGGCTAAAACTGAGACTTAGTAAGAATTTATATTAGGATTAAAATTTAGGAATAAAAATGGGTCTGAAATTGGTATTAAAAATAAAATTACTAAACTAAAATTGAGATCAAAATGGAACTAAAAATGAGACTGAAATTGGGACTGACATTGGACCAAAAATAGGACTAAAACTGGATCTAAAATTGCGAAATTAGGAATATAATTGGGTCTACAATGGAAGCAGAAATTCGTGCTGAATTTGGGATAAAAGTTGTGACAAAAATTCGAACTAAAATTAAAACTGTAATAGGGAATGAACTTACTTCCAGGGAATGTAGGGGAATGACCTTACTTATAGGGAATGAAATCGAGACTAAATTGAGTCCTAAATGGGTGGAATTTGAACTAAAATTGGAAATAAAATAAAAACTGAAATTGAAACTAATAGGAATATTAATAAAAAGACTGAAATTGGGACTAATTAGGGCTAAATTTGGAATTGAAATAAAGAATAAAAATTAATCTAAAATTTGGGCTGAACACGGACTAAACTAAGCATATATTTGTACTAATGTGGTATTGTTTTTATGATAATTTTTTGTGTATTTCCATACTGTTTATCTTTTTTTATATTACTTTGTACCTTTTAACCATAATTTTTGTGTCTAGTTTTGAATCGTTTTCCTGTATCTTGTATTATTGGTGTAGTATTTTGGTGGTATTTTTTATGATTGTTGTTCTGTTTATTTGTCATTATTTATTATTGCTTCAGTTGTATGTCGCTTCTGTGACGTTTTTGTTATTTTCGATTTATCTTCAGGTCACTTTAATGTCATTTTTGTATAATGTTCAAATGATTTCTGTAATTTGATTCGATTTTGATGCAGATTTTGAAATTGTTTGTACCGCTTTTGTGTTATTTGGGTGCCGTTTTTGACTATGCGGTCTTAGTATTTTTCTTGCATTATTTTTGTACCATATTGTTATCATTATTGTGTCATTTTTGTGTAACTTTTATAAATTTCTTATGCAGTTTTCGTATCATTTTCGTCGTATTATTAGAATTAGTTTCACACGTGCCTTTGTGTCATTTTTTTGTCCCTTTGCATCAGTATTTGTATCATTTTTGCCATTTTTGTAAAATCTTTGCATCTAATAATCGCGTTTTTTCGAAACAGCACCACTGTGCATAGGCGCTACATAGCATCCGCCGATTGAGAAATGTGACAGTATTCTCTTTTAATCCACTTTCCTGCTTATTATTTTGACAGATACTTATTTCAGTTCCAACTTGTTCGAAACAGGTACCACTTCTATGAACGTTTAAGTAACTTGTTCCAGCATTCTAGAAAATATTCAACCTAAAAGTATTAAATTATTGTTTCTGGATTTGTGAAAAATCTTATTTTGCATTTTTATAAAAAATATTCGTACTACAATGCTCAATTCAAGAGTTAGCACGATTCCTTTAGATTCTGTCACCATTCCCCGCTAAGGCTAGTAGGTAGTAGTCCACCAAAAATGCGGACATCCATTTTCCAGTTCGGAACAATCCGGTCCCGATCGGTGTCTGCCCCGTCCGCAGTGTGCACACACATAAAAATAACATACACACTCGCCGCGCGCGGAGACACGAAAACCTGTGAGCGCAGAAATTTTATTTAAATTTCAATTTATTTCATGTCAATTCGAGCGTGACCGGTAAATTTTATTATCAGTGCCAGCCAGCGGAGTGCACTGTGAGTGCTTCGACCGGTACCACCAGAACCTGGTGGGTGAGCGTGTGGGTCGGATCGGTTGAAGCAGTGTAGTGACACAACCCCGGCAAGTGGAGGACACACGCGTTGATTAATTTAAGGACCTGTTCGGGCAGAGTGTAACCTACAATAAAGTTCGAATTACAATATTTTTTCTCTCTCCAGTGTTCGCCACTCGTGAGGGTTGGCTTGGCAAGCTCGCACAATTTATGTCTGTTTCGTTTTCGATTTTGTCCCTTGCGGGCCCTCCAACGGAACGCACGGGGGGAAGGTGTAACATACGTTCAATCAGTGAAGGTTCAAAAGAAATCTCTAATGCGGTAATTTTAAGCTGCTTACTGAGCTATTGAGTAAACTAGTAGAATCAAATGGAACGGCAAAAGACCGAGTAAAAACACCACACCTAAAGCCGCTACTCGTCTATAAATACTCTTATCAGTTCCGCTCGAATCGATATCCCGTAAGCAGTCGAGCATGCCTCAAAAGTTCTTAATCCCATTACAGCTCATTGCTTTCTTGTTTTGCGCAAAGCTGCTTTTCCCGACAACTTTACGTTGCTCTCGAAACATCATCTCACATCGGTCGGTGTGCTAAAGTGTTACTTTTGTTCGAAGTGCAGTGAAAGCCTTCCGGCACTGTCGTCTTCGTCGTCGACGGATGCGAGAGTGTATGATTATTATTCCTGATTATTCTGGGAAGCAACTCATCTTCTTCGGGTTCTTGACTAACAGGCGCCTTTCCGTCGATTGTTGAAACATCTACGACGACCGGAAGTAGGCGTCGAACGTCGAACAAAAATGAAACAGGCTTAATCCGCCGGCAATCGACAGTTTGCAGAGCCCAGCGAAAAGGTGCTAATCCCGCTATCACCGACAGGACTCCACAAGCGAGAAGAACCAGTTTCGCGAACTAGTGGCCACTTTTCTAGAAATTTATGAGCCCAAAGCCACTGGTGGCACTTTTAATTATGAGAGGAAACCATAACTCGGCGTCGCTGCCGTCGTATGCCGGCGGAAACTGCGATGTCGCAGCAGAGATAAACGAGCACGAGTAAGCAAAAAAAAAAATTATAAGTGGATGGCCGTTGCACCTGACCAGAATCTCACGCGAATAGACCATCGACGGAGTCGATTAGTGGTACAACATTAGCGTGTCGCCGATGAGTAGTTAGCCTACGATGCTACCGGTGCAGCCACTTCTGATAGGGAAGGGGGTTCCGGGATGAGTGGGGCGAAGTGAAGACCATCATCGTCATCATCGTCAACCGGATTTAATCCTCTTCCATAATATTTTCAATTAACTCATTTCCACCCGGTTGTTCGCTGTCATTTCGGAGAAACCGACAAACTGGCCGAGCAAAATATATTAATTCATTCAATGTTCTGGTCTCATTTGCATCCTGCCAGCCAGCGTGTGTATGTGTTTGGTACGATACGTCCAACTAACACTGGGCCTGGTAGGGAGGGGAGTGAGAAGGTGTAAGTTTATACTGATTCCGGAAAACTTTCGCTATAAGCTTTCGCCTGCACTGTGTGCGCCACCAGCAGCGGCAGTAGTGGCGTGATGCTTTTAATTTAAAATTAAAATTTTTAATTCCACTTCGCTGCAACAGTCGCCAAGAAGACGATGAAATGTGCTGCAGGATTTTGTAGGTTTACGGCAGAAGCAAAAAAAAACTCGATGCTGTGCAACAAACCAAGTTTGCCAACGTGACGCACCATGATAAGCTAAACCGATGGCAAAGTGAGGGAAAAAAACTTTCCTTGGCGTTGAGCTTCTAATTGGTGTAGTCTGCCCGAAGTCTGCGGGTGGGAGGGGGTGGCCAGGCCAGTATCCACCCTGCTACCGGCAGGCAAGTAGGCAGGGGACATACATATTTTCGCCGAGGACGACGACGACGACGCCGACGAGCTGATGCACAAGTATAATGAATTAATCAGAGAAGTTTACCGGCAAACTGTCGGGTGACAGCTGGTGGTGCTCGCCAGTGAATGCTGCCACTGCTGCTGCTGCTGCTGTCACTGTCTTTTGAAGGTACGTTTGTCTATTGAATTGTTTAGCACCTAAGCAGATTAGAAATGGAATTTGCGAATGAATGCGGTGTTAATATGACAGGGAAAAAATGTGTTTGGACTAAAGAAACGGAAACTTCCTAGAAGAATTATTCCCAATTATTTGTCTTCCTCCTGAAGAGTAAAATAATTACAAGGCTTTTTGACATTTATGATATTCTAAATTTATTTGGGACAGTTGGGTAATTGATCAGCATTAACAATTCTATTAATGTTCATGTAGTTTGTGGAACGATATTTAGAAAAGCTATACAACATGAGAAACATGGTTCATTATCCATTGTCCAAAGATTCTTTTAACAATAAAAATGCGAAGTCGTCATTACTTTACGGCATTATCTGCCAACCAAATGTTAGGTTCGAATAAATGCATCGGACACAGACGTCAACATTGCTAACATAGACGTATTGACTAATTTAACAGTTCCACCAGCATTACTTTCTTGTACGATGAAGCCGAATTCCAACCTTCGTCATTGGCTAGAAGTATTATTTTGATGTCTGTGCGAGGGATGTAGGCTGTAATGTATTTCCATTTCCAGTATTGTGCGAATGCTCCTTGATCGATCATGTGTTGCGGAGGGAAAAGTAGACCCAGCTTCCAGCTTGAATGCTTTTTTGAATCTCCTTACTCTTATTGTTGTCGGCGGTGACAACAGAACCCAAATATATGAACTCATCAACCACTTCCAGTCTATCGTCGTCTAATAGTTACTGTCCGTTGAAGGCGAACGTTGTTTACTCTGGAGTCTCTTTCTACTATATATTTGGGTTTCGACGCATCGGTTTCTAATAACGATGTCAAGATGGTCTGCGAGGAGTTGGCTACTTTTGACGAAGATTGTTCCTCTCGTTTCGATGCCAGCTCAACCTTCAATAGCGATGTTAAATAACTTAGAGGACTGTCCATTGCCTTGTCGTAACACTCTGCACGATTCGATGGGTCTCAAGAGTGCTTCCGAAGCACGCACATAACACATCATTCGTAAGTTTGTCCGAAAAACCGTTCTCGTGCATTATCTGCTAAAGCTGATCGCGCTCGACTGTATCATCTGCTGTCCTAAAATCCACGAAAATATGATGCAAGGGCAAGTTGAAATTTATGGCGGATAGTAACAGGTAGTCCCGGACACGGACCCCCATAAAACCCTCTTGATACTGCCATACGAATTCTCTTGGTATTAAGGATAGACGATGATTTGGAAGAGTACCTTGACGTGGCGTTGCAATTACACCAACTGAGCCGACCGCTCGTTTTATAGTTGGCACAAACCACTCCTTCCATTCCCCCCTCCGGTAGTTTCTTCTCCTCCCAAATGCTTGAAATTATCCAGTTGCTAGTGGTTCTTTGCCGTTTTTGTAGAGGTCTGTCAGGAGTTAGTCCTTGCCTATTATTCTATCATTCTTCAGCTGAAGGATTTCTCGCCGAATCTCTCCGAGATCTGGAGCCGGCACGTTCTTATCGTTTGTAGGTACTCCTAGCTTAACTTATGTTCCGTCTCTTCCTGTTATATCTTATTTTGGTCACAATTTTGGTCGTCGAGAAACTGGTTCAGGACGGCCCCCAAATGATACTGTACGGGGCCGACCTTCTGCTACTGCGTCGTTAAACTCTGAAATTTGGCCGCATTTCGGGAATTCAATGATGCTCAAGCGAATTCAACATTATGGATGCTCTCCATTGCCTTCGCTCCATCTGAAACTCTAGCAGTTAAACCTCCCAAGTAACAATTTGGGTTTTAATACATTCTTATGATGGCATTTAAGACCAAAATTGGTTTTGAAAACCGCAATAAGAGTATAATAAAACTCACATTGTTGCTTGGGCTCCTACCAGTAACTCTGGGGTCGGTCCATCACACCAATGACACCTACCTTTTTAGCCATTTTAAGACTCCCGTCGACTTCATGCCTTGCGCAAACTACTATGGCGCTTAACAATCGTCCTGTCTCGGTTGGTACCCGAGTGCTTTACTAGCCAAACTACCGCCACCCGCTGTATTAGGTAGTAGTCTAATACCTAATTTTGTCTTATTCTTCCAATTCTATCACTCTCGTATACGCATCACATACTTTCCCACTTGCCGTGGCGAACGTCGGCAATGCACTGCTTTGCTTCTATCACATTAGCTAAATAGATAACAGTGTATCTTCTTGGCAGTGGAAACAAAGATAAGATGAAGATGAAGAAGTGTGTGATGCTTATACGGACGTGATTGGATTGAGAAATTAAAACTAGGTATTAGACTGCCTAATGTAGCGGGTAGCGGTAGTTTAGTTAGTAAAACACATTGGTACCAACCGAGAGGGCGTAGGTGTGAATCCCACCTGCCAATGCTCAGATATATTTTGGTCTTTATAGGAATTTTTCAGTTCATACAATTTTCAATCTGTTCAATCTTCAACTACCGACTTTTTGTAGTCCTACAAACAGATTTTTCCAGCCCGAGGCCAGTGCCAGCCTCGGACAACCGCTTGTTTTATTATACACTAGCTGACCCGACAAACTTCGGATTGCCACAAATTAAACTGTGTTGTACGTAAATCGTGAATCTCGGATGACCTCACAATCACAATCTCGAGTTTTGCAAGTTTCTGAGGAGTTCATGGGTGGTTTAATATACAAATTTTCCTTACAGTAAAGTAGAAAACGGCTCCCCCCGTTGCTTAGCCTGATAAAATAAAGCGGACGGCATATTAATATTCGCCATGATTATATAACATTTCGCCGAATACCATTTTGCTGCCCCTCGCAGTGACCGGCAACACTCACGGCTTGCGACCGTCTCACCCTGAATTATCTAGGGTTACTATTGATAGTTTTTGGTGGTCTTGTTATTGACTAATGTTTTATGGAAGAGTCTAAAATTTTTCGAGTTCGATTAGTTTTTGAGTTACGCAAAAATTTCTGTTTTATTTGTATGAAAGACCTTAGGGGTAGGGGTGGTAGGGTGAGGGGTCTCAAACCATCATAAAAAAATCTTGCCGCCAAAGTCCTCCACAAGCCAAATTTTGCTCCATTTGCTTGATTAGATCTAGAGTTATGATGAAATTTCAATTTCCTTTGCACAGGAGCCCCCTCCTAAACTGGGGAGGGGTCCTAATTCACCAAAGATAAAAAATTCTTGCCTCCAAAAACCTTCACATGCCAAATTTGCTTTCATTTACTTGATTAGTTCTCGAGCTATGAGGGAATTTGTATTTCATTTGTATGGGAGCCCCCCCTTTAAGAGAGGGGAGGGGTCTCAATTCACCATAGAAAAAATTCTTGTCTCCCAAACCACCCAAATGCCAAATTTTGTTCCGTTTGCTTGATCAGTTCTAGAGTTATGAAGAAATTTATATTTCATTTGTATGGGAGCCCCCCTCCTAAGAAAGACAGGGGTCCTAACTCATCATAGAAAAAATTCTTGCCTCCAAAAATACCCACATGCCAAATTTGGTTCCTGCCAAAATGGTTCCTTTTGATTGATTAGTTCTCGAGTTATGAGGAAATTTGTATTTCGTTTGTATCGAAGCCCCCCCTTTTAAAGGGGAGAGGCATCTCAATTCACTGTAGAAAAAAAATTTGTCTCCAAAAACACCCACATGCCAAATTTTGTTCCATTTGCTTGATTAGTTCTAGAGTTATAAGGAAATTTATATTTCATTCGTGTAGGAGCTCCCCCTCCTAAAGTGGAGAGGGGTCCTCATTCACCATAATAAAAATTCTTGCCTCTAAAAACCTTCGTATGCCAAATTTGGTTCCATTTGCTTGATTAGTTCTCGAGTTATGAGGAAATTTGTTTTTCTTTTGAATGAGAGGCCCCCCTCCTAAAGAGGGGAGAGGTCATAATTTTTCTACTAAAAAGGCGATGGATCTCCAGTCACCATAGAAAAAAATCTTCGCTCCAAAAACACCCACATGCCAAATTTGTTTCCTTTTGATTGATTAGTTCTCGAGTAATGAGGAAATTTGTATTTCATTTGTGTAGGAGCCCCCATCTCCTAAAGTGGGGAGGAGTCTTCATCCATCATAAAAAAAATCTCAAAATCTTCATATGCCAAATGTGGTTCCATTTGCTTGATTACTTTTCGAGTTATTTTTGTTTCATTTGTATGGGAGTCCCCCCTCTTAGTGGGGGAGGGGTCTCTAACCATCATTAGAATCTTCCCTGGCTCCAAAACCCCTACATGCAAATTTTCACGACGATCGGTTCAGTAGTTTTTGTTTCTATAAGGAACATTCCTACAGACAGACAGAAATCCATTTTTATATATAAGATAACCCTCAGCCCCTGCCAAGGACACTAACTCTCGATGGCGTCAAAGAGTTCATGAACATCACCATGACACTAGCAATAAATGTAGCAAAGTTGTCGGTATTATAAACTGACCCAATCTCAATCATCTTTGTGCAGACAGAAAATAGAGAAACCATCATCTATCCACCCGGAGCTGCTCACACGGGGGGAATATGGGAGTGGATGGGGTGCTCTATAAAAGCGACGATCGAGACGTTTGCTAATACACAGTGGGATCGATTGACCAGGAAGCACTCACCTTAAACGCCACTGATGCTCTCGCGTTTCGTGTTGTCGCAGTGTCGATCGATACATTATGATAATTCTCCATTATCGTAAGGTTCTGCATTGTTGTCCTGAGTTTGGTTACCCTGCATGCGACAGTGATGGTCCAATTTTATGTCAGTTCATCTCAACTTTATGTCACAATACAAAAATGCCTATTGTAATAGCAGCCGGTTTTCTCCAAAATTCGGTCAATGGACTAAACTAAACTGAGCTTCAGAATTCAGAATTAATTTTTTTCTGTTTCGCGCACCATTAGGCAGATGAGCAAGTTTACCTTGCTGCGCCAGAATCAAGATATTCCAAAATGAAATTCATGACAAGCCCACATTAGTGTTGTCTAATTTTCTCACACCTGCGTACTAGTTCTAACGAACACGCCAGCATAAGCATCCCATTCGGATTCTCGCTCTTATTTATTCATGCACTGCGACGAGGTTTTGAGAATTTGCTAATTTGCTAATACATTATGCTAATAGCCACGGTCGCCACACTAGTTCGTCGTTGCAGCCCAAGCTGCTGGTACCAATCCGCTGGAGCCGAGCTGCTGGTGATTGAAATCGAGGGCGAGGATGAAGAAGAAATGAAAAAGTAATACAAAATCTGTATCTTATTGCGCCACTATCCCTCACGAGTGAGCTATGTAGAAAGACGTTATGAGACTGTGCGTTCGCGAGTGTGTAGGTAGCAGAATGCCTGCACAGAGAAAACAGCGACTGTTTGTCTGATGCTTGCATGAGTGGCGTAAGGGGTTAAAGGAAATGCTTCTTATACTCGCTCGCATGGGAGTAGGCATCGTTGGTTTCTCGCTCGACTGGTAACATGGCTTGGAAGTTGTTCTGAAAAGCCCAATGATTTTTTTTAAACTGAAATCCATTAAAATCAGTTTTGTAATCCAAAAATTACATATTTTTGGTCACGATCTAATGGCAAATGTAACTTCTTATTGGTTACCTTACTTCATACCAGCCCGCTACATTATTGATTCCGAAACATTCGATTGTTAAAGTTAATGATCGGATCGAGTAGCCAAACAATCGTATTATTCTCGAGCACCACTTACGACCCCAAACAATGTTAGACTGCATGTCAGCACCATTTGGTTTGTTTGAACTTCTCGGACCGACTGTGTCAGATGCTGACGAAATCCAAACCGAAGTACGCAAAAGTAAAATTGCTTCCCAAACCGACATCCAAATGTTGGAGAAAATGGTTTGTTTAGATTCCTCCCTTCGCAACCGCGCAACTTGTAGATATTCGCAACGGGTTGCAGATCAAACAAATCCCCATCTGGGTACTGCGTGCTGAGCTTGAAACTTGAAAGGGGAAAATTCCTCGCCTACATTACAAGCGCGTCGCGCGAGACCCAAACAAACAATTTCCCTAAAATACAACGTTCGCATTTTACTGCCAAAACAAAAAGCCGCCAGCCGTGATCTAACAAAATGATTATTTACCACATTCACGCGTCCGGACGGGTGGGGTGGTGGGTGTCGCAACGCTTTTGCTGTGTGCTTGGTCTAACCTCAAACTCTATCGAATTACCACCGCGCGCAGTTCGATCGACCGAAGAATAGCGGGATCATATTATAACTAGATGTCCAACCGGCAGTTTCAGCCCAGTCACCCACAGAGGAGGAAACCCACAGTTCGCCGTCCCCGCCGCCGGTGGTGATGAATTTCATATGCGGATGCCAATATCAATTACAAAACAAACCACAACGCGCAATTATCGACGGATCAGATCTCCTCGAAGCGGCGAGAGTTAATTTTGCCGGCAGGGATTCTGTGTGCCCCATCAATCGGATATCGAGGCGGCTCGCGCTCTTCGATGGAATTCCGTCAATCAACGCAGAATGGTTGATTTTCATTTCGACATTATTTCGATGGGGTCAGGTGCCGCTGGTGATTATATTGGGTGCTGGAATGTATGTCAGCTGGAGAGGACGTCCGCCGACGGATGGACAGCGATGGGATGCTTCATTATGCCATTTGAATTATTCGATTGATCCCAAATAAATTGCGCACATTTCGGGTGGATTGTCTGAAGTTTAATGGAATGGCAGCGCGCAAGAGAATGAAATCGGTTACCTAGAATTAAAATGTTTGGAGTTTGCATGCGGATAAAAGTTCCACAGCTGCACTAGTGGGTAAAATTGCAGCAAATATTTAGATCAACCATAGCGAATCGTTTACCGGGGCCAGTCCAGCCACGACGACTGCCCGAGGGCTTAAGAGGCACATATTGAAACGTTCGTTGATTTAGGTGCTTAATGGACATGTCACACACCTGCACGGTACGAGGAACCCGCTGCGGAACCCGTAAATCATGTATCGACACTAGGATGATGATTTATCGAAATGATAAGATTCGCCCGAGGCGCCACGGAGAGCTGTGCTGCGGATTTCTGTCACTGGGGTCCGAGCAACGATGGGTGACTAATTGAGAAAATGTGCGGTTTCAGTGATTTGACACGCCCCAGCTTTGCACCTAAACGTTACTTTGATATCGGTAGTTAGCCGCAAGCAAGCAACGTCCACATTCCTTTGTGGAAGGATTATAGTTGTTTTACATTTTAACGACGGCTTTGGGTTTGCCTTAATATAAACTACAGTATTGGGTCATTCAGAAAAATATGAATTTATTTCCAATAAATTTTCCTTTCGAGTTGATCCGGCATAAGGGCGAGCCCGCATCATCGGCAGGAAAAACGAACCAGAGCTATTCAATTTGGCTGGTTGCAAAAACAAATGATTACGACAGTCAACGCCATCCATTTCACTTCTGCAGCCTGCTGCTGCTGCTGCCGCTGCTGCGGAAAAGATATAATCTACTGCGATAAGGGTAATTGCTGCGGATGTTTGCTCGGAATTCAAATTACCGCGTACGTAACGGCGCGGCGGGCGCGCTGTTTTCCGTGAAAATTTACATATTTTTATGAAGCTTTGCCGAAAGTGTTTGTTTGCGCAGGGAAAGATAAAAGTTACACAGAAAATGTGCGTTAATCGGCCATTTTTACCAAGATCTTTACCGTTAAAAAGGAGGAAAAATAAGGAACCCCTTTGGAGATCATTAATTATTGGTTTATATTGTAACAAGTAGAAGGTTACTCTGTTGAACCACGAAGACGATTCGGGATGACAAATGTGGCAGTTTATTTGTGTCAACTAGGATGGGCACAACAAAAGGTTTTCCGCCGAGATGGATTCCGTCACTTCTGCGCTGGTGATTATACGGCTCTGAACTGGTTGACTTTAGCTCCTAGCCTGTCTTCACCTCAATGTGCAGGAACGGAGCGCAAGAACAAGCGTGACTTGTTCCCGTGAGTTCCGAAGTCGAAGTTGCACGTAACTTTCGTTCAACTCAAAAATTCAGAAAGGTTGTGTTCCAAATACGACCGCATGGTTGACGGTAGGGCTATGTTAGACTAGTTTTTGCGTTAAAACCTTAAACATCAACGAATTTTTATTTTAACGCTTTGGCCAACGTGAAAGGACTTTGCCCAAATAACGTAAAAGAAGATAAAAACAGACATAAATCTTAATAAATCTTACGAAACAGTCTAAACTGTTATGGGCTCCGTCCCGGTATAGTGATTAGCATTCATGCCTCTCACGTCAAGGACCCGGGTTCAAATCCCAACCCCGCAGAAGTCACGAATGACCCAAGCTGTTAAAATGACTATAATCTAACAAAAAAAATCTTAACCATTATTTTTTGTTCTTGTTTATCATAAAACCATGTGTTTTCGTGTCATTTAGATCACATACACATTTACTTATTTTATTGTTAGGCGTAAATTAAAATTCTTGAAATAAAATTTTAGCGGCGAGAGATGCAGTCCTTGGTCATAATTTGTTGTGTATTTAGTATCATTTTCGCTTATTTATATTCTACCTTTTTAGTTGTAATCTTGTACTAATTTTACGATAAGGATTCTATTTTTACACTGGTACAAAATCTGCTCAAAACTAATGGAAAGAGCACAAATCTAATATTAAAGAAATCCAAAGTCAACAGCTGAACTGAAAAACTGAAATAAATCATATAATGGTTCAAAAATAATTCAAAAAAATGGCATTAAAATAACACAAAAATGATACCAAATTAAAACAAGAACAGCACAATATGGCAACAAAAAATGGATGATTGGACGGATAGCAAACAGTTAATACCTGTTAGTACAAAAGTGATTTAAGATTATATAAAAATTTCTTTAAAAGGTACAAAAATAACACATCAATAACACAACCAGACTTGCTGATTATCGCGAAAGCGCTTTACTCTCTTTGTTAGTTATTCTCCAGAGAGTTACACGACCTGTGAAAAAAAGCTTCTCAGATCAGCTTCGATCAGCTTTGCGGTTGAAGCTATTCGGCATATTTCGTTTTTTCATGTTCTTCGTTCTGCTCTGAATTATCGCCTGTATGGCAGGCAACAAGTACTGCTCACTCATGAACTACGGGTTAATGCGTTTCACAAAGCAGTCTTCAGCTAAAGAAGCGTTCAATAGTGAGCGATATCATCTACATTCTTCATGAAGAATATTTTTTGGTTCTTCCTCGCGAATGAATGAATGATTTTAGGAAACAAGGGAAACCAGTTATTTATGTTGAATGGCAAAATTCGTTGTGATGGTAAACAGAATCAGAAGATTTGTTGCATTGCGGGTAGATAAACCTAAAACTTTTCCTCTTAATTCTATTATTTGGTCGGCGTTAAGTCAAACCGAAGACCGAACCAAGTAACAAAACTTTGATTTCGAGAAAAACCCCTTTCAAAGTTTGCTGCTCTGTATGGTTTATAGCTATGAATCGTTCGAAATCTTCTCATAACTCTGGCTGTTTGCAATATTTATGTAGTCTGATTAGTGTATAATGTAGCTTAGAAATTTCTTGATCGTTTGCTGTCATTAACTCATTTTATTAAATGTTGCGACTTGGTGCAGTCTGATTTAACACCGATCATTTATAAATCGTAGAATTAAAAGGAAAATTCAGTTTTTTTTTTTCATTCTGCATAATCTTCTTCGACGAACTGTAGGTCTAATTATAACGATAAATAAGACATTGTAACAAACCTTAAGTAACTTTGTTCATCTTTATACAGAATATGGCTATAGTTATAGGCTATAGCTATAGGCTGTGAAATATGAGGGTCGACGAAGCTTGATGGTATTATCAGCTGCTACGCTTACTTTTTACTATTAAATTAAGGTTTCGCGGTCGAAAAACAAAAGAAAAAATGATTTTTTTCGTTATGTTAAGCAAATTTGATAGACGCTGCTCATGTAACATTACGTTTTTAGCTTCGTATACCTTTATCTCAAAAACTAAACAAAGTGTTGAATAATTGTTTGTTGACAGACGTTTGAAGAAAATGTTTATAATTTGTGAGCTTTGGCCAGAAAATACAACCTACTACCTGTAAAGGAACTCAGGATCCAGGTTCGCAGGTGATAAACCATTCTGTGTAGTTTATTAATAAAAAAATCTGAGTCAAATGATACCTGGCATTCGTCCCACAGGCCTTCTTTCGATTTTCGGTTTTCCGAGTGATTCCTATACATTTATACTATATTTTCATATACATAGTAGAAAGGCAAAAACTCAAAAAATGCAAAAATGCAAAATAATAAATTTATATCTAGAAAAATGTATTTCTGTCTGTCTGTGTGTTCCTATATGCATGTATGGTACTTTCCGCGAAATGGTATTCCGCGTTATGGTCAACCGAGAATTGCTTTTCCGCTAAATGGTGTTCATCGAAATATTATACAATCACGGCAAATATTTTAATGCTATCAGCTTTATTTTTTTTTCGGATTATAAATTATAAGTTATAAATTAAACTATAAATGTATTACATAGATTAGACTATAATAAAAAGTTATAAGTGTAAATTATATACAAAAATGAAGTAAAGCATTTACAACGATTTAAAGTGAAACGCCCTTAACCCACCAAATGTCGGGGATGGGCACTAGAGGGTTAACTAATAGAATATATTTTAAATAGTTACAGCTGTATTAAAATTGCTTTGAAATATGCTTTAAGTATTTTATCTGAGGTTACATATTTTTTATGCATATAAAGACAGTTCTTCATAACTAACATTCTCGGTGACCATAAAGATGTATTATCGACTGTATTATCAAATTTGCGTATAGAATTCACTCTATGCGGTGGTACACTCGACTTTTGAATTGCTTTTCTTGTCTCATTTGATCAATTTTACTTTTTATTTCATACTATGAACTGGTCGGTGTTAAATCGAACCGGACCAGTTAAAATGAGTTAATGACAGCTAACG
Source organism: Sabethes cyaneus (assembly GCF_943734655.1). NCBI lineage: Eukaryota > Metazoa > Arthropoda > Insecta > Diptera > Culicidae > Sabethes > Sabethes cyaneus. The sequence goes on along the minus strand of NC_071354.1, from coordinate 16,016,269 downwards.
ATCAAGAATTTTCTAAGCTAAATTTTATTCTAATCAGACTACATAAATGTTGCAAACAGCCAGAGTTATAAGATGATTTCGAACGATCTGTGTATATGTCTGTGTATAAACCATACAGAGCGAAGTTTGCGCGTTTTTCAAAATCAGAGTTTTGTCCATTAATTCGGTCTGACTTAACACCAGCCAACTGTCTTCCTAATTTTTAAAATAACTGTCAATAATATTGCTACAGTTAGTGAAAAAATTAAGTCAGCTCTAATTCGTAACAGAAAATTTATCGATCTCTTCAAATTTTAGTAACATTTGTAATTGGATGATATTAGACAACATTATGGAAAAACTGAAGCAATTTGAGAAAAATTCAGCCGTTACACGCTTTTTATTCATCAGACTTCGCAGCCAGCTATTAGAGTACAGAACAATTGCAAGGCTAGTGCTACGATATTACAGCCTCCCCCAGTCAAGGTTTGAACATGCGACGACGGGTTTGTTAGACCACTGCCATAGCACGTAGCCAACTGGAAGGCTTTTGTTATGTATTGTATTAAAATTCTGAAACTGACTATATTTTTCCAATTATAGTCTTATTCTATTCAATAATTAAGTATAATATTAACCTTTCCTTCTTTGGAAATTTCAAAAGCATAATTGTTTTCAATAGTTTATAATTATGCTTGTTGTTTTAAATTTTCTATACTAACGAATAAAAGTTTAGTCCTCCAAACAAAATTTCAAAAACCTATACAGTGAACTCTCGGAAAAGTTAATCGATTGGGGAATGGGTCGATTAACTTTTCCGAACTATTAACCTTTAAAACGGATTGAAGAGCTCGTTGGTAGCTATCATAAAAAAATTACAAGGTATACAGCCCTAAGAGTTGTACGAAAGGATGACGTAGGACTATATCAGATAATCAGATCAAAGACTAATGTGAACTGCATTTCTGGCATATGTATGTTTATAAGAATCTGTGAGTGCCATTGTTTAAGTGAATGTTTAAAAGAACAGAGCGAAATATTCAGATTCAATTCTTCATTGAATGCAATGGTGACTTTGAAAATACGTGGACGGGGTTTCATAAGTACAACCCTACTAGCACGGTTATTACAAACTTGTTGTGGTAACCAAAATATGACTAATTTTAGTTGTAATTCGGTTGCATTAACTAAATGGACCTATAGCGTACTACTTGGGAACGCCTGCAACCGTTGAGACCCACAGATTTCTTTTAAAAATCACTCGTGTGCATCATGCAAGTTTGAAATGTAATGAATGACCAGCCCACAGATTATTGTGTTGAATATGATTATGATATGTTTCAATAATCTTACTTTAACTCGCTTCTGACCTTTAAAAGAGCCATTGGTTATAAATAACATTAAAGCCAAAGCACGTTCATCGCAAATATGACGTACCATACGAATGTCATCGTCTTTTCGATTCACTGTCTTTTGCTCCGAGAAGGTTTTACTAGTTTACTTTCACAGCTTTTCGCTTGTTACATAGCAGAAAATATGGCACATATGCAAAAATTTCTGTTTTATTTGTATGAGAGTCCTTATCCTCCTACCACAGGGGTGAGGGGTCTCAAACCATCATAAAATAAATTGAAGTCTCCAAACCCCTCACATGCTAAATTTGGTTCCATTTGCTTGATTAGTTCTATAGAGTTACGAGGAAATTTGTATTTCATTTGTATGGGAGACCCCCCCCCCCCCGCCCATCTTAGAAGAAGAAGGGGTCTCAGTACACCATAGAAAAACATCTTGCCTCCAAAAACCCCCACAGGCCAATTTTGGTTTCTTTTACTTGATTAGTTCTAGAGTTATGAGGAAATTTGTATATTATTTGTATGGGAGCCCCCCTTCTTAAAGAGGGGAAGGGTTTCAATTTAGCATAGAAAAAAATCTTGCCTTCTGAAACCCCTACATGCCAAATTTGGTTCCATTTGCTTGATTAGTTCTCGAGTTTTGAGGAAATTTGTGTTTCATTTGGATAGGAGCCCCATCTCCTACGTCCTCCTTAAAATTGCTCTGTCGCCCACCTATAAAATTGCTGGTCATTTTATCTATCTAACAACATATATATTGTTCAGTTTCGTTCAGTAGTTTAGTAGTTATTAACATTTGAAATCTTTCATTCAAACGTTACACTTTCGTTTGTGCTACCCAGTCCCAGTATAGTAAACAAAGACGTAGTCCTACGTCAAAAATTGGTAAAAATGTGTCTAATTATAGACGTCTATCCCCTGTGTTTTAAAATTTTAGTTATCAATGGTTTTATTTAAATAAAAATAATTCAAGAATGTGCTAGGTGCAATAGTGATATTTCTCTTCCTGGGGTGCGTAAACATTTCTTAGCGTCACCCAGTTAATTTATTTTATCAACACCTTTATTAACCCTCTAGTTCCCAACCCTGCCAATTGGCGGGCTTCAGCAAAATCGTTGTAAATATACTATGCTTATTCGTTTTATGTTGAGATCCACCCATACCTTCTCATTATAGTCTAATCTAACCATTCGAGTGGTTTGTTTATTTTATTTCGTTAATTTGAAACAGATATTTCGTGCGAAACTTGAAAAATGCCAGAAAACTGAGAAAAAAATTATTTTGCTCTGCAGAGTGAAATTCAAATTGTTGTAAATTGCTTAATTCTTGGAATAAATGAACAAAAAAATTAGTGGTGAGTAGCTGATAAGATGTACTTCATGGTAAAAGAGGAAATTTGCGATAAAAAGTTTAGGAACTGGCCAAGTTTTATCAAGGAACTGACCCCGCCAATTGGCGGGGTTGGGCATTAACGTCAACTTTTTTTTGGTAACTTGACAACGTGTTGTTTTCGTTGTATTTATTGATTTTTTTCGAGTTTAAGCTACAAATTATTGTTATAGGCCTTGTTAACTTCTTTTATATGCCTTGAAAAATACACAAGCATGCAGTGGCATTAATATGGAAAAGGAATTTACAGGACTTATCACCTAATTTTCTGTGCGCCTTTTTGACGAGCTGCAATATAACGCTTTATAGCTATATCACAAAACATTTTTGCATTTTATGGTATTTGAAAACCATAACCCTATAACCAAGAAGCAGATTCATTGAAACCCGGCGAATTTTACTGCTTAACGACAAAATTTTGAGAAGCAAGACAATATTATTCAAAATGGGGTCTATCATAGACCATTTTAAAACAGCAAATTTTAATCTATATTAATAAGTTTGTGTTAATGAACAAATTGAATGAATAAGTCGATAAAAGATTATAGTGAACAAATATGTACTACAAAAATGAAAAACCCAATTTATCAAACAAGTCACATAAATGAGGATTTAAGTTTCATGTTCTATCAGACTCTAAAGGTTTTTCAAAGGTTACAGTTTTTAAGCATATTATGGTGTAGGCAATCCTGACTTGGGAGCAGCTACTAATGTTGTTGTTCGCCTTTCTAAAATTTTGCCGGATTTTAAAAATCATATTTTTCGATTATTATTATACGACATTACCATTGATTTTATATCTCCACTCGAGAGGAACGAGAGGAATATACGACTGGGAACTATTCGGAGTAATAGAATCCCCAAAAGCAAACTGCTTACTATTAAGGACATCAATAGGCAAGATCGTGGTGATTCTGCTGAATTCATTGCCAAATTCGCAAATACAACTGTTTCTGTGTCTGTTTGGAAAGATTCGCTTCCCACGGGCAATGACTATAGACAACGATGAAATGGAAGTGGTTGATGAGCTCATATATTTGGGATCTCTGGTCTCCGCCGACAATATTACGTGTAAGGAGATTCAATGATCCATTCAAGCTGGAAGTCAAGTCTAGTTTTCCTCCGCAAGACGCTTCGATTAACCCCTCTAGGGTCTATTTCATTTTTAGCACTGCAAAATTCACTAAAATGGCCGTAACTTTTTTATCTTTCAATATTTTTTCACCAAATTTGGGAATTTTTCCGGAAATATTTTCTATTTTCATAATATCTATAGATAATAGTCATATGTCATATGGTCCCGGAGTTATTCCGGAGTTCCTAGGGCAACCGTGACATGGCTTTTTTGGATAAAGTTGCCAAATATTTAAAACTTGTTTGAAATCTGTTGATTTTTGTAAGCATATCATCGACTGTGGACATATCAGTTTCTTTACCGCAGTTATGAGCCAAGGTGCGTGCCATCCGAATTCGGGGGGATATTATAAATCTGGAACCGAATCCCATAAAGGGACATTTCAGCATCAGTAAATTATGTCGTGTAGCATATTAAAAAACATCAGCACTCGACAAAATAGCGATTGGCGATCATCTCATGTCTCACAGAGGCCGCATGACCGGTTCCGGGCCCGGGGAGGGTTTCTTTTCTGATTCAAGCACGGAACGGATTTCAAAGAAACTTGTCCGGGACCTGGAATCGGCCATATGGTCAAAAATTTCAGTTGAAGCTCATTATAACTAGTTCCATAAATACTAGCACTGTTATAGATGTTCTGAAATCGATGTCCCGAATTAAATCGAAAAATTTGATTTTGCAACTTTTTTGCTCCCAGGTGCCCAACCCCGCCAATTGGCGGGTTACGAATTTTTATGAATAATCAAACTATTCCTGAGCTTAGTAATTAGAGAATATTTTTTCCATTATTCTGGCCACGAAATGAGCATTTTAAAATTTTTTCAAGCAAATCAAAAATTTGGGCACTAGAGGGTTAATTTCAAATATATTCATATGGTTAGGAAAATATATCACATAGATGATCATTTTTTCAGTCCTCTATGAATATATGTAAAATATCAGTAACTACGGAAACAATATGAAATTGAATGAGATAAATAATTGTTTGTCCAGTGCAAGTCTTTGTTGATTGCAAGAACGCAAAATTTGTTTGAAATTTGTATAGGAAAACTAGTTCTTGCTATTTTAATTCTACGAGTAACTATTTGTATAAACCAGCTACAGATCAAACCGATTTTGGCACGTTTCACGGATTATTTTTAAACGACCGTATTCGAAAATCAGTTTGATTCTTTTTGAAAAACAAAACTGACATCTCAGAATATTTCTTCGCGGCCGACCTGGCAATTCTGAAGGCTTAGCGGACAATTCCCGGTTCGGTTTGACGAATTCTGCGCGAAGTTACAAGCACACGTACATGCATCACAAATACACACATACTCATACACATACATGCAAGCACACATACATACATCAATACATACAATCGACACTTGATAGATGTTTTGGTTATCCACGTTTTGACGGTTTTATACACGTTCCTAAGTATTCAAGTTTAAATATAGTTTATTTTCGTTTGATAGGTTTAAACAGAACAGTTTTCAAATAACGTTTACTTATATACTTATATAAAATTCAATAGTGATCTTTCATTTGTCACCAAGATCATCCAAATCTATCTACCGACTCTGAGAAAAGTGAGTGCAAACCGTTTATAAGTACACACATACGTACACTCGCGCATACGTACACTCACACATACATACATACACATATCTTATAAGATTTCCAAAAATAAAATACGGAAACAGTTTGCTTTTACATTTTATCCGTTATCTGCAGCCAACTAAACTAATGTCGAATTTGTTTATTCAATCCCGATTGGAACTGGATGAACTTTTTGTGTTCATTTGCTCCTATCTGACAGATAAAATTCATCCAGTTTTAACCCGGATTGAATAAACAAATTCGACATAAGCTATTAATCATCGCCTCGGTGATAAATTTTTGTTCGCTTCTTCATGAAGATCGAAGCATTCGAAGAAGAGTGAAGAATATCATGTACGCTTCGTACCGCAAACGGACCGAAGGCGAAGAATAGAGAGCGCAAAGATAAAACACAAATATTCGGCCTATGCATTACTCTCTTGCAAGTCGCATCGCTGCAAGCTTTCTAGTGTTATTATTATCTTCATTCTGGAGCAGTGAGGCGTTATTGAATCTTCGAATGCGTTCCTGCTTGCAGACTAAAAATAGGCGTTATGATGCGATTATCAGCAAGCCTGAACACAACAACAATGCACAAACCAATGCAAAACTAACAGATCTCTCAAAATTGCCATAATAACAAAAATAATACACAAAACTTAAATCAAGAAGTTTGAAGTTTAGTATCTCTTGGAAAATTTGACACGAAAACGATAAAAAATGCCAATATAATAGAAAAATGTCACAAAAGTGATAGAGAGAGATATAAAATTGACAATAATAAATAAATATATAAATAACATACAAAAAGGAGACAAAAGTGATTCAAAATGAAAACCAAAATGACTCAGAGACTTCAAAACACTGAAACAAAATACAAAAATGATTACAAAAAAGTAGGGCTTTTTCTAATTCCCAGCGTAATAAGTAAAGCCATTCTAATTTTCATCATTTGTTGGACGGATTTAATGAATACTCCAAAAGTTCTTGTACTGATGTGAAAAACTAAAACACACTTACCTTCCAATCCGTGAACTTTGAAATCACTGAAAAGCGACTATTAAAGCATATTATTGAAATTACGCAACTGACTTTCTAAATTTCTAAAATTCGTCGTACCGTTTTAAAATCCGTCCATCAAAATTTTTCATCGTCCGAACTAAAAATCACAACAATGTTTACGAAGTTAACGCGCATGTATTTGAATAGGACGGCATATCAAATGTTATTCTGCTAAATGTCTGCTGGTCAGGCAAGTTTTCCTGACTGTAGAATAACGACAATGCCTTGCGTGAGTTATTTTCATTTATGAATGACGGAAATTAAAACGATTAGTCGACATTGTCTTCTTCGTCGCACGAGAAAACGTGGGATATTGGCTGGTAGGACTTCTTTAATGATAAAAAACATTTAAATAGATCTCAGCTCACTTTGATTGATCGCATGTGATAGACAACACGCTAAAATATTAGGGAATAACTAGTTTTGCATTGTGTGTCATAAAAATGCTGATATTTTTAATAATTTGTGTTGGATAGGACGGGAATAGGCAATTACGACGAGGTAGCAACATATCCTACCACAAAAATAGCAAAACCAACACACATTGATGTTGTAAAGATATTATAACGCCCACTGGCGTGCTCAGACATCAGCAAAAGCTGGCGCAACCGACCTTTCAACAGAATCTTTTGGCCTGTAAAATCGGGTGATTGTAGAGTCTTCGTTTCCTATTCCATTTTTTCTAATTATCAGTCCTGGTTTTCCTCTCGTTTTTCACTTATTTTCTTTCCCATTTTTCGTCTTTCGTCTTGCCTTTTTCCTTTTTTCGTTTCCAGTTTTCGACTTTTTCTAACTCTTTTTATCCCCTTTCCTTCTAGTTTTTCGTATTTGTCTGTACCATTTTCCTCTTTTAGATGCCTCGTTTTTTCTTCTTTTTTGTCACGTTTAATCTGTTTTTGGCCTCGTGTTTTGCCTTTGTACTTCGGTTTTCCATTTTAATCTACCGTTTTTTTCGTCCTTTACTCTCTCGGTTTACCTATTTTTGGATTTTTTTCTATTTTTCTGTTCCGTTAAACCTCTTTTCCCGTTTTCCTTGTTTCCTCTATCGGTTTTTCGCTTTCGTTATTCTCCTTTTCCTGTTTGATTTCTCTTGTTTTTTGTTCTTTTTTCTCTCTTTAGTAGGAGACTGAATTCACCATTTCGAGAGATCTATTGTGGTACCCGTTTTAATTTTTTTTGTCGCATTTTCTCTCGTTCCCATTTTTTCTGTCCGCTGTTTCTTCCATCTGTTCTTTTGCTGTCCCGTTTTTCCTCATTTAAATAACTTTTTTTTATATTTCAATCCTGTTTTTCCTCTTGTTTTTCACTCAGGTTTTGTAATTTTCTTTCCGTTCTTGCGTCTTTTTTCTACCCTTTTTCTGTTTTCAGACTTCGTTTTTTTTTCGAATTCTTTTTATCTCCTTTTCTTCTCGTATTTCGTCCTTGTCTGTTTCAGTCGTCTTTTTCGTCATTTTATTTCATGTTACTCGTGTCGTCATTGTAGTCCGTGTCATTTTATTCCGTGATACAGTTACTGCCGTGTACCTTTTTCTCATTTTCCTCGTTGCCTCTATCGATTCTATTTTTCCTCGCTCTCGTTATTCCTCGCGTTCCTTTGGTCTTGTTTACTGTTCCGTTCTCCCTTTCTTGTCTCGTCTGTATTTTTTTGCTTTCTCTTCATTTCCTGTCCCGTTTATCGCCCTTCTCAGTCCTGATTTTCGACTTGTTTTTTTATCTGTTTCGTTTTTTCGTTTTTTTCCTTTCGTTTTCCTCGTTTTCAAGTTCGTTTTTACTCTTCTCCTACTTTATTTTTGTTTCTGCCCGGTTTACACCTTTTCAATTTTAAATTTTCGTTTGTTCCGTTTCTTATATGTCCTGCTTTTCCTCCTTTTCTGGGACATTCCGCTTGTGTTCTGTTTTAATTTGTTTCTCTCCATTTTCCTCTTTTTCTATTTTCGTGTCTCAATTTTCCTGCTCCCGTTTTTTCTTCCTTTCTAACCCGTTTTTTCTCCCTTTTCTGTCCAGTTCATCCTCGTTTTCTTCATCAATTTTCCTTCTTTTCGTTTATTTTTCTACTTTTTGCTCTCGTTCTCCCTCATTTTATGTCCAGTTTCCTCGTTTTTGCCCCGTTTTCTATTTTTTCTCTTCGTTTTCTACTTATTCACTTTTTTTGTTTCGATGTCCCGTTTTCCCTCCTATTCCCCCTTACAATTTTTATTTTGTTTATTTTCGTGTAAACTTTCCTTTTTTTCATGCAAGTTTTTCTTAAAAAATGTCATCATGAAAATTTTATCATTAAAGATGAGAAGTGTACCAACATGAGAAATATATTTCAAAAAATTTCCATGTGATTGAACTTAATTCTCCATCTTTTCTCGTCGAGTCGAGTACTCGGGTTCAAATTCCAGCCTCATACAAATAACCAGTAATCTGTGTTGTTGAAATCTATGCCTATAAAAATGGATTTCTGTCTGTCTGTCTATCCCTATATTCCTTATAGAATCGAAAACTACTGAGCCGATCGGCGTGAAAATTTGTATGTAGGGGGTTTTGGGGCTACGGAAGGTTCTCTCGATGGCAAAAGACCCCTCCCCCCACTAAGAGGGGGGGGGGCTTCCATACAAATCTATGCCTATAAAAATGGATTTCTGTCTGCCTGCCGAAATGTTCGCTATAGCCCAAATGTTCCTGAACCGATTGGCGTGAAAATTTGCATATAGGGGTTTTTGGGGCCAAGGAAGGTTCTTATGATGGTTAGAGACCCCTCTCTCCACTAAGAAGGGGGGCTCCCATACAAATGAAATACAAATTTCCTCATAACTCCAGAACTAATCAAGCAAATTTAGATTGTGGGTGTTTTTGTAGGCAAATATTTTTTCTACGGTGAATTGATACCCCTCTCCTCTTTAGAAGGGGAATTATGAAGAGGAGGAATTCATAAAACATTAGTCGATAACAAGACCATCAATAGTAACATTAGATGATTCAGGGCGAGACGGACACAGGACGGGAGTGTTGCCGGAGACCTGCCGTCGGAAGCGCCGGCCATTGCGGGAGAGGGCAGCTCCCCGTAGAGATCACCTGTAACTAGTTTTTTTTATTTTCCTAGATCTACTGACCTCTATTACTTTCCTTCAGTTGGGTCACCCCTGCGAAATGGTACTTTCTACGAAAAGATATTCCGTGAAATGTTACATCCCGCGTAAAGTTTTTCGCAAAATTGTATTCTGCGAAACTCTATATTCCGCGTTATGGTCATCCGAGAATTGGTGTTCAGCAAAATGGTATTCGGCGAAATGGTTTGTAATGAACTCCACAGAAACTTGCAAAACTCGAGATTGTGACAAAGGTCATTCGAGATTCTCGATTTATGTACAACACTGTTTAATTTTTGGTAATACGAAGTTTGTCGAGTCAACTAGTGTGTAACAAAATTTACTTAAAAGTTTTCCGTAAACGTACCCAAATTTGGCGAAAAATAGTGATAAACAAAAACGTTTTAACCATTTCAGTGAATTTTGCGATACTAAATATGGCGTATTAGTGAAGAGTTGAGAATGTAGAGTAGAAAGTAGAGTGTAGAGAGTGGAAAGTAAAGAGTTGATAGTAGATAGTAGAGTAGAGAGTGAAGAGTGCAGAGTAGAAAGTGGAGAGTAGAGAGTAGAGAGTAGAGAGTAGAGAGTGGAGAGTAGAGAGTGGAGAGTAGAGAGTGGAGAGTAGAGAGTGGAGAGTAGAGAGTCGAGAGTGGAGAGTGAGAGTAGAGAGTGAAGAGTAGAGTGTAGGAAGTGGAGTGTAGAGATTAAAGAATGGACAGTAGAAATAAAGCATTGATAGTGGAGAGTAGAGAATAGTTTCCGGTCTTTTGTTCGACACTTTGCATCCAACTGCTTGCGTTTTGGACTAGTTTGGACGCATTGGACTACGGTTGCTGTCTGTAAAGATTTGAACATATGGCGACTGGTTTGTTAGACCAGTTTCCCTTCTCAAGGACAACCAGGATTGATTTTATTTAATTTTTCGAATGCGAATTCCTCTTAAACAATCGCCCACTGATGCAGCAATAAAATCTATCATAAATGTAGGGACAGTAAACTCAACAACGGGCTGGCACTAAAATTAACGAGCAATTGTCGAGTATCATCATTAAATGCCATAAAAATATAAGTTGATGTGAGTGATGAGAAGGTCAATATCAGAACTATGTCAAAATGAATGACATGTTTTACTGCCGCACAAGGTCGTTATGTTCAAGAGCTTTAGTTGTCATTATATAAAACAACTTAGAGGTCATCTGAAATGATCGATCGTGGCCTGCAATTAAAGCACTTCGCTAGGAAAAAGCATTGTCACCAACTCCTGCCAAAGTGCTCCATCTAATTGAAAGTAAAAAGCTCTCTAAATTATTCATTCTCAAGCGAGTCACCATCCTAGCCTGGCAGCCACTGCCAACCACCAACCAAACCATGCAAGCCAACTGTAAACGCCGGATGACGTTTCGAAACTCCGCCTTCGCAGATCCGTTCCGGGCATCGTTCCGTGAAAAGAAAAAAACATTCGATAAATCACAATAAGCCCGAGTCAGGTGATAAATAATACAATTCCCCAAAAAGTAATCGGTAGTGCGCTGCGACAGGCCAACGCCGCCAACCAACGGTGGCACTACTCTGTGCTCTCATTGCCCTCACCGGAGGACGTTCCGGGTTGGAAAGACACCAGCCGGCCGGCCGACCGACCGGCAGCAACTCTGGTGGCAGCCATTATCCAGGGCAGCAAATAAATTGCTACATTTGTCTTAGGCCCTCGGACGGCGTTCCGCTGGCGCCGCGCCGTTGCGATTTTGGATCGTGCAGCTTCTGTTCAAATATTTGATATTATTCTTTCTATCCTCCTGCCGGATCCGGATCATGAAGGTCCGCCTAGTAGCAACAGCAGCAGCAAACATTAGCCGAACGAAGTTATACTCTTCTCTCTGTCAAATTCATGAAAATAGTAGAGAAAAAAAACGCTGCAGCTCTAAGCGGAAATGAAGCACTTGGGAAAATTTAATTCCAAAGCACCTAGCGAGCGGAGATCAGGTGAGCCGAATTAAAATTGTATGACAAAGTTTATTTTACCTCCAGGAAAGCCAAAATTCTGTTCCGTCTGTTGCATTCCAGTGTGCTAGTCTGCTGGGCTGTCGGCCTTACGGCTGGCTAGCGTAGCGGTGCGGCGCTGCAAACCACGGGAGACGGGTAAATGAAAATGTTTTTCCCACCTGTGTGCGCTTTCGGGTTCGGGTTGGTACAGAAATCATTCCCATTTGCTTTGTCCGGTTCGGGAAAACAACCCGTGCAACCCGTACAGCAGCAGCAACAGCAGCAGCTCACAGAAACAGAAGCAGCACAACAACAGAACCTAGGGAAAACGTGAGCCGAAAGTGGATTCATCACTCCTACCTATGTGACCTGCAAACAACCAGCCAACCAACCAACGAACCAACCTGGCAAGCAAGCAAGCAAAGCATCAACAGGATCTGCTGGGAACAGTCTAGCACAGGTGGCGTCGTTGTTTTGCAGCAACTCGGAAAAAAACTTTATTGTTGGCGACCGGTTCCGGGGCATTCCGGTTGTTGCTACCTACGTATGTACCAGTCAGTACCTAGTGGCCGTTGATTCGTGAAACCTTTGATATGATGACGTGGAAACATGCATGCATAGAAAAGGAAATGTATTATTAAATGTCTGAGCTAAACTAGTTGAAAGCATTAAATTTAGCACCGCCGCCGCGTTACCATGCAGATTCAAATTGAAAATTTCGGAACGGAAAATTCTCCACAATCAGGCTGGCTGATTTATTATGATTCTATTCATTATGTGATTGTATCAATAAAAAGTTGATGGTGATAAGCACCATTTCGGGGAGAAGTTCTTAACCGCTCGTGACCCGGACGTCTTTGGAAGTACATATTTCGTATGGTGCTGCTGCTGCTGCTGCTGGTGCAAGGACACATTCCGTTGCGCGGATTCCGTTGGACGAAAGTATCATAACTTAAAACTTTATTACGTCGCCAAGTGTTCTGCTGTTAGCTGCCACCACTGAGAGTGCAGCAGGAAAGGACTGGATCGGTGTCAGAACAGTGAGAGGAAGATAAGATTTACGTTGCATTTTGTTTGCCACTTCATAATACACATCCTGGAGACGATGTAGAAGACGATGATGATGATGATGATGATGATGATGACGCGATGCTAGAGACACTGATGGGGATGGCGTTTTCAGGATCTTCCTGATGGGGAAGAAGGAAAGCGCGAGTAAAATGCGCCCACAAACGGTGCAATAAAAGGGCGTGCGGAGCACAAATTTATATCGAACACAACTGTGATTGATTACGGCTGATGAGTTTTTCCACCGCCCGGAGCCAAAAGGAAACTGGATTCACCGGATGCGGCGAAAGCAACGATGGGGAATCTCCAATTCTCGAAATGGGTGGAGAATGTTTTATTTTTTTTTTTTTTGCATATTTTGGTTGGGTTGCCAACGGGGCAAATTTTAATATGATTATTACCCAGAAGCGACTATCAGGCATGTCAGTTGTGAAGATTTAGTACTGCTGAGATGGGAGATAAATGGTGATACGCAGGATGAAAACCGGGCGGAGAAAGTTGGTACGGGAGCTAGGATCATGGGGGAGGCTGGTATTTTACTGTTATAAGCTTGTTTTGTGGTTGAGTGATGCCTTTCGCACGAGCCGTAATATTAATGATGAAGGCTGGTTTTTCGGTCGAAACTTGTGTCTGATGCTTGATTGTTACGAGCAGGGGGTGCCGAATTGTGGCAGTTTTATGAAAATAACATGTTGTTCACTCTCTACCACCCTGTTATCACTCTTGTGGCTGAGTTTCCATTTTCATGAAATATGACTCAACGTACTAAAATGAAATGAAAGCTCCCTTATATGATATTAATTGTAAGAAGATATAAGCTGACACCAGAATACTTAATTTTAATTAAAAATTCAAAGACGAAATCGCTCTCCCCTCCAGCAACAGCAGCAATCAATCAGAATCACCTGTCTATGCCCCAAACGGCCCATTAATTCCACGTTTCTATTTCTTTCTTCTCGTTTCAGGTAATTAATCACCACCGGGATTCACGCAACAGCGGCAGTAATAGCAGAAAACCCGCCCTCCCCAGCAACAGGGCAGGGGGGACAACAGAAAAAGGGATTCAACTAATCGTTTGATCTCCGCCAAGTATTCAATTTTGCTGCTGCTGTTAAAATTAGAACACCGTGCTTAGGCCTAATCCAATCAAATGATCTCCAGCGAGTTTTTCGACGCTATAAATCCACTAATCCGCAGTCAATTGTTTTCTGAAATGGAATATTATGTACAAATAAGTCCCACCACCATCTGTGACGTAGAAACCATCGAGCCCGTGAACCCGTGAACAATTTTACGAGTTCATCTTTTAACGATCTCCAACTTTATATCAATTTATTTCGAACCAACCAGCGCTGCAGCGCAGCGAACAGGGCCTGGGCCCCGAACTTCAATCATCATCATTTCGATGTCTCGAGCTTCTTCTTCTGCCGGACGAGCCTAATCCAACCGGAAATATGAGGATGAGGAGAAGCAGCAAAAGAATCCGATACACGTTTATCGAAGTCATCGGAAAAGCTATCGCAAATAAAAATCGTTCGGAAATCGGCCAGCTTTGGCCGCTCTGGCTGGCTGGCCAGCCGGTCCATTACCGGGACCAAAAATAAACGAACGAAGCAAATTCGGCGAGTGAGCGAGCGAGCGGACCGAACGGGCGAGCTCCGGCCAAAAGTGCCATGAAAATGGAAATTTATTAGACTGAGCTTTTTTTCCGGGTCAGTAGAGCTGCTGATGCCATCAGACTTTTCGGATAGCTCCGCAATGCAGGAGAAAGATAATAAATTGACGAAATAATGAGCGAATAATCGTACCGTAGGTAAACGATGTCTCCTCCGACGACGTTCCGGCGAAGGAGGGTTCTGAAGTGTGCTACTCTAGCTACTGGCTACGTACATACGGAGCGAATCTACTCGGGGGTTAATTTTGTCGCTGCCAGGCGGTTGTGGTTGATCTCGAACAATTTAAGGATTTAGCGTTTTGTGTGTTTGTGTGTGTGTGCGGCGCTTGTTGAAGATTACACGAATATAGTACCAAATGAACTGGAACTTTACGGCCAATGAGGTTCCCAAGGTGTTTCTGTTAAGTAACCGTAAAGTGGAATGTTTATGCCGGTTTTATGCTGTTTGTGATGTGGTTCGTTTGAAATAAGCATTGTTTGCGGTTGGTCTTTTTGTATCTTGAGCTAAAGTTTTGCATCTCGGTCACACTCAACATTTGCAGAAAGTTTATTTGAAAAATAATAGGTAAGAATTCCTTGTTGAGTAGAAATAAATCTCTTTGTCTTACGTTTGACACAATCTCAGTGCAGCTTCAACCCATTAGCATAATTTATTTGGCAAAGGATTGTTATTCCACGTCCTTTTTTATAGTATTAATTTCGACTTTTAATAATACTTTTAATAGCTTCTTTTATAAGCACCTTTACATAAGCCAAATTTGGTTAACCTCATGAGTAGATTGTGAGTCAAAATAGATCCGGCAAAAGTTAGCCGAAACTAGCCTGATGGGATATATCACTTCCACCTGGATTAAACGGAACTGAATGTAACGGTTTGCAATTCACCCAGCAAACAGCTAGGCCTTGAAACGGCCGACGCCATAGTGCAACAAGTTTTCAGCTATCAGACAGGGCTTCGTGACCACACCGTTAATCTTACGGTCCAATGGGAAGAGCTTTATAAGCTACTAGCTGACCCGACAAACTTCGTATTGCCACAAATTAACCTGTGTTGTACATAAATCATGAATCTCGGATGATCTTTATCACTTCTCGAGTTTTGCAAGTCCCCCAGTGGGCGGCGCTTCCGACGGCGGGTCACCGGCAACACTCGCGACCGGCTCGTCCTGAATGATCTAGTGTTACTATAGATAGTTTTTGTGGTCTTGTTATTGATTAATGTTTTATGGAAGAGTCTCGAATTTCTCGAGTTGGATTAGTTTTTGAGTTTCGCCAAAATTTCTGTTTTATTTGTATGAGAGTCCATATCCCCCTACCACAGGGGTGAGAGGTCTCTAACTATCACTATCAAATAAATTCAAGACTCAAAAATCTCCTACATGCTAAATTTGGTTCCATTTGCTTGATTAGTACTCAAATTATAAGGAAATTTGTATTTCATTTGTATGGGAGCCCACCCTCTTAAAAGGGAAAGGGGTCGTAATACACCACAGAAAAAAATTCTGCCATCTAAAACTCTCACATGCCAAATTTGGTTCCATTTGCTTGATTAGTTCTAAAGTTATGAGCAAATTTGTATTTCGTTTGAATGGGAGCCCCCCCCCCCCCTCCTAAAAAGGTAAGAAGTCCTAATTCATCATGGGAAAAATGGTTGCCTCCAAAAACACCCACATGCCAAATGTTATTCTATTTGCTTGATTAGTTCTCGAGTTAGGAGGAAATTTGTATTTCATTTGTACAGGAGCCCCCCCTCTTAGAGTGGGGAGGGGTCCTAATTCACCGTAGAAAATTTTCTTGCCCTCGAAAACCTTCACATGCCAAAGTTGGTTCCATTTGCTTGATTAGTTCTCGAGTTATGGGGAAATTTGTATTTCATTTGTATTGGAGCCCCCCCTCCTAATGTGGGAAGAGGTCCTAATTCATCACAGAAAAAATTCTTGCCTCCAAAAACACCTACATGCCAAATTTGGTTCCATTTGCTGGATTAGTTCTCGAGTTATGAGGAAATTTGTATCTCGTTTGTACAGGACCCCCCCTCCTAAAGTGGGGAGGGGTCCCAATTCATCATTGAAAAAAAAATTGTCTCCAAAAACACACACATGCCAAATTTGGTTCAATTCGCTTGATTAGTTCTCGAGTTATGAGGAAATTTGTATTTCATTTGTACAGGAGCCCCTCCTCTTAAAGTGGGGAGGGGTCCTAATTCACCATAGAAAATTTTCTTGCTCTCGAAAACCTTCACATGCCAAATTTGGTTGCATTTGCTTGATTAGTTCTCGAGTTATGAGGAAATTTGTATGGAAGTCCCCCCTCTTAAAGGGGAGAGGAGTTATAATTCCTCTTATAAAGAGGGGAGGGGTCTCAATTTACCATAGAATAAATTCTTGTCACCGAAAACACCCACATGCCAAATTTGGTTCTATTTGCTTGATTAGTTCTCGAGTTATGAGGAAATTTGTATTTCATTTGTATAGGAGCCCCCCCTCCTAAAGTGGGGAGAGGTTCTTATTCATCATAGAAAACATTCTTGCCTCCAAAAACACCTACATGCCAAATTTGGTTCCATTTGCTGGATTAGCTCTCGAGTTATAAGGAAATTTGTATTTCGTTTGTATAGGAGCCCCCCCCCCCCTCTTAAAGTGGGGAGGGGTCCCAATTCATCATAGAAAAAAATTTTGTCTTCAAAAACACACACATGCCAAATTTGGTTCCATTTGCTTGATTAGTTCTCGAGTTATGAGGAAATTGGTATTTCATTTGTACAGGAGCCCCCCCTCTTAAAGTGAGGAGGGGTCCTAATTCAACATAGAAAATTTTCTTGCCCTCGAAAACCTTCACATGCCAAATTTGGCTCCATTTGCTTGATTAGTTCTCGAGTTATGAGGAAATTGGTATGGAAACCCCCCCTCTTAAAGGGGAGAGGAGTTATAATTCCCCTTATAAAGAGGGGAGGGGTCTCAAATTACCCTAGAATAAATTCTTGTCACCGAAAACACCCACATGCCAAATTTGGTTCTATTTGCTTAATTAGTTCTCGAATTATGCAGAAATTTGTGTTTCATTTGTATGGGAGCCCCCCCTCTTAGTGGGGGGAGGGGTCTCTAACCATCACTAAAACCTTTCCTGGCCCTAAAAACCTCTACATGCAAATTTTCACGCCGATTGGTTCAGTAGTTTTTGATTCTATAAGGAACACAAAACAGACAGACAGACAGACAGACAGACAGACAGACAGACAGACAGAAATCCTTCTTTATAGGTATAGATTATTTGAGATGTTAACCATGCCTACTCACACGCCAAAGAGTATGAGAAACATAGCATTCAACGCTTACGCCGCACACGCAGGTGTAAAAGAAACAGCCATCGGTGCTGTGTGCTGACATTCTGCTACCCATACACTCGCGCACGCATACCCTCACATTGTTTTCCTGCATAGCTTATTCTCGAATCAAAAAACTCGTGGGGAATCAGCTGCCCGTGAGGCTGGTGGCGCACTGGGATACAAATTTTGCATTACTTTTTCTTCTTCCTCTTTATCTTCGCCCTCGATTCTACTCGTGGGCGGAAACTTGCCCGTAGACATGAACCTGGACTTGCTCATGGAGATGGGCTTAGGCTTGTCCATAGACCTGGACTTGGTTTTGCTCATAGACATGGACGTGGGCATTCCCATGGAATGGACTTAAATGGGACTTGGACTTTCCCATAAACTAGGTCTTCGACTTCTGGGGTTGGATGGGACTTGGACTTGCTAATGGACCTGGACTTGCTCATGGACATAGGCTTGGACTTGTGCCTAAACCTGGACCTGGACTTGCTCATAGACATGGACGTGGGCATTCCCATGGACATGGACTTAGATGGGACTTAGACTTTCCAATAAACTTGGTCTTGGACTTGGATTTGAATTTGGACTTGGTTTTTCCCCTGGACCTAGACTTGGATTCACCCATGGACATGAACATAGAGTTGCTCATGGACATGGACTTGAACATGCCCATGGACATGGACTTGGGCTGGCTCATAGACATGGACTAGGGCTTTCCCATGGACATGGACTTGGATGGGACTTCTACTTGCCCACTTATCTGGACTTGGACTTACTCATGGACATGGAGTTGGACTTCGCTAGGATCGTGCTGCTTCAATGAATCTCTCCTTATTCAGTTTTTCGTCCAGTTCCCTTCACGTCTGACATCGTCCCGTTCAGAAGCACGGTGCTCCCCCAGACCATTATTATAAAACCCGATTTAATCCACCTAGTGGTGAAAGGAACCTTTGTTATACCATCATATATGTCATTTGACATAGGCATTTTCAGTTAAAATAATATTTTTAATTTGTATTTGAATTTGTAATTTTCATAAAACTGACAGAGTCAAATTATATACGCATCACTTTGAACTAAATTCTTATATAAACTGTTTCTTAGGCCCAGCCGTTCTCAAGTTATTCAGATGTGAAATCTCAAAATTATCTATTGGAGTCAACACATGCAAAGTATCCGATAACCGTGTAATCGACTTTCACGGATTTGAACCAAATTTTGTCAGATTGTTCATTTTAGGTCAGGAAGCAAAAATCTCAAATTTGGTGCCGATTGATACCTCCATTAGTGGTACGATTAGTGGTAGTACCTCCTTTTTAAAAAAAGACCCGTTTTGTCAAACCTTTTTATTTTTTACTTACAGATAAACCTGGAAATCTCGACCAACATGTCAAAAGGTCCAATGTGCAAATGAGAGATTCTCTTTGCGTTTCTTCTCTTATGCTTATTACGGCGGCATAAATACATTTCAACCCAATTATTCTAAAGTATAAGCTTTCCAATAACACCAGTAACCGTTTCATGCAAAATAGATGCATTCAAGTGCATTTATGCCGCCGTAATAACCGTAAGAGACGAGCCGCAAAGAGAATCTCTCATTTGCACATTGGACCTTTTGGAATGCTGCTCGTCAAATATTAGGTTTAGAAAGAAACTATTTTCACATTCAAATTCAAATTCTAATCGAAAATAGTCGAGTAAAAACTGGCTTTTTTTAGTGTTTTGAGCTGGAAATGATCATAAAGAAATCGACACGTCTTCGGAATTTAATTCAACTGTTTGTTAACGCTGTGCTAGTTATCATCCATATGCATCCTAGCGATAAACAATTTTCAAAGTGTATTTTAACCTACTAAATTACTTTATAGAATATAGGAAAGCAATGAAAACATCGTGCACAGAATTTTTGAGCAGAACTGATTTTAAAGTGGCTGTTAGCTTCAGGGTACAATGCTAGCCTAACAAGTCATTGTATGTTCGAATCTCGACTGATCGGTGTCGCTACAGAGTTAATAGGATCTTTGCCCTAGCCCCGTAATTTTCCTGTACTCTAATAACCGGCTGCGAAGTCTGTCGATAAAGAAGTGTGGCTTTTCGAGATTGATTTGAAATGATGATTTGAAAGATGGTGGACCTATGAGAAAAGTTTTTGATGACATAGGAATCCCTCAGTTTAGTCGTAATGCTTCGTGCATGTTGTGAATCTGAATGCTTTCCAGTTAAAGTTCTGAAGGACGTTTACACCCATGGCTTTGCTTTGCTTGATTTTAAAGTGGTTTCTTCAAAAAAATCATTAAATTTCGCAACCAGTAAGAGATAGATAGTTACTATATGCAGCAAAGTTGCTTATTTTAGTGTTCTAGAATTTTTGTGAAGACGCTATTTTTTTGGACGCATGTAAAAAACAAAAAATTGTGTCACCCTATTAGGTGGATTCACGGTCACCCTAAAAGTGTAAGAAAATGTGTTATATTTTATTAATTAACTGCTGTAAAGAAACATCCGTTGAAAAGTTACACATTTTTACTATATTATTCTGTTTTAAAGGTTTAGTCCAATTAAAGGTTTGGTCATTAAGGTTTCTTGAATAAATTTCATCAATCATTTTTAAATATCTTTTGACCAGTAGAACCAATCCTTATGAAATTTGGTAAATACATTTGCAGTGTTAAGACCTCTCGTTTAATACTAAAACAATTGAAACTAGATAAATTATCTTGGTTAAAATCGCTATAAAGTATTGTAAATTTTAACGTTTAACTTCAATTACTCATAACTTTCAAGCTAAAAGTCCAATCAAAAAACCATTCAATAGTGATCTATCCGGCTATATTACCTTTCAAATGAGACTAATAGCGCATAAATCGGCTTGGCCATTTCTGAGAAACAGGCGATAATTATTACCTTGTCAAAACACGTTTTTAAGAATAACTTTTAAACTACTTATTTGTTTTCAATAAAACTTCCCGAAAAATTTTATAATTTAGGAATAGCTTTCATTTGGTACTAAGATCATTGAAATCGGTTGTGTGGTTCCTGAGAAAACCGTGTCACGTAGTTTTCACATTTTTGCTTATAACTTTTAAACGAAACATCGGACCACGAAGCAATTCAATAGTGATATACTAGGCAATAATACCTTTCAAATGAGACTAATAACGCATAAATCGGTTCAGCCATATCCGAGAAACAGGCGATAGAAAATGAGCTGCACACACACACATACACACACACACATACACACACACACATACACACACATACACACACACATACACACACACACATACACACACAGACATTGCTCAGTTCGTTGAGCTCTATCGATTGGTATATGTGATTCGGCCCTCCGGGCCTCGGATTAGTTTTGTGTTTTTCGACCAATTTCTAAACCTTTGTTATATACTATAACAAAAGAATGATAAAAAAAAGAAAAAACAATGATCCATGAAATCGGACTTCACCAATCGATTCGTGAGATTGTACTGCATCTCAGGAGAAATTTTCAAAATTCTCCTACGGTGGAAATTGCAGTTATGCCCTTTTAAGTGCCGTAAGTACTAAAAACAATGTTTAATCGACGAAACACTCCTTGCAAACTACTTGTTAATCCACCAGTTCACGAAAAAACCTGTACAAAGTGCTCCACACATTTGAGATACAACATTACATGATCTTTACAGCTGCTGGTAAGTCT
Organism: Sabethes cyaneus; assembly: GCF_943734655.1. Lineage (NCBI taxonomy): Eukaryota > Metazoa > Arthropoda > Insecta > Diptera > Culicidae > Sabethes > Sabethes cyaneus. The sequence goes on along the minus strand of NC_071354.1, from coordinate 15,994,940 downwards.
AGTTTGAAAGTTTAAAGGGCGTAAGTGCATTTTATTAAACATCTAATGTGTTAAACGTATAAATTGGACTACTATTAATGTAAGTTAGTTTCATATAGAAAAGGACAATACAATTACAGCAGTTCCCCGAATAACGCGGTGGGTGTTGGTGTACGCCCATGACGGTTTCTTAGTTGTCCATTAACCAATAAAGATGATTTTTTGTACATTGTTAGTATGTAGTACAACCTAGTTAACTACCAAATATCAATTTTATAGGGTAATGGACCGCTGAGATATCGCGATGGGCATACAACACCAGAGATGCAGTATAACCTCACGAATCGACTGGTGAGGTCCGATTTCAAGGAGCATTATAATTTTCTATAATAACGGTCTGGGGGAGCACCGTGGAAGTGTTCTATCCTACAGAGAATATAGGCTCCCTGCTAGCACAGTTGTTGTAAAGTAGTTGTGATAACCGATTAATGACTAATTTCAGTCTTAAATAGGTTGCAGCAACCAGAAATGAGAAAAGTGTGCTACTTGGGTTACAGGCACCACAAAGCACCGAACGATGCTAAATTTTGAATCAAATTCTAGCTCTCCGTTACCTTTATTTATGTTGATGCTTTTCATTTTGATTCAATATTTAACGGTTTTTAAGTGCCTTGTCACCTCGGTAGCCTATACTGCCACTATTCGCGTAACAGTCTCATTTTCTAAGGAGTTTTCGACATAAATGGGACTGTCATGGGAGTAGCGGCAGTATAGTCACTATTGTAGTTCTGTCCTGTCTGTTTCCTTATTTTTCACTTGCAGCCGCGGTCGCCATATATGGTAGTACGAGGCGCCAGAGACAATAACGTTAGCCTTCTACGGACTACGGACTTCTTCTGGTTGCTGAGTTCGTAGGGTATGTTGCTGCTTCGTCGTAATTGCCTATTCCCGTCCCATCCAACTCATATTATTTAAAATATCAGCGATTTTTATGACTTCAATGCCAATGCCTAGCAGCCAAGTTTCCAACGTTTTCTCGTACGACGAAGAAGAAAATGTCGACTAATCGTTTCAATTCCCGTCATTCATAAAATGAAAATAACTCACGCAACGCATTGTTGTTATTCTGCACCCGGGAAAACTTACATAACCTGCAGAAATTTTGCAGAATAACATTTATCATACCGTCCTACACAAATAAATGCGCGCTAGCTTCGTAAACATTATTGTTATTTTTAGTTCGGACGATGAAAAATTTTGGTGGACGGATTTTAAAACGGTACGACGAATTTAAGAAATAAAGTCAGTTGCGTAATTTCAATACAATGCTTTACTACTCGCTTTTCAGTGAATTCAAAGTGCACATATCGGAAGGTAAGTGTGCTTGAGTCAAATCAGCACAAGAACTTTTGGAGTATTCATTAAATCCACCTAAGAAATGATGAAAATTAGAATGGCTTTACTTACTACGACGGAAATTAGAAATAAACCCTATATTTTGTTTCGCTGGTCACCGTCGATAATACTATGAGGAAGGAAATTCCACGACGCATTCAAGCTGGAAGTCGAACCTACTTTTCCCTCCGGAAGATGCTTCGATCAAGGAGCATACGTCGCCGTACAAAGCTGATGATGTACAAAACGCTAATCAGACCTGTAGTCATCTACGGACTTGAGACTGAAGCTTTGCTTACGGAAGATATACGTGCACTTGCCGTATTTGAACGAAAGATGTTGCGCTCGTTTTGGCGGAATACAAATGGCAAGTGGAGAATTGCGGAAACGTATAAACCACGAGCTTTACTTGACGAAAATTGGAAGGCTACAGTGGGCCAGCCATGTCGCAAGAATGCCGGACGACTTTACAGTGCAATCTGTTCTTATCAAGAATCGCACCAGCACCAGGAATAGAGTTGTCCAACGTGATACGTGGTTTGACCAGGTTGGGGCAGACTTGTGAGCGTCGAGACGGTCAACAAATAACAACAATGCAGACAAGTTCTTGATGTAGCACCAGCCACCACCCCGGTAGGCTGCTAGATGAGGAGGAAGAATAAACTTTCGATACCAAAAAATTGGCCTTCAAACGACGTACTGTCCCATACCGAAGGAGCTCTTGCTGCCGCACGGTATAGTGTCGAAAAGACCCAAATGAATACATTCGGCATTGTGCTCTCAACCATTGGAGGTGTGTGCATCCACTTGACGGAAAAAATCGGAATTTACGGACTTCCAAAATTTAATTCGCACAAGAATCTAAGCCACACGATCACCGGGCAAGCCGTATATTTGGTGTTTGGGCTTAAAACAAAGTTACTGTTGATTCCGAATTAGTTTTTAGCTCACTTACATTTAAGGCAGTGCAGTGGGTGTGCTTAAAGTTTCCCAGAGTCTTGGAGATAAATCTAAGTTGCTAAGATGCTTTAGAGTTGACTGATTCTTGTACCGTGAATGCCGGTTTAGTGTCCAGTAAGACACCGAGGTCGCTAACTTGGGCCATTCTATTGAAGTCGCATTTTGCAACGGTCATAATGGATCAGTCCATCAGTTTGCACAAGTCAACAAACAAATCGAGTACCTACATCTTGCAAGCTGCGGTTGTAGTCTTGAATACACATTGTACCAATTACCAAACAGTTTTAGATCATCAGCGTATTACAAACTTACAGCCAACACCCAACAGTAACACAACATCATTAAAGACCAGCAGGAGGAATAGCAGTCTCATGTGGCTGCCCTGAGGAACTCCATATATTTTGATAAATATCGATGAAATACTGAATCCGAGTTTGAAGTATAGTACTCTATTGCTGAGATATGTGTTTCACCAATCGAACATTTAATGGATTACTTTCTCAGTCGGTGGAATCATTGCACCGTTTTTCTACAACAATAATGTCGGTTAGTGCGTAATAGTTACTCGTAACCGCTACCGGGCTATGATCGTTAACGTGCTCTGAGTGATGAGTGCTCTTAATGTGAATAAGCTGTGGTTTCAACAAGATGGTGCAACATGCCACAATCGATTTTCCTGTAATAAATCCATGAATCGGACTCCAAGACCGTGTGATTTACCACCGTTACTCTTCGTTTTTTTCGGGGCATTTTAAGTCTTTGATAGCTCTTATAATAGTTAAAAGACAACATACTACAACATTAGAACTGATATACCACCTTCTATGCTGCAAAAAGTGATCAAAAAATGTGCTCTTAGCATTTTTTTAAAGAGGAATGACATGAGCCAGTCCTCATATGGTTAGAGAGTTACGCAATATCGGTATATGAGTTATGTGCCATGTATTCATATGAGTCTTAGTAGAATCCTTTAGGCTCGAATCTGGTGGTAATCAGTCCGGATTAAAACCGTTTTCAACATCTTCTAGCTTGACAAAATGCAACGAATTATAAGCTAAACTTTGTAGTACAAATGACCCCAATATCTTTCAATTCACCAGTCTTCTCTCTTCACATCTAGTCCTACTCTGAAAATGTTATACAAACCTTCGTATTATGACTTTCTTCTACCATTTACTTCGTATTCTGAAGACTATTGTAAAAAAAATATTCAAATATCTTTATTAAAACATCAATTCAAAACTAAAAACTTCGATCTATAGATTTCGTATTAATCTGAATTGGTTAGTTACTTCAATAATGAGGTCTGATTAAGACTTCCATTGACCTGTTTGAGTCGCAACGATTTATTCCGAATCCACCAATAGGATGCAATTTTGTTGATCAAAATAGGGTAAACAAACAACATCACTCTCTACCATCGCCCAACAGACAAAGTTTCAATTTTTCAAACGCGGCAATGAAATTAATTGAAAAATTCCTAGAAGTTTTTTTTTTGTTATAAACTTCCGATCAGTTGGCCTGTGCCTTTGGCAGTCCTGACAGGAATAGGTGCGCAAAGAGGCTCCAAAAAGATACCGAAAACAAGTCAAAAACAACTAATAGTTTTAAACTTCGCTCATCAGTCCTCTGCAGTCCAGGCAGCGCAGAGTCGGTCCGCCTGCAAGCAAGCAAACTGGCAACCGGAGGGAGTTTTCCGTACGTGACATTCCTTATTGTTTCGGACAGCCCCTGGACGGGGCTTCATCGAAGCTGTGGTGTTTTTTTTTTGTTTCCTCTAAGTTGGTTTTCGAGTTCGGCAATAAATAATTTACACTGTCTCGGCCATTGTGGTGCTTCTCAGGTGAATATGCCAAAACTATTTTTCCGACTATCAGTAATATGTTATAATTAAATTTCTCCTTACATATGGATTGTTTCAATTCAAAGCTCAAGCAAGCCACAAAGATCGGTTCCGTACAAAACCACCGAAACGGTTGAATTGTTTTCCAATCCCGAGATGGTGGGTACCTACTTTATTTGCCGTCACTAAAGGAGCCATGTGGGTGGTGCTCATTAAAATTTATGGGGATATAAACTTGGCGTTCCGTCGGTTCGACCTTTAATCTAATCTTTGACCGGAGTCCTTAGTCTGACTGCTTCAGCACAGACAGACGAATTTAGCAAATCCTACTGGAACCCAACCGCCACGCCGCTGGCCGGCCTCCTGACAAGGAGCTTTCGTTCGCACAAGGAGCGAGAAAATGAAAACTAAACAACCATAAGCATTTAGATTGATTTTCAGAGCTAGCGATAATCTAATAGTGTGAACAACCGAACATCTTCCGTGGCCTTTCGTTGATGGGGATCTATCCTGTTTGAATCTTTTGGGTTCTTGTTGTTGCTGCTGGTCTGTCGATGTCGTTGCGTTGTTGGGGGGAAAAGGAAAAGACAGACAACCGAAACGGAAATTGACGTGATTTCTCGATGGTGCGAACTTGCTGCTTGGTGCCGTCCTATCGGATCGACGGCGGCTTCGAAGATTTTGCAATTTTAAGGCTCGGTTGTGCGAGGAGGAAAATGCGTTGCTTATTCGGGGGATGGTTTGTCGTAGGAATTTACGCTTGTCATCCAATTTTCTCACGTTTGTTGAAGAGTTTAGCCCAACCTAAGCAGCGGTGGGCGTTCTGCGATGAAAGTTGGCAAAATGAATTTCTCCTAAATGCGTTTCTTGCCCGACCGGAGCAGACACGGGGAAGAAAGTGTTTTCCCTAATCCGAGGATATCGGAGCATTTGGTGCAAATCCTGGATGAGCCTGAGAATTTTAAATTCGATTTGAAAAAAAATATGATTATCTCGTTTGGTGTTTTACCGGAATCAGTGAAGCTCGTTAGTGAAATTGAATTTAAAAAATTATCCACCGTCTCTCGGGTTCAGAACCGGGGAAACCAAAACGGTGCAAATCGAATTGTGGTTTAATTCGCTTAACCCGGTTAGATTTGAGACGTCCAAATCATTTGAAATAATAGCATTAACTTTGAAAAACGTTTTTTTTTGCACTGCGATAAGCTTAACATATTATAATTAACCGTAGAAAATCGCAACTAAATGGTACAACTGCTGGTCTTTTTTTCTCCCAACAACCAGTGCCATTTGCACATTTTTAATTAACCGTACCACACCGTGCACTGAGGGGTGAGAGCCGAGGGAGTAAAAACTGCAAGCCACATTTTAATAGGTTCTTCCAACTGTGTCACGGACTGCAACTGTAACTGCAAATGAAGCCAGGCTACCACAGTTTATGAGTTTTCAATTTAACTATTCCGACTGAATGCCGCTGCCGAATTCCTTCTGACCTCTCGTACGTTCGTCCGGTTCGTTCGTTCGTTCGTTCAACTCGTTTGAATTCCGGCTGCAGCCGGAAAAACTACCGGATAGCCCGGGCAACTGAAATGGAAAACTTTTTTCATTCCGGACAACCTTTTTTAACCGGTGGTAATCCCTCCTGCTTCCCGCACGCACGCGCGTCTCGCGCAATTGAGTTTTTAATAATAATTTTCCCTCTACATCTCGTCTCGTGCCCCGGCTAACTGGAAAATAATTTCGCAAAAATTGTTCGGATGATGTAAATTCGGGCCGGCTTCTCTAATTATTAGTTTGAAACTTTCCAGGTTCCGGCGGCCGTTAGCGTCCGGTACGAAATCGACGATGGCTCACTGCCAAAAATAGTTCGACGATATTGAAATTTATTCGCTTCTACCTACCGCAGGCATTTTCACTGCGGATCCGGCGTATGGGCACGGAAGAAAACCGGAAACTTCCTGCACACTTGTCAGCACAGCTGACAATGAAACGCTTCGGGTTCGATATCCGCACCAGCCAACGCGCGCTTCAAAGGTACCTAGCTGCTGTTGGCGTGATGATCAAAGACGCGTTAGTAGTAAAGCTGCGAGATTGATTGAATTTGAGTCTTAAACGATTTGCTAATGCCGCTCCGATGAAGTGGCGCTCAAAGAAAACGACACTCGATAGCTAGCTAGGAGTTAGACTAAGGAAGAGTGACACGCATGGGCGGTAACGTTAGGGAGGGACGAGCGTGTCTGGTAGTGATTGATGGAATGTTTTGGGAAAATCAATTGGAACGCGCCGGTTTGATACTTGTTGTGACGGTATCGGCTTTGAAGTGTACCACCGACGACCGTAGTCAAATGGGACTTCTTTTCCGGCGGAAGGTGGTGTACGAGGGATGGGTGTGAAAGACGTATTATCCTAATTTACTGTTAGAACAAGGAGAGAAAACTACTTGGGGTGAGCTGCTGCTGTGTAACAAAGCGTGATTTGTACAAAATTACTTTTAAAATTATTGTAATTTTTGCTTCCAATTACCATCCAAACACGGGTGTTGAGTATTTTTTCTGATTTTTTACCAGCTTTGAATGCGTTATTAAATCTCTTTACTCGTATTATTATCGGCAGTGACAGTGGCAGAGATCCCAAATATATCCACTTCCAGTTCATCGCCGTCAATAGTCACTGTTTGTGGGACGCAAACGTTGCTTTCTCTGGAGCCTCTTGCCTATCATGTATTTGGTTTTCGACGCGTTGATTTGTAACCCAATCCTAGTAGCCTCCGTTTTTAGTCTGGCGTAGATTGCCCCGCCGTCCAAAGGTTTCTAGTAATGATGTCGAGGTCGTCTGCGAAGGCTAGGAATTGGCTACTTTTGCTGAAGATTGTTCCTCTCGTTTCGATGCCCGCTCGCCGGTTCACAGCTTTAACGGTGATATTGAATAACATATAGAACAGTCCATCCCCTTGCCGCAACCTTCTGTTGATTCGAAAGGACTCGAGAGTGTCCTCGAAACACGCACGTAGCACATCACTCGCTCCAGGGTAGCTTTGATCAGCCACGTCAGTTTGTCCGCGAAACCGTACTCGTGCATTATCTGCCATAGCTGTTCACGCTCGACTGTATCGTATGTTGCCTTGAAATCCACGAAAATATGATGCGTGGACACGTCATTTCTGGAGGATAAAAATTTGATCCGTAGTAGCACGGGCTTCCATAAAACCCGCTTGAAACTGTCCTACGAATTATCTTGCTATTAGGGATAGACGACATAACCAAACCTGGGAAAGCACCTTGTAGGTGGCGTTGACCAGTGTAAGGCCGCGAAGATTACAGCAATCTAACCGATAGCCATTTTTGTAGATGGAACAAACCATACCTTCCATCCACTCCTCCGATAGTTTCTCCCTCCTTCCAAATCCTTGAAATTATTCAGTGAAATGCCGTTGCTAACTGTTTTTGGTCATTTTTGTAGAGTTCTTCCGGGAGTCGGTCCCTTCCGACAACTCTATAATTTCTCAGCTGATCGATTTCTCGCCGGGATTAATGTAAGTGCCATTTTTCAAAGAACTTTCTGAAAAAGGTTTCTATCCACTTCTCTTCACGGTCAAATATTTCCGATTTACTGATTTATTCGTAGAGCTACGATTTGAACTGAGAATTTGCCGGTTATATTCTCACATCTATGGATTTAACCGGCGCTTTTAAAGGGATTAAATTTATATTGGAATTGGTAATATACTATTTAAAAATGATGCCGATAAGACGTCGAAAACTATCAAATCTTTGAAGATTTTCCTGCCGAACATTACAAACTATGGATTTATATTGTAATGCTCTGTGAATCAATTGCTAAAATTTCGATTCTAACGGAAAAATACACTCAAGTCGCTTTGTACGCGAAAATGAAATCCCGCGTAAATCAAAACCGCATAAATTCCGAAATTCGCGTAAAAAACGCGTAAACTCCAATATTCGCGTAAAAAAACAAAATTTCGCGTAAAAAAACTGTGGATTTTAGCACTACGCGAAAAAGTAGACATTTCTAGCACATCTGCGTAAATTCCGAAAATCGCGTAAAAAACCGCGTAAATTCCGAAATTCGCGTCAAAAGCCGCGTAAATTCTGAAATCCGCGTAAATTCCGAAATTCGCGTTAAAATAGTCGCGTAAAAAGCGACTTCAGTGTATTACAAAACTTGCGTTCAGTTGTGAATTGTTTAGAAAGCCTGCTTTGTATTCAACAATCAATCAAAACAACAACCTAAGATGGCCATCTGAATAAGCCAGGATATACTCAGGTATTCCAACCACTGACGTTCTTGTAGTAAAGGGCGTTCCACATCAAATTGCACCACGGAAGAAACGCTGTAGAAAATTTCCAAATTGCCCGATCCTTTTCCAACTTTCAGACAATAAAATTTAACCCATTAGTAAGCTTTTCACAAATTTACTTCATTCAACTTGAAGACCATAAGCGTATACTCGCACCTTACGCTTAACTCCACACATAAGGTTCTGTCTTCTTCAGATTTGATCTCCTTGGTACGCTTCCGTAGTGCGTGCTTCATATTGGCCCAGTATTTTTCGATGGGCCTTAGTTCCGGTGCGTGGGGGGAGGGGGGAGGTTCATGTGCAGGACATTCTTTGAGTAGTGGCACGAAGCTGGATTCGGCCAAAAGATCGTAGGGCACTCGTGTTGCTTCTACAGAGAAAGCAGATGCTTCTGTAGACATGAACGGCACACTCTGTTTGCAACATAAGCTGATCGCTTGCCAAATCATGTATTTCTTGGCAAACTTTGAACGTTTCTGCATTCTTACTGCCTCCAGAACATCAAACTTGTGCTGGGCGGTGGAGAACAGTAGCTCCGAAAGCTACCGTTCGTCACGATTTGGAGCGTTCTACACTTTGTACGTATGCAGTCCTTCCCGGTTCTTGGCTCTCTGAACGAAAGATTTGGACAGACTCAACTTTTTGGCTACAACCCTGACCGAAGCATTGGGATTCAGCCTCCGCTTCCACGCAACACTTGTGATCCTGATCACTAACAGAACATCCATTCTGACCACGTTTGATGCTCAAAGCTCCTTCTGTTTGATGCTCAAAATTTCGTAGTAACGTTTAATCACACGACTCACGCGTTGATTGCACGATTCCGAGTTGTTTTCCAATATCCCGATGAGAGAGTTCAGGATTTTCCAGGTTTTTGCGCAAAATAAATTCGCAACGTTGCTTTTCGGGTGACGCCATTTTCTCCAATTTTCGACCGCTTACTGACCGCTAAAAAATGCAGTGTAAACAATACACTCTAAACTACTTCTACCCGAATTTTAAAGAGAAATCCACCAATAAGTAATTTTCTACACCGTTTCTTCCGTGGTACAATTTGATGTGGGATACCCTTTATACATGAGATTTGGAGAGACGAAACGACAAGCATACCTAGGGAACGGGAGGGTGTTTTCAGCCCATTAAGCGGTAGCCTAAACAATATTCAGGAATTACGTTGAAACTATATTCATTCGAGACAAGATTTTTATATCAGTTGATAGAATAATATTTATATTGAATATCGGCGTGTATTTTGGTCTTAATGAAACGCTACTAAATTAGAGTTATAGTCGCGGGAAATGATAAAGTTGCTGCAGCTAAATTGGGCCCATTTTCTAGAACGGAGTCTGTGTTTTTTTTAAATCCGACCGACCAAAATAGCCTGCACAGAGATTGAATGTTTTTCAAAAACAGACCAAAAGAGAGAACGATGGATAATGTGTCGGTATTACCTAGATACCGGCTCATTGAAGATAACTAGTTTTGCAGTGACAACAGCTCACTGCTGGCGCTAGTGTATCATTGAATCGTACATATAAATTAGCACCAGCAGCAAGTGGTTGTCACTCAAATACTAGCTATGTCAACACGATACAAGAGTTTCAGGGGTAACTGTATCACATCTTGGTAGTAGTGTAAATAAAGCACCATATGCTGAAATTAAAAGCAAAATGCTGCAGATTGCTAGTGAATATAAATTGATTTATATTTTCATATCAGAGGAGAAATTTTGTGTTCTTCCGTGATGAAAAGAAGTAGAATTGTTCTGTGACATCATATTCACAGCTGTTTAGTTGCTAGAATAAGTAAACGTGATCATAATTGTGTGCTTTCCAAACCGTCATCAAGAGCAGATACTCGTAAGCGATTGCTGCTGGTTTTTTCAGCCTAATTACGTGCCAGTGGAAAAACAGTGGTTTCGATGTTTATTAAATAAAATTTAGCAAATTACTTACATTTTTATGAAAATAGTTATAACACATTAAAGCTTATGAGTGCTACATTCGTTTTAGTGTATTGTTATATAGAGGCAAAGTTTTTATTTGGGAAAGCACAACAAAAAAGGTAATGTATGCCGAATTTAGTAGCGTACTGGAAATACCCTCCCGTACCCTACTTAACATTTTCGGCAAACTGGGAAACATTTCCACCACTCACAGTGCTGGCCAGGCTTCTGATTGATACCTGCACAACTCGAGTGGATCGGCGAACGCCGTTTAAATCGAAAAATTTGGTACGTGCCTAGAAATTTTCAGTGCCAGTACCTAGAAATCTTATATTCAATTTATGTAATACGCCTGAATTAATTCAATATACTGCTCATTCTTTGCTGTTTCGTTTCTAGTACAGTTGAAATGAAATGTGAATCTTTCATTCGCTTTAAACTGCCGACAACTCTAAACGAAATTACACTAAACGTAAATATTGCTCCGAAGTTTTATACATTTCCTTGTACCAGGTTTTGGTTGATTTTTAAAAGCAAGCAGTTTAAAGAAATACACTTTGAGATCTAAAATATCATTCAAGAGAAAGAAAATGGACTGACCCGTTAGTCAGGCAATCATTCAGCACTGCGATTCATGAATAAATTGTTTTGAAGGGTAGAAAACTGAGAAAGACAAACTCTGCCAGTAGTTCAGTAGCCATGTCTATGGGCTGACGTATAAAAGAATACTACCAGGGGTAAAACTGTATGCGCTGAATGCGTTTTATATTCGCCTGCATGCAGGACTGTCTGTTTTTTCGAGCAGTGATTATAACAGACACAATGAATAGCAAAGTCTGCATGAAAGAGAGTCTGTAAAAAAGGTTGCTAAAGGTTGTTAAACACCATAATAGTTCTGCAATGTACTGCCCTGATCTCGCTTCCTGTCATTACTCTAAGGATACACTAGGGTGGTGTTAAACATGTGCTCCGAAAGGAGATTTTTGTATTCATTGTACAGACCAGTATAAAATAACACTATCATTTACATCATTAAAGTACAAAGTTAAACTATCATATTGAAAGAAACCTTTTTCACGACTTTGAATCATATGATTCATACTATGCAGGGTGCTCCACCTTTTATGTCGGTATGAAAACATTGAATAACTTTAAGAAAAAACAACCGATTTCTATTAGTAATGCATTTTTATTTAGTTTGGTTCCTTAAAATTTTCTTTGTTTAGTTTTTAAAAACAATATCAATTAAGTGACCACCTTTATTAGAAATTACAAATCGACTCCTTTTTTCCACGTTTTCCATTACCTTTTTGAGCATCTCGGATGTTATAGCGTCGATTTCCGTACGAATATTTGCCTTGAGCTCGTCAATAGTTTGTGGCTGGTTGGCGGAAACCTTGCTTTTCAGATAATTATGGGGTTATCCGGGGGGGTTAAGTCAGGGTCAGTCAATATCGCCTCTTTTTCACACCAGACGTGCCGGAAATTTTCGTTGCAGAAATTGAATTGTTGAATTCGCAGTGTGGCATGTTGCACTGTCCTGTTGAAACCAGTAACCTTATAGACCTTTTTCGCGCATTCGTGGCTCAGACATAATGAGCCAAAATCAACCGATATCGATTTCCATCGGCAGTTACATTTTCTTTGAAAAAATATGGACCAATGATGGTTTTGGCACAAATCCCGGCCCACGCGTTCTTTCGGTGTGAAGCGATACGTGGCGTAAATTGTACTGAAATTGCGTTTCCAAAACATATCTAATGAAAGAAATCAGTTGGTAAATGTGAAAGTTATACAGCGTTTACATACCGACATAAAAGGTGGAGCACCCTGTACATATACATTTATTTGGCCAAAGAGTGTAAAAGAGGAAAAAACAAAAAGAAAGATTAAAAATAGTATTATTTTCATCTTAAACAATCGAAAATATTGGTCCTTCATAAAATCATAAGTTTTTGTATCATTTAGAGCACATGTGCCAAAAATGATTAGCATTTTACTCTATTTTTAGCAGGCAAACTATTTAGTGTTTCCAGCAATCCAATGCACAATGGGCAAAAACGATTAAAACTAACTCAAAGGTAAAAACAGTCTTCGACAAAAAAGTGTAGTTTTTCATACTGAATAACTTTGGAGAACATTTGAAAGCAATAAATTAATTGGATGCGGAGTTATTGAGCAGAACTGATTTTTATGAGTACTTTTTAAATAAATCATTATATATCGCAACCAGCAAAAGATAGATATATTACTATATTCATTTTAGTGTGTTCTATAATTTTTGAAGAAAAAAGTTTTTTTTGGACGTCTTTGGCTTTGGCCAATGCCAAAATAAAAATCTCACCCTCATAGTATTTGTCTTGCTCCATTACGTAATTAAGTGTGCTTTACCAAGAAAAATAGGAGATAATTCATAACTTAGTAACAAATTAATTAGGCGCTGCTAAACTTTTTCCACACTGACTGTTCACTCCCATTCTGTTTAATCCCATTCCGTTCCGTCCGGACGTGTTCCGCTCTGTCTGCTTCCTGATTCCTGACCTACAAAAAGTGTCGAAATTGATTCGCCATATAGTCATGTAGTCCGTGTAGACATGTAGACGTCTGTGTTTGAACCAGTGTTGCGAAGCCCACACTCGTGTGGTCTAATTTTCTCACACACGTGTACTCATTCTAACGATCACGCCGGCATAAGCATCCCTTTAAAACTCCCGCTCTTATTTCTTCATGCACTGCAACGAGTTTGTGAGTGTGCATTTAACTAACAGCTACTGTCGTCGCTTGTCGTTCGTCGTTGCAGCCCAATCTGCTGATACCGATTACTCGCGACGTCTCGCGCACTCCTGCCCGTGAGCAGAATCGAGAGCGAAGATGAAGAAGAAAAGAAAAAGTAGTGCAAAATTTTGTATTCCTATGTGCCACCAGCCTCACGGGCAGCTGATGCCCTACGAGTTTTTTCATTCGGGAATAAGCAATGCAGGAAGACGATGTAAGGACGTGCGCGCGCGAGTGTGTGGGTTGCAGAATGTCTGCACACAGCATCGGCGGCTGTTTCTTTTACGCCTGCGTGTTCGGCGTAAACGTTGAGTGCTATGTTTCTCATACTTTTTCGCGTGTAAGTAGGCATGGTTGACTCCTCGCTCGGTTCGCAACATTGGTTTGAACAGTTGAGGAATCATGGAGAAAATAACTTCAAAAAAAACATCCAATCTTCAGCAAATTTCAAATGAAACTCTAACTATGTTATGTCTGTGTTTGGTAAGTTATGAAATCGTGAAACAATTGTATGAAAAACTTACACTTTGTGTCATTAATTTTCACTATTTAATATTGAAAAAGATTGAAGTTGTTTTCTTCGTTCTTCCATGCGAATCAACTCATGGAAAAATGTTTGATTGATTGATGTAAAAATCTTGTCTAGTCGAAGGTGGGGAGTGGTCCTTCCCCTCGAACTTAGAACTGCGCAATGAAAGACAGAAGTTTTAATTGTACTTTAATTGGACGGTCGTGAACCGACTCATATATTTTACTAATTTCAATTGGTTTTGTTCTTAACAAAGGGAACTTCCCCACCTCTTTAGTGTCCCTAGGCGAGTTCTACATTGCGACACCTCTTGTTATCTCGCACCCTGCATATGAGTGCCTGTCACCCGTCTCGTTCTCAGTGTTCATTTTCGGTGCTCAAACGCACGTGCTGGAAAAACTCGCAAATAAACAAACTTAGCTAAATGCGATCACCTCTCGGTCTCTCCTCATCTATCGTCCGTACTCTCTGACTCACTGGCTCAGTTAACTTGCGAACTCTTAAACGCCCAGGCGGTTGGCAACAGCAACGAAATCGGTCACGTTGCCCAATTTGCCCCAGCGAAAATTGTATCTCTCCTGGTAAAAAAGGCACACAGAAGAAACAGTTAACGTAAGCATTTGTGTTTTATTTGACTTCACCGCGCTCTTGGAAAACTGGGCCACGAGTTGTCCAAGGACTAAAGCCTTAGAACTGATTTGTCGATGTCTGAACTTTCCTATTCATACCATGAACCGATGTGCCAAGTATTTTCACTAAATTGTAGGTAAACATCTACCGTGCTACCTCAATGCACACAAACGTTCCGAACGTTGTTATTAAACTGCATGTTGGTCGGAAATCGTTATTCAAACATATTAGAACCAAAACATGCACGACCGGACACTAATGTGAATGTCAATAACAAATATGCTCGCTAGTTTCCAACCGTCCAAGCAGCGATTCACATTTCAGCAATCGGATATCGGAGCACAGCCAGGATTTTGTTTGCACAAACAATATCAAATCCTAACTTTTCCAATCAGCGGTGGCCGGCGCATTGATCAACATCGATTTACTAATTTCCTCGTGTAAGAACATGTTTGTGGATGCTCGTAAATTTGTGTACAAAGTCGTACAAACTAGTAGTCTCTGCTGACCGACTGATTCCGCCGGATGATTTAGCAGCAGTAGTTCAATATTATCTAACTAACAGACAATTTGTGGCACTGCCTAAGTCCAGAATCGAACAACTCTAGCGAAGAAACTTGAATTGATAAACCACACTGCATGCATCCGGTAGGCTTCAGACTTTCCAGCAAATCGAGCAAAGCAAACTGAACCGGGCGGAGGTCAGAGTTTAATTAGAAAAGCCAAAGTTTCCCTTCCGCTAGGCGCTTCCCACGATCATCTGGCCGCTGGTCCAGACCAATAACCAAAGGTCACGTTCAGCCAACCTTCCGGCTTTCACCCATCGCATTGGCATGCCGCCGGCCACCACCTACAAAGGCGTTCCCTATAGCAAACATTCTCGGGGAGTAATTTCAAGTGCTTCCAAGGACAAATCCTGACTGCTCGACCAGCCGGGTAGCCGAAATGTAAAGTCTACCTCTTGTTTATTGATTTTCTACCGGCCGCTTCCGACCGACCGACCGACGGACGAACAGACGGACGGTTGGCTGGAAACGCCCACACTTACACTTGTCGCATTGGCCTGTCCAGTCCAGGCTTTGCAGTAAAGCGCCATTCCCAACGGGGAATAGCCCGATAGCCCCAGCTTAAGTTCCGTTTATTCTGCCGCAGCCTCTTGAAACCGGTTGTTCGATTTAAAACAATTCCGAAACTTTTAAGTTTCAAGTTTCGGTGCTTACTTTTGGGGAAGGGGGGAGTTCTTAAGTAGCTCTCCTAGGTTGCAGTTGTTTGTAGTTTTATTCGCCTTTAATGGTATTGATTATCGGATTACATTAAGTGAATCAACAGTGTTCGTTGTTCGCTAACAAGCGTTTCATATTTCAAGTCTGAATCCAGGTCAAATTAATTCTTTGACCGTAATCACTCGCATATCCATCAATGGTTGATCCGACCGAAAAAAAATCCTACCACCGCCGGCGGCGGTGGTCTTGTTTCTACCTGTCCGGATCACCCAGTCATCACCTGGTCGGTCGGTCGGTATGTTTGCATTTGGCAGCCTAGAGCTGGCAGCAAAAAGAACCATAAACAAGCATTTTGACTTCTC
Source organism: Sabethes cyaneus (assembly GCF_943734655.1). Classification (NCBI taxonomy): domain Eukaryota; kingdom Metazoa; phylum Arthropoda; class Insecta; order Diptera; family Culicidae; genus Sabethes; species Sabethes cyaneus. The sequence continues at coordinate 15,978,981 of NC_071354.1, read as the reverse complement.
CTGCCGCCGCTGCTTCACACGGAGCTCGTAAAGTGGGTTGAACTCCGTACCTACCACTAGACGCACATACAGCACCCTCACCCCCATCCACCCACCCACTATATGGAAGTATGTTGTATACCAACATCATCAGCAGGCAGTAGTGGAAGGCGCAATCTGCTGTGATTTGCTTCCACAAACAATCGGACCGATCACATGCTGTTCCGGTGGACAGCGAAAAACCCTAAGAGGTGGGAAAAGGGAATCCGGGTTGAGGCGGGTGACTGGGAAATGCTATTTGTTTGCCTGTTTGTTCGCCCATCGCCGCCCGCTGTGACGTGTGCTTCGACGTACAACGATGCACATACCAACCTACTAGTACCATCAGGGTAAACAATTTTCCTCGTTTGTCGATGATGGAAAATTGAATATTAGCGTGATCGAGAGGAATTTCAGCGGGGCTTCGAATGTGGAAAATCTAGCCTTCGCTCGCGGTAAAGCGCGGAGGGCGGGCAAATAAATGAGCAGCCACAGGTAATAGTACCTGTATGCCGACGGAAGCGGTTCTCTAATAGAATGAGAAATTGGTCGGTCCTGCCTCGCACAGGAAAGAACAACTTTTCGCTTCTTTTTCCTAGTTAAGCAACGACCACTTGTGGATTGGATTGCTCCGTTTCCTGGTGGTGTGGTGGGTGGTGGGCGAGTTTGAGCTGTGTTTTGCGGTGGAATGTTTATCCAGTACCTGCACGCGACGAGCGGTAAATTATAAGTAAAGTTACACTGTATTTGCCATAGCTGTCAAAGCTGGTAAATGAGGCTGGAACATGAAATGGCTGTGCTGAGCTGTGCTGTGGCCCGCGGCTGGCAGGAAGGAAGCAAGTTTCAGACGTTCGTTGCCGTTTTGGTTAAAAGGAAAACTGAAACTTGATAATTAATCCGGCTTCAAAGGAGAGGTAAAATATTCTGTTTGATCCACACACACACACATACGCCCGGCAAGGGACTTGAGCGCGAATGAAACACTGTACATAGTCAAACATAGTTGCTTGGGGAATAATTTCGTGTTCCCATTGTTACCGAGTAAGCTCGCTCATCCACTTGTTGTTGTACAAAGAGACAGAAAGCTCAAATGGCATTCTAGTTGATGTGAGACACTAAAGAAATCCAAGTCGAAAAGCAATTGTGCCGATGTGGAAATACCTACATGTAAGGCGAAAAACGAACAATAACAACCAACCTTCCCTGTTGCACAGCCGGAGCCGGTCGGTTGGTGTTTTCCCGGAAGGGAATTCGGTTCTTGAGAAAATTGTGTCCCACTCTCACGACTCACGACTGGAGAGCGAAAGCTTTTAGTGCGCTTTTGTGTTGTCTGTCTCTAGATTTGTCTTGTACGACGACGACGACGATGACGGGGAAGATCCTTCAGATGAGATTCGAATTTGCTTGTTTATGATTTCTGAGGAGTCCTTCGGGAACGAATTGCTTCGAAGTAACTGTAGGGCCCGGGGCTAACGGCACATTTGGAATTAATTTTCACGGAAAATATAACACTGCGAATCTGGCGTTCAAGTGAATATTTCGCTATGATCTATTGGAAAGATTCAAGTTTGATTGACAGTAGTTGGTAGTGAAAATTTTGAATTATTCTACTTTATCATCTAATTAATCATCTAATTATTTCCAGCTAAACAATGCCAGATTGATATGCAAAGCTATTTTAAATTAACTAGAATTCTGGGAATTGATGAAATTTGAGCTTCCATTTTGCAATAAAGTATAATAATCTTACATTTAGTAATTTCTCAGCGGGGCCGCCCAGTTAACATTATGTAATTTACTGCCTCTTGTAAGCAGGCAATTTAACAATAAAATTTAGCTAATTTATCAATTATGCGTAAAGTTGTTATGCCAAATGGCATAATGCCGAAGAGTCTTATGTCAAATGACTTTATGTTATACAAGTTAGTGAAATTGTAGTTTAGAACCAGCATCAGAAGTAAAATAATACTTTTATATTGAAAACGCGATCAGGTATTGGATGAATCATTTCGTAACAAATTCAAAATTCTTGCAAAAATCGGTCAGAAATTCTTCCACATATTGATTACTATTGAGGTAGATTATTAAAAGAAAAACAAGCATATTATCGAAACGTCCTATAATTGATTTCTGTATTGATCGGTAGCCGGATTACCTACGAATGGCCGAAACACAAATGGTCGAATCACGAGTGGCCTAATCACAAAAAGCCGAAACACAAATGACCGAACATCATATTCTTCCAAAAATATTCACGGCCTTTAACCTGCAAAAACGTTGGGTACATGTGGTCCTTACTCGCTGTCGCTCGTTCGAACTTAATAAAGGGATAATCCCTACTAGTCAGTAAACCTAGGAAAGTACATGCACCTAAATAGAAATGGTTTCTGCAGTGGCCGGCGTTTCCGACGGCGGGTCACCGGGGCACACTCGCGGCTTGCGGCCGTCTCTCTCTGAATCACCTAAATCATTTGCTACTAAAGTCAAATAGTTGTATTGCTTATTTTGTTTTTTTTTTGTTTGATTAAAGTTAGTGGTTAGCTACTTGCCAATTCTTGTTTTTATTAAATAGTTATTTAGGTATTTCGAAAAAAATCGGCCTTTCGTGATTCGGTCTTCTGTGACTGTTATTGGAATTCGGCCATTCGTGATTCGACCATTTGTGTTTCGACTATTCGGTACTAGTCCCCGAGAAGATAGACTGTTATCTACTTGGTCACTGCAATGGAAACAAGCAGTGCGTCGCTGCGGCAGGTATCGTGATTAAAACCACCTCCGGGTACTTATGTTTTTTCTTTTTTATTTACTCGTATATGACAACACGCGGTCCTCACGTAAACTATTTCGGAAAGGTGTGTGATGCGAAGAAGGATTAATTGGATAAACCGGAAAATTTCGTTATACGCTATACGTTATTTCGTTAGACGGGAATACGGAGAAGGACAGAATTGGGAGAATGAAACAAAATTAGGTACTAGTCTTCCTAATATAACGGACGGCAGTAGTTTAGTGGGTAAAACATTCGGGTACCACCCGAACGAGCCCCATCAGCCATTGCACAACCCGATATATTTTTGGTCTATATCGCAATTTTTCAATTCATCCAATTATTCATTCTTCGAATCAGGCACTTTCTCCTTCTCCACGTCAGTAAATGTACGAATAAAAGACCATAGAAATTTAAGTGTTTAAAATTGTTTATTGGAAAATTTTAGAGCCATAGTTTTTTTTCTATTTGGCTCTTAGGGTGAGTTGAGTTGAGTTGAGGTTGCCCCAAAAATAATCATTTTTACTATTAAACCATTTTTCAAAACTTATAAATTATTGACACACTGATCCGATTTTACTGGTTTTAGAGTTAAATTCGTTGAAGAAAGAGAAGCAAAACATTTAAGGAAAAATATTGGCTTGAATCACCTCCACATTTATATTTGAAACCTCCATCTCCTTTTTCTGAAAACTGAGATTTCTCGCTAAAAAGTTATTTCAAAACGAATTTAGTAACATTGTAAGAGTCTCTTTGGTGACCCTGCTTTGCTATTATTACGGTACTACCCAAGTAGCACTTGTAACTAATCATAAAAATAAAAAAAATACAAAAAGGTTGCACAGCAGTTACATTTTGGATACTTGTAACGAGTTAGGTTACATAAAATTAAAAATAGTTACTGTTTAGTTTTCTAGTGACAAAAATCTCAAAAAGTTACCAGTTAGTTACCAAATGACCAAATTGAAACCTTTTTTTCGAACTATCATCAACTTGCTGGTCGCAAAACAGTTAATTTTCCGTTACGAGCAGTTACGAAGTCAAAAAAAGTCGGCTAGTAACATTTACGCAACCACTTGTTCACTGTTCCTTGCAAACACAACGGAGCAAAAACTAGATCTCAAGAATTTTACTAATGGTATAGATAAACAATTGGCACACGGGTTGTAAAATGCTCTTGTAAATGCGTTTATTTA